>NC_091440.1:3190913-3790913 GCF_964237555.1 Oryctolagus cuniculus
GGCCTTGAAGGCTCATGGGGCCGACGGCAGAGAAATGGACGCCCGTTATAGCCCCTTCCAGGGCTCTCGGCCCCCATCCCTCAGGACCTAATCACCTCCCAAGGGCTCTGCCTCTTAATACCTTCGCCCTGGGGATCAGCATTTCAGCACCTGACCTTGGGGTGGGGGAGAGGTGGGCACAGACATTCAGTGTGTAACATCAGTAAGTGACAGATGTCTACTCTAAACTGCCCCCCGGGATGGAAGATGAGACGACAAACCAACAAGAAAATGAGGCGATGCTTGCATCCAGTGAACTAGACAGGGGACTGACGCTTAGAGCAAGTAACCCTATTCCCAGCTAGGGTGACTGTGAGAATGCAGCGGAGAGTCCGGGGTATGGGGGGAGAACTCTGGATGGATAGAAGCAGTCAGGAGAAAATACCCAGCTCCCTGCTCACTAAAGGGCGCACATCAAAGCAAGACCTGCCACCATCTGTCCGAGCAGCGCCAGGCCTGCACCCGGCAGATCCTGTTCTGAGCCCCGGGTCTTTCCTCCAGAACGGGGCGCTCACCTCCCCACCTGCCAGAGGCGGTCCCAGCGACTCCTCTCTGGGAAGCAGTCTTGGCTGAAGGGGAGGATGGGGAGGAGAACCAGGTTTCCCGGTGTGGACACAAATTGTCCTCTGTACGGGGCCCACGCCCTGCCCTGGCTGTGCCGCTGTTCAGGCTCCAGCAGAGCCCAGCGGGAGCCGACACGTGCCCTTGGCTCTCTCGGGTGTCCGATGCGTTCTGTGCCCAGAGCTAGGAACGGGAGTGACAAATACTCCGAGGTGTGAGTTAGTGGGGCCACCGTCCATGGACCTGAGTGCTCTGTCCCCGGAGGCGCAGCTGGGTCCGGGGGCATTGGCTTCTTGGCGGGTGATGTGCAATGGAGAAAGGGGCACCCCGGCCCAGGGGATAGCACACGCTCGTACCTCAGCTCTGCCTTCAGAAGGCGGCCCCGTGGGTCCGTCAGCCCAGCAGCCCTGTGGGGACACCAAGGGAGCCCACAGCCACGGCTCTGCTACACCGTGCCCCGCCCCCCATGGTCCAACACAATGGACGTGAAATACCAGACCACACGACAGAACTTCTCCAAGCCCTCGGAGAGCGGTGCTGGCCGAATTCGGGGGAGACGGTCTCAGAGCCTGGACAAAATAAAGCACCGGCATTCCCAGGGCAGTGGGCGTGGCACCATGAGGCTACCGGCCCACTCAGAGACTGGTGCCCCCGGGGCCTCGGCTCTGGTCCCCACCACCATCAGCCTGGGTTGTCTGTAGCAGCTGCAGTAAACCAGCTGTGGAAAGGGAAGGTCTTACTGTGGGGACAACCACAGTCTCAGGGCCTGACACCATTGCCACTGTGTCCACAGCTGTGTCCAGGCAGAGGCGGGCTGGCGTCCCCTGGCCAGGCCTCTGTGTGGCTGCTCAGCGTTTCTCCGGTCTTCTCTGATGGGTGCTCACCAGCAATAAGGTTTGCCCAGGCTGTGTCCACACCCATGGGTGCCTTCCTGCACCTCCCCTGGTCCTCTTGACCTGCAATATACCCATCTTTTTCTTCCACACCAAGGAGCCAGGCCACCAGTCTCTCTCAATTCTTGCCTTGTACACTCCTCTGTGTACACAACATGGGCGGACGATCAGGTGAAAAGAATGGAAACTCAGCTGGCCGGGAGGCTGTCCCCTCGCCAGAGACTCCCAGTGCTGCCCTGGGGCCCAGCAGGGCAGCCCGTGTCCACCCTGAACCCAGGCATGAGTGGTGCCATTAGTCTCCCAACACGGCATAGCTTACTGGCTTCACCAATGTGCTTCTTGGCGTCATTGTTGTGAATTACTGTGTGTTTATTGGACAACAATAAATTTTTGCTTCTTGAAAAATCCTATAATTCACATTTTGAATAGATCCATCAGAGACTGCAGCTTCTGTGGTGTGTTTGATGAGCGCACGGGACGGGAAGCGGTTCTAGCCGGTGTGTGTGCACGCGGATTCCCGGGCAGAATTACACAGGCTGGAGACAGGGCTGGTGGGCGCAGCATAAGGTGGAGAAGCCATCGAGAGCGGACACAGGCCTGACGCCTGTGGCAGGAGAGAGGAGAGGGGCCCTGGGTGGGTAGGGAGGGCACTGTACCCAGAGAGGCTCGGCCAGGCCAGCGGACAGCCCCAGGGTTTGGGCGGGCTGGGGGAGGAGCCCCGTGTCTTTTTGGGAAGAGCCAGCCTGGGGGTGCATTGCCAGGAGTGACCGTGGTGGGGTGCCCAGGGAGGCAGAAGCCAGGGGTGCATCCTGGGGTGCATTTTCACAACAACCACACCCACACCTGCCTTACTGCGGCAGGCCCACCTCTCTGTGGTCTGTACAGGGAGCCACGCCAGGCGCGTCCACTACACCAGAGACCCGCATCCAATCAGCCACGCCAAAAGCTTCAAGGACTTTTAACCGAAACGTTAACCAACGGGGCCATGAGCCTCAAGCTCAATGAATTTAAGGTTCCAGGGACGATTTTCGCAGACGTGTGTGATGTGGGGCCCAGCCCGGGAGCTTCCAGGCGGTTACAGGGAGCGTGGGCACAGGACATGGTTTAATTGATGGCAGATTTCTGGCTTCCATGAATTATTGATGTGAACCCACATCTGCTCTGGATGAGTAAGGGCCGGCCGGCCACGGCTGCGTCCAGCCCCTGGACAGCTGACCAGGGCATCCTGCACTTGGAGGAAGTGGATGTCCTGCGTGCGGCTGGCTTCGTGTGGCGGCTTCTCACCACGTGGCGTCTGCTGGAGACTCGGGCTGGCAAGCCTTCAGGATGGGCCTCGCTGTGAGGTGCCCTTTCCAGCCTAAACTGACTTTCACCTGCCCCTCTTTAGTCCTCCCCTTCCCTACCTCCTCTCCCCTCCCCTCCCTCACCTCCCTCCCCTCCCTCCCCACCCTTTTCCTTCCTTCCCTCCCCTCCTCTCCCTTCCCTCCCCTACCTCCCCTCCCTTTCCCTTCCTTCCCTCCCCTCTCCTCCCTCCCCTCCTCTCCCCTCCCCCCTCTCCTCTCCCTCCCCTCCTCTCCCCTCCCCTCCCCCCTCTCCCCTCCCTCCCCTCCTCTCCCTCCCCTCCCCTCCTCTCCCTTCCCTCCCCCCCTCCCCTCCCTCCCCTCCTTTCCCTTCCCTCCCCTCCCTTCCCTCCTCTCTCCTCCCCTCCCCCCTCTCCCCTCCCTCCCCTCCTCTCCCTTCCCTCCCCCCCTCCCCTCCCTCCCCTCCTTTCCCTTCCCTCCCCTCCTCTCCTCTCCCTCCCCTCCCCTCCTCTCCCTTCCCTCCCCTCCCTCCCCTCCTTTCCCTTCCCTCCCCTCCTCTCCTCTTCCCTCCCCTCCTCTCCTCTTCCCTCCCCCTCCCTCCCCTCCCCTCCCCTCCCCTCTCCCCTTTCTTCCTGCAGTAGGAACAGAAATGTTCCGCCCTGCGCCCCACACTGTAAGGGGAAATCCTGGCTTCTGTGAGTGGCTGCTGGGAGAGGAGGAGGCTGCTCCCGAGCGGCTGTCTGGGGGATCCTGCAGCTTCCCGTGGCATTGCTTCGGGGCATCTGTGTTGCGCTTCTGCAGCCTCCGATGGCTTTGCCCCCAGCCTCACCGCTGGTGTAAATGGACCGTCTTACTGTGTTGTAAGTGGCGACTGAGCGCTCCCTCTGAATCGATAATCTCAGGGTAGATCGGAAGGCAGGATTCTGGCCACAGTAAATCACTAACAAGCCCCGGGAACTGCTTGCCGCTGCTTTTTTAAGCTGAAATGGCCTTGTTTGCACCAAACACCTAGAGACAGGGGCACACACATTTTAAGCTTGAATTACAAAGAAGAGAGAGCTACAGTTTCATAAATATACTTAGAAATGTCGAAGTTCAAACATAAATCCAACACAAGCAGAACACAGAAATAGATAGATAAATCCCCCTCCCCCAACCAGCTGAGGGTGCTGTACCCGGAGTTCTAAGTTCCAGCTGAAGCACAGTGGATGTAAAGAAGTCGCCCAGGCAACGAAGCTCCCGGCGCCATCCTGGGCCTTCTAAATGGCAGCTCGCACGGCAGACAGCAGCCAGCTCAGACGGGCGCTGTGCCGCCCAGCACAGGAGGCTCTCTGAAGATCGGGGCGATGAGGGGCTCAGACTGTCCCCAGGCTCAGTCCAGCTCCCCGTCTCGGTCGTTGTCAAGCCCAGGGTTGGGAGCTCCCCGCGGCAGGAGCTGTGGGTGCCCTGCCTGGCCACAGGCAGGGCTCTCCTCCCCGGGGCCGCGGCCTCAGGCAGCCAGGGCCCAGCTGCAGGTCTCACCCCGCGGGCCACACCTCCTCCTGGGAATGGGGCTTAGGCAAGGCCAGGTGACCTCGGCTGCCAGTGCTGAGGGCGAACACGGGAGCTGGGGGAGTCGGGGGCACGTGAGTCTCTCTGCTCTTACAGAAGCTCCTCAAGAAGGTGCTCCTCTCATGCTTGTGATGCACGGCCTCCTGGCAGCCCCTCTGTGAGCAGGAGGAACACTAGGTGCATGGGGCAACACCGAGGACCAGGAGAGAACGTGAAGAGGGCAACAGAGCCTGGGCCTTTGAACAAGTTACCAGTCGTGGAGCTGTGGCCTTCCTCTCAAGGATAAGAATTAAAGCTATAGACCTGTGGGCTAGATTTAATTTTTTAACATTCTTTACTAGGAAAGGGAGGGAGGGAGGGAGGGAGGGAGAGAGAGAGAGAGAGAGAGAGAGAGGAATCTTCTATCTACTGGTTCACTCTCCAAATGTCTGCAACAGCCAAGGCTGGACCAGCCCAAAGCCAGGAGCCAGATCTCCATCTACGTCTCCCACGAGGGTAGCAGGGACCCAAATTCTTGAACCATCACCCACTGCCTCCCAGGGTGCACATTTGCAGGGAGCTGGATCAAAGTAGAATGGGCACTGGAGCCCAGGCACTCCAGTATGGCGCTTGGGCGTTGTCTCAATCAATCGTGTCTTGATTATCAAGCCAAACACCTGTCCCCAGGGAGCTGGCTTTTACCAGCTCTACCACAGCAGGCTTTCAAAAGGACCCTACCTTTGTGGGCAGGTGCTTCTCCCCGCTGGTGGTGAGCCAGAGGATCCTCTGAGGGGATCTGAGCCTTCAAAACTACTTATAATAGTATCTGTATTTTTAAAATACTATTTATCTATTTGAGAGGGGTGGGGAGGAAGGGAAGGAGAGAGGGAAGGAGGGATGGATGGACAGAGAGTGGGAGAGAGAGACAGAAGAGAGAGCTGGTTCCCAACTGGGGCTGGAGCCAGGAGCCAGGAGCCAGGAACGCAGTCCAGGTCTCCCGCGAGGGTGCAGACTCAGTTACTGGAGCCGTCACTGCCGCCTCCCTGGTCTGTGGTGGCAGCAAGTCGGAGTCGGGGGCTGGAGCTGGCATTGACCCCAGGGTCTGTCATGTGGGAGTCCTGACCCCTAGGCCAGGGCCCACTCCCTTGCTAAGATGACGGCACCGTTTGCCTTGTCTTGTTGCTTTCCATGTGACACAGATGGGTTCACCCAAGGCTGGCTCACGTGTGGAATCACACTAGCCACAGGCAGGTGCAGGCGGGGGGATCAGCCCCTGTAATACAGCGAGAGGCTTGGGACATTTGTTTACGAGGTCACACAGGGCCATCAAGCGTTCTTGCTTTAGTCTCCAAATAGGTATGTTACTTGTGTTACTGTGTGCTGTGATGTTGCTACTGGGTGATTCTTGCAAGTTAGTAGCGAAGTGTTTTTCCCTAAGCTCTAGTTTCTGATACCCATCAGTAGAAATAACTGACAGAAACAGGAACTTTCTGGAGTCATCACTTTTTTTAAGGGTGTACTGAGACCGAACTACTTGAGAATCAGAAAGACATTCAGTTTTTTAAAAAAGATTTATTTATTATTTTGAAAGTCAGAGTTACACAAAGAGAGAAGGAGAGGCAGAGAGAGAGAGAGGGAGGTCTTCCATCCGTAGGTTCACTCCCCAAATGGCTGCAAGAGCTGGAGCTGTGCTGATCTGAAGCCAGGAGCCTCTTCTGGGTCTCCCACGTGGGTGCAGGGGCCCAAGGACTTGGGCCATCTTCTACTGCTTTTCGAGGCCATAGCAGAGAGCTGGATCTGAAGTGGAGCAGCCAGGACTCAAACCAGCTTCCTTTGGGATGCCCGCACTGCAGGCAGCAGCTTTATCCTCTACGCCGCAGTGCCAGCCCCAAGACATAGAGTTTTTGGGTAAAAAAGGCAAACGTCGATGTGATAGATCATAATTCAAGACCCATCAAGCATCGGCACTGAAATCCAAGTGTGTGCATGCTCACGTGGCTGCCGAGTGATGCCGAGGGCTGAGTCCTGGGCTGACCCCTGTCTGTCCTCCTGTGGGTCCCCTCTGGCTGGGGGAGACATGGGCGCTGCTGTAGACCGGGGGTGGGGCATTGGGGGCTGTGGTCATTGCAGAATCTGACAGGTGGGTGCTCTGACGAGGAGGGTTCACTCCGGTTTCTCCAAAACCTACAGCAGTTTCTGATCTTTGAGTGGATTTCCCTCGAATCCTCGGAATTCTATCACGATGCTCCTCACTGACACTTAGCGCTGGAACTGTCCCAGTTCTACCTCAAACATGTGAGGCCGCCCGGAAGATTTGGAAGGAAGGAAGACAGGCACTGGCTAGCAGTCACCTCCTTGCACAGCAGAACTGACCTATCACAAGCCTCAGTATAAACTCATGTTAACGTATTCGCCGCACAGCTAATTTGGAGCTGTCATTGGGATAATAAGGTGCCTGTTATTAATTAACCCCAGTAATGTCATTCTCAGACTCAATTAAAAATTACTTTTAATTTCACAACAATGTGATTTTTATAGAGGAAAATAAATAACAAAATGATTAGCACAAAGCAAGAAATAAAAATGGACAACCTAAAGCCTCAGACATGAGGTTTTGGCTGCTGTTCCTAGCCTGATGCTAGGAACCACGCAGATGTGTAGACATGTTGTAGATATGCGTAGATACGTCAGGAACTGTCAGCTTCCTTTCCCACTGCTTTCCTGGGACGTTTCCACATTGATCGAGGAAGATGAACACATTTACTGAGGGAAACGTACACAGGTGCGGCGGATGATCTGAAAATACGAGTGAGCTTTAGCCAGTACCAGCCCGCATCCCACATGGGACTCCTTGGCTGCCTCCGCCTTTGGCTTCTGACTCCAGCTTCCTGCTAGCGCAGATCCCAGCAGGCAGCAGGCATGGCTCCTGCAACCTGGCTCTCGCCATCACTGGGCCACCTGGATTGCATCCCTGGCTTCCGGCTTCAGCCTGGACCCAGCCCTAGCCATTTCAGGCATTTGGGGAGTAAAGTAGCAGCCAGGAACACTCTGTCTCTCTCTCTCTCTCTCTGCCTCTCAAATAAGTAAATTTTTTCAAAAAGCAAGAGGTCAAACCAGCAATAAACGAAACAGAGCCCTGGAGACAGAGTTCACGTCAGAGAAGGGCAAAGAGCCTTAGATTTCTTAGCACCTGAGTTGACAAGTGGAACAAAAGGTATTAGAAGTAGAGAGGAGGAGCCGGTGCTGTGGCATAGTGGGTAAAGCCACCGCCTGCAGGGCCTGCATCCCATGTGGGCACCAGCTTGAGTTCTCGTTGCTCCACTTCTGATCCAGCTCTCTGCTGTGGCCTGGGAAAGCAGTAGAAGATGGCCCCGGTCCTTGGGCCCCTGCACCCAAGTGGGAGACCCAGAAGAAGCTCCTGGCTCCTGGCTTCAGATCAGCACAGCTGCAGCCATTGTGGTCACTGGGGTGTGAACCAGCGGATGGAAAACCTCTCTCTCTCTCTCTCTCTCTCTCTCTCTCTCTCTCTCTCTCTCTTCCCCCCTCCCCCCTCCCCCCTTCCCCCTCCCCCCCCGCCTCTGCCTCTCTGTGACCTGTGACTCTGCCTTTCAAATTAATCAATCCTAAAAAAAAAATAGAAATAAAGGGGAAGAAATGTGCAAGATTTAATTTTGAAGAATTAAATATATGTTGTTCTAGGCTTTAGTCACATATTGAGCTGCTGTTTACTGTGATTATGAATACTTAGAACATGCTGAGTTATTTCAACACTGGGGTTTAATGTTCAGCACACTGATGAACACACAGTAGGTTTTCAAGAAACATTCTTTGAAAGAGCACACAAGTGAGCGTGGCAGACACAGCTGCAGCCCCCTCCCCAAAGGTGTCCATATCAACCCCCAGAACTTGTGTCCACGCTACCCTGGCGGCAGAACGGATTTTGGAGAAGTGCTTAGGTAAAGGGCTTTGAAAGCAGGTGTTAGGCTGGATTATCTAGGGGGACAAACGCCATCACAAGGGCCTTACGAGATAGAGAGAGGAAGAAGCAGGCAAGGGCAGAGGGAGAGTGGACGAGATCGTGGTGATGTGTGGTGAGCCGACTCAGCTAGCTGTACCCAGCTTTGAAGACCGAGGAAGGGGCCAGAGGCCAAGGGAGGCAGTGTCCTCGAGACGCTGGACAGACAGGGACGTGGAGTCCACAGATGCCCCCCCCCCCGCCCCCGCCTGGCAGAGCCTCCAGATGGAATGGGGCCCTGCTCCCAGCTCCATTTGGGTCTATCGAAAACACACCAGCTTTTGACCTATGGAAATGCAGGGGAAGAATTTGTATTGTGCTAGGCAAAGACAGTTAATGCAATGCACGATAAGCAGTTACTAAAAATGAACCTAAAGATCTTGCAAATTTGTAACACGTGACACAGTCAATATCATGGAGAGTGAAGGCCTTAATGCCTGAGCCCCCATCTATTCAGTCCTTGAACTTCATGCTTCGGAGCCTGAAAACTGCGATTGGACTGGACTTCAGGTTCAAGAGGGAGGAAACTCGCCAATTAGAAGACGCTGCAGCAAAGTTGAAGAAACTCTACGCCTCAACTTCTTTTTGAAAAAAGAGTTATTTATTTGAAAGGCAGAGTTACAGAGAGAGCGGGGGGAGAAGCAAGCAGAGAGAAAGAGTGGAGAGAGAGAGAGAGAATCTTCCAGTCCCTGGTTTATTCCCCAAATGGCTGCAATGGCCGGGGCTGGGCCAGGCTGAAGCCAGGAGCCAGGAGCTTCATCCAGGTCTCCCACGTGGGCGCAGGAGCCCAAGCACTTGCACCATCTCTGCTGTTTTCCAGGCACATTAGCAGGGAGCTGGATTGGAAGCGGAGCAGCTGGGTCTCAAATTGGACCCCATATGGATGCCGGCATCACAAGCGGTGGCTTAACCTGCTGTGCTGGCCCCAATCCCTCATTTTTTTCCCAATAGCCACATAGACCTGCTGCTCTGTAACCAGGTTTCGAAAAAATATTACAATTCTTTCTCTTCTGAAAAAAGAGCATATTTTTCTTTATTATCCTTTAGTTTCTAAAAATACACTGGAATTAAATGTCATGTACCTTTGGAATGCACTTTATAAAAACACTCGGTAACTAGGAAACTCACATTGTCATTATTTATAATCTAAGAATTCTTCCCATGGTAACTGTTAGAAGGTCACGATTATGGAGCCGCACTGGAGGCCAGAGGCTGTTTCAGAATTCACCAGGAAAAGGCTGTGCACAGGAGAGAATAGCAGTGTTTCCCTCCCAGTCACCTGGCTTAGCCAGGTGAGGTCGTGTGGCTGTACCTGCAGCCCAGCTCCGTTCTCCTGCCTCCGCCCGGCGCGCAGCCAAGAAATCACGCAGCGACGAGCACCCAGGGCCCGGCTCATGGAGACCCTGTGTGCTGTGAACTTGCATACCATTTATAGTGCTTGTTCTGTCTCGTGGGTCATGTGTAGGTTGATTATGTTGGCACACAATCGGGCGGCCGCGGCCAGGACGCTGAGGTGGGAGGCAGCCTCCTTCTGAGACTCCGACTCCCAGAAGTTCAAGGAAGGCACTTCGTCGTGCCAGAGCTGTGCTATGGAGACTCTGGGAAGAGGGCAGCGGCAGTCGGCTGTTGCTCCAAGCTCACAAGAGAAGGAAGTCGGCCTTCGAGTAGACACACAAACAAAACGTGCTCCAAGCTGTCTCGGCTCCAATAGCGAGCGAGACCTCAGCAGCAAGCCAGCCACCTTACTGGGCCAGCATCTACCTTCACACCCCCAGGTCACCGGGAGGAGGCTGAGGGAGGACCACCTGGTGATGGGGCTACGTGACATGAAGACTTGCTGTCTCCGGACCAGCTGAGAGCTTGGCGTGACCTATGAGTTTACTCCACTGACAAGATCAACCAGCAAAGTCTTGATATTGTTAGCACCATCATCTCAATAATACCTTCCAGCTCAGTTGATTCGGTTGGGGTAATGGGCATTGATTACCGGAGTGGCCCACGGCGTGAGGGGTTGGCACAGCCACACTCTGATTTGTAGACAGTGAATAAATGAAGACGATACGTCTGCAGTCAGGAACATTAGATGTCTTAATGTTAGGACATATTTCACCTCTCCAGGCTGTGCTGACGGCCAGGCTGCTCCTGGTGGAGAATATTCTGGAGTGAGTAGAACAAGGGCAGCCGGCATCTAGCAGAGTCTTCCGGGCACTGGCCAGCCCCACGCACCTGCACAGGAACACCTGGACGAGCACAGGGCGGAGGCTGGCGCCGGGTGGCGGGCACGTGAGGCTGCAGGTGCACTGCAGGGTGTGGCCCAGCCTGTGCACCTGAGTGAGGGCCAGGGGAGCTGGGCTGCGCTAAGCCCCTGCTCCTCCTCCTCTGCCTGTCACTGCACAGACCTCCTGCTGGCCCCTCGCTGGGGACGTGTCTGCACCGCCAGGGCCTGTCCCTGAGCGCACTGTGTCAGGCCACGTGGCACAGGTGGTCAGCAGATCTCCAGTGCCGCTCCTCGCCCCTCAGGGACGCCAGCTGAAATTCTCCCAGACAGCAGCTGCCCTGTCCCTAACGTGCGGGTTTGTTCCCAGCTCGCCGCTGTCCATGCTTAGCTGGTTCGAGGCTTTGTTCAGCCAGGCAGGGATGAATCCAGGTTCCCTGGACAGGGGCAGCGGCAGCTCCCAGTGAGAGCTGCAGTGGTCATGGCCGTTCTCTCCGCAGGGAGTGCCGTCCGGGTTTAAAGCCCCTCTTCTCAGGATTCCTCACTTTTTGTTTTCTGCAGAAACACCCGGGCTCCCCTGCATGCTGAATGTTTTTGTCGGTGGTATTGTAACACTGAAAGTCCAATTCTCTCCGTCTCTTACCTTAAAAACATTGAAGTGTATTTTTGCAGTTTTTATAAAAATCCTTTAAAATGGTTGTTTTAATGTATTTTAATATATTTTAATATTTTTGCATGTGCCTGTATTTTTAAGCACTAATGTCTTCTGTAATAACCCAGTGTTTGTTTTATAAAGAAAATAAACTCTCTTGCTAAGGTATTTTTATCATGGTAGGCATTTGGGAGCACTGGTTAAAATAGTACTGGAGACAGCCGTAACCCTCCTAGGAGGATCTGGGCATGAGTGCTGGCTCCTCTGCTTTCAACCCGACTTCCTGCTATGTGCACCCTGGGAGGCAGCAGGTGACTGGCTTGTGTTCCAGGCTCCCTACCTTGGCATGGCCCAGCCCTGGCTGTTGTGGGCACTGGGGGAGTGAAGCAGAGGATGAGGGTCGCTGTGTCTCTCAGTCTGTCTGCCTTCCAGAAAAAACATGAAAACACATGGAAAATGTTTAACTATGCCTGTCAGTTAACCCAATGCTTTCTTACTCTTTCCTGCTTCCTCCTTCCCTCTCTTTTCTTCATACTGTGTGTTGAACTCTTTATTTTGTGTAGGGTTAATCTTGTGAGTATAAAGTAGACTGCAAACAAGTCTTTGTAATAATTAGGAGTGGGAATAGGAGAGGGAGGGGGAACAAGGGTAGGAGCAGGGAGGGGGGAGGGTGGGAAGTATCTCTATGTTCCTGGATCTGTAAAAAAGAGAGACATGACATTTGTAAACCATAAATCAAACTTAGAAAAAAAAAATCTCTCAGCTTCTTTCAATCTCTCTCCTTTTTTCCAGGTCTTTCCCTGCCTATCTCTGTCTCTGCCACAGTCCCCTTCCCTTTGTCAATGGCTCTCTCTGTGTGTCTGCTTTTCTCTCAACATATCTCCATGCCCCTCTCAGCTTCATCTCCCTCCCCCTCCCCTCTTCCTCTCCCTCTCTTTTGCAAAGCCACAGGACCCTCCTACCCAACAAAGACTCACCTGCCCCAGTGTCAATCACTGAGAGCCCTAGAGGGAGAAACTCGTGTCAGGTCCAGGTCCCCGAGTTGAGAGAGGGTGAATGTGTGTGCCCCAAACAGGGCAGTGGAGAGAACAGGCATTGGCTGTATTTGCAGCAACGGTCAAGGGGGCAGAACCCAGTGAGTTTGGACATAGACATGAGGCACAGGGCCAGGTTCATGACAAGAGCCCCCTTTGCTCTGATCCCCACTCTCCCACACTTGCGCATGCTCCTTCCTGTGTCTGTGGCACGAGACTCTGTGCTTGAAGCTCCCTGCCCCTCCCTCCGGGATTCCCTTCTCTGGCAGTGCCAACGTCACACAGCACCTGGCACATAGCAGGTGCCCTGTAAGCGACTCTTGAGCTGCGTGGATTTAGCAGCAAGCAGAGAACACACCGGGCTGAGGAGTGATGCCCAGGGAAGGAACGAGAGAAGAAAAAGGAAACCGGGCTTTCTGGAAGGGTGATTATTTATGAAAAGTGTGAAGATGCCAACTATCCCAAATACATCATCAGTCAACCATTTTCCTCCCTCTGGCCCTCAGAGTGTCAAGAGATCTTGAAGAGATCCCAGACAGTGTGGGAGTCGCCATGACGAAGCAAATGGCCACTGAGGACTTTCCGAGACCAGGGGCGAGCTCCATGGCAGAGCAGCACTGTCCTCCTGCAGCCCTCCTGTCGGCCCTACCACGTGTGCAAGACGAGGCACCTCGGTCTGTAGGGTTGGGCTCAGCACCTTGGAGAGGGCCTGGCATGTGGTAGGTCCTTCCTAACTTCTTTCTCCTCCTTCTCCTCCTCTTCTTCAAGACTCCTTTATTTTTTTGAAAGACAGGGGCAGGGAGAGAGAGAGAGACAGACAGAGAGAGAAAGAGAGAGATCTGTCATCCCCTGGTTCATTCACCATCTGGCCACAAGGGGTGGGGCTGGGCCAACCTGAAGCCAGGAGCCCAGAACTCCATCCGGGTCTCCCCTTTGTGGGGAAGGGTCCCAAGCACTTGTACCATCTTCTGCTGCCTTCTCAGTGCCCTTAGCAGGGAGCTGGATTAGAAGGGGAGCAGCTGGGACTCAACCCAGAAGTCTGATATGAGATACCAGTATGGCAGGCGGTGGCTTAACCCAGTGCAGCGCAACACTGGCGCCAGCAAGTAGTTTTTAAGGAAAAATTAAGTAACTCTTAGGAATGAGGAAACCATGATCTTGGGAGATTGGCTCACCCGAGACCACACAGCTGCCAAGAGAGAGAAGCACTCAGCCTTAACTCCAGCTGCTGCTGGGATCGGTCTTTGACTAGTTTCGCCTTGCCAGGTGTTGGCCAGAGACTTGGTTCTTTCTAAAACTGCAGGGATCGCTTGAAACAGAGTGGGAGTCCAGGAGTGTGTGAGGGTGGGGTGGGCAGTGTCTGAGAATTGGTGGGAGCCTTCCCACTGCCCTGTTTCCCACGCACCTTGCAAGCATTAGCTCCCATTAACAAGTTCACTGCTAAGATCAGATTCCTGGGCACTTAAGCCCAGGAAAGCCCTCACCCCTCTGGTTAATGAAGCGAGTCATCCCAGAAGCCTGTTAGAAATGATACAGGCAAAGTACAGAAAGTGCTCTACGGGGAACCTTCCGGGGAAGGTTGAGGTGGACTAATGGGTCTCCTTCATGTGTAATTTACATGATTCTAATTATGGAGTCCCTTTGCTCTGTGGTCATTCTCGTCGGCCGCCATCAACGCGCTCCAGTCTGGCCCAGTCGCTCCTGCCCTGCGCGTGCCCCCGCAACATTTCCCATGTTCCTTCTCAAGCTTCCAGACAGGTCTTTCCAGAGTGTTCCTGTGGATTGCAACCCTGGACATTTAATGGAGAAAGAAGAAATCTGTGTTGTGCAGAAAAAAGTCCATTCTGGTAGACGGAGGAAGGCGATGCCAGAGGCGAAGCCTCAGGTGGGCATTAATGTCCCCACGTGACCCGCGGGACGGTCACACTGCACTGAGGATGGACTGGGCTCTGGTTCTGAGACTTCTCAGCCGTTTGCTTCCTGCCCAAGTTCAGTTGGCTGGAATAGCTCCAGAAAGTACCATGCAAACCACTGAGTTCCGGGCTGAGCGTGCGTGGCCGTCGGGGTGCGGTGTTCGTTGCTTTTAGAATAGCTGCAGCTCGCCCGCGATGTCAGACCTGGCACGGAGCCTCTGCCGCCTCGGAGCCCGTCCTTTGCTCTCTTTGCTCAACATCAAAGACGAGAGCAGAGCGCACGGGTGAGATGGCTGACGTCCGGTTGTAGACGCTGCATCCCGGAGAGTGTGTGTCTTGGTCCTTCCAGGGCATTGTAGGACATGTGGGGATGGGCTGAGCTGGGCAGGGACTTCCTGCAATGGCTTCTCCTTCACATGGTCCTGTGCGTTACTTAGTGGCGTCTGAAACCCACTGCGAAGGTGAGCACAGTGCGGATGTCTCTGACCCACGTGGTCTTTGTTTTTATTTCTGCCTTTCCAGCACTGTTTGCCCTACGGTCGCTTCAGAGACCACATTGTGCTGTCCTGGTGATGCTGGGCTTACAGAAATTAATTTCACAGCCTTGAAATGCTGCTGGGCAAACCAGTTTCCCTGCGCCATTTGCGTATTTGGTGAGGAGCAGACGCAGTCAGCTCCCAGGCAAAGCTTCCCCACACTGGAGATTCTGGACCTGCCGTCCCGAATGTGCGTGCTTTGTTACAGAAGGACATCATCCCCGGATTGTGGGGGTGCACCCCGACTTCTTGCAAAAGGAGAGGAAACAAAACACTCCTGCAAAGTGCGCTAAGTGTGGCTGGGCGCCTTTGGCCCCTTAAAGCCACCTGTGTTTGCGACAAAAGTCGGAATCACCACAGACCAGGGCTGGAATTACACGTGGGATTCACCAGGAACCTCATTATACAAGGAGCCTAATTCTATTCTGCGTCGCCACAGTCTTATTGCTATTCAGCTTTGAACAATGACAAAGGGAGGGAAAAAAAAAAAGCCCCACCCACGTCAGGGCTGATCTTTTGGAATGCCCACAGGTCTGCATTGTCAGTCGATTTCTCCGGGAGAGAATCTCCCTGCGATGCTCTCCCACCGAGCTGCAGGCACTCGCCCTGACCCCAGCTGGCGGGGCTCACTCTCACCTTGCTGCAGGAAATCTGAAGGATTCCAAGCATCGCATCCCTTCCGAGGCCAGGGACACACGCCCCCTAATCTGGCGCCATCAACAAGAAGGCACATTGAGCCTTCTGTTTGGGATCCGACTCCATCAGGGGCGTTTATAAAGTTGTTTCCTTGACGGACTGATAGGCGGTGGGCGTTACCTGGCCAGTGTCACGTCAGAGCTGTGTGTGGGGCTCCTTGGTTTAATAAGGCTCGGCACCGTCAAGCCCTTTCTCTACACGTTTTTATGACTCGACAATAAATGTGCAGGTGAGATTCTGCTTGAGGCACACATATATGGAGGCATTTGGGGCTGCTAGCAGTCAGTGTGGGCTGATAAATTGCAGAATCTGGTTTTAAAGGCCCAGCATCATTTCTCCCGGGAAGGTCGGCGGTTTCTGCAGCCTAACACCCTGGGACGGCACCGTGCCCTCGGAATGCTTCCTCTAGGGTGCTTGCCAAAGTGGCCTTTGACCTGCCCTGAGAAGAGGGTCGGAAAAGAATAGAAAAAAACGAAGCTAACAAACGAACAAAACCACCCCTCTGCTGTGCACTTGTGGAGACAAAGTACCCACGTGTGCGTGGAATGCAAGAACGCTGGAGAAGCCAGCCACAAACAAGGGGGACAGCCAACCACCGGAGCAGGAACCTGGGCTGTCCTCTCCTCCTCTCCCTTCTCTCCTTTCTTGAAGAGTCTGGCAGGTGTGGGCGTGGTCTCCAGCTGTGGGTGGGGCTAGTATCTCCAGCTTGGCTTTTCCTCAGCTGCGGGACGAAGACGCCAACAGCCCCTACCCCGTGGGTAAGCTGTTCAAGCTCTATTTATGTGAGCTGTGGGTATAAGTCAGACTGCTTGGTGCCCTACAGCCACTCCGCAGATGTCTGCGGTTGCCTGTGTCCCCTCTTCTGTTCAAACGTGCACCCATTGTCATGAAATGGGCTTGACACCCTGGCTTTGGGGTAAGACGCCGAGATGGGCGCATCGTGTCCCAGGCTCCCTGCGATGGGAGTCACGGGTGCAGCAGTAACGGAGACCACCAGAGACAGACCTGGAGAGCAGCAAGCAGCCGCGGGGCTCCTGCAGCTTACCCAGCCACCTGCACACCGAGACATCCCTGAGAGCCCGGGAGGACATCAGGCAACACAGGGAGTGAGTTCCCAGCACGTGCCACACAGCCTGTGCAAACCTGGAGCCCACCACACGAAGCAAGGAAGTGGCCCCAAGGGTGACCCAGCCTGTGCCCTTGGCCGGGTGGGACACCCGGAGCAGCGAAGCCAACACAGACAGGAGTTTATGGATGAGGTGGTGACAGCTGGATAATTGTGATGGTTGCACAACTTGGAATACAAAAGAACCACAAATTGTGTACTTAAGGAGTGGATTTAAGGGGATGGGAATTCTCTCTCAATAAAATCGCGTTGGAAAATGTGTATCGGAGGGAACAAGGCCAAGTTCAGAATTCTGTTGCTCTCACTGGCCTGCATACCCTGGTTGATAACTGAGGGATTATTTCATGCTTGCTTCTGGGATTTACTAAACAAACCCACATAAGGGTCTAACACACACACACACACACACCCTCTCTGTCTTGTGGGAAGTGGGTCGGGGTCTTTCTGAAGATGCAGGAGGAACTCACTAATTTGAAGATCCTGGGTGACCGTGTGGGGCTGAGGGCTCAGGCTCACGGTGGCAGACGATCATTTCTACCCCTCCCCCTCTCGGAAAGTCCTGGGGAAGGAAGCCCTTGAGGGAAGAGCAGGAGCGAGGCTGCGTGTGGGGTTGGTGACATCAAGTTCTTCCCGACCTGTGCAGAAGCAGCCGGTCAGCGAGGGAGACGCCAGGGCAGCCACCGTCCCCTCATCTGGAAAACTCGTCCCGACAGGCGCTGTGCAAGTCCTTTGTGCAGGAACGTCTCAGATTTTGCTGAACTACGTTAAAACCGACACGGTCGCGGGGAGGATGGTTAAGGAGACGCGGTGTGGCCGATGAAGGGCCAGAACTGGCCAGGGGAGCTGGGCCCAGGGAGAAGTGATGACAGCTCTCACATCATTGCTACACATCCCGTCTAAGGACAATGCACATAGATTTTCTAGACTGTCCAGCAAACAAAGAAGACAGTTCATAGTTAAACATAATTAAACCAGGACATCTTGCAATTAAGCTCAAGAACCAAAGCAGCCAGAAGCATCTTTCATTCATTTATTTTTAAAGATTTAATGCATTTACCTGAGAGGTCGAGTTACAGAGAGAGAGGTCTTCCACCTACAGGTTCACTCCCCAGATGGCCGTAACGACTGGAGCCAGGAGCCAAGAGCTTCACCGGGTCTCCCACGTGGGTGTAGGGTCCAAGCACTTGGATCATCTCCTCCTGCTTTCCCAGAAGAATCTTTTGCTACAGTAAGCTTTGAAGTAAAGAATTTCCCCCTGGTGCCGGCACTATGGCACAGTGGGGTAAGCCGCCTTCTGCAGGGCTGGCATCCCGTGGGAGACCTGAATTGAACCCCGGCTGCTCCACTTCCGATCCAGCTCCCTGCTGTGGCCTGGGAAAGCAGTAGAAGATGGCCCACGTGCTTGGATCCCTGCACCACGTGGGAGACCCGGATGAAGCTCCTGGCTCCTGGCTTCGGCCTGACCCAGCCCTGGCTGTTGCTGCCATTAGGGGAGGGAACCAGGGATTGGAACATCTCTCTCTCTCTCTCTGTCCTTCCCTCTCTCTCTGTAATTCTGACTTACAAATAAATAAATCTTAAAAAAAGAATTTGCATTTGTGCAAAGAAATGAATATTTCCAATGACGAAATGTGTGCCTTAATATGGCTTCTGGAATAAATATTGAATGTAAATGTTGCTCACAACTTTATCATGAAGAGGAAAAGTGCTGAACTTTCATCTCTTTCACCGTAACCGTCATTAACACTTAATCTCCATGGTTCAAATAAAGAAAATTTATCAGTATCAATGAAGTGAAAATTAAGACAACATTATGAATCATTGCAATATTATAAGGCATTTGAATACTAAAATGTTCTGAAAATTTTGTCAAAAGAAGGCTGATAAGTCAAATGAAAATGTTTAGAAAGTAGTACCAGGATATTTAGCTTGACTTAATAGCCAGAAAATGGTGAGCGTTTTAGACAGTCAATACAAAATAGAACTTTAAAAAGAGTGTTATCAATGTGGGTGTCATCTTAAGAATTATTCTTTTCTAAATATTTATTAATTTATTTACTGATATTTGAGTGACAGACAGCCAGGGAGAGAATTCCCATCTGTGGTGACTCCTCAGGTGCCTGCAATGTTCAGTGCTGGGAACCGCCACTCTGCCCCACAAGGTGCTCCCTGGGAACACAGCTCCAGGTCTCCCACATGGGACGCAGGATCCCAACTACAGGAGCCGCCACTCTGCCCCCAGGGTGCTCCCTGGGAACACAGCTCCAGGTCTCCCACATGGGACGCAGGATCCCAACTACAGGAACCACCACTCTGCCCCCCCCCCAGGGTGCTCCCTGGGGACAGAGCTCCAGGTCTCCCACGTGGGACGCAGGATCCCAACTACAGGAACCACCACTCTGCCCCCAGGGTGCTCCCTGGGAACACAGCTCCAGGTCTCCCACATGGGACGCAGGATCCCAACTACAGGAGCCGCCACTCTGCCTCCCAGGGTGCTCCCTGTGGGGACACAGCTCCAGGTCTCCCACATGGGACGCAGGATCCCAACTACAGGAGCTGCCACTCTGCCTCCAGGGTGCTCCCTGGGAACACAGCTCCAGGTCTCCCACGTGGGACGCAGGATCCCAACTACAGGAACCACCACTCTGCCCCCCCCCCCCAGGGTGCTCCCTGAGAACACAGCTCCAGGTCTCCCACGTGGGACGCAGGATCCCAACTACAGGAACCACCACTCTGCCCCCCCCCCCCCAGGGTGCTCCCTGGGGACACAGCTCCAGGTCTCCCACGTGGGACGCAGGATCCCAACTACAGGAACCGCCACTCTGCCCCCCCCCCCAGGGTGCTCCCTGGGGACACAGCTCCAGGTCTCCCACGTGGGACGCAGGATCCCAACTACAGGAACCGTCACTCTGCCCCCCGCCAGGGTGCTCCCTGGGGACACAGCTCCAGGTCTCCCACGTGGGACGCAGGATCCCAACTACAGGAGCTGCCACTCTGCCCCCCCCCCAGGGTGCTCCCTGGGGACACAGCTCCAGGTCTCCCACATGGGACGCAGGATCCCAACTACAGGAACCACCACTCTGCCTCCCAGGGTGCTCCCTGGGAACACAGCTCCAGGTCTCCCACGTGGGACGCAGGATCCCAACTACAGGAGCCGCCACTCTGCCCCCAGGGTGCTCCCTGGGAACACAGCTCCAGGTCTCCCACGTGGGACGCAGGATCCCAACTACAGGAGCCACCACTCTGCCCCCAGGGTGCTCCCTGGCAGGCTCGCCGAGACTCGGTGTCTTAGGTGCTAGGCCAAACACTCTCTGTGAACACGTAGCCCTCTGAGTCCTGTTGCTAGGAAACTTTCATCTACCCAATAAAAGAGCGGCGTTTGGGAAAACCTTTAAAAAGCGAGGCCGTCATATTTCATTCACCATTGCTGACAGGTGTTTCACATAGAAGTGTTTTACTAATATTCTTGAAATGGGAAATTCAGTATTTTTGAAGTTAGTAGTGTTTCCTGGTGATCTCAAGGAGCTGCGAGGAATGTCATCGGAAAACGAGAAAGCTGTGTTGTTGCCACCCAGGGAAATCTCTTGAAGAGAAATCTGCACGTCGCTTTCACAGATGGCTTCAGGATGCAGCTATGGGGTCGGCCTGAGCGTCCAGCCACAGTTTGGAAGCATCTGCACAGACTTCAATTTATCGGCATCTAAGTCACCATAGCCACCAGTGGGTGAGCTGCAGGAGGTACGCGTGAAGTAAGACGCTTTCCCGCTCGTCCCGAGAGATCTCATGTTCTCACCACATGCCAAGGCCAGATAAAGCCAAGCAGCCTCTGTGAGGCAAGGCTTCGACGTGAGGATGGCGAGGAGGCTGCTCCGCCATCTGCAGGTGCACAGCCCAGGGAGACAGCAGTGCCGGGGATCCCACAACAGCTTGAAAACGCGTCAAAGCTGCACATTCCCCGTGAGGGCGATTCATGCAGACGTCGCATGAGAACTCCTCTAGATGCGACTCTACGGAGCCCGCTCTGGAGAACACGTCACTCTCTGTGGCTCAACAGACGAGTCTTGTGCTGCTCCGCGCGTGGAAACCTCCTTGGGTGGAAAGCCATCTGATTACTACGTCTCAGTCTGCGAATGAATAGGACACGCCAGTGAGTCACGCCCGTGTGTTTGATCACAGAGATATTTAAAGTGTATAAGCTGCAGACTGCATTCTCACACCGGCAAGTATTCTGAATATAAAATCTAGTTCTGCACCAGACTGAGCGATCAGCAGCACGATGGATTCCATCAGCCACGCTGTGACTGCTCTACCTAACCTGCAAGTCAGCCAACAGCTGTGCGGTCAATGGAGGATCTTTCGAAGGCTTTGGCGCAATCAGGACAACCTATGACATTGACATCAATTAGCTGATGACAGAGCACCAGAAAGATTACAGAAATGAAATTTTTAAATATCAATAAATAATTTGGAAATTGGTATGATGTTAGCAAAAGCTGTACTAACCATGTAAACACTTAACATCATGTATATTTAATTCTATTAGCTACGGGATCAATGATATATTTTTATCTGTAAGGCATATATAATTAATTAATGGACTTATAATTGATACATAAAGTATCAAAGTGTATTATATAGTGTTGTACCAGTCGTTAACATTTGTAATATCTAGCTATTGTTTTTGTCCCCAAAGGAACATAAAGAAGTCATTAAATGATGCTGGAAATTCAGAAAGCTGACTACCATAATGATCTTCCTTTCTCTTTATGTTGTAGGTTTAGTGTAATTTCAATCAAAATGCCCAAAGGAAACTTTGGGGGCGTGAGTTACAGACAAAGAATGTCCGGAGTGTGCCGGGAAGCTCAACCACGTGGCACTAAGAGGGAGCTTTGAGAAACGAGAAATGAGGGACATTTCCTCCCAGACGCAAAGCTTCACTGACAGACTCCCTGGGGCTGGTGGGTGGACCCAGAGATTTGAGAGGTGAGCGAGCCCCAAACTGGCATGATCTGGAAAACATCACCAGGACCAGCGATGCCAGCATCCCATATTACCATCAGTTCAAGTCCCGGCTGCTCCACTTCTGATCCAGCTCCCTGCTAATGTGCCTTGGAAAGCAGCGGAGGACGGCCCAAGGGCTTGGGGCCCTGCACCCACATGGCAGAACCGGATGGAGCTCTAGGCTCCTGGCCCAGCCCTGACAATTGCAGCCAATTGAGGAGTGAACCAGCAGATGGAAGACCTCCCCCTTTCTCTCTGTCTTGCAGATAATAAATCAATCTTTAAAAAAAAAATAAACAGGGGTTGGCTCTGTGGCCTAGTAGGTAAAGCAGCCGCCTGCGGTGACAGCATCTCATATGGGGGCCAGGTTGTGTCCTGGCTGCTCTACTTCCAATCCAGCTCTCTGCTGTGGCCTGGGAAAGCAGTAGAAGATGGCCCAAGTGCTTGGACCCCTGCACTCGCATGGGAGACCCGGAAGAAGCTCCTGGCTCCTGGCTTCCAATTGGCGCAGCTCCGGCCATAGCGGCCATCTGGGGAGTGAACCAGTGGATGGAAGATACCTCTCTCTCTCTCTGCCTCTGTCTCTGCCTCTCTGTAACTCTGCCTTTCAAATAAATCTTAATAAATAAATAAAAATGGTGAAGAATTTTATAATCATAAAAGCAAGGGAGGAATGCATAAGGAGCAGTGCACAAAGCTGCTGTAGTTCACAAATCAGCTTAAGCAACCTGAAAAGGCAGACAACAATACAGGGCAAAGGACAGCACACGACCAACCACTGACTAATGCTAGGCGTTCCACGCCTGAAAACAGAGTGTGACCAATAGACAGAACACTGAAACCTCCAGGAGCAGACTCTGCAAGCAGCATGAATGGATCGTGATTAAAGGAAAAACAGATGATCAGTATGTACGCTAAATGTACACAGGGAAACGTGAAAAGGCTCATGGAAAGTAGAATTAAAGGGAAATTCATTTTGGTGCAACAGATATTTGAAATCCATGACTTGTTTTTCATAATACACATTTTCCATAAACTTTTCAAGTACTCCTGTGTATCTCTCTTCTTAAACAACTTTATCTCTTTGACAGCCTTTTTCCCCAAGAATGCCTACAAAAATATCTTCTAGTGCCTGCTGTTGCTGTTTTTCCACTGTAGTTACTATCTTCCCCTTTTAACAGCACGTATCAGATACATAATCTGCGATATGTAACGATCCTATTTCTCATCATGCTTTGGGTACTATTTTTTGCATCCAGTGATTATTTTTTTGATCACTCTGGTGTTCGCCAAGTGGAGATCTTCTATTTTTGTCCTTTCTATGTTTGCTTGGATTGTTCTGGAAATTCGGACTTCATCAGTGGACAGCCTGGCCGACGCCACTGCCTGTGGGGTCTAACAGATGATTTTCCTCTTCTATCATTTCTTCTCCACGTATTAACTGGGATTCCACTGGAAAGATTTAACTGTCAGCACAGAAGCCCTCCTGAAGCCACACCAGTGATATCCCAAAGCAACGTCCACCAGAAACTTGGTGCACCCAAAACACACCTCTTCTGCCGCCTGGACAGAACCGAAATTTACTGAAGAGGAAATGTCAGGCAAAATGAAATAAGGGACGTCACCCAAAACCGGTGGGCTGCATCGCGAAAGACAGATTGTGGAACGTTCCAGATCAAAGGCAGTGCCTGTACCACCACAGTGACACGCCACCAACAAGCAACTTTCAAATTATAACCTGGACCAGGAAAGAGACACTGATGGAACAGGGGGGACTCTGAATGGCGCGTCCACGCAGGGAAACGGGTTGTGTCTACCTCCCTTTCACTTGATGCTGTGCCTGTATGGTGACTGTCTAAGCTGTTTTCCCTGGGTGAATTGGGGTGAAGGACACAATGTATTCTTGGTACTGTGTTTCCAGCTTTTATGAAGTCAGTAATTATTTCAAAATGAAAAGTGAAAACCCACAAAAGATTAGAATGGAAAATAATGTGATTCCGGGGTACAGCAGGGCCTCGTAATTAACTGCACGTCCTTTCTGAACACAGCTTACTGATAAACCTTCAGAAGCCCACCAGTCTGTCTCCATTTCTGCATAATAATCATTCCAGAGAAGCAATCAGAAGTGCGTGCAAAATAGCATAAACATTTCACAGCAGCATTTTCAGTTATGTACCAGTGGAATGTATTTGTACAAAGCTTGGCCTACAAGCCACCAAATCTTGTGTACTTATTATTCGGTGACACCGTATTTGGGTGATTATACAAGGAGTCCAGATTGGATTCAAGTCCCAAGGGAACAGTCACGGTAAGATAAAAATCAGTTCACGTTGTTCGCCTCCATCATGTTGCTAAGAATATCTACCATCACACTGCTGTGTTCAGATCACCCTGTGTTGATAAGCACCCTACACCGGAAAAGAGTTGCCCCCACCTTATTATAGTATCCGGGGCCATCCAGAATGTTCCGAGCTTTATGGCTTGCTCTGGGTGCTCTAGACACTGATGTTTTTAAAGAGAAAGTAAGTTCTCTACCCACATCCTCTAAGTGGAGCAATGGCGTGCGCTGACCAGGCTGTGAATCTGACGGTCTTCAGGCTGGACAACAAACTACAACCGATCCATCCAGCCGTTGCGCGAGGAGAAGGCTGACCACGCGCGGCGAAGAAGCAGAAGTCACAGCTCTGTGGCGCCAGTGGGAGTCACAGTCTACACCACACTTGGGCGTTTTGTACTGTGGAATAGGTAGAAGACAGACTGCAGTTAGACAACCCACCAGCCAGACCGACGGACAGGAGCAGCCGGGCCACCTCGTGCCTCACCTCGGCCATCCTGGCTGTACACAGGCTGCTCCTGGGATTCCCTCAGGCAGGCAAGCAAGGCTCTTTATGTAAGACACTGTCCCCCTGAGGAGTCTGCCTGCGGGAGCCCCTCCAATCTCCCCCTGAAATTAAACGGCTGAGTCAGCAAAATTGCGAGCTCACTGGCAGGTGGGAGTCCAGCATCAGACACCCCAGCCTCGCTCCGCCCACTCTCTGACTGCCTGATTCCTGTTGGCTGAAGTCAGTGGCCCCGAGGCACCTCGCAGATGGCGTTCAGACACCTGTCCTCTCAGAACAGTTAAAGAAGTGTTCCATGAATGGAGATGCTCTGATTCTGAGATCAAACCGACAGCATTCTGTTTGTCTGAGCCGCATTTCCTGGGGGCGGGGCAGGTGGGCTTCCCCATCCTGATTGACAGAAGATGAATCTCTGGGCATCTCTGATACCCACTCTCATTTCCTCCTCCTCAAGGCAGCTGCGTACTTGGGAGGAACACAGAGACTCCCATGCATGAAAATGAAAGAAACGGCACATTCATATTCATGCATTTTTCAATATCTTCCCCTGTTTCTCTTGCATAGAAAAAAAAAGAGCTAGAGATAAATAAAACAAATTAACATCGCTTTTATCCAGGGGAGAGTATTGTGGGGAAACTTTACTTTCACTGTTTATTGTTTTGATTTTTTTTTCCTACCGTTTTCACAAGGAATATTATTAGCGTCTACAATGGGGGAAACCCTTATTTCAAAGTGACGAATCATAGACAGAAGACTAGAGTTAGAGAAGTTATGTTTGGGGAAATGAGGTGCCTCTACAAAGCACAAATCCCACCCTTTTTCCGATCCTCGAAATTCTTTCTTTGATAAATTTTGATCTTTAGAAGCTCACGTAATTATATTACACCAGGTTTTTGCAGAATTGCATTTTCCAAATTCTATTATAGCCTTACCTTTTATTCAATGTTGCTGCTCTTAGACAATTTATGAGACGTCACACGCATATGGTAAAAGATATCCGATACAATAAAATTGCTCTTTTCTCTGCAACATCTGTCTCCCCTATGTGGCAGTTATTGGGCAATTTCCTGGGAAATTTATTATTAAAACAGAGGAAAGGAAAGAAATCTCAGGATAAACTATGGAAATCATGGTGCATAAGACATGCCTGGGAGTTAATACTCATATGCCCTCCCCCACTAGACCTCGGAGCGGACTTCTATTTGAAGTTTCCGAGCCCTAACACAAGTAACTCAGCTAACCTTCTGCCTCAGTTTCTCAGGACGCGTGATTAGGTTGGGTAAAAGACATTCCAAGACAGCCACGAGCCCGAGCTAATATTTTGAAGTTTAATAATGTTATGATATCCACTTTCTTTCAGAATCTGTCAGTTAAATTGGTATTTTCTTCGAGACACCATAACAGGTGCCAAGTTAAAAGGCACTTTCAAGAAACTGTTCCGTGTCTGCAAGTTTTCATTTTATTTGACAGGAATTTTAGCTACGACCCAAGAACTTGCTATTTAGAAGAATGGAGCAGAACAGACAATATGTGTTGTTTAGCTTCCTCTCTCTCTCTCTCTCTCTCTCTAGCGCGCGCGCGCGCTTCTTTCTCTTTCCCCGTCATTTTTTTTTTATTTATTGGTACAACTTAATAACAGGAAAATGCACAGGAATTCTGCTGTTTAATATGCCCATTTTCCATATTTGGTAGGAACACCTGTGTATCTTAAATGTAGGGTCTGATTGAAAATGTCTGGGCTGGCATTGTGGTGCGGGGGTTAAGCTGCCACCTGTGGTGCCAGCCTCCTTATGGAATTGCCGGTTCGAGTCCTGGCTGCTCTGCTTCTGATCCAGCTCCCTTCCTACGAGCCTGGGAAAGCAGTACAAGATGGCCCAAGTACTTAGGACCCCGCCACCGATTGCAGCCATCTGGGGAGTGAGTCAGCAGATGGAGGACCTTTCTCTGTTTCTCCCTCTCTCTAGCACTCTGCCTTTCAAATAAAGAAGAATAGATCTTTTCAAAAGTGTTTCAGAATTTCCTATCATGGTTAACATGCCCCAGACCTTGCATGCAAAGCATAATTTTCATCACTTGGAAGACAGGCAAAAAAATCAGATGACGTCATATCAATGCTGGTTTGATACACGCGGAGCGTTTGATCAAGCCCTGGGCTGCACACTGGCAAGGATGCAGCTGTCAGGCTGAGGAGCTGCCTACGCTGGGGGCAGCTGCAGGCTCTGGTCCTGCCACAGAGGCCTCCCAGGAGCAGCTGCGGGTCTCAAACCCTCACCTGGGCCCCTCGCTGAGCAAGGCTGGATTTTCACAATTTGTTCACGTGCAAATGAGGAATTAGATGCACTAGAAGAGACTGGGTCGCAGTTTTTATACTTACCTGACAGTCGAATGCAGTGGGCCCTTTTTTATTGAGAAAAAAAAATTAAAAACTGAAGCACACAAAAAGAAATTTCTTTAAAATGTATGTTTCAAGGAAAGAAATGGGCTCTAGGTAGCAGGGTTTTCTTTTCATTCTGAATTACAGTAAGACTTCTTTATAAACAAGGGCAGACATCTCTCTTCCAAATGTGCCTTTTTGGGGAAAGTCCTTAGGTTCTTGGCCAGGGGATGCTACGATCAGTTACACGGGCAGGCTCTTACGCCCTCTTCCTGATAAATCCTTTACACGCTCAGAGAAAGGGAGTTCTGGATTTTCATCTGAGCACGACAACCAAAATAAAACTGCTTTCACTGTGCACAGTCTAAACGTGCAAGTTATTTGTGCGATGGTGTCTGCTCTGGGAACTCCGCTAGCCGCGGGGAGCTTGGGTCCTTTGAAGCTTTCCTTATAGCAAGGGAATAACACACAATGCGAGGAATGCGAGCACAATATGGGAAACACGCAGCATATAAACTTTTATTGAACTAATTCCCTTCATTAAGCAGAAGCAGTACCTTTGAACTGCTGGCTAGCACCTGCATAGGAATCAGCTCCATGTGGATGATCGTATTTCTGTTTGATGTTTCATGTTCTCGGAACCAGCGGGTGCAGCTGAGCCTTCCCCTGTCGGGCTGACGCTCGTGCGTTTACAGCGGCCTAATTGGGAACTGGAGGAGCGGGGCTGTTTCCCAGCTGCAGCGTTTGAAACCTCAGCCTGTGCGTCTGGATGGCCAAGGGGAGTTTTGTCCAACACGCCCAGCGGTGGCGGTGGCTGCGCCAGCGGCTCACAGCTGCAGAGGGCTCAGAGCTTTGCAGAGCAAGGAGCAGATACAATGTTGCTGAATCCAAGTGCGACCTGCTGGGCCGTCTGCAGCCAGCCTGTTTGCAATTCGCAATTTTTAAAAGAGGGCCTCAGTGAAGGACCCGAAGGAGGTGCTTCGGGCGTGGAGAATAGCAAACCAAATCTGTTCTCTCCCTGTCTGGATGGAATGGTACCGCCCCAGACACAGAAGGCTCCCAGGCCAGACAGTCTGGGGAGCACTTCCGTGCTGAGGGCTCCGGGAATAGCGCGTGCAGGGAGAGAAGCAGGGAACTGAATGCAGCGCTCACAGGGGAGCTGGCGGGATGGGCTTAGCTGACGGTGCCTGCTGTGTGCACCTGCATGCACAGGTGTGTGCATGCTTGCGTGTCTACATGTGCACCCGTGCCTGCAGCGTGTGTGCATGCCTGTGCAGCTCTGTGCACGAGGCTCAGATACTGCTCCACAAATCCAGGCACACACTCAGGGCAGCGTCACTCCACCGGGCACTGTAGATGACCAACTGCAAACAGTAAATTGTCTGAGTCCGGTAGTGCCTTTGCTGGAAGACAAACCTCCGTTTGCATATTTTGTTTCAAAGTCAGGTTTCAACCAGGGATTGGAAAAACTCGAAGATTCAGAATTCAGGCAACTGTGGAGGCAACCGCTCTGTTTCCCTGGAATTTATATTCCAACAAGAGTTGAGTGGGATTAAATGTGATTAAGAAGGGGCAGATTTGCGAACAAACTTTCTCCTTGTGTTGATCCCTGAACTCACAGCCGCAAAAGGCTCCTCCCACCAGTCTGGCGGGCACACTCCTTTGTCCCGCAAGAGCGTAGAAGTGACATTAAACCTTATAACTTTGGGGTGCATTTCATTCTTTTTTTAAGGCCTTCCTTCTGTTGGTTCACCCCCCAAATGGCCGCTACGGCCGGAGCCACGCCGATCCGAAGCCAGGAGCCAGGTTCTTCCTCCTGGTCTCCCATGCGGGTGCAGGGGCTCAAGGACTTGGGCCATCGTCCACTGCTTTCCCAGGCCACAGCAGAGAGCTGGCCTGGAAGAGGAGCAGCCGGGACTAGAACCTGGCGCCCATTTTAAAGTTGCCCGAGCAGGTGAGTTTCCTGAAAGTTACAGGGTGGGGACATTTTTAGGGCTTCTCCTCACTTCAGAGAGGTTCACTGTGAGCAAAGAAAAGTGGCCAGTAGGCTGTCCTGCCGCCCTGGTCTCCATGTCCACGTACAGCCAGACTCGGCTTTCCCTGGACAGCTGGTTCCCTCTCTCCCACAAGAAGCTGGTGACACCCTGCAAATCCTGGGGAAAGTGGCCCCCAAGTGTGACTGTCACATTGGGCGCATGTTTATCTTTGCTCTGGTCTTCCCAGGAAAGTCCTGGCTTCGCCTGTGCCCAGCCAAGCTTGCTAAAGGCTCCTCCAGCCACAGATGGTCCCAAACAGCAGAGACTCCATTTTCGTCTGTTTTTATAGATGCTAGACATATGGGCCAGCACTTAATTTTATGCCTGATATGTAATCTAAAATTGTTCTTGGAAAAAGTGCCCAGAGACAGGTCACTATAATGAGGAAAATGTGAAAACCAACAAGTGCTAAAAACAGGGAAATGTTCAACTGAACAGGTGCACTGCACACATCACAGGAAGACGCCCTGGTGCTGAGTTGTCCCTCGCACTGCTGGCTCCAAAGACACATGCCTCGCCAGTTAGAAAAGTTGGAAATTTAGGGCTGGCTCTGAGGCATAGGGGGTTAAGCAGCCACCTGCAGCACTGGCATCCTTTGTGGGCGCCTGTTTGATTCCTGGCTGCTCCGCTTCCAGTCCAGCTCTCTGCTAATGAGCCAGGGAAGGCAGCAGTGGATGGCCCAAGTGCTGGGCCCCTGCACCCAGTGGGAGACCCAGAAGAAGCTCCTGGCTCCTGATCCAGCTCCAACTGTTGTAGCCATTTGGGGAGTGAACTAGCAGATGGAAGACCTTTGTCTCTCTCTCTCTCCCTGCCTCTCCCTGTCTCTGTCTCTGCTTCTCTCTCTGTAACCCTGCCTTTCAAATAAAACAAAAAAAATTAAAAAAAGAAAAGTTGAAAAGTCATTTCGTTTGAATTTAACCTACAAGAGTTTAAAACTATATATCATTGGCATTCATGTATATAAGTTGCTTTTTTCCAAAAAATAGAAAAATACATACTGCAACAATAATTTTCTAGGGAAAGGACCTAACTCTTTTACCAGGCAGCCCCATGAAAATGTGTCTCATTTCCCACTCCACCAAATTAGCATGCGTGTCTCGCAAAAATGAAAGTGTCTATCATTCTACAGGAGAAGATGTCAACTGCAATAAACTCAAAAAATTTTTCTTGCTCAGCTTGGATCTGCTAATATTTTCAAGGGTGGCCCTGGTTAAGTAAAGGCACATTATTGAAAGATGTGAGCAAAAAAATGGATGATTTTGGAGGGATGTGATTACGGCGAAGCCATATTTTCCTATGCATGAGGGTCTCTGTTTTGGAAGTTTCAATCAATGAAGGGTGTTAGCCTTTCAACACTGGAGTGATTGTGAGGAAGGGGCTCAGAGATTATGTGCGGGGGGCTCAGAGAGAACCCCACCTCCGCATCCCCCACTTCCTGCCTCTGAGCCAGACTGAATCTGGGACCTCCATCCAGGTCTCCTGCACGGTGGCAGGAACCCAATCCCGTGAGCTGGGACGGCTGCCTCCCAGCTGCATGTCCGCCTGGAGCTGGAATCAGGAGCAGGCGCTGGGAATTGAACCCAGGCACTTCACCGTGGGTTGTGGACAGCTCACCGGCTGGCCTGAACACCTGCTCCACTGTTGGCATTTTTATAACCACTGTAGCGGCATTGCTGGCTCAGCCACTCGCGACGGCCACCCCCTCCGTGGGGTCATCTGAGACACTCGGGGTGCTGAGATCCTCCACCTTCCCGGCCCCCTGTCTCTCCTGCATCCCCAGCCCGTGGGAGTTGAGGATTCCATCGTGTGGGTCTCTGCAACAGGGACCCGAGCTTGTCCCTGCTTCTGCCTCTTCACCAGCCCACGGCCACCGGCCCTGGACTTCCGCTCTCCCGACCTGCACCTGGAAGGTGTCCGCAGGGCTGTCAGCTCGCCATTGCCGCAGCCTCTTGATTGGGTGCCCTGCCCTTTAGCCTCGTCTTATCTCCCCTTCAATGTAGCAAAGGCTTTTCCTAAAGCCACAGAGGGTTGTGCCATTCCGCTACTCCAGATCTTTCAATGGCTCCCAACTGCCGTGAGATAAATCTCAAATACAGCAGCCACAGAGGGTTGTGCCATTCCTCTACTCCAGATCTTTCAATGGCTCCCAACTGCCGTGAGATAAATCTCAAATACAGCAAATTTCATAACCACAGCCGTCCACGCCTCCTCTCGCTGGACCTCCTCAGCCATCGGGCTAAAAGAAATGCTCACTCTCTCTTTAGGAACCTTTGCCGTGTGCAAGCCTCTGTGATGTTGAACTTGAGGCCCCTCCTCCCAGAATGCTCCTCTTCCATTATCCGTCGGACACTGTCCTACCTCTTGGGTAAAATTCAGGCCCTCCACAGACACCCTAGCCCACGCCAGGCCCACTCAGGGGTCCATCCACAGTGGACTGCGCACGCTGTGGCCATGCTTTGCTCAATGACGGACATGGGGACCAAGCGACATGCTGCCCTTGTGGGCGTGAGCGTCCTGAGAGTGGTGGGGTTGGGCGTGGCCCACTGTCCCCTGGCAGAACCCGACAGCACCGTGACGTGGCCTCTTACTGGCACTGTTAGTGGGGGATTTTGTATTCTTAGGGGCCAAGATGGACCAAACACCTCAACAATGATGCAAGCAGGGATGCAGTGACCACCAGGTGGACCGAGCTGCTGCTGGAGGAATTCAGCAGCCTGTGACAGTCAGCCCTCTTTGTGTAAGTCAGAGAACGCCCTAAAATAAGGATCAAAACTGTAGGATTACACAAGTCAGTAACGTAGTCCTTTCTTTTCATTACCAAGTATTATGTTCTGTCCCTAATGATATGTGTCGTATTTTAAATTTATTTTTACTTTATTTGGAAGGCAGAGAGACAGAGAGAGGGACAGAGAGACAGAGTTCTTCCATCCACTGGTTCATACCCGTGTACACGCAGCAGCCACGGCTGGGCCAGGCCAAAGCTGAGATCCGGGAATTCAGTCCGGACCTCCCAAGTGGGAGGCAGCGACCCAAGCAGGCAGTGTCTTCTGCCTTCCAATGCCATCTCTGCCGATGTACTTGGTCCCACAGGCTCTGGGCGGTGCCCGGCACACAGTGCGCGGTCAACAAGTGTTTGTTGACTGAATCCACGCACAGCTGCTCTCTCAGAAATTGTCTCTGCCTGGACCTCCATGGATTTTGGAACCAGCGAGGTGGCAAAAATGACTCACGGTTGTGGTGTTTGGGATACGCCGTATCTCCCCCAGTGCTGTGTTTCCAAGCACACGTGTGAATTGACTTGGGCCTCAGATAAGAAGTGACAGGGAAATGCAAATAAATGTCTGGCCGTTGGCGGCCAGGGAGGTTCTGCAGAGAGACACAAGCTCGTACGGTGGTGACAGCCCCGACTCCCTCAGCATCTTGGAGCGTTGAGCTCAGTTCCTTTAGCCGACACTGGGTCTATGGAGTTTGCATGCAAAGCCGCCCGCAGGGTGTGGCCTTTTCTTTGGGTGGGGGTGAGGATGCTTTAAGGAAGTCCACGTCCATCTGCAGCCACTCTGGGCTTAAGAACGTCCCGTTCCATTTCCCGCAGTCTCGTTTTACTGCCTCCAGGTTCTCCGCTCCCCGCAGTGTGCCGTGCCAGGGGTTACGCCCCACTCACCTAAGCATCTTTTTGTTTCCTGACTTCGTCTAAATCTGGCATCATTTTCGGTGGCTGCAACAGGTATTTCATGATTGTTTACTGCCAATTAATTATCTGTGCAGCCTGGATACACATGTTAAAGCTAAGTCAACATTTAGAAACAGTATCCAAGAATATCGAGTCCCTGTCTTTCTCTCAAAATCTCAACACTCACCGACATAGTCACGGACATGCATGCAAAGACCACCATCTATCAATGTAACGCTTCTTTTCCTCTGAGACTCATCTACTGTACATTTAATCACCAATAATTGCCCACCAGGTATGATATTATAAGAAGCAAATATCAATAATTAGGAATGGCGGAAGACAGTTTAATTTTTTTCTTTGGGGGGGGATTTATTTCCAATCATTTCTCCAGGGCAGAGCCGTTGAAATATGAGATAATGGAATTGTATTGATTTCTCACTGAACGTTGACGATGTACAAAATGCATTTCCATAACCCGACGGTCACCAGGTTCACAAGGCATTGATTGCATTGATGCAACACCTTTGTTTGTGCAGCACGGCGGCGTCATGACAGTGGAAATGCACTCCCGCCCACGGCCGCACCAGGCTGCACTGAGACCCAGGTGGGGAAGGACCGTCTGTGCTCTCAGCCGGTAGTGGCCGGATGGAGGCGTCCGGCCTGGAGCACTCAGAGTGTGAGCTGCGCCGGGCTCCCTGCACCCAGCATGCACTGCGTGGTGCGGGGCCGCTCGGCCCTCCTCCCCCTGGAGGGAGTGGGACCACGAAGCAACCACTGCTCTTGCTGCGGTGGGAGGGAGCCCAGGAGGACACGAGGGAAGCTCGGATTTTCACAGCAGTCAGGCGAGGGATGCGTCTCCACCAAGGGCGCTTCAGAGAGGTGTGAGCTGCAAGAGGGGTCCCGGAGGGGGCGACACACAGGGCTCCTCTTCCTGCCGACGGAGCTCTGAGAAGCTGCTTCCAGTGCGGGCGGAGCTGGTGGCAAACGGGCCACATGACTCCGCCCTAGGGACTGCCTGCGTATCTGGCGTACGTGGGCTGTGGTGGAACCAATCCGGTTCCTGTAGCCACTTTAGAACACACAGCGGACTGAGTGCAGTGGACCTGCCCAGCTGTGCACCTGCGCATCTGCAGGCTCCAGACAGGGCCCTGCCCTGGGGCTGCAGGTCTGAAACTAAAGCCCAGTGGGTCCTCTCAACAGGAATCCTAAGGAAGAGTGCAAACGTGCGGGTGTGGGGGCTAGAGAAGATGTGAATTCAAATCCTGCCTCTTCTGTTTATTAACCCTATGACCTGGGGCAAGCTGCTTTATTGTCATCAGCTATGGAGGGGGAGTGAAACCACCTCCCCACCAGGCTGTGTGTGCTGCCGCCCACGCCCCCAGCTGGGGGGGAGTGTCCTTGGAATGACTATGAAAGGTTGTTGGACTGCCAAAAGGCCCTCGTCTTTTCGGAAGGGGGTGCTGCTTAGAATTAAAATTACTTTTTTAGGTAACTCATTTGGGAACCCCCCAGATGGCACAGGCACATCTTGGGCCTACCTCCCATTATCTCTGACTGTCAACGCCTGCCAGATAATGTATCTAAATGGAAAGCTAAAGCAATGTAGGTTTCATGGCGGAACACGGGGGAGTACCTTCATGATCGTGAATGAGCGTTCTTAAATAGGATCCCCCAAAACATGAATCATTAAAAGGACCAAGTGGACCACATAAACATGCATGAATTCAGTTCTCCCGAAAAGAGCACTAAGAGAATGAAACCATAGAGTGGAAAGATGTTTGCAACAGACTTGTGTCTGGAAGACGCAAAGGACTCCGGAAAATCAGTGCAACACACACACATTATCCAACAGGAAGACGGGCAGAGAAAACAGCCTCTGAGAGTCTCTTCACAAAGGGAGCCATCCGGAAGGCTATGCAGCGTAGGGAAAGATGCCTAACGCCGCTCACCACGAGAGCAGCCACGTGTGGTGCCGTGGCACCCTACAGAAAGACTGCATCATTCCATCATGAGGGCAGCCACAAAGTGGTGCCGTGGCACCCTCCATAAAATACACATCATCACAAGAGCAGCCACGTGTAGTGCCGTGGCACCCTCCAGAAAGACCGCGTCAGCCAGGATGTACCACGGTCAGCACTCACAGACACAGTGGACAGGAGTGCAAGGCTGTGTAATCAGGAAGATGGAAACGCCTACCCAAGCACACGCCCGCATGCCCCTGCGTCCAGGTAAACTTCATGGAAAATGCGTGCTATGAACGAGACCACACGTGGACTTCTAACGTGTTACTGCCCAATGCCATTTTCCTGAGAACTTTGGCAGTGTCTCCTGTGCTCCATGGGCAGTCAGGCAGGAGTCTGTCAAACATACAAACTGCTATGTGCATGCACACAGATGTTCTCAGCAGCACTGCTCCTCGCAGGAGCGGGGGCAAGAGCCCACACTCCTTGGACGCCTGCCGTGGAATGCGGTGCAGCAGAGAAGGAGAGGTGCCTACACGTGCAGGAGCCGGATGGGTTCTCCAAGCCTAGCCTGGCTCTGCATGCGCTCCATGCGAGGGGTGGGGTGGGGGCAGGGGGTGCTATTTCTCTGCACCCCGTGTACCCCGAAGTCAAGAACAGGCACACGGTCCAGGCATGGGGCGTTTTATTTCACAGGCAGGTGGGAGGGGGCGCGCGGGGGCCCGGGAGGGCAGGTGCTGTCTGGCTCTGCCCCTGGACTCCACTGGCCCCTGTGCTCCAGTCAGAAGCGCCTCTCACTGTGCGGTTAGGAGCTGAGCACTTGTCTCAATGGACATTCCAATGTCAGTGTTTTAAGAGAGTTTCTGGTGACAATTTCTTGAAGACAGCATTCTTCAAATGAAAAGCAATGCCTGTTTAAGATACCAGCTTTGGAAAACATCCAGAAAAACTGAAAATCACCTGTGTTTGTGGCTCTGTGGCTGCTGTTCACCTTGCATTTTGGCATTTGCACCCTCCCCAACCCCCCGCCCCGCCAGGGCCTGCCTGCTGGCTTTCATTCTTTTAAAGATTCATTTATTTTATTTGAATGAGTTGCAGAAAGAGAGGGAGGAGAGACAGAGACACAGACAGGGAGATCTTCCATCTGCTGGTTCACTCCCTGGCAATGGCCAGGACTGGGTCAGGCTGGAGCCAGGAGCCTGTAGCTTCTTTGGGGTCTCCCATAGGGGTGGCAGGGGCCCAAGCACTTGGGTCGTCTTCTGCTGCTTTTCCCACCCCATTAGCAGGAAGCTGGATGAGAAGTGGAGCAGCTGGGACATGAACCAGGCCAAGATGGGGATGACAGAGCTGCAGGCTGTTGCTCCACCTGCTGCACCACAATGCCGACCCCGTGCCTTCCTCCGTAATCACACACTGCATGCGTGTGTGTGTGTCAGACTGTCTAACAGGCAGCACAGTGATTTTTATAGCCTGTGTGTCCAGAGCACTCTCTCTTGCTGTTAAGTGTCCTTCCACACCCTCTGCCCCAGACACGGCCCCCACTGCTGCCCGCGGCTCCTACCTGTGATCGCACGTGTGTTCATCTCAGCATCACTTAAAACACACGTCTGTTAAAGCCTGCAGCAAAAACAGGATCATTAAAAGCAGATCCATTGAGACCTACCTGGGTCGTCCCAGTGGTGTGTAGCAGTGGGTGGCCCTGGACCCAATGGCACTTAACATTTTCATTGTTGACCTGCGTTAGGAAACCGCTCAGCCTCGTGCCCAGCAAGCAGCGGCAATTATTGCATGCAGATGATGGGCCACACTGGGTGCCGGCTTGCTTGCAGGGTAGCAGGAGGGCAGAACTGTGCAAGAGAGAGACTCCAGAGTCAGGCAAACCCAGGCCAGGGCATCGACTCTGCACCTGCCAGAGAAGCAGCCCAGGGCCAGTGACTTGGCGCTGGGGATTCAACTTCTCAGCAGGGAAATGAAGATCGTAAATACCATCATGCAACAGGAGGATTTACATAAGCACTGGGCGGAGTGGGCATATCATACAAGATACAGGCCTTTAAGGACACAAGCAAGCAAGTCCCTTCTTAGCTCACAACCCATGGAGCCGCCTCCACGGCGTGGCTGCTGGGGTCTCTGCGTTCAGTCTCTTTGCTCACTGGCCTATGGGCCTATGACTGCAGTGTTTGGCGTCCCAGCCACTTGGGTGTTTCGTAGCCTCCTGAACACAAAATGACTCACGTGGCTTTTCTGCCCGGAAGCCACTTGCTATGGATTGAACGGAAGTTGGCTTCCCAAACTCACACAGGTGGTTAAACTCTGCAGTCTCCGTGCTGAAGGTTGATGGGTGAAGAGTGGGCACTGATCTAATTATGGCAGCTAGGAGGTGGGGCCAGCAGGGGGTCTGAGAGAGAAAGAGAGAGAGAGGGAGAAAAGGAGGGAGGAAGGGAGGGAGGGAGGGAGATCCCATCCACGGGCTTACTCCCCAAATGCCTGGAAGAACTGGGAAGGGCCAGGCGGCAGCCAGGAGCCAGAAACTCTCTGTGGCTTCCCATGTGGAGTGCAGAGACCCCAGTACTTGAGCCACCCAGGAAGCCGGAAGGCAGAGCCAGAGCTGGGTGTAGAATCCAGAAACATCGATGCAGGGTAGGGTGGTCCCAAGCAGTATCTTAACTCCTGGGCTAAACATCTGCCTGGAGAGAGTAATTTTTTAAATAACATTTAAACAGGCTATTGAGAGGCATCCATTATAGACTACAGTTTATGGCTCATAAGGTCCATAACATGGGGGCTGGTGCTATGGCATAGCAAGTAAAGCTGCCGCCTGCAGTGCCGGCATCCCATAAGGGTGTCAGTTCGAGCCCTGGCTGCTCCAGTTCTGATCCAACTCTCTGCCGTGGCCTGTGAAAGCAGTAGGAGATGGCCCAAGACCTTGGGCTCCTGCACCCGCATGGAGCTGGAAGAAGCTCCTCGCGCCTAGCTTTGGATCGGCTCATGAGCCCATCTGGGGAGTGAACCAGCAGATGAAAGACCTCTCTCTCTCTCTTTCTCTCTGCCTCTCTGTAATTCTGCCTATCAAATAAATAAACAAAATCTTTTTTAGAAACCCGTAAAATGGATCCTAATGGGAAGAACTTGCACTCTGATTAGGGTCTGAACTTGTGAATTTTAAAAAGTAATACTAATTTATCACAGGAAGTAATCTTGATGCAGCATTGTCCAAGCAGCGCTAGCTGTACAAGTGAGAATACAGAAATGACTGGTGCTTGAATTTTTGAATGACAGCAAATTCTTCTGCTGCTACTGAAATTATGCCTTCAAAAGCACTTAATATTTCTAAGCTATTCCATTCAGCAAAGAAAGTAATGAACACATATTCACAATAGGTCATTATCTGATATTTCTGCAGAAGGAGAAGATGCAGATATTGAAGAAGAATGTAGGTGTGGGGCAGCAAAGTAGTGTTTAAAAGACAGTCACAGGTCTCGTAATACGCATCACCCTGTTCAAGGTTTGTCTTCGACCTACAACACAGGTGAGCGTTTCCCTTCCTATCGTATCTGCTTTCGGGGTCTCTGGTTTCAGGCCATGTCAAGGCCTTGGAATCACTTCAGAAAGGGTCAGGATGGGGAGTGGAAGAATTCGCTGTGGATACCCACTCTCTATGGTCTTCCCAGTGTGGCCACGTGGGCTCCTCTGTGATGGCCCTGGTGGCTCTTACTCAGTCCGTAGTGGGGCTGTGGACTCCCATTTCACAGTGTGACAGCATGGGCTCCTCTGTCGTGGCCATGGTGGCTCTCAGTCCGTGGTAGAGCTGTGGACGCCCACTTCCTACATCTTCCCAATGTGACCACGTGGGCTCCTCTGTCATGGCCCTGGTGGCTCTCTCATTCCATGGTGGGGCTGTGGACTCCCATTTCCTAATATTTCTTAGCGTGACCACATGGCCTCCTCTGTCATGGCCCTGGTGTCTCTCACTCATTCCATGGTGGGGCTGTGGACTCCCATTTCCTAATATTTCATAGCGTGACCACATGGCCTCCTCTGTCGTGGACCTGGTGTCTCTCACGCAGTCTGTGGTGGGGCTGTGGACTCCCATTTCACAGTGTGACAGTGTGGGCTCCTCTGTCATGGCTTTGGTGGCTCTCACTCAGTCTGTGGTGGGGCTGTGGATTCCCATTTCACTGTGTGAATGTGTGGGCTCCTCTGTCGTGGCCATGGTGGCTCTCGTTCAGTCTATGGTGGAGCTGTGGCCACCCATTCCTACATCTCCCCAGTGTGGGCACGTGGGCTCCTCTGTTGTGGCCCTGGTGGCTCTCAGTCTGTGGTGGGGCTGTGAACTCCCATTTCACAGTGTGACAGTGTGGGCTCCTCTGTCATGGCCATGGTGGCTCTCACTCAGTCCGTGGTGGGGCTGTGGACTCCCATTTCCTAATATTTCATAGCGTGACCACATGGGCTCCCCTGTCATGGCCCTGGTGGCTCTCAGTCTGTGGTGGGGCTGTGGACTCCCATTTCACAGTGTGACCATGTGGGCTCCTCTGTCATGGCCATGGTGGCTCTCACTCATTCCATGGTGAGGCTGTGGACTCCCATTTCCTAATATTTCATAGCGTGACCATGTGGGCTCCTCTGTTGTGGCCCTGGTGGCTCTCACTCAGTCCGTGGTGGGACTGTGGACTCCCATTTCACAGTGTGACAGTGTGGACTCCTCTGTCATGGCTTTGGTGGCTCTCGCTCAGTCCGTGGTGGGGCTGTGGACTCCCATTTCCTAATATTTCACAGTGTGACAGCATGGGCTCCTCTGTCTTGGCCATGGTGGCTCTCGTTCAGTCTATGGTGGAGCTGTGGCCGCCCATTCCTACATCTCCCCAGTGTGGGCACGTGGACTCCTCTGTCGTGGCCGTGGTGGCTCTCGCTCAGCCCATGAAGATAGAGAGTGGTTCTTTGCAGACCCGCTTGTGAAGTTTCCCTTGGAAGAAGTGTATTCCCACCGCTGGAGCAGCACTAAGCACTAAGGGGACTGGGATTCTCAAGGAGCCCAGGCCAGCGAGTGCACTCCCTCCCTCTACTGGAGAACCCGGGGCACAGAGATTCCAGGGTGTTTGCTTGGTGACTGAGAGCCGGGCCATCTTTCCAGAGTGCTTTTAGTGCCTGCCTTCCATCCCTGGCGGCTTCCTTTGTATTTAGCATCTAACCCTGCAGGGCTGTGTGCCACGGGGCTGTCGGTTTTCTCCCTCCTGCTGAGTACTGCTGGAAGCAGCAGGTGGCAGGGGAAGGCAGCACCGGGTTCTCCTTGGGCAGAGCAGAGACTGGGGAAGTAAATGCGAAACTTCTGGAAATTGGGTCTTGTCCTGAAAACACCGGGTTTAGCTGAGTCCCTGCCATTACGTGGCTTACACCTGTTCTCCCAGAATTCTGCTGACTGAGCTGGAAGCCATGAAGAGATCATCTGGAAAGGTGGCGAGGGATGGCAAAGGGTTTAGAAACCTAAAAGGATGCACCATTATCACATCTCGGTCATTTCAGAGGAGTGTTTCCAAGAAATTCCGTTCAGACTGAATGTGGGAAACGCCGGCGGTGCTCTAAACACGTGTGGTGAAACAGTGGATGCAGTCAGATGGTTAGGACAATGCTCCCAAAGGAGGAGGGCCCTGCTGTTCACGGAATCCCCGCGTTGGCGTCGCAGGGTTCCCCGAGTCACTCCACACTTCATCCGGCAGGTGTGACGCCACCCTCCCCAGCACCTCTGTTCTCCTTTGAGTTAATAGTTAAACACAGGCAAGCGTTGCCCATCCAGGGCCACGTCTGGGCATTGGGCGAACTTGGGGAAGGAAATGGCCACTTTCCGAAAGGAAGCATGGGAGGTGGCTCTCCTCCACTGCGAGCCCCCAGCCTACTCAGCAGAGCCTGGTTGGGGGGGACTTGCTCTCCTGGCCCCTGCAGGCTGCCCACCCGGCCCATCCATCCAGACACGCTGCTGCACACCTCCCCTACTTTCTTCCAGAAACTTGGTTTGAGGAGCTAAAGCAATCATTGCTTCTCCAACAGCGAAGAAGGAATGCAGGCGTAGCTGCCCTCTGCTGCTGGTGGGCAGGGGCCAAGGACTCACCTGCACCAGCGAACGGGCCCCTTACTGCATGCAGGGTGCACCGGGACCTGCCGCGTCAGCCTCTCTGCTTCCTGTGCCCCATCACTCGCGCCGGGTCTGCCACCCCCGCCAGTCTCACTGCGAGCCGCGTCTCGCCGGGCTGTGTGTTGCGTCACGTCTGAGTCGATTGGAGTGACTGATGGGGAATCAAACGGCTGGGCTGTATTTTCTCGAGACGAGCTGCAGGTTAGCGTCTGGACAGAGCGGTGCCTAGCGTGGCTGAGCTGCCGCCCGCCCGGCCGCCGGTGCCGGAGCCTGGGGGATGCTCAGAGCAGTTTGATGCAATTTCCAGACCCTGGTGCCCTCCCTGCACCGGGGGAGTGTGTGCTTCCTGTTTGTTCTCCTGCCCCGAAGCGCCGGCCGTGGCCGCACCAGAGGCTGGCCGTTCCCTGGTCTTCGTGTTTCCCTGCGTTTGCTTTCCGTGTGTTTTACTCTGTTGATTGCGTGTTAACAGCCGGGGCACTCACTGCCTCGCGGTTAACAGTATTTTCACCTGCGTCCCCGCGTTCTAGCCTGCTTTTCTCCGGTCAGTCTTGCTTGGAATTCACCTGTGGTGATTTCCCGGGCTGGCTCTCCACCTGTTCTCCCAGTGGCACCCTTTCCACCGGGAACACTGACTCCATCGGAGTAAGAACTGCATTGGTGTGTCGCCCATGAAGTCATTGCTTCTCTAAGATCTTACGTCCACCTTGCAGGAAATCGTAGAACAAAGCCTCCTTACCTTGGGCTGAAGGCACAAAAGGCCGCCATATAAACAGTACCATAACAGCTGGGCGGCTCACAAACAAAATAACTGGACTGCTGGCGGCTCTGGAGGCCGGGAAGTCCCCGATTCAGCCCCAGCAGGAGCACTCTGCTGAGCACGTCTCCTGGTTCAGAGACCACGCCCCCCGGCTGCACCTTGCAAGTCAGGGTAGGGACTTCTCTCGGTTCCTTCTGTAAAAGCCGGGATCGCACTCTCGCGGGCTCTTCCCTCAGGTCCCAGTCACTGCCAACTACTATCCCTGAGGTTACAACACAAGACCGTGGGGGACACAGATTTCTGTCCACTGCAGAGCCAGACCCCGCACACAGCACCGTCCAGTGAGTGCTCCCTACAGAGTGAACCCATGTGATAGAGAGTGCAGAAGATATTTGAAGCTTCTTAAACTTTCCTGGTTATTGCTACTTCCTCAAAATCCATGTGCAATTCCTCACCTGCCAATGACAATCACTACACATCTACACATGTCTGCACACATACATGTCTGCACACATACATGTCTACATACGTGTCTACACACATGTCTGCACATCTACATATGTATACATACATACGTATGTATTCCTCCTTTCTCCAACACTTGTGTGTGATGTTTGCATGTACTGCGTCTTGGACGCTGGTCTCAGCTTGAAGCTATCTCAGGGCAGGTACCTGATAAACTCCCTTTGTCATGGTGTTTATTCCACACCATGCGGGGAGAATCTCAAAAGGAAAAGGCAAATCATTGAGTAAAAAAGTCAGCCACTGAGGATGGCCTGTGGCACCGTGGGTAAAGCTGCCAGGGTTCAGTCGCGGCTGCTCCACTGCCCGTGCAGCTCCCTGCCAATGCGCCTGGGAAAGCAACAGCAGACGGCCCAGGGGCTTGGGCTCCGCACCCACTTGGGAAACCTGGATGGAGCTCCAGGCTCCTGGCTTCTACCAGGCCCAGACCCAGCTTCTACCACCTTGTGGGGGAGTGAACCAGCAGATGAAAGCTTGCTCGCTCTCTCTTTCTCTCTCTCTCTTTCTCTGTAACTCTGCTTTTTAAATAAATAAGGAAATCCTAAATTTTTTTAAATCATCGCTAAATTTTCCTGGAGAAGAAGGAATGAGGTGATAAAGCTGAGATCTCTCGTGGGAAGTATCTTAGCATCAGGGACCAAAAAGGCACCCTGAAGGGAGGCCACTGGGGAAGAGAAGCAACTGGCAAACAGGGGTCTTCGTGGGAGGCCAAGACGGAGGGGCTCCGGCCGTGTGAGGCACACATAGAAGACTAGTGGGGCTGGTGGGCACGGGAAGGGAACGCCCAGGGAGGCCAGGGTGGGAAGACCGCCAGGGGCCAGGTCATTCTGGGCAGGAAATGAGGCAGACAGTACAGGTGTGTGTGCAGCTGCGCTGTTCCACAGGACAGGCCACGGGGGACACTGACAGGCCACGGGGGACACTGACAGGCCACGGGGGATGCTGACACACCAGCTGCTGTGCGGTGCCCAGTGAGAGAGGCCAGTGCAGAAGCAGACGGCCCAGCAGGACGTCTCTGGATACGCTCCAAGAGTGAGATGCTAAAGACTTGGGCTGGGTGGATACAGAAGAGGCAGCGAGAGGGAACTCACTGTTGGCGTCTTCAATGCAGGCATCATGGCTTGCTGAAGAATTGGGAGGCGGAGGTGTGAAGTAGCAAGGAGTGATGCATGACTTCTGAGTTCTGCTGGGGCCTCAGATTAGGCAGCAGAGACCCGGCCACAGAAGTCGGGGGTGGGGATCAGAAACGCGGGTTGCCATGGGAAGTTTAAACGCCAATCAGCTCTCCACGTGGAGATGTCCCGGCACACTGGGTGTTCGATTCATAAGCCTGAAACCCAGCACAGAATCAGAGCTGGAGACACAAAGTTCAGAGTCATGGGTAGACAGCGTCTAAATCACTGGACACAGGGGGCAACTCTAGAAGGAGACTCCTCCACTCTGAACACTTCCGTTCAAGCAAAGGAGACGGATTTGGGTAAAACAGGGCAGGGGACGTTCTGAAAGTTGAAAGCAAAGCTGTTGAAGGAGGCAAAGTGTGTTCAAGCTGCAGGCTGCGGGTGGAGGCTGTGCATGTGTTCTTTTGGTCTGGGCATGACCTGTGCACCCTACGAGGACTTTCTGCCCCTGTTGTGGGGCCGTTGGAGGGGAGCCCTGGGTGCTGCACTGATGCCACAGCCCTCGCCGCTCCCCGAGCTCAGCGGCTTTGCTCTCTGTGGATGCTCTGCCGCCCAAGCCTGGTCGTCTCTGACATTGTCTCACATTTCTCCACTTCACGGTGGCTTCTTCTGGGAGGCTTCCTCTCCCAGGGCCATTGCGCTCAGCGTTTTTCCTCCTGGAACATTCACACCCTATTCCTGCAAGGGTGCTAAGCTGATTCTCCTCATGCAGGTCGAGTCCTCCCACGCTCCAGTCGGAAATGAATGAATGCTGTCTCTGGACACGCGTGGGACGTGGATTCACCCTTCCACCTGCTCTCCCAGTCAGCAGAGCTTGATGGATAGTCCAGGACGACCTGGGTGTGTGCCGTGGGCTCCTGCGGTGCCGTGAGCCCCTGACGTGGGTCTTGTTTACAATTGAGAGAAGTTCTAGAGGGCAGAGAAGGCTCCCCAACAGTCACTCTGCCCCTCTGTGCCAGATGCGGGCGATGAATTTGTTAGTTTTCACCCTGTTCTTGTCTCCCGCAGAGATGGAACACTAAGCAGAGACTGGCGTTGTGTGAACACAGAGACGAAGTTTATTCTGCAGCAGGTGCACAAATGCACACGCAGGAAAACACCAGGTGAGCGGCCACAGAGCCGCCCACTAACCAGGGGGAAAAGAAAAGCCAAAAATGACACCTGTAATTGGAAGTTCTGTCCGAGGACAGGGCATGAGGGTTTGTGGAAAACCCCATCGGAGCAAAGCAAAGACAGGAGCAGCACCTCTAAGTGGGGTCCAAGGAGGAAAGAGAGCTCTCTCCCGCTTTCCACCTCTTTATTTGCACTGATCTCAGATGCACAGATGCATCTCGGGAAGGCAGGTGTTTTGATTGACAAGTAGATGGGTAGATGGGGCTGGGGCGGGAGCGTGGCTTGAGACTTCCAGCATCGCAGCTGCCTGCCTACCCCATATCATGCTCTCAATTCTATCTGGACTGTGGTATCACATCATAGACTTCACTCTTCAGACAGCTTGCAGCTGGATGGGGCATGGGGAAAAGCCCTGGCCATGCAGCTGGGTGCCACATACAGATTCCGTGAGAGAGGCCTGAAGTGACAGGCGTGTCATCTAGCCAGTTAGGGAGGTAGTTATCTACTCCCTATCTGGTGGCTTGGAAATGAAGCTTTAGGGGTCAGCATTGTGGAGCAGCAGGCTAAGCCTCTGCCTATGACACCAGCATCCCATATGGGCACTGGTTCAAGTCCCAGGTGCTCCCAGCAGCTCCCTACTAATGCACCCAGAAAGGAGGTCCAGGTTCCTGGGCCTCTGATACCCACGTGGAACACCTGGGTGAAGCTTCTGGCTCCTGCCTTCAGCCTGGCCCAGCCCCAACCATTGCAGCCATTTGGGGCGTGAACCAACAGATGCAAGGTCTCTCTCTCTCTCCATCTCTCCTTCTCTCTCTGTAACTCTGGCTTTCAAATAAATGAAGAATACATATTTAAAAAAAAAAAAAACAAAGAAAATGTGGTTTGGAAGGCTCGAGCTGAGTGAGCCCCCACGGTCCCCACAGGAGAAGCCAGACCGGGGTGCAAGGACTCTGGCTCTCTGCCTTCTTCCGAGCCCCGCTGCTCTCTTCAGCTCTGCACTTTTTAAATAAGAAGAATATTGTCTTGTTGGTTTCTTTTTTTAAAAAAAGATTTATGTATTTATTTGAGAGGTAGAGTTACAGACAGAGAGAGGGAGGGCAGAGAGAGAGGTCTTCCATCCACTGGTTCGTTCCCCAAATGGCCGCAACAGCCAGAGTTGGGTTGATCTGAAGCCAGGAGCTTCCTCTGGGTCTCCCACGTGGATACAGGGGCTCAGGCACTTGCACCATCTTCCACCGCTTTCCCAGGTGAATTAGCAGGGGGCTGGATCAGAAGAAGAGCAGCCGGGACACGAACCAGCTCCCGTATGAGATGCTGGTACCGCAGGCAGAAGCTTAGCCTACTATGTCACAGCGCCAGCCCCTGTCTTCTTGTTTTAACCCTTGTAATAGTTGGCTTTACAAGGTTTCCATTATACATGTTTGTGTCTAACTAAAACAAGACTGCCAACCCCAAAACTTAGGACACACTAAGAACATATGACATGGTCCAGCCTGGTGTTGCAGTGGAATCCCTACAGTACCATGGACTTGGAGTTGACACCTGCACGCTTGGAGTTGGACACGGCTGTGGAAGGAGCATGTTGTAGAGAAGGTGAGGGGTCATGTCATGAAAATCCCCACACGGCCATGTGCCCAGAACTGCAGCTTTTGTAGAATAAAACAGGGAGGAACGGCTCGGCACAAGCCTGGGAGGCTGTGTGTGGTGGGCCCTGGTGAAATGTTTTCTCTTTACGCTGAAGAGAAATGGGAGGCTATTTGAGAGTCTTAGCCATCTACGGCTCCGAGCTGGGCTTTTAAAATGTCATCTAATTGCAGCAGGGAGAAGTTGCAAGAGCAGGCACAGGAAAACGGATTTGGAGGTTAGCCCAGGGTTGCCTGCTCCAGACAGGAAGGGGGAAGGCCAGGAAGCAGGCGAGAGTGAGATGCATCGATCCAGGAAGCAAAGAAGCCCAACTGCTCCCACCCCAGCCCCGTGTCTCCAAGTCCCACATGCAGAGTAGCAGGTGCTGGGGAGTGGGGAGCTTCTGCCTTCATCTGCATTTCCTGTAGCCGCGACCGGCCTGCACCCACACTTCCACACGCCCGCATCGGTCACTTGCCTCCTCTCCTGGCCCACAGGCTCTGAGGTCGCCTTTTACACACCATGGGGGCCTCTCCCCTCTCTGCCCAGTGCGTTGCACACAGCTGGCGCTCAATGCATATTTATTGATTTAGTTAAAGGATGGATGAATAAACAATGGATGTATAATTCCTCCCAAAGGAATCCAGGGATGTTAGCAGAACTTGCTAGAAGGCTCCTTTGAGAATTGATTATCTGCTGACTTTGTTGATATTTGTAGCTAAGGCAGCATCGTCTGAAAGGGGAGGTCTGATTTTGCAAATCCATTTGCCTACGAAAATGCCCCTGTTCCGGAGTTTTCAGTGTGAGTGACAGGAGTGGTGCGATCTGGGCTCCCTGGCAGATAGGCTGTCTGGAAGGAACAACTTTAGCCCACTTGCTCTTTTGCAATGGTGTGGCAATAACTGCAGGAGGCCCGTGGCTTCTCCACCTTTGCAGCAATGTGGGTCGGAGGAGCAAGTTTTGAGTAACCACTGATTTCACTATGTCTGATTTCATCCACTTGTTGCTCCTCCTAAAGACCAGGAAACAAATATAGAAACAGAAAAAAAGACTCTGTTACAAACCCCGGCAATGGATTTTCCCGTTTCCTAAGGCAGTGACTGGGCAGTGGGCACATTCCAGGGTGAGACCCCCAGGGGCTCAGATGCACACATTCCTGGTGGGTGCACCTGCGTCTCCTGTGCACACCCCCCGCCCCGGGCTCCAGAGTTCACAGTGCAGCCCCGCCTGGAGGCATTCACCAGCGCTCTGGACCGGGATGTTCTCGGGGACACACACCACCTTCCGTGCCGCGAGGGCCCGTGGACCCGCACATTGCTGCACTTCGAAGGAGCTCCAGCTCGGCGGAGTGGTTCCTGCAGGGAGGCGCAGGGCTGTACTCTGTACCAGGAGGTCACTGTGTCCACAGAGACGCCACTGTTGACCGCCCCCACAAGTCAGTTTTTCTCGAAACTTCCTTGAAAGTGGTCAAATATGTGATTTGGGGGAAAAAAGTTCATAGATTCTCTCTCTCTCTGTCACACACACACACACACACACACACACAATTCCCAATAAATTTAGGGATGTCAAAACTCTCTTACCATATGCTCCTGAGTATTGATCAGGAAAGCTGAATAACTCAGTTATCAGAACCGTTGTCCCGTCCAATGAGTTATAGCTCCTCTGCAGGACGCAGGTCCCCTGGGAGCTGGCGGTGGGGTCCCCTCGGTCCCCTCCGAAGGCTGCTTTGTTTCTGTGTCTCACCGTGCGGATGCCACAACGGCCTCTTCAGTGTTTAAACTTCTGTGCCAATGTCTTTTCCTCTTCCCTTTATGTCAGTAACTTGGTTTTTAAAATTTTTTTTTTTTTATTTTGATAGGCAGAGCAGACAATGAGAGAGAGAGAGACAGAGAGAAAGGTCTTCCTTTGCCGTTGGTTCACCCCCCAGTGGCCGCTGTGGCTGGTGCACCACGCTGATCCGAAGCCAAGAGCCAGGTGCTTCTCCTAGTCTCCCATGCAGGTGCAGGGCCCAAGGACCTGGGCCATCCTCCACTGCACTCCCGGGCCACAGCAGAGAGCTGGCCTGGAAGAGGGGCAACTGGGACAGAATCCGGTGCCCTGACCAGGACTAGAACCCAGGGTGCCGGCACCGCAGGCGGAGGATTAGCCTAGTGAGCCGCGGCGCGGGCCAACTTGGTTTTAATTAATTGTGCAATATGCATCCCCTCTAGAACCTTTAGAAAATGCACAGGATGCAGAGAACAAAGGCAACTGCAGTCCGACGTGGAGGTCTTTGTTCCACGTTCTGGCTTTTCCCGCCTCACCGTGACTGAGTGACCCCCACAGCAAGCTCTGTGCTCGACTCTGCCCAGCCGTTCCCTGTTTTTTCACTCAATTGTGAGACAGCCCTACTTTCTTCTACTGTGTGTCAATTTTATTGTGTCCTTCCGATATTCTACTGTATGCTCTTTTCCATTCCTATTGGATGGTATTTTTAACGCCTGGGTTTTTTATGGGATGGGCCTCCCACAGCCTGGTTGTTTAAATCATAGACCAGGAGATGCTTCCAGCTTTTCATGAATGTGGATAATACGAACAATTCACAGATATTGTTACTGCGATTAGCTTACACCTGCTGCTCACTTGAGATAAATCCTCACCTGTGTTTCCGATTATAGCGTTGGGATCGATTCCCAGATGTGAGACAACGGGCGAAGGCTTGGGACATTTTATGAGAACAGTATTTTTAAAGGGGGATTTTTAGAGCGTGAGCTATTTGGTGCAGGCCAGATTTGCTTCACTGAAATGCAAGGTCAGACCTAAAAATCAGCTCATTACTCAGACACCTCCCTAAACAGGCGATCTGAGTTCTCTGGAGCCGTGGTCCCTGGTATATTCACTCTGGTTCTACTCAAACTCCCTACGGAAGCGAGAGAGATCTCAGACAGCGCTCAGCATTCCATGTTCCCTGGCCCAGGCAGACAGGGCTGGACTGCTCACGGCAGAGCCGCGGTGGATGCTGGGCCAGGTCAGCCCCACAGCTCAGGACCTGGCTTGCAGGCCAGGGGAGATGTCAGGAGCCGAGCGCATGCGCGAGCCCGGGGCACCTGCACGCCAGATGCGCAGAGCCGCTCAGCCTCACGTGGGCTGCTGTGTGGCCACACCCAGTCGCAGGGCCTTGCTCCGGTGGGGCAGAATCTTGGGCCTCTTGGTTCTCCTCTTCCTCTCTCTTTTCTTGCATTTTCTGCTTTTCCAATGGATTCAGTCCTTAGCTCTCCAGTCTCGGTTGCCTTTAGCTGACACTCCCCTTCCCCTCCTAATCTGATCGCACGGAAACCCTGGCAGATCCCCAGGCTTCTCAGCCCTGCCCCGCAGGGCCTGGCCGTCACCTGGAATGCTGGGCAACATTCCGGAGCTCCTTCCTCTCCCACCAGGCCCCTGCTGAATTCGGGAGGCTTGCGATGGCGTTGGGGTTACGCTGCAGGCATGTGGGGGGCAGGGGGGCACAGAGGCGCCAGTGCAGAAGGGAGGAGGTTCTGACGCAGCGGGGACCGGGCTCCACTTCCGGGGGGGGGGGGCTTTGAACAGAGGCTGCATTCTGTGGCCTGCCCTGGCGCCCACACAAACACGCCTGCTGCACAGGAAGTTTTTATGAACGGTTTGGAGCCGACAACAATGAACGCAAGAGCAGAAAGGAGAATGACGGCGGGGCTTGAATCTCAAAAATGTCAAGATTCCCATGCGTTTTGCGGCCTTCTGAAACAATGCAGTGAGCCGAGCCCGCGGACAATGCTGCCCTGTGAGGAGCGGCCCCCGCTCTGCTGCTCCCCTACCGGACGACATCTCAGCAGCACGCCGCCCTGGTGGTCGCTGGGCGAATGCCAGCTTAGTGAGAAATAATCTCCGCCAACAAACTTTGGCTCCACTGCTTTTCATTCCTGTTTTCTTGGTTACTTTAACGGGGACAAGGGACCATCGGATGTCACTTTAACCTCTTGCTCCTGTGCTCACAAACAAAGCTGAACAATGCTATGAATGTACGCGCGCGCTGGTTTTTCACTTCCAAGCCAAGGACCCCACCAACATGACCTGGGAGGTGAAGCTGAATGAAAAAGACAAATATTGTCATGCGTTGGGCTACTTGCATGTAATGGCTCAAGAAAAATAAAAGTGGAATAGTAATGTTTTCTTATAAGGCTATTTGTGCTTATATTTTGGACAAAGGAAGTTGGCTAAAATTCTTCTGTCACTCTCAGTGGTCATGATCTATACGTGATGCAAATCCTGAACCATTTCTCCTGGGACACGGACGGAGGCAGATGCCTTCGAGCCTCTGGGCACAGCATCTGTGCCGACTGACGAACACGAAGATGTGTTTTGTGCATGCTTCTGTTTGAAGTCACCTTACTGGATGTATGCTGTTGGCGCCTAAACACTGAACCCACGGCCAGCAGCATGGCTCTCATGCCATCTCATGTCTCAGTGAAGCTTGTCCAACGCTACCCTTTCTGGGTTTGTTTTATGATTTTATTTATTTGAGAGGCAGAGTTCCAGACAGGGAGGTGGAGAGAGAGAGAGAAAAGTCTTCCATCTGCTGGTTCACTCTGCAAATGGCTGCAATGGCCAGAACTGGGCCAATCAGAGGCCAGAATCCAAGAGCTTCTTCCAGGTCTCCCATGTGGTGCAGGGTCCCAAGGACTTGGGCTGTCTTTCACTGTATTCTGAGGCCATTGGAGAGAGATGGATCAGAAGTGGAGCAGCTGGAACTCAAACCAGTGCCCACATGGGATGCTGGTGCCACAGGTGCCACGGTGCCGGCCCCCGCAGCACAGCCTTCTCCCATCTGGGAATGGTAGCACCATTCTTGGGACCACTGTACATAGCAAAATCCCCAACAGACGTGAGAAACGTGGCAACCGGGACCCCTGCTCACACTGAGAGCTGGGACAAGATGGAGGGGCATCACCTTGTCGACTTGAGCTGATGCCTCGAGTTTGGGCCACTGCAGACTGTCCCCCGGGGACCCTGAAAGGACTCCGAGTGGTGACTGGGGGGCAAAAGCAGGTGAGTTTGCAGAAACAGCAGCGGTGGCTAACGGAAGGCTGGCTACTCTGCAAGGTCAGTGTAACGCATCTGTCTTCTGCATGAAAGCAATCTGTGTGGACACCCCAACGTCACCTCTGAACCCAGCTTTCAAATATTGCTTGGGAGCTGGAGCTGTAGCATAGTGGGTAAAGCCGCCTCCTGCAGTGCCGGCATCCCATATGGGCACTGGTTCGAATTCTGGCTGCTCCACTTCTGATCTAGCTCTCTGCTGTGGCCTGGGAAAGCAGTAGAAGATAGGCCAAGTCCTTGGGTCCCTGCACCTGCATGGGAGACGCAGAGGAAGCTCCTGGCTTCTGGTTTTGGATCGGTGCAGCTCTGGGCATTGCAGCCAACTGGGGAGTGAACCAGCAGGTGGAAGACCTCTCTCTCTCTCTCTCTCTCTCTCTCTCTCTCTCTCTCTTTGCCTCTCCTTCTCTCTCTGTGTAACTCTGACTTTCAAATAAATAAATAAATCTTTAAAAAAAACTCTCTTGGGATTTTTAGCAACTTCCCTTGGCTAGGACTCTCCACACTCACCCTCTAATTCACTAAGCTTCCCTTTCGTGGTGCGGCGGAAGGAACATGTGGCAGGTGCTGGCCGGGTCCCGCCCACATCCCTCAAGGCACCCTGAGTGTAACTCAGGAAGTCTCAAGTCTCGGCCTTTACACTGTCTGTTTCTTGCCCAAGGACGCTGGGGACGGCAGGTAACCAGCAGCCCTCAGCACTCTCGGCTTGCCCCTGCTTGGGCCAGCGCACCTCGAGTCCCCAGGCCTGCGTGCATGGCTCTGCGCCTCTTCCCAGAGGGACATCAACCCCATGGAACCAGGGCCCACCTGCGGCCCACCTCACTTGATGACACCTGTGGGGGCCCTGATTCCAAAGAAGGCCACGCACACTTGAACACACGATTTTCAGGATGTGGTTCACCGACAACAGTGCCTCCCAACCCTGCTGGACACAAAGTAAGTGCTAAATGAAGACACAAGCCCACAAGCAGAGGGGTCCCCTCTGCTCCGTGGTCCCGTCCCTGAGGATTGAAGGCGGCTATGACTCCCACTGCCATCGCTCATCGTGTCTTTGCAATTCCCTTCCCACCGCCGACGCAGGACAAATCCAATTACGGCTGAACTACAGGGAAATACACAGATCACGGTGTAGGAAAACCCAGGGAAAATAAAGCGCGAATCTAATTGACATCTCCTAAACGAGTTGTGTTTTCAGCCCTAAGTACTTAGCTTTCTAATGGACCCTGAGACACTCACTTATCGTTTATGGAATATTTTTAACCCCTGGGTGAAAGTAACAACCACTGAAGGTGTGGATTTCCTCCAGGATGACAATATAGCTCAGGTACAATCAAATCAAAACACCCACGTGGAAACTGTGTCTGGCCTGGCCCGGCTGGGGGTTCGCACATTTCCAGGCGCCACCCACACAGCTACATTTGTGCTCCCTGCTGGGGACTGTGGGTTAAGGGGGCTGATGGGATTTTTCTCCAAGTCAGACTGTATGCTGTTACAATTACAGTCCTGGAAGTGAAAACCACCGTGTAAATAAACTGATCTGCCAGAGGGCAGAGCCTGCCGCGGCTGCTCTCCAAGTCCGTTTTCTGTCCGGCTGCTTGCTTTGTGAGAGACTCTGTTTCCGTTTTGAATGCTCTGTTTACGCCGCAGCTGCCAATGCGAGTGAAAGCAAATTAGCCCGCGAAGAGGCTGCCGGGTGAGTGTCGGTGCTGTGCCCCAGCGCCCCTGTGCAGCCACCGCTGCCCTCGAAGCCTGCAGAAGAGCCATGTGAAAGGGTCACACCTACCCTGCCCCCCCTCCCCGCACCTGCCGCTGGACTCTGCCCCACCTCTCCTGCCCCGCCCAGTGGGACCCAGGCAGTAAAGCGCAGCCTCTGTACAGGGAGGAAGGGATACAGGGGTGGGCACGAGGGCAGGGCCAGGGGACCACGAGGGCTGGCTTCTGAGGATGCTGACTCATGTTGGGGCAGAAGAGTGACGAGCAGGAGGGGAGGTGCCATGGCATGCAAGCTCCACCCCCCACCCCTGACAGAGACCTGGGAGACTGGGTTACAGATGCCTGGGGACTGCGAGGGCTGCACACTCCATGCACCGCCACACACCGGGGCTGCTGTGGGCAGTGAAGGGGGGAGAGAGAAGGGTCAGAGCAGTGAGCTGCCATGCCAGACCAGCTAGCCAGAGTCTGTGACCCACCTGTGCACCCCTGTGACAGCAGCTCCGGGAGTCTGGGGACGCTGGCCCACAGTGCCCGCCTGCCCTGAGCGGGGTCTCCTTCCTGCCTCCCCTGTGGCTGCCACCTGGTCTCAGGCTCAGACCGCAGAAGGAAGGGAGCAGCTACTTCGCAGGGCACCTGGCTCCAGCCGGCCCCCGAGACCACTGCAGAGGGGTCTCCAGGTACAGAGGCACGGGGAGGAGCTCACTTCTGCCTGGGGACCTGTGGGGCCCAGGCTGGGGCAGCGGCTTGGCTCAGGCCGGCCTTGAGCAAATGCATCAAGTCGCCTAGAACCACGCAGCCAGGGCTGGGGCGGGAGGCACAGGCTATGGGTAAAACGGAAACGCTGCAGGTCAGCAACAGAGGAGAAGATCCTCAAGTGTTGGACACGAGGGCAGCAAACGACGTGGGACTGTGATGTTCACTTGCCTGCTCTCACAACTGCACAACAGATCCCCCGGTACAGCCGCGCACCCACCCGTGGGGGTGTGACTAGTCTCACGTTTCAGGTGGCAGCTTAGTCGGGATCACCTCGGGCCCAGTGATCGCGTCTCTGAGAAGGCGCCCTAAGGCAGCAGACCTAAACCTGCAGAATAAATACGTTTCATGGGTTGTTACAAGGTGCAAAGGGAAAAACAGTTGAGGAACCATTCCAACAACCACCCACCCGCTTCTGCAGGCTGCTATGCTGCATTGGTTAATGATCATGGGGACTTTGTAACAATACAGAAATAATCAAAGGATATTAAAATCATACACTAAATGCTTTAAATGCAGTATCAGGTAGAACATGCAATGCCACGTGGGAAGAAAAAAATGCATGCAAACTTATACATCATTTTCTTAAAAAAAAAAAAAAGCAAGCTTGTATCTGCTTCTATTATGTCAGAGTCTTGGAACCGACTGGTGAGAAGCAGTTGGATACTGGCCCCTACACGACTGGTCCAGTGAACCACGGCTTCCAGTGTAAGTCACCAAGGCCACGCCCCCTGAGTTACAGGTGCTGTGCCCAGCTCCAGGGCAGCCAGACTGAGAAGTCTTTGGGGCTGAATTTCCTGATGAGACAGACAGCCCTGTGCTACTCCTCCTGGCAGACAGCTGTCTCTTCCCAAGAGCAGGTGCGCGGGTGTCCAGGAGCAGGGTCCGGTGCAGGCTTCTGGCTGCGTGCATTGGGGGCTTCAGCCTCCCAGCGAGGGTCCTGCTTTTCTGCCCTGTGAGCAAGGTGCAGGCAGCGAGGGTCTGCCGCGCGGCCCAGGAGGGCGGGCAGGAAGAAGAGGAAGGAAGAGAAGGGGAGGAAGGCTGCTTCCGCAGGATCACACAGGAGACAATGAGCCACAAACTCACGGGTCCCGAGTCAGCCTCCTGGGACAACCCTGTCAGCGTTGCTGACGCTCAGGACACCAAGGGAGCCCCCAGCCAAGCAGGGATACTGAGAGAGGACCTGAGTCCCTCGTGGGCTGGCGCTGAGCTGTTCCCTCCCTGATCAGGAAGCAGCATCATTCCCCAGCTGGGTTCCCAGAGCCCTGGGGAGACGGCGGCAGCTTAAACAAGTGGAGCCAATAAGGAACCAGCAGCAGAGCGCGGTGGGATGGCGCCCGCTCAGTCCCTGCCCTCTGCCCCGGGGGCTGCCTCAGGCCCTCCCTTCAGCCTGCAGGCACAGCTGCCTGGGTAGGGACAAAATGTGACACAGGGCAGGGCCAGGATCGCAAGGGAAGGGGGACAAAGGGAAGCAGGAGCCCCTGGGCTGCCTTCTCCCTTCCCGGGCAGCCCTGGCTCCTGTCCTGTGCCCGCCGGGGCCAGCTGGCTGTAAATCAGCATCCGGTGCCTTGGTAAATTACAGAGCTCTTTAGAGAATTAGCCCGCCTCTTGTGAAACATCAGCCATAGGGGGTTTGACACAAGAACAAACACACGTGCACGCAAGCACACCGACAGCCAGCCTTGATCATTCTCACCGACAAAACGTCGTACATATTTACGGTGTTGCTGCCTGCTGGTTTGAAATGTGCATGTGCTGTGGCGTGGAGAAATCAAGCGAATTCACGTGCATATTATCTCGCACATTTACTTTGCAGTTAGAGAAACAGTGACAGAGAAAGAGAGACAGAGAGAGGTCTTCTATCTGCTGTTTCACTCCCCACATGGCCGTAACAGCCAGGGCTGCACCAGGCTGAAGCCAGGAGCCGGGAGCTTCATCTGGGTTTCCCACGTGGATGTCAGAGACACAAGGATTCTCCTGCTCTCCCAGGCGCACTGGCAGGGAGCTGGATGGGAAGTGGAGCAGCCAGGACTCGGGAATGTCAGCTCGGGCAGTGGATCACCTGTTGTGCTACAACACAGGCCCGACCCTGACTTTTAATAGTCACCAAAGCAGACGTGGCGGGGAGTGGAATGCCAGAGGGGCACACTTACAGCAAAGCTCAGAACAGAGCGAGCCCGTGGGAGGCTGAGGACTTGTCGGGCGAAGGCAGCCGAGGAGGGGCCCTGCTTGGCCAGGACTGTCCACCACCAAACCTCCCGGCTCCACGTCCTTGGGCAGTGAGGGTCAACCCCAGAGGTGGGGCTGCCCAGAGGCCGCGACGCCAGCACAGGAGCTGTTCTGGGGCAGAAGCCACCGAAAAATCAACCCTCCGAGGAGACAGAGAACAAACCAGGGGCCCTGGACGTAACAATGCGCCCACCTTTCTGGCCTCACTATCTCATGCAATATCAGGCCACAAATACGGGCTAAAAATGTGCTGCCAGCGTGTGTTGATGAGTAAACATTGCTTTGCGGTCTCCCACCTTTCTCATCTTTTCTTAAAGCCATTCTCAGTCTGTTGTGACCTAGATGCAAACATCCGCCCAGGGCTTTCTGCCTCCACTGTGCCTTGATTTCACTTAGGACATTGCCGGAAAGACTGCTTGTGCCAGCTCTCCTCGGGGGTCTCCCTCACTGTCCTCTGAGGTACTCAGGGGCCCAGCAAGAAAGTGATGGTGACATCACACAAACGAGACGGCTGCATGGAATGCCCAGGCGGAGGCCAAAGCCTGGGGAATCTGTTCTCCTGAGTGCTGGGGTTGGAATGGCTGGATAAGATGGAAGCCTGCACGAGGGCCCCCCTGCAGATGGGGGTCTGCCGGGGCTTCATAAGGGAGGCAGGAGTTGAGGGGTTAAAACCCCCGACTGTTGGCTAATAAGTAGAGGCACTGCGTTGGCTTCCTGGGTCTGCACAGCCGAGAAGCACCACACAGCAGGGGCTTCAACAGAAGTTGGCTTTCAGTCTGGCTTCCAGAAGCCCAAGGCCAGGGGGCCTCAGGCTGGTTCCCTCTAGGGCTCTGGGAAGCCTCTGAGCCAGGGCCTCCCCCAGCTTCCGGCGGTGCTGGCTGTGCACAGGGTCTAGGTGTGCACCGTCACCCCCGGGCTCTGCTTTCTCTCCCTGTGTGGGCACAGATCCCCCCTTTACAAAAGGACGCACTGATCTCGGGTTGAACCCCTTCTAATGACTTCGTCTTAGCTTGATGGATGAATAAAGCCCGCATTCGGGGGCCACGGAGGCCAGACTTCACTGTGTATTTTGAGGGGACAGAATTCAGCCTAGAAGAGGCACTGGTGAGAACCGCCCCTCGTCCCAGAGACGTGCTCCGTGTCAGCTGTCTACTGCAAAGAGCTCCCAAACCTCTGGCCTGAGCTCCTGCATGGCCAGGGAGAGCTTCCCAGTGCACTAGGATTCAGTATTTATCCCGATCCCTCCTAACCCCACCTACACAAGGGGCAGCCATTGTGATGCTAATTAGTTTTACCAGCATTTAGTTCTTGGCAGTGGAAGGCCTGCATGTAATTAGTTTGTATGAAAAACAACCCTGGCAAATATTAAATATTTAATAAGGAATATTTAATAACTCAGAGTAGCTGCATGTTATACTTGGCCACGAATCTACAATCCTGGACTCAGAGCAGCCCGAGTTATAAAGGATTCGTAAAACGCAGATGCACCCGACACTTTCAGCCTACCTGATCCAGCGGACTCTGGCCCTCAGGCGACCCTCATCACTCCCGGGGCTCCTCCCTGCCGGCATCCTTGCAGGCTGTGCACAGGCAAAACCAAAGCGCAATAATACTAGTGCATCTCCAAGCAGACAGCAGGTGTACGGACCTGATCCAGATGTCCGGTCCTGAAAGAGAGACAATGTATTCTTCCCCAAGTCCCAATTCTTAAAAGTAATCTTGTTAGTAAGCGATATATACGAGAGAGAGCGAACATTCCAGTGTCCTGGTTTTCTCCCCAAACGCCCACAGCCATCAGTGCTGGGCTGGGATCGAAGCTCTGCAGGGCGGCGTGGACTCCATTGCTGAAGCCACTTTCTGCCGCCTTCCAGGGTCTGCACTTGCAGGGGGCTGGAGTCAGGAGCCAGAGCCAGGAATCAAAGCCAGGCCCCCCGATGTGGGACGAGGATGTCTTCACTGCTGGCCCAACGCCTGCCCCAGGAGTGAAGTTCAGGAAAGTCCTCGTGCACTGTAAACCCTGGCCCAGGTGGAACCCTGAGCATCCCATTGCCAAGGTCGCTTCTTCCAACACTGCGAGTCTTGCCGGCCTGGACAGGTGCACCCTCACCCCCAGACCTGGGAGGAGTGTTTCGCAGTGCCTCCCGCTTGCTCCCCTGCTGCAGGCACGTCCCTAGGAAAACCTGCCCCTGGGTGTGGGCTGGAGCCAGCAGCCTGCTGGTGCTGAGCAGAGAGCGTGCAGTGTGCAGACGTCCCGAGGCTGGGAAGACGCCTGTGCAAGGAACGCTGGGTGGCCCCGCCGTCTGCCTGCCTCACGGCACGGCGGGGAGCAGAGGGGAGCTGGGCAGGTGCAGAAGGGGCCCCCTGCGAGCAAAGAAGCCAGAGTGGGGAGGGACCAGGCTTGCTCCTCTGTAGCAACTCATTCTTTTTTTTTTTTTTTTTTTAAAGATTTATTTATTTATTTGAAAGTCAGAGTTACAGAGAGGCAGAGAGAGAGAGGTCATCCATTCGCTGGTTCACTCCTCAGATGGCCACAACGGCCAGAGCTGAGCCAATCCAAAGAAGCTAGGAGCCAGGAACTTCTTCTGGGTCTCCCATGTGGGTGCAGGGGCCCAAGCACTTGGGCCATCCTCCACTGCTTTCCCAGGCCACAGCAGAGAGCTGGATCAGAAGTGGAGCAGCCAGGACTCGAACCGGCGTCCATATGGGATGCCGGCACTGCAGACAGCGGCTTCATCCGCTAGGACACAGCGCTGTCCCTGCACGTCTCTAAGACCCCACCAGTGCACCAGCACACAGGGGATCTTGCCACCGGTAGCAAACCATAGGCATCCATGGCGTTCGGCAGAAGGGATGGGATGTTTACCAAATAGGGCAGCTAACAGCGCTGCGCTGGTGGCCTCTCCTCTCTGTTTTCACGTTCCTGCTCTGATAAAGCAAGCTAGAAAAATCGCAGGCCAAGGTGCTGAGGGCAGCCTGTAGGAGATCACAGGGAGGAACCACCGCCATCAGTCTGACCTCCACGGGAAGCCGGTGCTGCCGGCCACTTCAGGAGTGACCATGGTTGCGAGTCATCCCGGCACAGCCTTGAGACAAATGCAGCCCTGATGGCACTCCGATGGCAGCCTGTGAAGCCCCGAGCAAGGGCCTCCAGCCGCGCCACGACTGGCTTGTTAATCTGTGGAAGCGGTCAGTTAGTAAATGCTGCTGAGATGTTTGACAAAGGGAATTGAGTTCCGCCCAGCTTCCCGAAGCCCTGGGCCCACAGTGCGGCTGTGTTGGGACAGGGCCTTTAAGAAGGAATCCGAGGCTGCATGAGATCGTAGGCTGGGACACTAACCAATCACTGCAGAGAGAGGCAGAGAAGCAGGGTCGTGCGTGACAGAGGGCAGCCCCAGCAAGCCTCGGAGAGAGGCATCCAGGGACAACAGACCTGCACCCCCCGGCGGACTTCCAGCCTCCAGCACTGCGAGGAAGCACACTCCCGCCGTCCACACTGCCCCTGGGTGGAGTTGTGCTGTGGCAGCCCACACAGGCCGCTATGGTCCAGCTGCTAAGTCTGGGAGTCAGCTGTGGACGAGCAACGCGACAGCCAACAGGGTCCCCATTCCCCCACACTGGGAGCGTGCACTGGGTTCCCGCTCGCTCTGGGCTGGGAGCAAGGTGGAGCCATGGGTTACAGAGCGGTAAATACCCAATGCAACAGCCAACGCACAGCGAGGTAGGGTCATTTGTCACACAACTACAGATCTACACAGCAGCAGGCACGCCAGGCTGGGATCAACGTAGTTAGCACAAGGCAAGACTTCCGGTTCTTACAAATCTCACAGTCTACAAAGAGATACCAGCAAATGAAGGAGCTAAAAGACAACAGCAGAAGGCCCAGGCTGTGGCACAGTAGACCAAGCCTCCACCTGCGGTACTGGCATCCCTTATAGCTGCTGGTTTGTGTCCCGGCTGCTTCTCTTCCAGTCCAGCTCTCTGTCATGGCCTGGGAAAGCAGTAGATGGCCCAAGTGCTTGAGCCCCTGCACCCACATGGGGGACCTGGAGGAAGCTCCTGGCTCCTGGCTACGGATCAGCGCAGCCATTGTGGCCATTTGCGGGGTGAACCAGTGGATGGAAGACCTTTCTGCCTGTCTCTCCTTCTCTCTGTCTATAACACCATCTTTCAAATAAACTAATACAGTCTGTAAAAAAAATCCATGGCAGAATTATGTGACTAGACAGAGGAGGCGTGGACAGAGGGGGAGGGAGACCGTCTGCTTTTGTGAAGGCTTAACGTGAGCCGCGGCACCGTGCTGCATGGCTGCCTGTGGGTGCCCCGCGCCGTACGAAGCAGCACAGAGCCATCGCCTGGGCTGGTCCTCCGGGGGACCCGCAGAAGCTATTCCTCCATCAGCTGCACCCAGGAACCCAGTAACCGAAGCTGAGGGAGGTTGAATCACCCAAGGTTGAGGGGTTCCTAGGATGTCAACAAGCACGCTCGGGTCTGCAAGGTGTAAGAGAAGTCCCCAGAGAACCCAGGCTTCCAAGAGGCCCAAGACAAAGGCAAAGGGGAGCAGTGGCGACAGGGAGGTGTGAGAGACAAGGAAATGGATGCCTGCCGGCACAGAGAGAGGCTTGTGCAGAGGCCGTGGTGTTTGCTGCCGGGGGCATCAGCCCAGACCCTTAGGTGGGCTACAGGCTTGGGGGTCTTGGGCGATGGGCTTCCCTGGTTCAGTGAGAGCAGAGACAAGATTCCCGTGCTGTGAGAGGGAGGGGAGGAGGTGCTGGCACCAGGAAGTGTGGCTGCGGAGTGACCCGGTCACCACACTTGAGGTCACCACACTTGACCCGCTGCCGTTGGCTGCTCGGAGGCTCCGCCCGCACACGTGCAGGCATCCAGCTCTGCCTCCTTGAGGCTCCTCCCCCTTCCCAGCTGCCCCAGACCTGGGCCTTCAGCCTGCGGTGGCGGGGGATGGAGGCCACAGGACCTTGTTTCAGCTAAGGGCCAGCACGCCACGCGGACACCATGTTCCCGTGCGTCACCGCCCGTTTATCCTCCGCTCCTCTGAGTCTGTCCCCAGCACTGCCGTGCCAGGCAAGACAGGGGAAGGCTGACAGTTGGGGGTCAGACCAGTGGTGGGGCCCCCCTCACTTCCCTCCTCCTACCCATCCTTCAAGGCCAAGGTCTGGACAACTCTTGCTTGTCATGCCACATTTATTTCTTTACTATTCAACTAATCCACCAAGTGCGATTTTATTTTGGTAGACAGCCCTAGAGCTTGTAAATTATTTTAAAATATCTTTTTGTTTGGTTCATTTTTTTTTTCATCAATCAGATAACAAAGGTCATGTTTGAATCATGACATTCTCGAGGAAGTTTCTAGAACCCTGGTCTTTCTGCAGCTGCTGGTTGGGGACATGGAGCCTACAGGAGACCCCTCAGTCCACCTGCAGGAGGAGACCCGGATTGCCCTGGGGGCCTGTCCTGGTGCACACAGCCCCACAGCTGGCCCAGCAGGGTGGGGAGACAGTGGCGCAGACACAGAGCAGAGCCTTGTTGGGTGGAGAACGCACCTCCGGCTTCCTGTTCTCATCCTGAGACTTTACGTCTCCACTGCTCTCAGGCTAAGCAGTGATCTTGGGGACAGAACCCGCAAGGACAGAAGGGACAGTTCGGGGCCGGCGTGAGGGTCACTCCTCCTTGAGTGCAGGTGGTGACTACTGATTTGCTCAGAGATGGACAGTGTGGGCAGCCTGCTCGGTGTCGGTCACGTCCGCTGAACAGAACGCGGGGACGGAGAACAGGAGAGGCGGGGTAGCCTGGCACCCACCTCCTGCTCACGGCTCGGCTCTCTGCTTTCCGCTCCTTCACCAGCCACAGCAAAGCTCAGTGCACAGCCACAAACAGCCTTCCTGGGCCCTGGGCACTGAGGGAGGTGTGGGGCCAGCTGTGTGGACCTCACGTCCACGCTTGCAGGAAGTGTGGGCGCCCGCGTGTCCTTGGAGCAGTGGTGCACTCTCCACCACTTTGTGTGAAATATTGGCTGAATGGGTCTGAGCAGAGACCGGAGTCCAGGGCTGCGTGAGTGACAAATCGAAGCAGGAGTCAAGGACAAGGCCGTGGGAGAATTAGACTTCCTCGGTGTCTGTCAAGACGGGGGGCACTGACAAACCTGAACTCCAGCGCACGGGACACCAGAGCTGCATGAGTCTACACCGTGAGTACCAGCCCGGCTGTGGGGCCTGGCTCTAGTGAGTTCTGTTTTGTTTTATTTTGTTTTGTTTTTTGTTTTGTTTTGTTTTTTTGTTTTGTTTTTGACAGGCAGAGTGGACAGTGAGAGAGAGAGAGAGAGAAAGGTCTTCCTTTGCCGTTGGTTCACCCTCCAATGGCTGCTGTGGCTGGTGCACCCCACTGATCCGAAGCCAGGAGCCAGGTACTTCTCCTGGTCTCCCATGGGGTGCAGGGCCCAAGCACTTGGGCCATCCTCCACTGCACTCCCGGGCCACAGCAGAGAGCTGGCCTGGAAGAGGAGCAACTGGGACAGAATCCAGCACCCCAACCGGGACTAGAACCCGGTGTGCCGGCGCCACAAGGCAGAGGATTAGCCTAGTGAGCCGCGGCGCCGGCCTTCTAGTGATTTCTTACAGTAGTTCAGGTTAGAATTCGCAGCAGATTGCGACAGCTCTGGGTCACGGTACCCATGTGGAAGGCAGGGTCTGGAGCCCCCACTGCAGTGCTGGGGTCCGGCGGCCCGGTGAGGAGGGGGCTGGAGTGTCGCGAGCAAGCGGCGGGAAGACACTCTGCAATGGGAAGTGATTAAAGAGCCAGTGGCGTCTTTTCATGATGAAGGATTATGCAGAGTGGAAACGTGACAAAGAGTGTGGAAGCCACTGCGTCTCCTTAGCTTCCGTGACAGCTCTGTGTTACATGTCCTTGCACTTCCTCGTCTGTCTTTGCCGAGTCGACAGGATCTGGATATCTCTAAGTGCCACAGTGATAGAGAGACCAGCAGTCTATCCATTGCCGGCTAGTGGGTCACTCATATTTTAGATCCACTGCAATCAGAGGCTACAAAATCTAATCAAGGGCTGCACTGTTGCATGCCTGTGAAGCCATTCCTTTGAAATATTGTTTTCTTTTTTTCTCTTTTATCACAAGAAAAGGCCACTACTTACATCGGATTTTAAACCTCTATTATTGAAACATTCAAGAGAATTTAGAGGAACCTCATCCTATTGGGCTCCCAGGACTGGAAATCTCAATATTAAACCTGAGAACGTTTTCCACATGGCAAAGAACAAAGTTTACTTCCTCTTCTTCCTCAGATTGGAGGTGGCTGGTGGATAGCATGCATAGCGCCATGTAAGAAGAGAAATATTTCTGTTATAATTATTACCTTTTTGCAACAATTTTCTTCTGCATTGTTGCTGAAGCCAGCACATCAAAGAGCGGGCCTAGATTCCATGTGGGGACCTAAACAATGATGGGCGTGCCCAACACGCTGGGTCCTGCTCATTTTTGGTGCAGATTTTCCCCATTCAGGACCTACTGATTTCTTATGATACAGGACATCTAAATGGGGGTTTGTAGTTAAATACTTGGGGTATATCCTACATACTGTGTCTTATCTTTTGGCAAGCTAAAGACTAGTGAGCCCATGGTGATTGTTGTAACTAGCCTACCATCAAGCAGCAGCCCGAGGTCATCACCATACGTCTTTACCTGCTGGAACCTGACGTAGTACATAGACTACTGAACTGCATGTGAGAGAAGACAAGATACAGAGATGTTTTCAGAAAATGATACACGTGTTCTTGTGTGGAACGAAGCTGTTGTGTGTGCATATGGAAAAATAGCATCGAAACAACTCCATCGCCTTACACACACCCTAAAATGGCTTTTCAAACACCCTCAGTGGGTGGTTCATAAAATCTGAATTTCTGGGCATGACATTGCTTGGTGCACGAGCGGGCACTCTTCCAAATCGGTGACTTTTTGCTGCTGTGAGCCCCTCGGATGGAGAGACCGTGTGGGTGCATGGTAGCAGGTGTGCCCTTCCTCAGGCTCTGTCAGGGACCTCAGTGAGCGCCAGGGAAGAGTGGGCAACACCTGGCATACCACACTAGCTTCTAGATTCTTCTACATTCACAGCTCTCTAAAGCTGCGGAAGCAGGAAGAGGGTGTGGGAAGAGATAAGACTCCTACAGATATTTTATGTTTCTTGATTTCATGAATAGTGATCGTGATATGGGCTGAGGTGTAGCCCCCAGAAAGGTATGTTGGGGTCCTAGCCCTTCCTACCTATGAGTGGGAGCTCCCGTTTAAGTGGGGTCTTTGTAGGATGGGGCCTTGGGCCAACATGACTGATGGTCTTAGAGATGGGGTCACCCCATGTGAAGAAGAGACGGCAGGAGGCCACGGGCTGGCAGAGGCAGAGGCTGGAGTGACGCAGCTGCCAGCCCAGGAATGCACAGACCTCTGTTAGAAGCCAGAAACAGAGAGGGAGTGAGGCCTTGAGTTGGCCGGATTCGAACCCCTGGCCTGCAGCTCTGTGAGACAGGCGGCTGCTGCTGCTGAAGCCTGCACGTCTGGGACTTGGTGACACTGCCTGGGAAACACCTGGGGCCTGCTGGCTCCCTCCGTGTTGCAGGCCTGGTGCTGGGCCAGCTTCGCACCCTGTTCCACAGTCACTCCGCCACTGCCGCTATGACTGTAGTCTGCCATTTTACAGACCATGGGGAGTTCCATCGTCCCGGCACGCGGCATTAGTGTCACCTGCGAAACTGCAGAAGTCCAGTGCTCGGCCCCTCCCCAGACCTAGCAACTCAGAAGCCCTAGGGGATGTCAGCGGGAAGCCATACGAGTTCAGGAAACTCCCCGGGATGGGGATCGGATCCAGCACCCTGAGCCTGAGCTCTGTGGACCCAGACTGGCCTGAGACAGACAGAGCTGGGGTTGGGTTCAAAGGCCCATGCTGACACTGGATTAACCGTGTGTGCACACAACCACACACACACGGGCACTCACATGGACGAGCAAACACACACACACACACACACACACTCCAGGCACCCCCCCTGCACACGCAGGCATCACATCTGGCCCCTCACTTCTGTTGGGGGGAGAGCAAGAGGAAGAGACAACGTGGGGCCTGTGGGTCCTCTCAGCCAAACCACGGGCGGGCGGGCCATCTGCACGTAGCTGAGTTTCTGCTGTCCCCCAGGGCCTGCTGGCCTGGAGGATTTGTCCCGACAACTACCCAGACCCCCTTAATATGTGTCAGGGCTGAATGCTAAATAGCCCAGACCAAGTCCCGCCTCCTTGGAAGAAAACTGAATAGGTTCACTTAAAATCCTGCATTTGCCTTCTTGTTTTCCCCATCTTCAAGGATTTGTGTTAATTAAGAAAGGGACTTGACCCTGCCAAATGCAAGCTCTCTTGCAGAATATTTTTACCTTCGTCATTGTCCTGATTCCAATCTGGGAATCATAGCGCGTTTTCTTTCTTTTTTTTAATTTATTTATTTATTTGAAAGAGTTACACAGAGAGAGAGAGAGACAGAGAAAGAGAGAGAGAGAATCTTCCATCCAGTGGTTCACTCCCCAATTGGCCACATGGCCAGAGCTGTGCTGATCTGAAGGCAGGAGCCAGGAGCTTCATCCAGGTCTCCCATGTGGGTGCAGGGGCCCAAGGACTTGGGCCATCTTCTACTGCTTTCCCAGGCCACACAGCAGAGAGCCAGATTGGAAAGTGGAGCAGCCGGGACTTGAACTGGCACCCACATGGGATGCCGGCACTGCAGGTGACTGCTTTACCTGCTAAGCCACAGTGTCGACCCCCATAATGCATTTTCGACACAGACAGACCTCATTCACTAAGGTAGAACAGCCATTCCCTGTTGATGACCTGGAATAAAAGAGCAAAGTAGAGCACAGTTCATGTTTTTACATTTTTTTCTGTAGTGAGCCTTAGCCAACCGTCTCTGGCTAATACAGTACCTGTATGGAATTCGATATCTGTAACACTGTTGATATAAGAATCACATCAGAAAAGCCCGTTCACCTTGTGTGGGAAGAGCTGAGGGAACCACCTAGGGAAGTTTCCTACCCGAGGCTTTGGGAGCTGCCCGGGATCCCGTGTGTGAGATCACTGGTTCACTCCCCAGAGGGCTGCAACAGCTGGAGCTGTGCCGATCAGAAGCCAGGAGCCAGGAGCTTCTTCCGGGTCTCCCATATAGGTGCAAGGGCCCAAGGACTTGGGCCATCTTCTACTGCTTTCCCAGGCCACAGCAGAGAGCTGGATCAGAAGTGGAGCAGCCAGGACTGGAACCAGCGCCCACATGGGATGCCGGCGCTGCAGGTGGTGGCTTTACCCATTATGCCACAGCACTGGCCCCAAGATGAAGTCTTGTAGCGGCTTTGGCAACCTCTACGCAGGGCCAAGCCCAGCTGCCCCTGCCTCCCTCCGCGCTCTGGACTGGGTCTGCCCTGAGCTCCTGTGCCTTCCAGTCACGGGTCCCTGGCAGCGCAGAGAATAACCACCCTTTAAAGAGCCGCTGATTTTCGTATCATTAATTTCCTGCTCCGAGAACTTCAGTGCCTTGTAATTACCCAGCTGTAGGAACACATAAGACGGCACTAAATTTTGCTTAAGTACAGCCCATTGCCAGAACGGAAGCCCAAATATGTAATTAGACTGGCATTAACATCCGCGAGCCGTGCAATTTCCCAGCGGCACCGGGGCTGGGGCATTGGTGAAGGGCAGGCTGTCTGGCCAGCGGTGCCCACCAACGCCAGCCTCCGAGGCCGTGGAGACGGTCGGATTCCACTCCTCAGTGGCTGCCAAGAGACAGGCGTCCCCTTTGTACGTGCACACCAGCTCTGAGCCCATAGATGGATGCAAAGAATAACGAGATTACAGCATTCTAGGCTGGACCCCACGCAGGAAGTCCATCTTGTCCAAATATATTAATCACCATCGCGCTGTTCCCAGCAAACCTTGCTAACAGGGCAAGGGTCACGATTTTCCATAATGCATTCCAAAGGAACTCTTTAGGCAAGGAAAGGAAGCCGGTTCCTTTGATCTGTCCCTGCGTGTCCCGCTGATGAGGAGGCACAAGGACTTCGTGACAAGTGTGCTGTCTCATCATCGGTCATCATGTTTAGAAATCCACAGTGTAGCCACGTGAAGGCCTTGGGTGAGAAGATAATAAACACTTTCTGCTCCGAAGTTGCTCCAGGCACCCGACGTGGTCTTCAGAAACAAGATGATGTTGTCAGTGTCGTGGGCTGCTGATCACCTGAGCTCTTTGACCTGGAAGAGGCGGGCGTCCGCCACGGGGGCTGGGGGGGAAAAAAGACCCTGATTACTGTGAATGAGATTCCTCGTCATCCAGCCCCCCGCCACGGCTTTTCCATGTCGCCTGTCAGGTTTCCTACCAGCGAGGCACCGAGGGGAACCCGTGCTCTGGGAAGCCGTGGTGCTGCATTCTTATGAGCCGGCAGGATCGCCTGTTTCTCACGGCGCTCACCACGCGTGGGAATGTGGGTTCAATCATCTCCCCAAATCAGTCTTTCCACCCAACGCTGAAAACTGGGGTCTTGGTGTGGGCTGTTTTAAAGGTCATAGATTAGCAACAACTGAGAGAAATTCCCCACCGGTGCCTTCTTTCTCGGTCTGTTCTGTTCCTGTTTAGAATGCGCGGGAGCGACCAGCCTTGTTTCCAAGCCTTCTGTGAACACGATTCCAGCGCTGGGTTGAGGGCTGCCCGACACCGTCCCTCACCGTCCGCAGCGGCCCTGTGGGGCGGAACAGGGTGCGAGCCCTGCCTGTGGTCTGCAACTTTTCTAGTGGCTGCATGTTTAAAGCTAAAAGGAAATAATACAGGAATTTCATTCTAAGAATGTGCTATTTCAGTGAGTATGTCCAAATTATTTTATGTCAACATGGAATCAACGTGTGCTTTTAGTAGCCTGCGCTCACAGCACGCCCCAGCCCAGGTTTCACAAACTAAGCAGAGGGAGGAGGGAGTGTCCACCTGCACAGCGCTGGCCCCGAGGGCACCACCCTCTGATTCTCACTTGAGAAGCTGGGAGACTGTGCTGAAAAATCCCCCAGCTGAAATCCCTTACGTGAAATGTTCCCTCTCTGGGAGAGGTTAAACATCTCACTGCTTCTAAGCTGCATTTCTAAGTTTGACTGCTCTGTCAAGATAAACTTCCTTAAAAAGGAAGACTTACCTAAAGGCATTGGGGTGATTGTCACCAGCAAAAAATGGCTTCAGCAGGAGCTCCTACATCTCACCATAAATGATTTGTCTTATTTTATTTATTTATTTATTTATTTATTGACAGGCAGAGTGGACAGAGAGAGAGAGAGAAAGGTCTTCCTTTGCTGTTGGTTCACCCTACAATGGCCGCCGCGGCTGGCGCGCTGCAGCGGGCACACCACGCTGATCCGATGGCAGGAGCCAGGTGCTTCTCCTGGTCTCCCATGGGGTGCAGGGCCCAAGTACTTGGGCCATCCTCCACTGCACTCCCTGGCCACAGCAGAGAGCTGGACTGGAAGAGGGGCAACCAGGACAGAATCCAGCGCCCCGACCGGGACTAGAACCTGGTGTGCCAGCGCCGCAGGCGGAGGATTAGCCTAGTGAGCCCCGGCGCCGGCGATTTGTCTTATTTAACGGTGCATTTACACCTTTGAAAGCCAGAGCTTCAGGGAGAGAAGGAGAGACAGAGATCTCCACCCATCATGGGCATAATGGCCGGGGCTGGGCCAGGCTGAAGCCAGGAACCAGGAGCCAGGAGCCCTCCACTCGGGCCATCTTCCACAACGTCCCGGGTGCATCAGCAGGGAGCTGAATCAGAAGCAGAGCAGCCGGGACGCCAACCAGTGCTGCTCTCTGGGAAACCAGCATCGCAGGCACTGCTTAACCCACCGCGTCACAACACTGTAAGAAATCTAAATTTTCCACAGGTAGACAGAAATCATTGCCAACCATTAATTTCTATCACATATTGATATTAAACAACTTAAAATAGTAAAATGAACTCTTATCAACAGTACTTTCAATAGACCAAACATCTGTAAATGCGTCCATGTTTGCTTATATGCAATACAACTAAATTATGAAAAATGCAGGTTTTTTACCTAATTAAATTTCCATCAAAACACAATGCAACTCTTTAGTATTACTGAGTAGTTGGCCCAGATCGTCCCCATTTGTGGTTTATCTGGCAATCTGACTACATCTAGCTCTTGATGGCCACTGCCAGCCATTTACAGGACAAAGGAAGTATTCTCAATCCGTACAGGAACTGTGGCTGTCTCATCCAGGATGCTGTGTGCCTGGCTCTGCAGGGGCCCAGAGCGTGCTGTGTGTGAAGAGAGAGGTGACCCTTACCTGAGGGCGTGGGGAGGATCAGGAGCAGCAGAGCCTGGCAGATGCACACACCAGGGCTGGGGAGTTCCAGCGAAAGCAACAGTTTTGTTGTGCTAGGGCCATTGCAAGCACTGTTTTGGGGGAAACTCAATTGGATGATGACTAAGACTTGGTCAGCTAGAGAGAAAGAAGAGCATTCTAGGAAAGAGGAACATTTAGAACGACTGCTGGAAAATCAGGTAAGGGGAAGTCGGGGTGGACTGGCACCTAATTCTAACAAAAAGATGAGTGGCGTGAAACAGGTGGGCACAGCTACAGCCTGGCAGGATGCTGCCAGTTGCTTCAGGGGGATACAGCCGTGTTCCAGATACAGTCGATGCCCCCAGGATCACCTAGCAGCGAAAAGGTAATCAAGAGGGAGGGTGAGCTACAAAATCTGAAGATCTCTTCTTTTTGTTATTTTTTTAAACAGATCCCATGACTTGGCGCTCAGCTGTGCCAGTCTACATTCTGCCAACAGCGTGTTAAGGCGCCTTTTCCCCACATCCTCGTCTGCATTCGCTATTGTTTGATTTTTGGATGAGAGCCATTCTAGCTGGGGTGAGGTGACATCTCACTGTGGTTTCGACTTGCACTTCCCCACCGGCTAGTGATCCTGAGCATATTTCCATGTGTCTGTTGGCCGTCTGTAGTCCCTCCTTTGAGAAATGCCTGTTCATATCCTTAGCCCATTTCTTAAAGGGGTGGTTTGTTTGTTTGTTGTGGAGATTCTTGAGTTCGTTGTGTGTCCTGGATGTTAGTCCTTTAGGAGATGTGTAACTCGCGAGTGTTTTCTCCCATTCTGTCAGTTGCCTCTTTATTTTGTTGAGTGTTTCCTTTGCAGTGCAGAAGCTTCCCGCTGGGTTGCACATGACAGTGTAACAGTGTGTTCAAACTTCTCAAGCCAAACATTCCACCTAAACCTTTCCTTACACATAGCAGACTTAGTTCCAATGGAAGTAAACATGTTAAAGTTTTCAGGGGAGAATTAGTAAAAATTCTGGCTGCTCTAATTGGCATTTTTTCCTCCCTCATGCATTCTGGTTTCTGGTTGGTGTCTTACCTGCTTGCTCTTCTAAGGTGCCCAACACAGCTCCAGCAGGGACTTCCAAGCCAGGGGGGAATTTACCCCAGCACGTTCCAGTAGACGGACACTCAGAAACTAAGCCAACTCCAAGAAACATTAAAAGATAACCAATCTGCTACATTTTCACACATTTCCAAGAATGATTTATTACACGCACTGTTCTCTAAGGTTCTAAGCCTAACAGAAAACATGTGAAAGTTTTTATACGAGTGACCTTGTCGACTTCTCATTCTTGTGTGTTCATTGCTGATGCGTGGGCTGAATCGCAGCATGAGGCATCCCATCATGCTCTTGGCTGGTTGTAACTGGCATTTCTGTTTCTTGATTATGGTTTCAGAAGAGACCTCAGTATGTTAAGCAAACTTCTGCACGACATATTAGGAATACCCATCTGGCAGACGAGAGCAGATCTGGTGGGGGAAACCTGGCACACAGCATGTTGAGCTAATGAGATGGAGAGGTGCAAGGCTGCAGAGTGAGACGGCGGCAAAGAGAAGGAGCTGGTGCCAACAAATGGAGATTGGTGCTGCCGTTGTGGTGCAGCAGGTTAAGCCACCACCTGTGACGCCGGCATCCCCTGGGAGCCCCGACTCGCGTCCTGGCTGCTCTATTTCTGATCCAGCTCCCTGCTGGTGGCCTGGGAAAAGCACCGGAAGATGGCCCAAGTCCTTGGCCCTCTGCCACCCACCTGGGAGACCCAGATGAAGCTTCACTCTAGCCCAGGCTTGGCCATTGTGTCCATTCAGGGAGTGAACCAGTAGAGGGATGGAATCTCTCTCACGCTTTCCCTCTCTCTCTGCAATTCTGCCTTTCAAAGAAATAAACAAATCTTAAAGACAAGTAAATAAATGAAGATGGAGTCAGCAGACCTTGGTAGCTGTAGTGGGTAGGCAGAGGTAGGAGAGACAAAGGTGGCTTGACGTGTCCCCTTCTGGGAGGGGAGTCTAGACAGGAGCAGGTGTGGGGAGGGCCAGAGAGGGAGAAAGGGACGCAGGGAATCATGCCCACGGGCACAGGCTCTGCAGAGAGGACTTTGCCCAGCAGAAGTAAGTACCCTTTTTTTTTTTTGACAGGCAGAGTGGACAGTGTGTGAGAGAGAGAGAGACAGAGAGAAAGGTCTTCTTTTTGCTGTTGGTTCACCCTCCAATGGCCTCTGTGGCCGGCGCACCGCACTGATCCGAAGGCAGGAGCCAGGTGCTTCTCCTGGTTTCCCATGGGGTGCAGGGCCCAAGCACTTGGGCCATCCTCCACTGCACTCCCTGGCCACAGCAGAGAGCTGGGCTGGAAGAGGGGCAACCGGGAAAGAATCCGGTGCCCTGACCGGGACTAGAACCCGGTGTGCCGGCGCCACAAGGTGGAGGATTAGCCTAGTGAGCCGTGTTGCCGACTGGTAAGCACCTTTTTAAACATCCTCCGTCTTAGCCTGCCATGGAACTTGCTGGGAAAGACAATCGGGTAGAGGGATAATAAACCTGCGCCTCTCAAGGGAGCGCTCTGAGGGGTTCAGATTCTGAAACTGTGGGTGACAAGGACAGGGAGGGCAGCGCCGCAGTCGGCTGTGGATGCGGGAGGCCCTAGCTAACGCAGCCGCGCGGGACGGCATCACAAGGAGGAGGCTGCTCTTGGCTCTGCGCTCAGGGGCGTCGGCCCGGCCCAAGGTGGGTCCAGCATGTCCTGTGAGCACCTGGAGGGGCCAATCAGGCTGTGCCTTCATCTCCCACACTTAGCAGCTGCTGGTGGAGTCAGGATCCGCAGCCCCGGCGAGCTTTCCAGAAGGCTTACGGCAAGAAGCTCCTGGGCACCGCCCGGGCCCACAGTTCTGGCTCAACAGGAGCAGAAGCCGCAGGCGTTTTCCAGCCGTCTCCCTGGACGAGAGCAGGGGACACAGACCTGGGCCCCGGGGTGTGCACTGCCCCACCTGCCCAGGCAGCTGCTCCTGGACTGGGAAGGAGGCTCCAGGTCCAGCAGTCAGCTTCTCCCAAGGGGCAGAGAACTCAGATGCGTGACTGCAAACCCATTCCAGCTGTCTTTGCAGAAGACCAGAGTATGGATAGGCACAGACATGAGCTGCCGGGCTGTCGATGAACGCGCCCTGGAGGCCAGAATCCGCAGGCTTTCCCGAGGACGAGTCGGACCTCATTTGCTTTCTGGCACAGTGACTGGCCCCGCAGCTCCCAGGATGGGGGTGCGGTGTGTCTGGGTCCCGTCAAAGCCTGTGGCAGAGCCCTCGTAACGCTTGTACGGAAACACAGAAGAGTGACATGAGCTGATTGGCAGTAAAATTGGATGAAACGGAAAGCAGTGAGGAACTGCTTCAAAAAGCGGTGATTAATGTACCGATATCAACCTGAAAGGAAGTTATTAGCAGCGAGCCAAGAGGTTCTGATATGATTAAGTCCGGTCAAATGCTTTTATCATTCACTTTCTTGAAGGCATAGAAAACACGCTTCTTGAATTAGCGGGTGATCCGGGGATCAGGGCAAATCTACTGTGGCACATGGGTCCATCAACATTCAAATCACCCAGCCACGCTCGTAGGAAGCCAAAGGAAAAGTCAGAAACTTCTTCCTTACAGATCCTTTAAAACATGATAGACACCCGTCCATCCAGAACTGCTTAGGGATTTCTGATTCTGAATTGAGTTTGGTGAATTAAAATCGACTTTTCTCCTCCCCCTCTAAGAAATAACTCCAGACTAAGAAGCACACAGCAGCCAGGGGACCTCGCTTTCGGGGACACACAAAGAGAGATGGCGATGATCAGGGGACCCCCAACAATGACAGCACAGGAAGCCCTGGAGGTGAGCCCTGTGCCGCCACCCAGCAGGCTATGAGACCGCGCACATTAGACTGATCCAACCTCGGGCCCGCAGGCGGGGACGTGGTGACTGCTTGTCCCGGGAGCATTCCCGGATGAGTTTTGTGCTGAGAAAAAGTAGAGGAGACACTTGGAGGGGAACTGCAAGAAGACGTCATGAAAGGTGGTGCTCTGGGCACACGAGGCAGAGCAGCTCGGCAGGGAGGCCGCCCTGTGAGCCGAGCCTTCTCGGCTGATACAAGGTAAGGTCGCGAACCTGGCACCTGCGGGACCCTGGTCCTGCCGAGACCACCTGCCTTCCCGAAGAACTCGCTGCTCCTGTCTGGGCAGGTTTCCCGGGTGGAGCTGGCGCACCCAGAGCTTTGTCTGTTCCAACGTGAGGCACGCTTAAGGTCACAGCACGCGCATAGCATCAAAGATCCAGATTTCGTACAATTTTACAAATGGGAAGGAAGAACACAGAACAGAATTTTCAGATGAAAAGATGCATTCGGAAAACATGGCCAGTAAATGAGGAAATCACAACCAACGGATCTTCACAGATTGAAAAAGGGAAACACACGGCCAAGACGCACTGGCGCCTGTGTGCTACCGCGTGGCATCAGAAGGAGGCGCTGTGCAGGCTGACAGCGGGTGGGCATGAGATGACGGTGGCAGACCAGCAGGTGCAGTGAGCAGGTGCACTCCGCATGCAGCACCAGGCCAGGCGGCAGGAATGAGAAGCACAGATAAGAATGGAAATAAACAGAGTTCGTGAGGTTACGGTGATCTTGCAAGATCTATGATGTGTAATAGATTTACCCAGGGAAAGTGACAGATAACAAAACAGCAAATATCTTGAGTCTTATTTAAAAAACAAAAATCCTGAAGCCAAGGGCTTACATTTCCAGTCTGAGAGAGTAATGCGTGCCTGACAAAACGCACGTAGAACATAAGACACAGCTGGCCAGCAGTCTGGATGCCTGGAGTTACAAGGTGTGTTTGTTTCCTGTTGCTACTGCATAGAAACACAGAGAGTAACTCCAAACAGCACGCAGTGGACATCCAACAGTTCTGGTGGTCAGAGTCCTGGCTGCTTTTCAAGGAGAACCCGTTTCCCTGGGGGCACCACCTTCACTTCTGGCCTCTGGTCCCCTTCTGCCATCTCCATGTCTCTGACCCCTGCCGCCACCGTCTCTCTCCTGCCTTGCCCCAGGTGCTCCTGCCTGTTTAGGATGGGACTGGCGCCCACCCAGTGAGTCCAAGACCATCCTCCACATGCAGGAACCTTAATTTGGCCACATCTGCAAGGCACCTGCTGAAGGTAGCAGATTCACAGTTTTCCTGGGTTAGGATCCGGGCATGGGGCAGGGTACATCATTCTGTCCAGCACAGAAAACGAAAGACAATGTCTCCTATAAGGTAGAACGTCAGAAACCTAAACCTCTCCAGACTTTCCCACAGGAGCAAGTGAGCTATTCGCTGCCGTCTGGAGAATCACCCCCATATTTAGTGGCTCACAGAACAGGCCTGTCCATGTCGCTTCTGCAGTGCAGTTGTGGCTCAGGGGGCCCAAGACTGTGGTTGGGATGTGGCCAGGCTGCAGCACCTGAGGCTGGTCCACTCACGGGCAAGAGGTGGTGCCTGGTGAGCTCTCACGATGACCACTGGTGCCCAACTTCCGGGAGAGCAGGAGCTGGGCTGGGCCCAGTGTACACTGGTTGTGCCTCATGCACCATACACAGCTATGTGAGTGGCAAAGTGGGCTCCAGAGTCAAAAGTCAACCCACAGATGAAAAGGACTTATTCGGTTCAATAGACAAGTACAAACACGCAAGAGAAGACGCATAGTGAGCTACGATACACTGAGAGGTGAGGTGCTAGCGTTGCAATAAAGCTCTCTCGCTAAAGGTGATAAACACACAGGAGCCTGTCTCAACTACTGAAACAAAGATCCTCGCGAAGCTTGATAGGAGAAGTCATTTCACTTTATACACGGGCACCAAAACATGAAGGTGGTCACTGAAAATACATAAAATATTTGTCAATCACGCCTCAATGCAGCAGGAAAAGCCACACCACAAAACAGAAAGTTGGGACATGGATTTTTAATAAAAACAAGGTTAAAAAATGTGTTTCAAAATGCTGAAATTCAAAGATTGGAAAGAATATAACTTCAAAATGCTCCTGATGTAACGCATCAAAGTCTAAATATCAGATAAGGTTACGTCTGGACAAAAACATCAGAAAGGACAGAGAGGTATTTGAGTAGTTAAACACTGCTATCCGCAGTGAAGATTAAAGGCAAGAAACTCTGGGCATAAAATATGTCATTAGCATTGTAAAGTAGAGATTACTATAATTTTTAAAGACTCAGACTCGGAATTAGATAACAATTACAGAAGTCAGTCCACGGCGGACCTCAGAGCGAGGCTGTGGGAGAACTCCACCAATGCATATGGGAACTTCAGCTCATTTTACTGCTTTGCCAATTGATCAGTAAACATATTACAACTCTAGCGAGACTGGTCTTGGCCGAAGTTCAACTCCCTGCATCACCAAAGAGGCCGTTTCCCTTCCTTTCTGGGGGGACACACGTGCCAATAAGTTTTGAGGGGGCCACTGGATCATTTGTTACAAGTTGAAGGGCTCAGAATGAGTCTTGATTTTTCTAGAAATTCCTTCTCCAAACGCATTTGCACGTTGGCAAGATGGGGTAGGAAACAGAGTATGCCAAGGGATAAAGAATCCATACTGATACCCATCAGTGATTGAATAAATAAATAAAAATGCATTTAAAAACAGAGAAGAATAGACAAAAGAACATGTGCATGAATTCCCAATAATCCGTGTAGATGCTACACTCGTGAAGACGGGGAGCAGAGCCTGCAGCCCCTCACTGCAGCACGCAGGGGCTTCCTTGCGAGTGTGCATTAGGAAAGGGAACAGCAATGCCACGGTAGGGAAGCCGCCCAGTGGCCGAGGCGGCAGCCACCGTCCCGGGGCCTGTGGGCACTCTGCACCCTCCATTAGGTGATGGAAGGAACGTTTGCACTCTGCAGGTGTTTCTTAAAATCTCGCAACCTCAACCTAATCAGGAAAACACCAGACCAGCTGCACAGATGGGCAACGTAGAAACGCCCGAGCAGGATCCTGACCACGACACGGTGATGGAAGAGACCGGCACAGCCAAGGAGGAGCTGGGACAGGCATGACGGCCAGAGACACAGGTGAGCCCAGGGGGAGTTCGGTACAGTTTGGCTGTGGTTGATAATAAGGACGGTAGTTGGCCACACGTGCGCTAGGGCGCCGTGAATGACAGCAGAAACCAGGGTGTGGTGGGCGGGACCTCCAGTAACTCCCTGATTTTTCTGTACTTCTAAGTCTGTCCTATAAATAAAATTGACTGAAACAGAGAGGACGGGACAAATGAAAGTCACAGCACACCCAGCCCCCTGGGCTGCTGGCAATGCCGTGTTCCAGCGGTCACCTGCAGCCTTAAAGGATCCCGTACCAGGGTCGGCATTAGCCGGACGCTGGAGTCGGGGGCCGGAGCTGAGATCCAGTCGAGCACTGTGATGTGAGACACAGATGTCTTAGCTGGGACCCTAACCAGCAGGCCAAGTGCCGCCTGCACTCTTTTCCTGGATACGTTTTACCCTTCATTCTCTCTGTGTTATGTGTTCAGTGTCGTAACATCCGTCAACAGAGAACAAGGCCCTGTTTCCTGTCCACTCGCATGCCTCTAATTAATTTTTCTTGTGTAATTGCATTGGCTAGTCCTCTGTGGAGATAGCCAGCATCCTTATCTTGTTCCAGCCCTAATGGAGATGTCCCAGGTATCTGCCGTAGTTCCCACTGCTTAGTGGGGTGCCTTTAGGACTCATATATCTGTCTCTGTGTCGCGTACATATCCTTGTCAAGAAAACATTTCTAAATTACTATTTTATCAAATGGAAAATTCTTATCCTTAGGGATAGATACTGTACTTTTCTAAAGGTATTTTCAACATCAGCAGAGATTGTGAACAAAAGTGAGTTAAATTTAAATAAATTTTTAAAACACTAAAGATATCCCAAATCTTTCCGTTAAAAAAGAAGCACTGAAAATCAAGGAGAATGTACAGCAAATCTATTTCCTCACGTAAGAAACGAATTTCAAACGCAAATTTCCTGGAGTCCTGTGTGAACAAACAATGGGAGCAGTGGAGTCGGCCCGGCCCCCGCCCCGGCCCCCGCCCCGCCCCGGGCCCCGCCCCGCCCCGGCCCCCGCCCCGGCCCCCGCCCCGCCCCCGCCCCGCGTTGGACACACGGCTGAAACTCGCGCTGCAGAGGCTGTCACGCACGTTGCTCGTGCTGGCGTCAGATGGCTGCCAGCGCCTCCCGCACTCTGTCCTCACGGTGGCCGCGGCTCACAGCCCTTGCGGGAATCTTGTGAAATCTGCTCAATGAGAAGCCCCGCCCCCGCCCCCGGCACGCGCAGGAACATCTGAAAACTCAGTAGAGTTCTCTTCAGAATTAAACTCTGGAGAAGCCAGCTGGTGCTCGGGGAGTGAGTGACCGGTCACGTGGAAGGAGACTTTTGGCAATACAGCGTGCTGGTGCTTTGACTGATTCTTTTTTTTTTTTTTTTTTTTTTAACAGGCAGAGTTAGACAGTGAGAGAGAGAGAGACAGAGAGAAAGGTCTTCCTTCCATTGGTTCACCCCCCAAATGGCTACTACGGCCAGCACTGCCCCAATTTGAAGCCAGGAGCCAGGTGCTTCTCCTGGTCTCCCATGCAGGTGCAGGGCCCAAGCACTTGGGCCATCCTCCACTGCACTCCCGGGCCACAGCAGAGAGCTGGCCTGGAAGAGGAGCAACCAGGACAGAATCCGGCGCCCCGACCGGGACTAGAACCTGGTGTGCCAGCACCACAGGCGGAGGATTAGCCTAGTGAGCCGCGGCGCCGGCCTTGACTAATTCTTTTGCATGCATTTTGTTTATTCCTTGTGAATCACCGAGGCTTATGGAGGTGAAACTATATGACGCAGGAATTATCTGTGCTGTCTCAGGTTCTGTTTCTTTGTCTTCCTGTGGTGAGGAAGGCAACAGAGAGGATATGAAATCCCACGCTGCAGCGTGTGACTGCTTTATGAATTGAATTCTGAGAACAGAGCCGCTGCACCTGGCATTGAAAAAGAGGCAGAAAGACGCGAGCGGAGGAATGCCGTCCGTGAGCGCTCACGTCGGCACTTTGGGTTTGCAGCCCTCGTCTGGGTTTGCTGGCTCGTCTTCAAGGCTGACTTTGCTCCCCCTTAAATACAGTAGGTGAGTTACACCTGCAGCGCGGTGGTTTGCTTTTTCCTGTGAGGACTTGATTACGTTGTCCTTCACTCTTCCAATAGGCGTAGATGATTTTACTCTTGCAACTAGAAGCCCATCAGCTGGTGAAATGCCAGCAGCTTCCCTGTTGTCCTGAGAGGTGCTGCTAAAGCGTGCCGGGCAGCAGAGTGGGTGGTGACCGGCCTGGTGGGAAGGCCGGGCACCCCAGATGCCACGAGCTGGCTCTCTGCCTTGAGTCACCGACCTCTGCTTTCGTGTGCAGTGAGTCGATGAGGTCCACGTTCGATCTTCATCTGTTCACAGGCATTCGAGGACTTTAGCTGTTGCAAACAAGCATCCGCAAGACCAAAGAGTATAGAGGTATGAAGAACATGCGTTTACGTAGTTCCAACACAAAAATTGTCATTTCGTGGCGTGAGCTTCGTTGCATCGCTTTGCAGTGAAATTGGGCATTTTCTAAGCGTCCGTCTCCGTCTCCACGGTGCTACTCCCCGTCGGCTCATCCCTGCACGGACGGCTGCCTGTGGCATTGAGGACTTGCATTTGACTTAAGATCCGTGGCTCTAGTGGGGTCTCTGGAGTTCTGCCTGATTCACCTTCCAGATCCTTTTGGGCTGAGTCGGTCTCCACTGCCTGCTGGCAGATTTATCCTGAGCCTCTAGGCTGGAGTGCGTTTTCTCAGGAAAAGCCAGCGACAGCCTTGCCTTCATGAAGCTTCGTCATTTAGTTGTGTGCGGGTCTTGAGGTGCGTATTCATGGCAGTAGGAGTGCATAGCCTGGGCAGACTGACGGGAGACTAGATCCCTGGGCTCTGTATCCCGACTACATTTTCTTTCTTTGGGAAATACTTTTGAGAAAGCAAATGACACACAGATCAGACAAGAATTACCATTACTTTGAAAAAAACAGGACCTATCTTTTTGCTGACTCGGGGAAGGAACGGGCTGTAGGAGCCAGACCAGTTCCTGGGTCTGATAGGACACTGTTCCCAGCAGGAGGGACGTGGCAAGAATTGTGCCAGACCTTGCTCCAGCCTTCCTGGTGGCGGAACACGGGGCCTCGGGCTCTGGCCCTGGAGGCACAGGCGGAACTGACTATGAACTGAGGCCAGGGCCGAACCTCTTCCATCAGAAGCACTTGTGGTCTTTAAGTGACTCCGCCATTTTCCCAATTCAAGACACTTTTCCTGGATATTTCCCGCCACGTGCTCGTTCCTGGCAGCTGGCCAAGCCTTCACACTTCATTGGCCTGCCCAGCTGTGTCATGAACTTGAACTTGTGACGAGCACTTTGACACAGCTCCCTGTGCAGAATGGAGGATCCGTCTTGGCCAGCATCCACGTGGGCTCCTCCTGTTCCGTGCTTGGTGCGCTGTGTTGCATTGCAGCCGACCTGCGTCTCATGAGCTGTCGCCTTGACGGACACAAGAGAGTAATGGCTATGGTGTGGTGAACGAGCAATAGCCAAGAGCCAGCTCTGCTCTCAGAACGCCCTCCCAGCTCAGCCAGGCTTCCTGAGATGAGATAACCCAAACAGATGGCACTGGCAGCTGGGGGAGCCAGGTGTGGATTTGGACAGGTTTCAGCTGGGATCCTCCACGCTGTGCTGGTGCACACAATGGACAAAGGGGCTGGCGAGGAAATTGGAGGCCCCGAGAGCCAGCCATTCCTGTGGGCTGCTGGGCCAGCACACCCTGACGCACCCTTCCTGGGCACCTGTCTCAAAGCCCGACTTCTTCCTGCCGTGAGATGTCACAGCAGCTGCACCAGCAGACGCAGAACACCAAGGAGCGACATGAGCTGGTAAACAGACCCTGTCCCGGCCCCGCCCGGCTCAGTTCTAATCAGAGATGCAAATGTGCGCCAGTGTTCCCCGGATACCACCTTAGGGTACCGCTGGGAGCTTGCTGCCCTAGGCAAAGTGGGGGAGCAGAGCCACAGACCCAGGCCGCCCCCTCGCAGCTCGCAGACCCTTCAACCACAGAGTCACTAACACATTTTGCTGCCCTAGGCAGCCACCTGCTCTTCCGGCCTGCTAAATCCATCCCTGGAACAACTCAATTCATCGCTGCCGGATGGAGCCGTATCGCGAGCAGACAATCTGAGGCCGGAGCAGAGGAACAGCTCAGATGCGTGCTCATGTCAGATGGAACGCTGACCCCTCACCCCACCACCCTGCGTCGTATTCCTCTTTGCAACCCGGGGACACGTCACTCTCGGCATTGATGGCAGGTTTGCCGGGATTACAGATTCTCCAAAACTGTCTAGGAAGATGGCGAGATAGGTGCTTGAATGGCGTTCTTATCAGAAACACATTTTATCTCTTTTCATCTCTCATCTGACTTGTCTTCCAATTTTCTCGTTACTGTGTATATCCAATGTCCATTTGGACATCAGCTAGTCAGTCACTATTTTTTAAGCAAAAAATTCTATTTCTAAGTAAGAAAAAAAATTAAAAAGTCAAGAAAATTGCTGTGGGCTGCGCTCTGTGTGATGCCTCTGCTGCTATGAAACCTACCCCTAAGCTCTATGGGGTCACGTGGTGCTGCAAATGGAGCCTTTATAGCTAATATGCATACATGTTACGCCATATGCATACGTGTTACGCCATATCCTTGCACGTTACAAAGTGATAACGAAAGCAGTGCTCCATTAAGTAAGATGGTCCTGCAGGGCTGCCTTGACACACCTGGCCAGGTACTGAGCCAAGGACCTCAAGCTCAGGGCTCAGTTTAGGGTCCCAAGGACCCTCCAGCCTCCCAGCTGGAACAGAGAGGAGCCTGGAGTGTCGGCTCCGCAAGCCCCCTCTACCCGGCTTGGGCGTGGCTGTGTGCACGGGGGCGCCCCGCGCTCAAGCCTGGGTTCCACCCACAAATGCACACGTGGCTCCCGGGGAAGCTGCACGGCAAGTGCCACTCAAGACTGGCTTCCTCGGACTTCCCGGGACCCTGGTATGAGACGGGAACAGGACACCGAAGGACCGGAGGACAAGGTCCCCTCGGCGTGTCAGGCCTCTCCGGCTCAGAGGACTGCCAGGGGCCCTGAATCGCAGGTCCACACCAGAGCCCCGCCTTCTCCGCCTGAGAGCGACTCCCGGCAGCCAGTGATCTTGGGTCCGGGGTCACAGCCCCTGAAGGGGGTCGGCACTCACTCATCTGCCCCTTACAGGCCTGCAAGGTGGGATGGCGCTGAGCAAGCCAAGGGCCCTTGGGGGCGGGTGAGTCGCATGTCCCTGCTCACACCCAGGCGCCCCGTGAGGACCCTGCCTGCTTCTACTCTCACCGCACGGGCTTAGCAAGCATCAAGAAAAGGCGGAAGGATGCGTGGGAACCCTGCGCTGATCCTGGTGCCGGCCTGTGCATGGGAGAGGAAGGCGTGGAGTGTCAGGAGCCAGAGTGGAGGGCGATGGAGACGCGCAGGGAGGGACCGCCTCTGGACACAGGCCTGCCCGCTGAGCCAGTGGGAGGAGGTGCCCACCCTGCATCGCCAGGGACCCTCTGCAGCAGCTCGCTGTCCTCGGGCGGCTGCTGCCTCAGCAGGGCCCAGCGCCCTGAACCTCCTCTCTGTTTCTGGTCCCCAGCGCGGCTGGCCCGAGCTTTTCCTGAAAGCTGAGGCCGTACACCTGCTTGGAAAGCGCTGGCGGCTGCTGACGTGGTTCTTAAGGTCTCTGTAATGAGCTGATGTATCGGGGGCTCTCTGACTCTGCCGGGAAACCTGACACCCCCAAGCTGCGGGCCTCTCGGCAAAGCCCGATGCTTTGTATTCTGATACCTCAGTTTCGAGTCATGTTCCAAACCCCGAGAGTCGGGGCTGCGAGGACAACATTCCCAGTCCGCAGGCCTCCTGCCTCGCGGCGGTTTGGTTAGCGTTGCTATGGCAACCTCCAGTCTGTTTTATGATCCGCCTATGATGACTGAGTCCGTGACAATGGGGAAGTCTCAGGTTCCAAGGGCAGCCGCGCCGCACACATCCTGTGTGATGAACAGCCGATTTCCCAGCAGAGAGAGGGGTTGGGCCTCGCAGGAAGCTGGGGTGGGGACGCGGGTCATCACAGACAGCGCGGGTCTGCAAATATTGATCGTCAACATCATCAGACACCGCGGTCTGACGTGGGCTTTTGTCTTCCCGAGGGGTTGCATCAGCGCGTGGTCCTCAGAACTCCTCCACAAACGGCTTATGGCGGAAGGAAGACACGCAGTCGGTGAAGTTCTTTTGTGGGTAGATGGAAACACAGAGTGCCTGTGAAACACAGCCTTCTCACCGCACGGGCCTGTGTGCAGGGCAGGCGGGAGGCAGCCCGAGCAGCACTGTGGCTGTCCCCGGCAGCTGGCGGAGGAGGCTGGGGGCGCCAGAGGGGTGCGGGATGCTGGGCTGAGGCTGTGGCCTGCAGCGGGCATTTCGTTTGCCACACAACACAACAAGGGAAAGTTAGGTAGTGCTGCCTGAAAATTAAACTGGCTCAGAAAAATGACGCACAGGAAACTTGCTTCAACCACGTAGCCCAGGAATAGAGCCCTTCTTCAGCGTGGCTGTGCTTGAAACGCGGTATTTATGCAACATCGCCGGCTTGGAAAATGCGAACAGGAAAGAATCCTGATTAAGGTTAATGGGAAAATGATGACCTGTTTGCTGCTGCCATCATGAGCACGTCAGAGGGTTCTCATCTCGCAGGAAGAGCGGTTTTGTGGATGTAGTTGAAAAACCTGAGCTCACTGTGAAAACCAAGCGATTGCTGACGCGGGCAGAAGCAGTCACAGGGCTGCTCCGGTGACTCATCGGGTCGCAGACGAGTCTCGCAGCTCCGCGTGCAGTCTCTGATCCTCTGATAGCCAGCACACACCGTTCCTTAGCTGCTGCACGGATGGTCACTGTGCGTGGGTGGCAGTTTCTGGCCCCGGACTTTGGGCTTTGGGTCGGCAATTTGGGATATCCCGGTATGTTTCAGTAGAAGGATGGATTTAATAAAATCAGCGAGATGATCGGTTTGGTCACATGACAGATTCCGCTTGAGGATTTTCACCCCCCGCCTCCCCTAGCGTGGTAGAAACGCTTGGAAATGAGTTTTAAAATGTGGTGCTGGGGCCCCATCCTGGATATATGGGTTTTAGCACCTGTGGGAGAGAGAACCAGGCACCTGTATTTTTACATAAGCGTAACACATATTTCCTCTTTTTTTTTTTTTTAGCTTGATGTATTTACTTAAAAGATAAGAGTTGCAGAGAGAGAGAGAGAGAGAGAGAGAGAGATCTTCCATCTGCTGGCTCACTCCCCAAATGGCTGCTACTGCTAGGGCTGGGCCAAGCTGAAGCCAGGAACTCATCCTGGTCTCCCACATGGATGCAGGGGCCCATCCACTTGGGCCATCCTCTGGTGTTTTCCCAGGTGCATTAGCAGGGAGCTGGATCAGAACTGGAGCAACCAGGACATGAACCGGCACCCGTATGGGATGCCTGTGGTGGCTTTACCTGCTACGCAATGGTGCCAGCCCCAGGTTCTAGCCATTTCTAATTGCCCCCAGGATTGAGAGCTATGACACAGACGACCCCTAAGATTTCTGTAATTCTGGAAGTTTGGTGTGCAGCCAGCCACCCTCAGTGTCTCCGCCTTGGTGAGCCTAAGAGAGACTGGTGCTGGCATTTCTAGCAAGTTCCTCCATTGTGCTGAGCCGCTGTTGGGGGAAGGCTTTGCGAATCACCTGGCCAGGGTACGCATTGCAAGAACACCACGTGTCTTAGCGTGTAACACATACCCGTCTTATCACTCAGTGACTGGCGTGAGCTCAGCGCTGTCACATCCCAGCGACACAGACTGCCCGCGGGCATTGCTGCATTTCTGGAATTGGCTGGTGGCGACACAGCCGAGCTGGCCACAAGGAGCACCCAGAGGTGCCTGCCCTGAGCCTCACTGATGTGTCTTTGATTTCAGCTCCGTGGAAACACACCCAGAGTGACGGTGCCCTTCCATCCCTGCTCAGAGCTGTGTGTGCCGCGCCGAGGCTGCCGCCGTCGCTGGATGCCATCAGCACACCATGGGTACTGCTGGTCCCTGACTCCGATGTCTCACCTGGGCAGAGGCGGCAGAGCCAGGGCCTTGGGACTCCCTCTCCCCAGTGCTGCTCAGCAGGTGGTAGTCCCGGGAGGAGGGGTTTTCCACAGAGTCTGTGGCTGTTTCCTGTGACACCCCTTGGCCTGTCCACATGCTGAGCAAACAGTAGCAGAGACATCCAGTCTCCGTGCCACGGTTCCTGCCCTGGCTCCCCGTCCATCCCTGGCCTCCAGCACGGGCTTGGAGGCTGGGAGAAATATCAAGAAAGAGGACGCAGCCTCATTCGAGCGGATGCCCTGTCCTCCCATGTCCCTCCAGCTGAGAAGCTAGAAGGGTCGTCCTGCCCGGTCCCTGACTTTGGCAAGGGCCACGTGACCTGCTCTGGCCAGGGAGTCACACACCCTGCCCTGCCGACATTACAGAACCGCCTCCAACATGCAGCCTCCCTCCCAACACACAGGTCCTGCTCTCTGTGCTTGGCCATGGAGCGGGACTGGGCAGGTGTGGTGGGGTCAGAGACGCACCCTGCTCCGCATCTCTTGGCAGACCCGAGGGGTGTCGGGCCTGACTCGGGCCCAGTGCTGACTGGGCCAGTCTGTGGACACTTAGGGCAAGCTCTCATTCCCTGCTTTGGCTATGGGTTGTGGCTCTTTGGGACCAGGACTTCCTCATGTACCGCTCCAAAAAGACACATGGCAGGGTATTTAGTGCTCACCAAGAACGTGCCATCCAAGCCCAGTTTCTCAGTTTTCATGTTAATCATTCTTCAAGAAAGTGACATAAGCCGACAGATACCAAGGAGACCTGAGGAAGCCGGGTATGCGGACCCCAGCCCGGCCACGCCCCTGCCAGCCCACCGCGCGCTCTGGTGAGACTGAGGCAGACCTGTTCCTGCGGGTGCGTGCTTACCTGGAACCTCAGGCCAGCGGTGCCTCTCTCTGAGGCTCACCTCCACCTCTGCTCTTGGGAGAAAAGCTGACTTGGAAGGAAGAGGTGTTCCTACTCAGTGCCCCCAGGGGAACGCTGGGTTCATCTTCCCGGACTGGCCTAATCGGAGCCTGTGCTTCCCAAGGGTCTCACCCGCACCGGGCACTAAATAAAGGGCTCAATGTAGGGCCGGCGTTGTGGCGAAGCCAGTGACGCCGCCCCCTGCGACACCTGCATAGCACATGGCGCTGGTTCATGTCCCCTCCACTCTCCTGCTTCTCAGCTCCCTGGGAAAAGCAGTAAAGATGGCCCGTGTGCTTGGGGTCCCTGTCACCCACGGGAGAGACCCGGAAGAAGCTCCTGGCTCCTGACTTTGCCTGGCCTGGCCCTGGTCATTATGGCCATTTGGGGAGTAAACCAAACAAGGAAGATTCTCCCTCTCTCCCTCCCCGCCCCCCCCCCCGTAACTCTACTTTTCAAATAAACAAATATCCTTCTCTTTTAAAAATAAAAAGTGGGGTGGTGCATCCCCATGATGTATTCAGCTCTCACAGCTGAGACAGGAGTTGCATCGATCCCATTTTACAGAGGAGAAAATCGAGTCTCAGCAAGGCGAGTTTGCTGCCCGACGTAAACAGGAGTGGCAAGCTCACGAGGACCAGCGTGCACGTCCAACACTGGCAGATGTGGAAGGGGAGTCCCATCTGGGTGTCCTGCTCCTCAAGTCTGCTACCAGCACCGCGTCTCCCAGCCTCCTCTAAGAGGGAGATGATGGTGGGCGGAGACGTGCCTGGGGAGGGAGGAGGACGCTTACCCAATTGTTCTATGTAGCATGGTCAATACACAATAAGCAATGGGGATTTGCTAAATTGACCTGCCACGCTGAGAGACAGATTTTGTCCCTTTAAAGCAGATGTTTTGCAGAGTATCTTCTTCTATTTCTGAATCTAAAGCACACCTAGACAACTAATATTCAAGCCACAGATGTTTTTTCCTCATACAAGTGTGTTGAGTTTTACAGGGTTCCCCATAAATTCACAAACAAATGGAGAATTCTTTTTTTAAAGGATTTATTTATTTATTTGAAAGGCAGAGTTACAGAGAGGCAGAGGCAGAGGCAGAGGCAGAGGCAGAGAGAGAGAGAGAGAGAGATTCATCCACTGGTTCACTCCCAAATGGTCTCAACAGCCGGAGCTGCACCGATCAGAAGCCAGGAGCCAGGAGCTTCTTCTGGGTCTCCCATGCAGGTGCAGGGGCCCAAGGACTTGAGCCATCTTTTACTGCTTTCCCAGGCCATAGCAGAGAGTTGGATCAGAAGTGGAGCAACCGGGACTAGAACCGGCGCCCATATGGGATGCCGGCATTGCAGGCGGTGGCTTTACCCTCTACTTCACAGCGTCGGCCCCTGGAAAATTCTTAAGTATAAAATCTGACCTCAGAAGAGGTTATATAAGTGCAAAAAGGGACATGGGAATTGGATGCCCTGCAGAGACTGGAGTCATGTTAGAGTCCCCGAAGTTGTTTTCAAGAATAACGGTCCACACGACTCTTCCTGCTGGTGAGCTCCGGCCACAGATTATTTTCTCTGAAGTCCTTCTGTCTAATTCACTCTCAAGATCGGTAATGGGCACTTCTAAATGGTAGCCAGAATGGAAATGATGACCCAGTAAGAGGTGCCACAGTGGCGGCCAGACCGAGCAGCCCGGACAAGGCACGGCGATTCATTTGCGGGGCGTGTCTGTCTTCATTTGCCCCCTGATAGTCTCGAAAGACAACACTGCATGGGACAGAAATTCTACAGGGCTGGAGAAAGGCGCTCACCAGCCCGGGGCCGGCCCTGCAGTGCACGGAGGACACTCCCAGGAGGTGGTGCGCCCCCTGTTGGAGCACCACCTGCCAGTGATGGGCTATCCCTCCGTGGCGCGTGGGAGACACAGAATTAACACTTGTAAAAGTTGTGAGGCTGCTTTGTTAAGCTGAAGAGAATGTGCTCACCAAAAAACTGACTTCTTCAAAGGACAAGTGAAAGCAGACGAACTGTTAGTTATGCTTCAGGAAGAAGCAAATAGGACGGGAGGAGGGGTTTGGAGACAGGAGAAGCAGCCTTGCCCTCAGCAGAGAACAAACCTCCTCTGGTTTCTCTGGGTGTCCCTGAGAGCTGCAGTGGATCTGGCGGGGTGGGGGGTGGGAATCACTTTTCAAGCTTCTGTCCACTTTGGAAGCCAAGGAAACAGCCGTGGGTGTCTGGCGTGCCACCCAGTGACAACTGGCAGAGAGAAAAATTGTCTCTTCGCTGGTCCCCGGCTGAGGATGGGCCACGTTGTTCTCCTAGGCCTGTTCCCCTGGGAAATCCTGTGTAGTGATGCAGAAATGCGAGCCAGGCAGCGGCAGGAGCGTCCTCTCCCGACTCAGCCAGAGGCGGCTTTGCTGAGCGTGGTCCGCGGGCTCTTCCTGCCACACGCTGTGTCTGTCTGATGGCTCCTTTCACCCGTGCCCTGACACAGAAACCGGGCGTGCCTTCCCAGGGTCAGAGAGAGCACCACCGTTTGTTTACCGGCTCATGGCTTTGGTCACTGTAGCCGCCTGGAGAACGCAGAGCCGCCTTCCACCCAGCTCGGTCACGTCCAGAGATAAACGTTGCTGGTTGAACAGGAGCTGATTTTTCTACCTTCCGCTGATGGAACAGGCAATACAGACGGCCCTCACTTTTCAACATCCATGCCCCAGTAAGTTAAATGGGGGCTAATTGCATTGCAAGTTGTTTCTCTATTCCAGTTCAACCAAAGAATAAAACTGGCATTGATTGAGAGCACCCTCTCCCTCTTGCATCTCACTGCAGAACACAGACACCAAAGCTGGGGAGAGTGTTGGGGGACACTGTAGCTGATTCTGATGTCCCCTCCTCCCACTCTAGGTAACAGCTCATTCCCTCAGAGTAGTGGTCCAAGTGGACAGCTCCCCGGGACACGATGCAGCAGGATGAATTGTCCAGCACCCCATCCCCCACCCCCACCCCCACGCCTCCTGCTCCTCTCAGTAATGCATGGAGCACTGCTGAGCAGAAGGGTTAAATCTGCGTGAGAGCGAAGGCATTTTGGCCGGAAGAGGAGCTCTGAGCAGACGACCATGTCCTGATGGGGAGTACATTGGTGCTTTCTGCCCACACAGAATTCCACTTTTCCTCCAAAATAGGCTTCTATTAAATGAGCGAGAGTTTTGGTTTTTAGTCATAATTATTAACTCTTACTAGAATAGCTAGATTTTTAAATTTTTTTAAAGATTTATTTTATTATTTTATTTGAAAGGCAGAGTTACACATAGAGAGGAGAGACAGAGAAAGGTCTGTCTGTTGGTTCACTCCCCAATGGCTGCAACAGCTGGAGCTGCACTGATCCAAAGCCAGGAGCCAGGAGCTTCTTCCAGGTCTCCCACACAGGTGCAGGGGCCCAAGGACTTGGGCCATCTTCTACTGCTTTCCCAGGCTGGATTGGAAGTGGAGCAGCCAGGACTCGAACCGGCGCCCATGTGCAATGCCAGCATGGCCATGCATGGCGTGCGCACGATGTGGGCCCCGTGATTCCCAGTTTCCGAGCAGGGGGAGGGTCTTACTCCAGTGTTGCAGGCCAGTGCGCTGTAGAGCGGTGGATACTCTGGGCAGGCCTCTGGGGCCCTTGTCCCCCTGACATTTGTGTGCCTGTAAGGGGCCACTCCTGACGGTCTCTAGAAAGATTCCAGAAGGAGCACTGGGCCCTGCAACACGAGCACAACCACTCCTGCTGGTTAGTGTGGGACAGCAGGGGCTGGGGTCACAAAACCCCCAGATGAGCTGCCATCAGGGGCGCCTTCCTGGTGGAGGAGGCACCTGGCCTTGCCCTTGGCCTCTCAGGGTGTGTGTTCCTGCCTGCCTTGAGCAGTGGGATGTGTGAAGCCCAAGCCCAGCAGACCCTGAGCCCTCCACTCACCGCCGTCGTCATGAATCAAATGTTCTTGAAAACGGGGGGCACATCTTTGGTGCAGAGGTGGAAGAACTTTGTGCACCCGATCCTGGATCTGAGCGGGGCTTTCCTCCGCGAGTCCGATCGCTCTGGTCTCAGCAGGCTGCTGTTTGCATCATCGGAGATGCGTGGGCAGCTCTGGGGAGTGGTTAACCATGCCCTGCAACGGAGCTCCTTCCAAAGTCAAAGAGTATCTTCAAGAAGTCTTGGGAAACTTGCCTGTTTGGCTGTTCCTGCCGTGAGAGCACCTGCTGAACCGAACCCGGAACAGTCCAGGTACAGGTTAGCTCGGCGGAGGAGGGAGGGGGCTCTGAGCTGTTTGGGTCTCAGTGACACTGTGTCAGCCCCATCCCTATGCACCTGCTGCTGGCTACACCCTCACATGTTCTCTCCACTAGGCCAGGCAGGACGCTAAAGCCCTTGTTGCTTTCTTCTGCTGAGGACAAGGAGAACGCTCTCAGCGCTGCCAGAAGCAGCCGTGTCGAGCATTTTCATGGATCGGATCATCCGAGTGTTTGCCCAATGCCTACTAGGGTCGGTGCACGTCGGTGCACTGGAAACGTGACCCGCGACAGCGGCCACATCCTTGTCACACAGGCTGGATGAAAACAGCCCGGCTGTGTCTTCAAGACTGGGACACTTCAGCAGTCCATGAAAGGGGCCAGTGTTGTGGGAGGGTGGAAAGCCGCCATCCCATATGGGCATCAGTTTGAGTCCCGGCTGCTCCACTTCCGATCCAATCTGCCTGGGAAAGCAGCGGAAAATGGCCCAAGTGCTTGGGCCCCTGCACCCACGTGGGAGACCCAAGAGAAGCTCTGGCTCCTGGCTTCAACCTGACCCAGCCGCAGCCATCACAGCCGTGGGGGAATGAACCTTCAGATGAGAGATGTCTCTCTCTCCCTCTCACTCTGTAACTCTTTCAAATAAATAAATAAATAAAATCTTTAGAAAAGTAAAGTAAAAATTCCATGAAACATGGCACTGGAAGACGAATTCGTGATAGAACATTCTGAAATCCACACACAGGGAGGTCTCCAGCAAGTGCATGGGAAATGCATGTGGTTCAAAAACTGGATTTCAACCTTGCTGGCCTAGGATAAACCTAATGTTGTAAATCCACCTTTTCACAAAGGTTTCACACCTGACCCAACAACCGGGCTGCACGAGTGTGTGAGAGTGTGTGAGTGTGCATGTGGGTGAGTGTGTGAGAGTATGTGTGAGTGTGCGTGCGGGTGAGTGTGTGAGAGTGTGTGTGAGTGTGTGAGAGAATGTGTGAGTGTGCGTGTGAGTGAGTGTGTGAGAGCATGAGTGAGTGTGCATGTGGGTGAGTGTGTGAGTGAGTGTGTGAGTATGAGTGAGTGTGTGTGTGGGTGTGTGAGAGCATGTGTGAGTGTGCATGTGGGTGAGTGTGTGAGAGTGTGAGTATGAGTGAGTGTGTGTGTGGGTGTGTGAGAGCATGTGTGAGTGTGCATGTGGGTGAGTGTGTGAGAGTGTGTGTGAGTGTGCATGTGGGTGTGTGAGAGAATGTGTGAGTGTGCATGTGGGTGAGTGTGTGAGAGTGTGTGTGAGTGTGCGTGCAGGTGAGTGTGTGAGAGTGTGTGTGAGTGTGCGTGTGGGTGAGTGTGTGAGAGTGTGTGAGTGTGCATGTGAGTGAGTGTGTGAGAGAATGTGTGAGTGTGCATGTGAGTGAGTGTGTGAGAGAATGTGTGGGTGTGTGAGAGCATGTGTGAGTGTGCATGTGAGTGAGTGTGTGAGAGTATGAGTGAGTGTGCATGTGGGTGTGTGAGAGAATGTGTGAGTGTGCATGTGAGTGAGTGTGTGAGAGTGTGTGTGGGTGTGTGAGAGTATGTGTGAGTGTGCATGTGAGTGAGTGTGTGAGAGTATGAGTGAGTGTGCATGTGGGTGAGTGTGTGAGTGAGTGTGTGAGTATGAGTGAGTGTGTGTGTGGGTGTGTGAGAGCATGTGTGAGTGTGCATGTGGGTGAGTGTGTGAGAGTGTGTGTGAGTGTGCGTGTGGGTGTTGAGTGTGTGTGTGAGAGTGTGTGACTGTACATGTGGGTGAGTGTGTGAGAGTATGAGTGAATGTGAGTGTGTGAGAGTGTGTGAGTGTGCATGTGAGTGAGTGTGTGAGAGAATGTGTGAGTGTGCATGTGAGTGAGTGTGTGAGTGTGTGAGAGTATGAGTGAGTGTGTGTGTGGGTGTGTGAGAGCATGTGTGAGTGTGCATGTGGGTGAGTGTGTGAATGTGTGAGAGTATGAGTGAGTGAGTGTGTGAGTGTGTGAGAGTATGTGTGAGTGTGTATGCAGGTGAGTGTGTGAGAGTATGAGTGAATGTGTATGTGGGTGAGTGTGTGAATGTGTGAGAGTATGAGTGAGTGAGTGTGTGAGTGTGTGAGAGCATGTGTGAGTGTGCATGTGGGTGAGTGTGTGAGAGAATGTGTGAGTGTGCGTGTGGGTAAGTGTGTGAGTGAGTGTGTGAGTATGAGTGAGTGTGTGTGTGGGTGTGTGAGAGCATGTGTGAGTGTGCATGTGGGTGAGTGTGTGAGAGTGTGTGTGAGTGTGCGTGTGGGTGTTGAGTGTGTGTGAGAGTGTGTGACTGTACATGTGGGTGAGTGTGTGAGAGTATAAGTGAATATGTGTGAGTGTGTGAGAGAATGTGAGTGTGCATGTGAGTGAGTGTGTAAGAGAATGTGTGAGTGTGCATGTGAGTGAGTGTGTGAGAGTATGAGTGAGTGTGCATGTGGGTGAGTGTGTGAGAGTATGTGAGTGTGCATGTGGGTGAGTGTGTGAGTGTGTGAGAGTATGAGTGAGTGTGTGTGTGGGTGTGTGAGAGCATGTGTGAGTGTGCATGTGGGTGAGTGTGTGAGAGAATGTGTGAGTGTGCGTGTGGGTAAGTGTGTGAGAGCATTGTGAGTGTGCATGTGGGTGAGTGTGTGAATGAGAGTGTGAGTGTGTGTGTGGGTGAGTGTGCATGAGTGTTTAGGTGTGTGCCACGGAGATCTTGGCCCTTACCCCGACTAGTGAACCACGCTAGTGTGCAGGCAGCCAGCACTGAACTTGGCGTTCTTGGTCTCTGCAGTGCTGGGAGGGCTGTTTTGGGCATCAGGAGCTCAATCACAGGCGCTCACGCCCTCAGCCCCCTCCCCGACGCTGGCGCCTTCCTCTCCCAGTGTGGGCCCCGCCATGAAGAGTTCCAGAAAAACAGGGCAGTGTCATCCTGCCCCAGAGGAGTGTATACGCTGGATGAGAAGGTTTACGGGCCAGAGCAATCGAAGATGACAAGGGACTAGGTGGTCAGGTACGTAACCCTCTGTCCATAGGGCCAGTTCTTTGGGAAGGGTTTGATGGGTATTGAATTCTAAGAAGGAAGCCTTTTTGAAAGAAGGTATAAATGGAATTGGATTTTGAAATATCGTTATTCCATGCATCCGGGTAGCTTTGTCAAAAACTGTGTATGCACAAAATGCCATGGCCTGTGACACAGGCACACGACGGAGTGAGGCACCCCGCTCCGGCGACGCAGGGCCAGCCGAGTGCTGACAACTGTGCCGTGTCCCTCAGAGTTCCATCACACTGACTGTCACACAAGGCTGTTTGTTCCGTCAGCCTTGGCCACACAGGAAGTCATCAGGGGCTCTGCACATTCCGGGGGCTTCCTGGGAGATTCAAATGTGCAGTCGGGGTTGAACACATGCTAAGTTTTGTTGAGAAATTTCCTATCCACAGCTGGGATCTCCTGGGTGGGTGGGCCCCTAGCGACCCCTGGACACCTGTCACAGACCTCACCGTAGCCACGCAGTCTCTGCTCCCTCCGCCTTCCAAGCTGCTGGTGCGGGAGCCAGTCCTGGACGTGTCGCACCGGATGAGGCTGTGGGGGTTGAGGTGCCAACTCCTCATCCCTGGTGGGCACCCTCACAACACAAGCATTGCAACCTGCCCACACCACCCCATCCGTGGGGCGCCCATGGGCTCCTCGTCCAGGTCCCTGGGGCAGGCTCCTGTGCTCTCCCAGAGGGTCAGCCATGGTGGGCTCTGAGCACGTCAGAGAGTGCCAAGAACCCCGTGTATCTCAGCAGCCGTCTGTGGTCAGAGAGCACAGGGTGAGGACCTCTGCGTGCGGGAGACCTGGGAGAAGTGGGCGGCACGAGACGGGAGCCGGGTGCTGTCTCCAACCCGCAGCACACCCTGTGTCGGAGAGCTTCCGGAAGCTTCTTCATGACCATGGGCTGTGCGTGGGGCACAGAGGGACCGCTCTAGAGAACCAATCTGAGCAGTGGCCGTGGCAGTGGGTGCCGGGTAAGTGAATCATTTCAAGGTAATACTGGAGCAGTCAGTGCTTCCACGATGCTTCAGTCTGCAGGTGCAGGCACAGAAACGCTCTCCAAGGGTCTGGGGAACCAGCCGGGCCCCCGGATCCAGGCTGAAGGCTGAGCCCAGAGAGTCAGGAGCAGGGCTGGAGCAGGGTGCGACCCGGCCAGGGGAGGACTGGCGACTTTTCAGGAGGCAGTGGCCTTCCCAGGACAGCGGAGTCCGGCCCCCTTGGCCTTGCACGCCGAGTCCAAACGGCCCTCCAGCTCCGGCGCCTCTCCGCGCTGGGCCCCCTCGCCGTGCTGGGGCCACTGTGGCTGCATCACTGCTCTGCCCCTCTTCTGTTGTCTCCTGAGCCCCTTCTGCTCGCACCGAGCCCTCCTCAGCCCGGCTCTTGCCCGAAGGGTGCTGGTGGCTCTCGGGGGACAGCTTGGAGCCCTCGCATCCGTGGGCTCCTGCACGGCTGCATGGGTCCCTCCATCGCCTCCACGTCTCTCCCGGCTTCCCGCCATTGAATGTCCGGGTCCCCGCCTGCTCCTTGCTGCTTCATTTACCCAAACTCCCCCAGGGCCTCAAGCGCACACCTCCTGGTCACACCCACGCCCTGAGACCGTCGCATGCCACTCTCCAGGACACACCAGTCCCGACTCTGTAGACCACTGGAGCTGGCACTAGGTCGTGCACTCAGAACAGAGCCACTCCCCCCCCACATACACACTCATGCTCACACTCAGTCACTCACCCGTCCCTGCATATGCACTCACATTCACACTTGCATATTCTCACACACACACACCCAGACCTGCACACACACTCACATTCACACATATTCTCACACACCCACACCTGCACACACACTCACATTCACACATATTCCCACATACCCACACCTGCACACTCACACACCTGCACACACCTACATTCTCACACTCACCCACACCTGCACACACACTCACATTCACACATATTCTCACACACCCACACCTGCAAACACTCCCTCACTCACACACTCATGTATAGATACACATACATGCACATATACTCATATTACATATACTCATGCACACTCATGCCCACACCTGCACACACTCAAATGCTCACATTCACAGATCCTCTCACACACCCACACCTGCACTCTCATTCACACACTCAAGTACAGATACACACACACTCATGCACACCCATGCACACTCCACCCACACACAGGCTCACGCATTCACACTCACCCACACCTGCACACATACATTCATACTCATATTCACTCTCACACTCATCCACACTCACACATATCCACACTCACATTCACAACATTCTTGCATGTTCTCATGGTCACATCTTCTGATTTCTTTGTTCTTTTATTGTTTTAAAAGTTATGACTGTGTGCATTTATTTATTCAAGAGGCAGATTGAACAAAAGATGGACAAGCTGGTTTGCGCCCCAGGTGGAAATGAGAGTGGAGATGAGAAGAAATGTGAAACTCCCTGAGCACGGGGCAGAGGTTGGTGTACAGGGTGTGGTTGGAGTAAATACTGTCTTAGTACTCCTTCGGCCCTAATATTGTGACCGCCAGCCGTCCTAGCCCTAAGGCTTCCAAAACCAAACAGCATTACTTGTGTCCACTGTGTGTGGTCCCAAGATGAGCAGAACAGCATCTGGGGCCATGGTCGGGCCACGGTTGTCCTTTGAACAAGGCTCTCCTCGGGGCAGGGGTGCCCACCCAGGCGCTGGGCCCTCCCTCAGAGCGAGCTGCAGGAGACCTTGACTATCCAGTGTGCAAAGAGTATCGGGCTCTGCGGGCGCATCCTTTCCAAGGTAGAGACAGGCTGGGGGCCCCAGGAAGCCAGTGGCCGTGTCGGCCGACCCTGGGACGCGTCTCAGTGGTGTTCATTGTGGGGAGCAATCCGGACTAGACTGAGTTACTGGAATTAAGACTTATTCTATGCATCTGCTCTCCCACAATATGGCGCTGGGAGAGAAGTAAACAGCTTCCGCACAGCTGCCTCCAGTTCAACCAATAAACTGTAGGACTTGCTCCTGATTGGAGGAGAGCAGCGTACTCGGCGTGTGGGCAGCTGAGTTGGGATTGGCGGAGGAGGACTATAAAGGAGGAGAGAGACGGCATGCACCAGGAACATCTATGGGGAACATCTAAGGGGAACATCTAGCTGAAGGAACACCCGTGCAGCCCCCGAGAAAGCCGGCCAGCGGTGTGCCGCTCCCCTGCGGAAGTGGGGAATGTGGCCAGGGGGAACTGCCCTTCCACGGAGGTGGAAGGGATAGTAGCCAACCCGGGAAGAACCAGCAGCAAACCCGGGGAGGGCCGAGCAGACGAAAGAACAACGCAGGGTTCTGTGTTGCTCCTCCACGAAGACGGGGAGCGACATTCATGATCACTTTTCTGAGCTAATTTCTTTTAACAAAATCATTTTTTTTTTGCATGGAGTGGCCAGGGGAGGTTCTGGTGTTTTGAAGCTTGCTACCATGTCATGCAGGGAGCGGCTTCTACTCCTTGGATACCTCCTGCTCCCTGTGGTGGGACATGATGGGAAAGAAAGTTCCTGGCAGGTGGAGCTGTTGGTTCCATTTGGAATCTTCAGGGTTGAACCAGTTCACCTCCTTTCTAACTTGTTTGACTGCAAGACCTGTGGGTGAGGCCAGGGCTTCTCAACTAGGTCCTTGGGACTTCTTGGGTCAGATACTTCCTGGTCGGGGCTGGTGTTGTGGTGTAGCGGGTAAAGCCACCGCGTGCAGTGCCAGCATCCCGTATGGGCACTGATTCGAGTCCCGGTTGCTCTACTTCTGATCCAGCTCCCTGCTGTGGCCTGGGAAAGCAATGGAAGATGGCCCAAGTGCTTGGTCCTTGCACCCATGTGGGAGAGCCGGAAGAAGCTCCTGGCTCCTGGCTTTGGATCAGAGCAGCTCTGGCCATTGCTGCCAGTTGGGGAGTGAACCAGCAGATGGAACACCTCTCTCTCTCTCTCTCTCTCTCTCTCTCTCTCTCCCCTTCTCTGTGTAGCTCTGACTTTCAAATAGCTAAATCAATCCTTAACAAAACTTCCTGGTAGCAGGGGCTGTCCCGTGCACTGTAGCACGCACACACTGTCCCCTGGGCTCCACCCACAAGGTCATGTGCTTCTGCGGTGAGCAGACACGGCCACACAGCCCCTGGTGGGGGGGGGGGGATGACAAAACCACCCCGAGCTGAGAAACGCTAATCTAGAGGCATCTAGATACAATGTATTCCTCTGAGTGTTTCCCTGTCCTGAAGGAATACAGAGAGAGCCCAAGGAACCAAGCACCTTGTTCCTCGAATGGGAAATTCAGAGACGGTTTTCCTCTGGTGCATTCTTTTTTGCCGCATGAAAGTGGAACAAGACACCTTCTGTGAATTATAAATATTCTAAATTGCTTTATTGCTTAAACATGCATGCTTTAGGTCATCCCTTCTCCGCTGAAGGGGCGCCACAGTGTAGCACCATGCACCGTCTCCTGAAATGACTCAGTGGGCGATGGAAAGCTAAAACCAGGATTGACGCATGGCGAGGAGAAGCAGTGATAGCTTGTTCCCCCAAAACGCCGCCTCCGTTTCCATCAGCACGTTCTCTCGTGGGCTGTGAGTTCACATTGTTGTTGTGCATTGTGTTATTGATTACTTCACACTTCACGTTTTGCTAGAAGTATCATTAAGATCATTTATTGTTAGGGATAAGGTGCATGAGATGTTTCTAGCAGTCCCATTTTGGAAACACCATAAATAGCTATCATCAATCCAATAGCCCAGAATTAGAATTTTGATTCGTGCGTAATCTGTGTTAGCACAACGGAATAGTTCATTTCCAACACAGCTGCTGAGCCAGATTACGGCCACCAGCTATGTACAAAGGTAAAAAAAAATTAAGAAATTATTGTTAGTATAAATAATTGATTATCATTTTTATGAAATAATTACCTTTAAGCAATTATCACAGTTAACAAGTGATGGCTGCAGGATTATTGCTTAATTACTATTAAACAACAAAGTACATATGGCCTATGATTTTCATTGTTTATTATTATTTTTACAAGCACAGATGGCTTGGTACAATCAAGAAGACTAATGGAAAATAATCTTTTTAATGTAATTACCACATGAATATGTCAAATGATTTTTGTTTGTTTTGCTAACATCGTTATATTATTTTCATTACTGTGCTTGGGATAGTAATTATTCCCACACATCTAGACCAAAAAGAAAAGCAAAAGATATATATCTTTAAGCTTTATTATAAAAACATTTCTATTTTACAAGGATTTACCACATTAACACGTAACCTCACTTGGTCTCAGCTGAGAAATACATTTGAAAAATCTCGTGACCCAGTGACAGCTTGGCGTTTGCCGGGACTCTAGTGGGCAGTATCAGGATGCTGCAAACGCGTCTTGTGAAGGTGTGCACGGTTTAGGGGAAAGGAGGGGATGACAAGGACAGACAGCGGCTGTGACAGTGCCCAGTGCGGACTTCAGACCTGCAGTGTGGGCAGCGTGCACGGAGGCTGCGTGTGACTCCACACTCACAAATGCAGCACGTGGTGCGAGGTACAGTTTCTTCATAGGCAGAAGTCTCTGACTTCCTTTCGTGTGCTCTGAGACCACAGTGCTAAGCCCAGGATGAGCACTGGTGAGCAGAAGGCAAACCTGTGCCTGCGCCATGCAGATGGAAGACCTGCTCTCTCTCCGCTTCTGCCTTTCTGTAACTCTGCCTTTCAATAAATGAATAAATCTGTAAAAAAAAAAAAAAAAAAAAGCTAGTACTGTGACTGTGGGATGACTTTTACATTTTATTAAGCTTTAATTGTTTTGAATTTAAACAACCTCGTGTGGCTAAGGGTTGCTACGTTGGCAGCACAGGTCTAGGTTACTCAGTGGTACTATTTGCTGTTAGGTGATTTGCTGTTTAAACAAGCAAACCTATCATGCAAACTCTGTCAGAGCAGGGATCTGGCTGCCATCAATCCCTCGTAACAGCTTTTCTCAGCTCTACATTGGCCCCTCATCCATGAAGCCAAATTTCTTTGGCCCCAGGCAAAGTCTCCTTGGCTGCACCACCCCCGGCTCACCTCCGTCACTTCCCAAGACTCATCTGTGCAACATCGTTGTCTTGAGTGCAATAACCGGACCTGAGATTGAATTATTTGTTGAGAAAGTTGACCCTGAAATAATCACGTAGTCTTTCATGCATCTATTTAGTCAGAGTATAATTAATCTTTTAATTTACTTTTTATTTATTTATTTGAGAGGTAGAGTTACAGGCAGACAGAGGGAGAGGCAGAGAGAAAGGTCTTCCATCCTCTGGTTCACTCCCCAAATGGCCACAATGGGCAGAACTGGGCTAATCGAAAACCAGGAGCCAGGAGCTTCTTCCAGGTCTCCCACATGGGTGCAGGGGCCCAAGGACTTCAACCATCTTCTACTGCTTTCCCAGGCCATAGCAGAGACCTGGATCGGAAGATAAGCAGCTGGGAATAGAACCAGTGCCCATATGGGATGCTGTCACCACAGATGGAGACTTAACCCACTATGCCACAGTGCCAGCCCCTAATTAATATTTTTACTGCATTATCTTTCATGCCAGGCACTATATGAAATTATTCAACACATTTTCTATTACAGATTCCATAGTAACTCTACTGACCCTGTGAGAAATAGCTTTCCCATAGAGTCTAACTCAACGGGCAAGCCCCCTGGGACACGAGGCTGCTGAGCGTGGCCCTGCCTCATTCACTTGGTTGTCGTCACCTAGCAGAGCACCTGCCACCCAGCGGACGTCCCAGTAGTATTTACCGAGCAGGTACGTGAATCCCAGTTTAAGTCCCTGGGCTTCCAAAGTTCGCACGTGCTCTTGACTCTACCGTCCCCCAGAAAATCACTTGAAAGCATCTGGAATTTTAGCCTGTCTAACGCAGGGATTGGCAGAATGGCTCTGGGACGGGCCGGATAATAGATAATTCAGTTATAAGGTGTCTGTGCCACTCCTGTCCCCGCCGCTTTGGAAGCAGCTGCAGGCAGTGGGAGGGGGCGTGCGGGGAGCTGCAGAGGCACCAAAGCACAGCAGTGCCTGGACTCGAGCCACCCCTGCGGCCTGCTGGCTCCTGCTCCACCCTGGCAAGTGGGAAACCTCCATCGCTAACTTAGCGCAAAGCGGATCACGCGCTTTGAACACCACACACAGCAGCCTTGCGTGGCAACCGCAGCCCAAACCTCCTCTCCTCGCCGCTATCAGGCTGTGAGTATTTTGGATCACTTCTTCTTCCCTTAAATCACGGGGAGAAATCCTGTTGGTGATGAGTGCCCCTGAGGGCAGGCTGGAAGGTCACAGGCTCTCACGAGGGCAGTCACGTCTGCCGTGGGCTCTGAGTCGCTTCCCGGATGCACCATGCAACCGGAATCTCTCCCGACGCCAGGTCTCAGACGCAATGATGCAAGCTGTGGTGCGCTGTGCCAGGGAGGGAATCAACGCTGTCCACGCTTCTGGGCAGACGTTTTATTTTGCCCTATGTTATTTCATCCATTTTGTCCGGGTGGACCTTGACCCGATGAACGCTAAGGTCACGTTTCACAAAGGATCTCTGTTGTTGATCTGCCACGGCTTCAGCCTGATGAACTCTCCCAAGAGCCACAGTGCCCCCCCGCCCCCGGAACGTCCCCCAGAGGTGGCTATAGAGATGTTCCCCGGTGCTCTCCACCAGCCTGTCTCGTGTCTGAAGCCCGTCGGGTGTGGCCACGAGCCCATGTGCCCGCTCTAGGCAGGGGCTGTCAGCCCCGGCCCTGGATAAACAGCAGAGAGAGAATGGCGAGAGCCAGCCGCCGCCTCCTTGAAGAAACGCCAGGCCTGGATTTTCAGATCATCGACTACTGCAGTGCTGTGAACACTCTCGTGTGCAGACGTGAGCACATTTCCTAAAGTTCTTGGAAAATGGAATTTAAAAGCGAGTTTACTCTGGTGTTTTTACTCATGCATAGCTTTTCCGTAGTGCACACTTTCCACAGACTCCGTGAAGCACCTCGTCTGTTTCACCCTCCACAAAGCGAATGTAGCACTTCAATGGTTTGTCTTCCCAGGAGGATGCCGTGGGAGCAGGTGCCGCCTCTGATGGCACAGCGACCTATCCGCTATGCAAACCGCTGAGTGGGGCCTGGCGCGAGCCCTGATCTGCCCACAGCACACGCCATTTGAAGAGGAAGACTGCCTGGCCCATGTGCAGCCGACCCCAGGGAGGCCGCTGTGCCTACAGTGCCTTCCATGGCATCTGTAAAAAGATTGAACGATTCGGCGATAAAAGGAATGAACCATCGGAATGGATTCGAAAACTTGCTTCTCCTAAGACCAATTCATCTCGAGTGCTTATTTATGAGCATGTCTACACTAGCGTCCTTCTTGCCCTATTATCAGTTTTAATCCGGAGTTAATCCAATGAGCTCTCAAGAACACACTCAATGCAGCAGACACGTATTGATCACCGTAGTCTCTGCCGGGCGCATCCTGATGGTGGCCATCTGAGCATCGGCGGCAGGGGAGTGCAACTGCAGACACACACGTTCCTCCCCTCTCTCCTTCCCTCCTGTCTTCCTTTCTCTTCCTCCCTCCCTCTTCCCTTCCGCCTTCCTTCAGCAATCTGTTTAGTGCCTGCTCTGTGGCAAACACTGAGCCCCTGTCGGTGGACACGCTACACAGTCTGCTGTGCGGAGTCTAGGTAGGAGGAAACGACAAATCGTAACTAAGCCAGCAGCATTCCAAGGCACGGCTTGGAAGATCACACAGAGGAGCACGCTAAGCGTCCTCGGGGGCTGAGTCTGGTGTCACCTTCCGTGCCCTCTGTTGGAGCCCTCAGCCCCCGTGTGGCTCCCCGGGCCACCACAATGGCTCATTGATGGGATCCACTAGGCACTTTCTCGCACACATTCTGTTGCTTCCAACAGAAGCGCCACTATCTTTCTCACCCTGTTTGCGTCTGACCCCTCCAAGCACTCTGTTCTGTGCAGATGCAGGGGCAGCGTGTTAGAAGGACAAGTCTGTGCTTCTGATAAAATAAATACAGCAGCCAGCTGTGCAGGAGAGGCTGACGGGAGTGAGCTGGAGCCCTGGGCTTCTCAGCACCTGGCTGTCCGCTCGGGAGGAGGCTGGCGCTATGACCTATTGGGACATCGTCCAACACGGGGTTCTCTTTCAGGTGCCACACGTGTGGGAGCAGAACGAGTTTTCCCTGGAACACAGTGGCATCAACCGAGCTCAGTCATGTGAGGCAGAAACAGGTGGAATGTGAAAAAAAAATCCTAGACGTTAATCTCACAGGAATTTTCTATTCGCTTTTTTTTTTTTTTTTTTTCTCCAAGGATCGTTACAACCTCAGAAACTACTCCAGAATTGATTTTGCAAACCGTATAGAATAAGTCTACCAGGGGCTGGCGCTGTGGTGTAGTGGGTTAAAGCCGACTTGCAGCACCAGCATCCCATATGGGCGCCAGTTCCAGTCCCGGCTGCGCCACTTCCCACCCAGCTCACTCCTAATGCTCCTGGGGAAGCAGCAGAAGATGGCCCAAGTGCTTGAGCCCCTGCACCCACATGGGAGACCTGGAAGAAGGTCCTGGCTCCTGGCTTTGGACTGGCCCAGCTCTTGCCATTGGAGCCATTTGAGGAGTGAACCAGTGAATGGAAGATCTCTTAATTTCTCTCTCTCTCTCTTTCTCTCTCTCTCCATAACCCTGCCTTTCAAATGAATAAATAAATATTTTTTAAAAAGTAAGTGTCCCAGACATCAATCACTGCCTTTTACTTACACAGGAAAGAGTAAAGTACAGTCAATTTTATTAAAATGGTGATGACCTTCAGGACCTGGGTTGTGCTAGGTTTGGCCCAGGCCTTAAGTGTGTGGATGGAGGAAGCCGTCTGTCTGTCACTGTAGTCACACAGGAGCGAGAGTGGAGATCTCTGGCACCGCGGGTGTTTGCGGGTTTTTCACGTATTCTAGGGTTTCACGGTGTGGTTCCACACGAGTGTTCAGCAACGCGACGGCAAAACAACTCACAGGCAAACTGGGCTGAATCTTTCCAGACCTTCCCCTGCTTCTGGTCCACTGTTTTCTTCTGTTTTGCCTTGATCTTGCCTTGTCTTTCTGTCCATGCCCTCTCCCTTCCCAATGGCAACACGGCTGCTCTCTTTTGGAACACTGGGCTTGTCGAGGTGGGCAGGCCCACACCGTGACCACTGCTTTGAGAGGCGAGGCTAACATCATCACTCGGGGACCCCCAAAACCCGGCCAGTGATTTAAGGGAGGGGAGGGGACTGTGAAGATGGATGTGAAACACCTAGGGACAAGTGTTATGGCCCAGCCAATTAAGCCACCTCCTGCAACACTGGCACCGCATATGGGCGCCCTTCCTGTCCCAGCGGCTCTATATCTGATCCAGCTCTCTGCTCATACCCTCGGAAAGCAGCAGAAGATGGCCCAGGGTTTGGGCACCTGCACCCACGTGGGAGACCTGGATGAAGCTCCTGGCTCCTGGCTTCAGCCTGTCCCAGCCCTGGTTGTTGTGGCCATCAGGAGATGGAAGATAAGATATTCTCTCTCTCTCTCTCTCTAGCTGCGGCTCTGACTTTCAAATAAATAAATACATCTTTTAAGAAAACCAAAACCTATCTGTCCTAATTTTTCCAAGCCATGTAGACACTTCACTGCTGCTGACTGACACCTGCTATTCCTACGCAGCGCCCACAGTGGCTTCATATGTCCCTGTTGGCGATACAGTCCTCCATTCCCTTTGCGGAATCTCTTACTTCAAAGCACTGATGGGTAAAGCGGTCTCATGGGAGCAGAGAGAACAGTTGTGGGAAGAGGTTGAGATGCTGGTGAAAGGCTACAGAATTTCATTTTTTTTTTTTGTGATGAATTTGTTCAGGAGCTCTGGCGTGCACAGTTCATAACGATGTATTGTATCCTTGGAAATTGCTAAGAGGGCAGATTTAAAATGCTCTCACACAGAAGGGTGGCAAGTGTGCGAAGGCATACATGTGTTAAGTAGCTCCATGTAGCTGCTCCAGAGGTATACTTATCTCAAAACAACGCCTATAGCACATGGCCAGTGTTTGCCTGTAAAGAATGAACGCATAAGTATGTTGGGAAAATAAACGTTCTTGCTTACCTGTCTATGTGCCTGCTCTCTTGCTTCCTTCCAAAGTCTCTGCCTGTGGAGTTGCTGGGGCCCAGGTTGTTGACTTTCGAAGTTTGAGTCATTTTGCCAGAGGGCTATCCAGAGAGGCTGGAAAATTGACAGTGCCCTAGAGAACTCCCGAGGAGGAGGCAGGAGCTAAGGTGGACCACTACAGCTGAGGAGGAGGGCGTCTCCGGGGACTTAGGCTCCTGGTGGCCCCTCTTCTGCTCTCACAGTTCTTCTCTCCACTGCCTAGGGCGTCCCAGTCGCGGCAGGAAGGAAGCCCCGGTGGCTGGGAAGCTGGGCAGCATTGCAGGGCCCGGTGATGCGGAGCCCTGGGCAGTGTGTGGTCTCAGCAGGGCTCCCGCCCCCACTGCTTCTCTCAGCTCTCGCGCTCTGCCTTAGGCTGTGGCAAGATCATTGCCAAAGTGGGACACTGACCCTCACGTTTGCCTCTGAACGGTGACATTGGAGGGGTACAGGCGGCATCTGTTGCATTTCTGCCTGCAAAGATGTTGCTAAGATATTTTAAAGTATATTTTGAAGTTTGTGAGTTCTGGATGTTAAACTAAATGTGTCAATGAAATTGATGGGTTTTTACTTTATTTTTAAAGATTTTACTTTCAGGGCTGACGCTGTGGTGCAGTGGGTTAACACCCTGGCCTGAAGCACCAGCATCCCATATGGGCGCTGGTTCTAGTTCCGGCTGCTCCTCTTCCAAATCTGGCTCTCTGCTGTGGCCTGGGAAAGCAGTAGAAGATGGCCCAAGTCCTTGGGCCCCTGCACCCACGCAGGAGACCTGGAAGAAGCTCCTGGCTCTTGGCTTCGGATCGGCGCAGCTCCAGCCATTGTGGCCAATTGGGGAGTGAACCATTGGATGGAAGATCTCTCTCTCTCTCTTTGTGTGTAACTCTGACTTTCAATTAAATAAATTAATCTTTAAAAAAAGATTTTACTTTCATTTATTCAAAAGGCAGAGTGACTGAGAAGGAAAGAGAGAGAAAGAGAGAGAGAGAACTTATACTGCTAGCTTACTCCCCAAACGGTCCTAACACCTGGGGCTGTACCATTTCAAAACCAGGAACCAGAAACTCAACCTGGGTCTCCCACATGCGTGGCAGGCCCCAAGCACTTGGGCCATCTTCCAACGCTATCCCGGGTGCATTAGCAGAGAGCTGGATTGGAAGTGGAGCATCCGGGACTTGAACCGATACTCATATGGGACACCAGAGTCTCAGGCAGCAGCTTACCCTGCCACGCCACAGGCTGGTACCTCAATGGAATTTTAGACAGTAGAGGTCTACTATAGGGAAACCTGTGGTGGAAAGGATGGGGAATAAAATTAATCCACACAGGTAGGGGTCCGTATGCTGGGGTCATCTTTTCCCTTGCAAATTCCACACTAAACAATTGTATGATAAGTAGCAGGATAGAGAAGGTGCTATGTTAGGAGTTAGAGACACCGAGAACACAAAGCAGACACAGTCTCTGTGCAGTCTGTTGAAGAATGAGGTATTGTTTCATTCATGGCACATTCCTGAGTATTACAGAGGCAATGATTGTAACTGACACACACCTGTCGCACATGCTCGTCTCAGGGCTGGTACGCATCAGCCGTCTTCAATTATCACCGCCACCCTGAGGTTTGGGTACATTACCCGACTGCATAAGCAGGAACTTAGGAGTGAGATGCTACATGATGTGAGGGATCAGATCTGAGCTATCATCAATGGAAAGCTATACCGTGATTTTATGTGCTATAAAAAACGCTGCCTAGTAACAGTATCAAATGCAAGGGGTTGAAAGACCGATTTCGTAGAGAGCAGCATGTGTGTCTTGTATTCAGTGAACCACGGAAGCCAGCAAGTGTTCAGGGCTGGAGCTTCACCAGCGCCTCGTCCCCCGCCCTCCACACCCGTCGCACGCAGCCCATGCTGTCACATTCCTGCCGACTGCTGCACCTTGGCTAGGCCACGCTTTCTGCTATTAGCACGATTCCAAGGTAGCGGCAGGTGAGGGTGGGAGTGCGGTGGGCTGCACCAGAGGTGCTCTCTGGGCCAGCGAGGAGGAGAGACGAGTGGGACCCAGGCCAGGGCAAGTCGCAGCCTGCAGCTCAGAGCAGCAAGGAAGGAGGAGGAGAGCAGGTGCCACGCGTGGAGCACTCTCCTGACCAACGACGCAGCCTGAAAGCCACGTGTTGGCCGTGGCCTGTGAGGTCAGGGGCTAAAGGTGGGCACAGAGTGGAGGGAGAATGGACTGTCCAGGGGATCGCGACTGTGTGAGCTGCTGTCCCCAGTGTCACCTCCCACAGACCCAGCTGCAACGCTGAGAGATCTGAACCCCTCCAGTCTCGGGTCAGATGCCATGTGACCGCCTGTGTGGGGCCACGTGCAGGTGACCAAGCCCTCCGAGAATCTGCTGTCGTCCACTGCTTTTTGTCCCTATCATTTCTCACTACGAGTTTCATGGTCTGTGCTTCCGTCCCCGCCCACCCACCCCACCCACCCAGGGCTGCAGCTCCACGCTCTGGGGCCATCTTGCCTTCCCCACCTTGGGGCTCCCCATTGTAGCTCTGGGACCCACACATTCGCAAGGACACTTCGAGCGTCCAGTGTGGGTGTGAGAGGAAGTGGGGGTGTGCTTCATGGTGATGCCCAGGTGTTGATCCCAGAAGACCAGGAGACGATCGCCATCGCGGGCAACAGCAGAGGAATGCGGGCTGATGATTTATGGAGGGACAGTCATGAGCTCATTTTTGGCTAGGTTGACTTCGGGAACATGTGGACAGGAAGCTGGTAACTGAATTTCTGATTTCCAGCCACAGGTACACGGAGGCAACCAGAGGACCTGCTGATCCCTCCTCGGCCTCTCCAGCGGAATCTTCCGTCTTCCAGCGGAGGAGATGGGGGCGCTGGACGCCGAACGCCGACCTCGTAGGTGGTGATGAGGAAGAACTCAGAAGAGTTTTGCAAAGAACGCAGCAATCATTACGAAACGTCTAAAAATGATGATGCCTGGGACATAGAGCTTGGAGGTCAGATGCCACTGGATGCCTGCCGCACCGGATGGTTGCTGGGTGCAGTAAGTCGGTCCACGGACACTCCCTGGTGCAGGCTCTGCGTACGGTGACAGTTCAGTAGAGAACAGAACACTGCCTCCCGAGCCGTGTTCCCCACTACGCTGACGGGGAACTGGGAAGGAGGTGAGAGGGCTGTGCTCATCTACTGCTGTGTCAATGCAGGAAACAGGTCTCCCTGGGGCCACATCACTTCCTCCCCCGGGTCATCTTAGAGGAAGGATCTCTCTCACGGTGTCTTCTCAGAGCTGGCTTTAAGGAGAGCTCAGGACCACCCAAGGTCCGCATCTCTCTCGGGAACATTCAATCCCCTGTCCTCTCCCTGCAGGCCAAGGATGGTACCTCCCTCGGTCTCCAGAGAGGCAGAAACGCTACTGTGGTCCACACTTCCCAGTCCCTCGTCCAGGAGGGACTGCGGGGACAGGAAGTTACCTTCCGATCTCCACCTCTTTTCTGCAGAACTGGTCAATTCTATGCCAAGCGGAAACAAGGAGGGCTGCAGGACTCTGCTGGGCACTGAGAGCCCGGGCGAGGAGGCTGCCCGCCTGCCACCCATCCCCCAGTGGCTCCTGACCCCCAGCAAGGTCCTCCTCAGCCCCAGCCCGCAGCTGTCACCATGGGAAGTGTGCGGATGTGGGACGAAGTGGACGCGGGTCCCCGGAGCTGGGCTGCCCCTGTGCGCACTCACCTGAAGTCTGAGAAGTTGGCTGGCAGCTCTCCTGCTAAATTTAGCCTTTGAATGGGAGGCCAAGACCACGCCTCCAGGGCCAGCTGAGTAAGAGCTGGCGCCCCGACCTGATTTGTCTCCCGCGCTCAGCGGGGGCTCCCACGGAGCTTGGCTTCGCTTTCAGTCACTGGTTTTCTCGGGAGATTCCGTTGTGAGCAGGGCAGAGCACAAACAGTAACCTTCACTCCCTTTCACCCAGAGGTCCATGTTGTTTAAAAAAAGGAGGAAAAAGCAAAGCAAAACAAAACATCTCTAGGCAACCGGTTAAAAAAAATAAGAAGATTCCCCTGTTAGCAAGGCATATGCCCGGGCGCTCCTGGTTGTTGCGATATATATGTTTGCTGTTTAGCCTGATGATTCAACACATCCTTCTGGGATGAGATCCCCACGAATACGTTGTTAATTGCTTAAATTTTTGAGATTTTCAAGCACAATGCCAGCCAGCCAACTGCCTACCCAAACGTGCTGGTTATTGTACTCTACGGACTCGGCTGAGCTACAGTACCCGCATATCATTGGTCAGAAATTGTGTTGGGTGTTTCTGCGAAGATATATTTAAATTTGGGCTTAATTTTAAACTTTAAAACAGTAGATGTTGGCCGGCACTGTGGCTCAATAGGCTAATCCTCCGCCTTGCGGCGCCAGCACACCGGGTTCTAGTCCTGGTCAGGGCGCTGGATTCTGTCCCGGTTGCCCCTCTTCCAGGCCAGTTCTCTGCTGTGGCCAGGGAGTGCAGTGGAGGATGGCCCAAGTGCTTGGGCCCTGCACCCTATGGGAGACCAAGAGAAGCACCTGGCTCCTGGCTTTGGATCAGTGTGATGCGCCGGCTGCAGCGCGCTGGCCACGGCGGCCATTGGAGGGTGAACCAACAGCAAAGGAAGACCTTTCTCTCTGTCTCTCTCTCTCACTGTCCACTCTGCCTGTCAAACAAAACAAACAAACAAACAAACAAACAAACAAAAACAGTAGATGTTGAGTCAAGTATCTGACTTGGGTCATCTGGGTGGGCTGAAGCCTGGAGGAAAAGGAGCTGCACTCCTCCGACGTAGGGGGACTTCCGCTGGCCTTCCGCTGGCTGTTGCGGGGGAATCGAGCCGCAGCTCCCACAATTCCCTGGTCCCCAGCCTGCTGGACACCTGACCGGTCTCTAAGGTCCTGTGAGCCAATTTCTTAAAGTAGATTTCAGCCTCTGTGTGTGTCTATACACACACACATTTCCACATGCGTCTATACACACACCCACACTTACATGTTTTCACACTCACACATTTTCACTCACATCTTCTCACACACTCACACATGTTCACACTCACACATTTTCACACTCACATTTTCTCACACACTCACACATTTTCACAGTCACACATTTTCTCACACACCCACACATTTCACACACTCACACACATGTTCACACTCACACATTTTCACACTCACATTTTCTCATACACTCGCACATGTTCACACTCACACATGTTCACATTTACACACTTTTACACACACATTTTCTCACACTCCCACACATTTCCACACAGCCACACACACACACACACACATACACTATGGGCTCTATTTCTGGGTCAGATCCCAACTACTACCCTCACTGCCCCATGAGCCGCCATTTCCTAATATGTGTCCCCGACAGGGGCGTGAAATCCCCTTTAGCAAATGCAGGATAACTGGTTAAATCTGAATTCCACACGCACACTCAATAACTCTTTTAGCGTATGTTTTAGTGAAAATTCTTCAGCGCATCGTGTGCAGCATTGGGGCCTACTTATATTAAAGGCATCTGCTGTGTGTCCGACCTCCAAATCCCACGCACCCTGCGCTGCGTTCCGTCAGCAGCCCTGCGCCCGTGCACTGGGGATGGGAGTGCCCGCTCTGCTCTGCAGTTAAGACAACACCAAGCTCAAAAAAAAAAAAAAAAGGGCCGGCGCCGCGGCTCACTAGGCTAATCCTCCGCCTAGCGGCGCCGGCACACCGGGTTCTAGTCCCGGTTGGGGCGCCGGATTCTGTCCCGGTTGCCCCTCTTCCAGGCCAGCTCTGCTGTGGCCAGGGAGTGCAGTGGAGGATGGCCCAGGTCCTTGGGCCCTGCACCCCATGGGAGACCAGGAAAAGCACCTGGCTCCTGGCTCCTGCCATAGGATCAGCACGGTGCACTGGCCGCGGCGGCCATTGGAGGGTGAACCAACGGCAAAGGAAGACCTTTCTGTCTCTCTCTCTCTCACTGTCCACTCTGCCTGTCAAAAAAAAAAAAAAAGACAACACCGAGCTCAGCTGCTTCGCCAATCTTCAGGTTTCTGCTTTGAGCTCCAACCCAGTCGAGGACGGGATGGCCACTCTCCCGGTAACCCCACCCCCATCATCTCCAACAAGGCTCTGGTGGTTTCCCGATGGGTGTTGCATGCATTGCCTCATTGGCAACATCAGAGCCCTGTTCTTTCTGACATGGTTGTGAAGGAGCTGCCTTCAAAGTCCCGGATGTGGGCCAACCTCTCTGCTGTATCTAAATGTCCACCTTTCTCAGCCCTTCTCCACCGTGACTGGCAGCCCCGTCTCTCTCTCCTAGGAACGCCAGGAGAGGTCTCCCGGCTCCCAGAGCACCATGGGATCCACACCGTAGAAGAGGAGGCATTGGATTCACCATGACCGGCCATCCCATCCCATCCCGGGCACTCGGGAAATATTTGGGGAATGAATACATGAATGGCCCTATGCCTTGTTACTGGCACACTCCCTGGGGACCCAGACCACTGTGAGTCCACGTCCCTGTGGCCACCATCAGGCTTCGTGGAGCGGGTGCCGAGCACTTGCCCAGAGGAGGGACTCACTGATGCGCGTTGGTGAGGCGTTTCAGCGTGCACCTGCTCAGAGGAGGAGCATCCTTGAATGCGCAGGATCGGCGGAAAGGGTCATTGACAGGGCACTGAGTTTACTAAGGAGCCCCTAACTGCTGGGCACCGGGGAAGGTGCACAAAACAAGCCCCCGCCCCCGCCCCCCAGCCAGAGGGATCCTGCAGCTGGTGGCAGCCGACTGCCCACAGCTTGTCTTCCCCAAGGAAGTACTGAGCACCTAGGAGGCACGGATCAGCTAAGATCTCGGGCTCCGGACCCAGTGCCCTGGCTCTGACACAGACTAGCAAGGGCTTCGGCCTCCTGGAAGTCAGCCCCTGATCATTCAGCCAGGTCCTGGAAGGATTAGGCTGGTTAACACCGTGGAAGCGCTGGCCCTGCTAGTGTGCGTCTCATTCCACTCCAGAGGTGGGGGACACACCCGGTGCAGGCCCCCTCCGGGTCCCTGCACAGCTCCTAGGAAGGCAGGAACGTTGTGAGGCAGCTGCCGTCGGATGCCCGGTGTTGATAAATGCTGTGAAGGCAGAGGGGGCAAAGGGGAGGGTGGAGGACAGGGTCTCCCCCAGGAAGAACACACGGGGACTTGGAGCCAAACCCTGTAGGCGAGAGCACAGATGGCCAGGAGCCTCACGCCAAGGAGCTCCGGGAGTCGTGGGAAAGTGGTGGACGCCTTGGGGAGGATTCGTGTGGACAAACAGGACTGGTCTGGAGACCAGACAGGACTGGTCTTCCTCACCGAGGAAGGTGAGCCACCAGCTCAGAGACCCACCAGACACACGGTGGGCCGCTCACCCCCAAGCCCCAGTGGGGTCTGAGAAATAGTGGAAAACACTTCTGAACAGGCAGAACAGAGTCAGGTTACACACATCTCTTTTTAAGAGATTTTTTTTGAAAGCAGAGTAACAGAGAGAGAGAGAGAGAGAGAGACATCTTCCATCTGCCGGCTCACTCCCCAAATATCCACAACAGCCAGTGCTGGGCCTTGCAGGGGCCCAGGCTACAGTGCCGTCTTCTGCTGCTTTCCTAGGAGCATTAGCAGGGAGCTGGATAGGAAGTGAGGCGCCAGGGACTCGAACCTGCTCCAACATGGGATTGCAGCATCGCAGCGTTAGCCCTCTGCGCCACAGCGCCGGCCCCACCACACACCCTGAGAGCCAGGCAGATGAGCAGGTTCCGCGTGGGGGCAGGATCCAGCAGATGTGTGGGCGAATTTCCCGCAGCACACGGACAGTATTCAGGAGAGCGGGGCTGGCAGCCTGCAGAGACCCAGCCGGGGGCCATGGCTGGGGAGCCCAGGTGTCCAGTGTGGAGAAAGACCGACAGAGAGCCTGGGAGAGGCGGGAGGGAGGGTAGGAGCCCCAGGCTGCTCCTCCTCCTGGGCAGCGGCGGGCGTCTGGGGCGTGCCTGCGGGGCTGGCTCTCCGTCTCCTTCCCCACTGCTGTTGATGAGCCACAGGACAGCGAGGATGCCCTTCGTACAGTTCAGGAGCCTGGAAGTCTGAGATCCCAGCTGCACACCAAGCAAGTGCCTTCCTGCTGCGTGGTCGCTTGGTACCAGGCAGAAGGGCAAAGAGAGCGCGTGCAGCAGAGAGCGCCAGAGGGGCGGGGACTCTAACAAAGCCACGCTCCACTCCCGCCATGAGGACATGGATCCACTCATAAATGCAGAGCCCTGGCGACCACGCCCCCTTTAGGCCCCGCCTCTGCACGCTGCTGCCCTGGGGGTCCAGTTTCCAACACATCTGCTTGGGAGCCTACGTTCAGCCCACGGTATCACACTGCAGAGGGATGCCGCCGTTGGGTGGCTTGCAGAAACGCTCATGTATTTTTGGAAAGAACTGTGAATTCTCTGTGCAAACCAGTGGGACGGGCAGAGAGGAAAGTGTAGGGGAGAAGGACCCATCTCAGAGTTCAAGGCTGAGAAAGAAGACAGATGAGCAGAAGAGAGGACAGCTAATGCAGCGCCAGCCTGATGAGACTCATGGGAGCCAAAGCAAACAGGGAGCCTGCGTGAGCTTGGGCCCGGGTTCACAGAGAGCGGTGACCAGCCAGGGCGTGGCTGTGAGGTCCTAAGCCTGGGACACCTAGTGGCGCCGTGTGTTCGGAGCCTCACTGGTGTCTCTGCGTCTCCGTGCCTTTCCTCCCGGTGTAGAACTCGATAAGGAGAGTCCTGCCTCCCCCGAGGACACTCAGGAGCTCTTTCATAGCCGCTTCAGGGAGGCAAGGCAGGAGGGCACCGAGGCTCCCTCTCTGCTCTTTCCTCCAATGCCAGGGGCCACGCCTGGGGGACGTGCTGGGGGCTGGGGGCCGGGGGGGGGACGTGTTCTGGACCCATGAGTAGTTCTATGTTTCCTTCCCTCCTGCTCCTTCATGTACAACTCATTCTGTTTTGTTTTTTTTAAGGTTTGTTTATTTATTGGAAAGTCAGAGTTACGGAGAGAGAGAGAGAGAGAGAGGGAGAGGGAGAGGGAGAGAGAGAGGAAGAGGGACAGGAAGAGAGCGCGCTTCCATTCGTTGGCTCACTCCCCAGAGGGCTGCAATGGCCAGGGCTGGGCCAAGCTAAGACAGGAGCCAGGAGCTTCTTCCAGGTCTTGTTGTATCCACTCATCAGCTAAAATGGAATATTACAAAAACCAGTGACAGTCACACACTAATGTTATTGAAAAATGAGAGGCAAGGCAACCGATCAGGACCAACACTCCTTACCAGAGCCCGGTCCCCAACAGCGAGTTACACAGCTTTTTATAGTATTCTGTCCACTAGGGATCACAGTTTTGAACCCCTGGTATGCAGTGAACAATAACAAACCCAGAATATGATTGTAAGATAACCATTAACAGTAACAAACCCAGGAACAATAACAAACCCAAGATATGGTTGTAGGATAATGGTGCAAGGCACATATCTGTCCACTTAGGCAGAACACTCGGGTTGTGCCATTGCTCAGTTCCTGGAATTTGGGCCCACACAGTTGCACAAGATGCACCGTTGGCCTTTAGCAAGCAAAGCTAATATGTACAAAAGCAAGAGATCTGCAATTAGCTGTTAGCCTCACTTACTCCATTTTGGTTGTGACTTGACAGTCTCCCACATGGGGGCAGGGACCAAGCACTTGGCCCATCCTTTGCTGCCTCCCCAGGCCATTAGAAGAGAGCTGGATCGGAAGCCGAGCAGTGGGGACATAACCTGGAGCCCATATGGAATGCTGACATCACAGGCGGTGTGGCTTTACCCGTTTTGCCACAGTGCCAGCCCCCCTGTTCTATTTGTAAAAGGCTTATTTTTGTTTATGTATTGGGATGGCAGAATTAGAGATGGGGGGAAGAGTTGGGGAGGGGGAGGAGAGAGAGAGAGAGAGAGAGAGAGAGAGAGAGAGAGAGAACTGTATGCAACCCAGGTGGGCAGGGTGGAGAGGTGCACCTGCTGACCTGCACTCTCTGGAGGTGGCAGCCAGCCCAGGGATCCTATACTTTGGATCCTTATCAACACCCCTCCTTCCCTCTTACGATGCTCATAAAGTCTGCCCTCAAAAGATACCTTTCATGAAAAGACAAACATCCTGCTTGGTTTCCTAACTTCCCCAGGCCGTCCGTATTCCATGGGGCGTCTTTGGCAACCCCGAGCCTCACGTTGGAGAAACTGGGGGCTGGACTGTGTTCCACCCTGTGGACTTCACGCCAACACCTCTGTGCTGGCTGCCGGATCCTCTCCACAGTGTGAGGCTGGCTCCTCACTGGACTTCTGGTGTGGCTTTGGGTGCGTGTGTGTGTGTGCGTGTGTGTGCCTGTGTGTGTGTGCGTGTGTGTGTGTGCGTGTGTGTGTGTGTCTGCCCAGGCACGTGAGCACCCACTGCACAGGTGCAGGACAGAGAGCTGGAGCCCTCTTCCCTCCACGGGCTCCTGGGGCATCCTCACAAGTCTGCCCCCTGCCTTTTTGTCCTTTTGAGCAGGTTGGTTTCAGACAGTGAGTAGCTGGGAGAAACATTCGCACCCCAAGCTACCTGCTTCCGAATTGCAAGGCCAGGAAGCAGGACCAGGGCTCAAGGGCCCGTGCTCCTCTGGAGGAAGCAAGCCCCGGCTTACACCTCCAACAGCCCCGCTTTAGCGAGTTCAATCTTTCCATTAACCTCTGTGACCCTGATGACTCCCTAATCCCAGTTAATTAACACACACGGCGGCCACCGGATGGTCCCAGCGAGTGTCCCCATGTGGTCCGTCTGCTAGCTCCAAGAGCCGGCCTGTCTTTGTTCCACCCGGCACTTTGCATCTCAAATGAGCGGCCTAATTAATCTTCCCCACCACCCTTTAGGATGGGTAGGCCTTGTCCATTATCTCTCCTTTGCCAGAGAGTAACCATTTAAGGGACTTGGCTGAGGTCACAAGGAAATTAGCATCTGAGCCAGGAGAAAATCCCGAAACCCTTGTCTTCCCACTCCGTTCCCCAGACAACACGGTTTCGTCCTCTCAGCGGATGATGAGCAAGTGTAGCAGGACCAGTGCCTGGCGCACGGGCCCTCCGGGCTGACGGGGCTTTTTGAAACTCAGGGCCCGAAAGGCGATGAAGCGTGCTTCCTGGAATGTCTCACAGGACGGCTCTGCTCACCACGTGCGGATCCATCCCCGGACCACGGGATGTCTCGGCAGGGTTGGAGCAGGTGGGATTGGGGGGAGGGGACTCTTCTCCTACCTCACAGTGAGTGGCTCTCTCCCCCTGCAGGGCTGCTCTGTGCTTTGTGGAACCAGCTACCATACAGGAAGGGATGCAACGCCACGGTGTGGAATTCAGCCCAACAAGCCCTCACTCAACACCGCCAAGTGGCAGTGCCTGGGGCGGGTCTCCCAGAAGGATTTCAGCCACCTGTATCATTTGCTAAAGCCGAGGGAAGACGCAGAACCCTTCCTTTCCCCACCACCTCAGATACTAGGAACGCAGAGGCTGCTTTCTGTAACACCGACCTGGTTAGGGATGAGTCAACAGGAACCTAACCACCCTCACCATTAACACAAAAACAAGTTCTTCCAAGTCGGTGGGCTCATAACTGAGGAGTAGTTAGATGTCTTTTGCAAGTCACTGGAATGGAATCTGGGGTGGACCTTTTGGTAAAGGGAGAGTTCTTGGATAATGCAAACCCATTCTTTGGATTCCAGGCCCCAGCTGGTGTCATGGTGGAGCTGGCTTGGAAAAAGTGGAGCTGAGGTAGGAGGGAGCATGGGACCCTGTGAGTCACCGCCCACCTGGAGCTCTGCCTTTGTCCCATCTGCTTTGAGAATGAAAACCATTTTCCCCCAGAGCAAAAGCCATGCTTTGCCACTGAGTTCATCATCAACCTGTGGCACTGGAGAACCTTCAACGCTCATTATTATATCTCAATTGATGATTGAAAACAGAACCATTCTTTAGAAAATTGCAACCGATAAGAGACATTCGTTGTACCACACATTTAACTTTTGCGACACAGAGAATGGTTCTGGAAAATTATCCAGATGAATGCTATGGGAGAAATGCGCTCTCTATAAATCTTAAAAACTGCATATCTTTAGGAGGGAACGACAGATCAAAATTTGGAAATCGGTCCAAACGCTGATGGACCCTTTAACGCTGACAAATGGTCATCAGCTCCATTAGTGCTGAGACAGCACTCCGCCGTGGAGGCTGTCGCTGCCATTGATGAATCGGTTGATTATTTCAGACAATAGTGTTGCACAAACAGACATTAGTGTGAGTGATGGCGGCCTGTCACTTGCGTGCAAGTGCCTTCAGCAGGTGCGTGTATGACAGCTCCCACGCAATCCGCACGCTTGTGTTTATGCAACAAGGAAATGGCTTTCTCCCATGTCTTGCTCCATCAGAGGAGGTCCCCGACTCGAGAGACGGCGGCAGGCTCCCCCGGCAGCTCCTGGTGCTGCGCTTCCGTTTGCTCCGTGTGTCAAACTGAGCAGCCAGGCCTGAGGTCTCCGTTGTACAGGGGACGGAGACCGCGTGAGGCTTTGGAAGTTCTCAGTGGACAACAAGGCTCATGTGTCACGAGGTGTGGAGGCCAGGGAAGGAGGCTGAATTGAGGACATCAACTGGGCTGTGGGAAGGCTGTAGTCTGGGGCACCGTCCCCCAGCATCCCAGCAGGTGCCCCAGTGTGGGAGCACCCAGGTGAAGTCACGCCGGCCGGCCCACACCACCTCTGCTGCTGGCAGGGGCTCTGTCCCACGGGTGGAGGCGACACGGGTGATGTCTCGGCAGCTCCTGAGGTTGAGAACAGCTTCTGTCCTCCCCCACGGTTCTGCTAGGGAACAAGAGGCAAAATTAGAATTCGTGCTTCTTCTTCTTCTTCTTCTTCTTCTTCTTCTTCTTCTTTTTTTTTTTTTTTGACAGGCAGAGTGGACAGTGAGAGAGACAGAGAGAAAGGTCTTCCTTTGCCATTGGTTCACCCTCCAATGGCCGCCGCGGCCGGCGCACTGCGGCCGGCGCACCGTGCCGATCTGGTGGCAGGAGCCAGATGCTTCTCCTGGTCTCCCATGGGGTGCAGGGCCCAAGCACTTGGGCCATCCTCCACTGCACTCCTGCACCACAGCAGAGAGCTGGCCTGGAAGAGGGGCAACCGGGACAGAATCTGGCACCCTGACCGGGACTAGAACCCGGGGAGAACTCGTGCTTCTTTATTCAGATTCAGGTTGGGGTCTTTGGGCTTCCCCGGTCCTGTGGTCGGTCATCGGGGGGCCTGGTCCGTGTTGAACACTGCAGGGCCAGCTCACCAGGCCGTCTCTGGGCTCAGCGGGGCTGCTCTCTTAGTTCACTGGCTAAGACGGGAGCCTGTGATCACTGCACGTTTCTGAGGGTGCCATGAGTGTCCGCTCAGCTTCCCGTTGGCCTTTCTCAGAGGAAAGCTTAAGGCCAGTGTCTCGGATGAGGGGGTTGAGAAACAACTGTCTGCTTCCCACCTGAGGCCCAAGTGCTTGGGCCCCTGCACACACGTGGGAGACCCGGAAGAAGCTCCTGGCTCCTGGCTTCTGCCTGGCCCAGCCTTGGCCATTGTGGCCATCTGGGAGTGAACAAATGGATGGAACAGCTTGCTCTCTCTCTCTCTCTCTCTCTCTCTCTCCCTCTCTCTCCCTCTCTCTCCCTGTAACTTCACCCTTCAAATTAAAAAAAAAAAAGTCTGACTCAACATTTCCCAAAGGTCTGTGTATTGCAATGGATTGTCTTACCTCTTAGATCTCTTTAATACATAGATCCGGTTTCTTTTTCCCCTTTCTTTTCTTCCTTTGTATATTGAAGGAATTGGGTCACTTATCCTGAGAAGAATTTGACAGTCTGGAATTTGCTATATGTTTGTTATAGAATTCCTTGAATCCTGCATTTCCTATAAATTGGTAGACCTAAATTTAATAAGTATTCAGGGTTTTTTTTTTTTTTTTGGTATGTTTTACATTTTATTCAAAACCCCTCAGACATCATTCTATATTTCATTTCATTTTAAAAAGATTTATTTATTTATTTATTTATTTATTTTAAAGTCACAGTTACACAGAGAGAAGGAGAGCCAAAGAGAGAAAGAGAGAGGTCTTCCATCCGCTGGTTCATTCCCTAATTGGCCACAATGGCCGGAGCTGCGCCAATCCGAAGTCAGGAGCCAGGAGCTCCCTCTGGGTCTCCCAAGTGGGTGCAGGGTCCCAAGCACCTGGGCCATCTTCTACTGCTTTCCCAGGCCATAGCAGAGAGCTGGATGGGAAGTGGAACAGCCGGGTCTCGAACTGGCACTGCAGGCAGAGGCTTTACCCGCTACACCACAGCACTGGCCTCTCTTTATTTCCTAAATCAGGAAGTGCTGCTGTCTTTGTGTGAGGCTGGATGCCATGAACGATGTGCCCACTATGCCTGGTCGGGACAGCACATGGCCCCAGAGCTGCAGCCCAAGCCGTCCAAAAACACCGCCCTACGAGGAGCCTCACTGATTCTCTCCACCTCTGAGGGAGAATTAGTACAACACAAGCCATGCGTGTGCTGGGCTCAATCTGCCTACTTAGTACTTGGCTAAATCAACTGTTTTCTTAGCATCCTCTAACATACGGAACAGCATCTCTGATCTTGTTTGAGTTACTGCATCTGTTAGTCTTACTCATATTCAAATTTACCCATCAGTGGCTGGTAGAAGCCATCGAATGTGGGTCCTGACTTCTCCGGTCCCGATGCCTGAAGTCTGTGTTAGATCCTGGCCTTCTAGAAAGAAAACAGAGATTGAAAACTCCTCTGTCACTTTTCTTCCCTATACTGGAAGCAGCCATTTTACCAAGGAGTCTTGGTTGCTTTTGGAGGGAAATAGCATTTGCAGACTACAATCTTGATGCCATGGGTACTAATTGCTACTGGGTTAGTTCTTATTTCGAGACTTTCAGAGTATAGAACTAAGAGACACACACACAAATCCAGGAAGGTGGACTACAACGTGGGCTCACCTGGCTCGCTAATTTCAAATCGAATTCAGGACTGCAGGTTCTTACTCACCCCGGTGAGCGTGGAAGTTCTTTCATTTACGCTGAGAACTCCAGTCTTCTCTGACAACGGCATAATTTCTCATTGGATTTATCTCACGATGATTGTGCATCACATACACAATGTAACCCTGAAGTCTCAGGATAGCTATATTGTTAGCATTGCTAACACTTTGATTATTGGAAAGAGATAAAGATTTTTCTCCAATGTCTAACCCAGCGGGGATGCATCCAATCAATACTCTCTGAGGTCATACAGGATTTTACGCTCTGGTTGAATATGATACCAACTTGCACAACAGGTTCATTGCTTTCATTTTGATTTTGATTTTGAAGAACTGACTTTCTAACTTTAGTCTTAACGTGACAGCAAGTGTTTGCATGAGTTCTGCAAATACACAAAGCGGCGAGTGTTCAGGGAAGACTTGCTTCTGTCTCTGTCTTCTGTATCTATTCTATTCCTCCATGGTTTTTGTTTTTACTATAAGTTGTTCAAATCAAACAGATTTTGTATGCATGTGTATAAACTCACATGCTCGTCTTAGCCAAATGTACGGGAACCACCTACTGTTTACTTCTCCATTGGGGCTGTAGCTTAGTGTGTGAAATGAGTCTTGCACCAGGGAACACTGTGTTCTTTCTGTCCTTGCAGGGGGTCACAATGCTGAAGTGGACAGTCTCACACACCTCTACTTCTCTCTCTCTCTCTCTCTCTCTCTCTCTCTCAGTGTACTCTCAGAATCGATTCACAGATGCTGGCATTGTGATGCAGCAGGTTAAGCCATTGTTTGCAACACCACCACCACCACCACCACCAACAACAACAACAACAAACATCCCATGCTGGAGTGCTGGTTCTAGTCTAAGCTGGAGCATTTCTGATCCAGCTCCTGGCTAATGTGCCAGGGAAGGTAAAAGAAGATGACTCGAGTATGTGGGCCCCGCCATGCGATGCCTGGATGGAGTTCCTGGCTCCTGGCTTTGGCTTGGCCAAACCCCGATCTTTGCAAACATTTGGGGAGTGAATCAGTGGATGAAATATCTCTCTCTCTCTCTCTCTCTCTCTTTCTCTCTCTCTCTCTCTCTCTCTCTCTTTCTCTTTCTCTTTCTCTCCCATGGTCCCTCTCTCTCTGTTACTCTGCCTTTCAAATATATAAACTTAAAAGAAGAATAGATTCCTAAAAATGAGATGGCTGGGTTGTTCTGTTAGGTGTTTCCAATTTGCCATTTCAGGGGAAATGTCCCTTCATTTCCCATCCACGCCCAGCAGTCTCTGCTGCCCCAGCCGCCTGTCTTCACTTTCTCCACGTTTTCCTGGGGAGCAGAGGGACAGAGCTGTTTACAGAGAGGTAGGCTAATAAGCGTCACACCACGGTGGATGGAAGAAAAATTCTCACTGCAGCAACAGCTCCAAAACCTCAATGGTCAATTGCCAAGAATTCAATTTGTGCAGAAAGCATCATTAATGGTTTTAACTCTTCTGCTGCCAGACCTGAAAATCCTGCATGGAAGAGAGGGGCAGTGATGTCCCTCCCATGTGTGGTCACCTGTGGTCTAATAAGGATCACCTGCCTGCACGCACACAATCTCTCTTCCAGGTGAGAACATTGCGGTGCCACGTGTTAAGTCTGAATTAACTTTTTCTCATGTTAATTGCTAAGTAATGGAAAGGCCTTTGGGGGTTATTTTTGGCCAGGAAGACAGAGCTGTTCGTTTCCTGTAAGACATGAGTCTGAAGATGGCAGTCGTCTGATTGGTGGGATCTGAAGGATTGTCGTCATGTGATTGGTGGATTTTGGAGGATGGCTGCCCCTTCTGATTGGCTTATCTACTCAAATTTCTCAAAGCACAAACTGTTCCCTTCTGGTTTGCATTCCTCAAAGTTAAAAGGACAGACTCCTCAAGGAAGTCACATTCCAGAGGCAGACAGACCTGATTCCTTAAGAAAACAAATAGAATTGGTTTCTAGTGCGGCTTGAGCTAGAAACAAAATGTCCAGGTCCTGTGACTTACAAGTATTGCTTTCACGTTTTAGACTCGTGTTCTGAGCGTATGGATGGCAGAAACTGCCCTCCCACTTCTGTTCACTCATTGGCTCACTCTCCTGTTCCTTGGTTCAGCAAGTATTTCTTGAGCCCTTAGGTTGATGAGGTTTAAATCGGTGGAGCTACACAAGTCCCTGGGACACGGGGTGTGTGGCTGGATTCGGGAGAGAGTCACTCAATAAAAAATTCACAATAATTTATTGCAATTGTTGTTAAGTAGCGCTGACCTCCTGAATCTTCATGTACACTCGGAATTTATTGACTCCATCCATATTAGTAGTTACCATGAGCCAAACACTAAGAATTCGCAAACATTAACTCTAAGAGATACTGCCTAAATTAAGCCATAACTAATCACATATCGATAAGTGGGATTAAGACCTCGACTCAAGTCACATCTCAATCGATCCTTCTCCTGGGGGAGGCAGCCGTCCGTGTGCTGATTCACACCTTTTTTGTCTCCGGCAATCTCATTTCTGCTGTCTCTGCTACTACAGAAAATGCTTTTCTTAAGATCCCTGGGGGATTCTGACTCCACCCAAACGAGGTAACTGGCACTGGCTCATCCTCCAGCCCTAGACACATAGAAAAAGTGGAAGAAAAATCTTTCTTAGATCAGAAGCAAGGCTGCAGAGGGATAGCATTGGTAGCAGGAAGGGACCCAGGGAGGTGCGCCTCGAAGCTTTGGCTTCTGCCCGGATGATTCGTCTGGACCGGGGCCCAGGAAGCGGGAGTCCAAGCAGGGTTTGGAGCTTCCCAGAGAAGAGGTGTAGAGGTCAGAGTTCAGGAAGGTCAAGACTGCTGGCTCCAAGGTCATCACATAGGTAATGCACAGCAAGAACCGGGGGCCGGAGTACTGGAGAGCAAAGCCATGCGGAGAATGAACGCAGGATGTAAGCGAATTTTCCTTGAGTCTTTGTCTGAATTCTCATCTGAACTTACATGGTAAGGACCAGCTTAAGGAAAGATAATGGGTGGAGAACCACAGCAGAAAAATCCGTACAGGAGGTCCCTTGGAGCCGGGAAACACTGGGATTCCAACCAGCCAGACAGGAAAGACCTTGTTAACCGCTGGGGCCAGCCAGTAGATGTTCCAGAAAAGTCTTACCTTGGGAGCCTGGACCACAGCAAGATGAAGTTCACTGAAACAAAGCCTCAAACCTCCCGGAGAAAGACTTAGATCCAGCTGATCCTTAAATAAATTAACTGCTCTCCTGTCTCCAAAGAAAGAAGACAGACTCAGAACCGCGCTGACGTTGTCAGACATCTGATTAAGATCGCTCTGCGTATGGAGGAGGGGTAAGCGTGCCCCACGTCACTAACAGGCACGGAGCTGACACTTCCTGATGAAGACATCTAACCACGCCAGCGTATCTCTGATTTCCTCTCGGACCCATCTGTGTTGCACGATGCCTGGAACCGCTCTTCTCGCTCCAACACTGGACGGCCCTCGTCACTCCTGCTCCCAGCCCGTCTTCTACCCCCCCGTCGGCTCTTGGACTCATCTTACTTCCAAGAATTGGTATTAGCTGCGATTTGATTGTGCCTCCTGAAGTTCACGTGCTGGGCACTTGGCACCTGATGCGACAGCACTGGGAGATGCAGTCTGGCAAGAAGCAGAGCTCCCGAGTGGACGTGTCATTTCCCTGGGAGGGAGGGAGTTCTCCTAGGAGCTGGTTAGAAAGTGAGTTTGGCCCTTTCTGGCTCACTTGTTCTGACCGTGTCTTGCCCTTCTGCCCTCAGACGTGGGCTGACACAGGATGAAGGCCCTGGCCAAACTCCCACGCCATGCCCGCTCTTGGACTTCTTTGCTTCCAGAAGTCCGTGTCCAACAAATCCCTGTTCTTCATCAATTACTCAGTCACAGGTGTTCTGCTATAGTAGCAGAAAACGGGTGGTGCCCCTCATGGCCTCGCTTTCTTTTGCCTCTTTCTGATTTATGCTACAAGTTCTCTGGACAGTCTTATCCATCCCTTGTCTTTTACTCGACTATATTTCCCGAAACTTTTATTTCTATGGTAGTAAACCTACTTCAGTAACTACTACGATGGTAGTAGTAAGCTACCTTGGAACTCATCAAGCATTGCCGTGCGATTCTGTTTCCTTTAATCCTTACGCAACTCGGGATAAACACTTCAGGAAGTGTTACTACTCTTTTTAGCACAGAAACAGGGAATGCTCAGTGAGACTGCGGGACCTGTCCCAGGTCGTAGGTCTGGGAAGTGGTTTCGCATGGTTGAGAATCCAGGATTCCTGGCTCTCAATCTCGGGCTCTGCCCAAGTCGGTATCTTCCCACCATGCGTCCTTTGGAACTCATGAGTGCTTGCCACACATCGGACATCACGACACCCGCTGCTGACAAACTGGCCAAGGATTGCATTTCATTTTGAAGGAGAAAACTCTCCTTTTTGGGCAGCGCTGTGTGGACAGAGCGCCTTTGAATAATGTCTTTAAATGGACTCAGGCAAGTCCTGCCAGGTGATTCATGTATCACACTGACATTCCCGAGAGTCAGATTGCACAACGCGCTGTTGCCTCTCTCCCTCAGAGCGGCTTGAACTGTCTGTGCCGGGCATCGCATCAGAGAGCTCTGTGCAACACGGGTGCGGATTCCGCCCGAGACTGGCTGCCTGCCTTGTGCAGACAGCTCTGATCTCCTGGGCTTGCTCGGATCCTGAATGCCTGGTATGGTATTCACATTCTTTAGAGGGAGTCCTGCGCCTTTGAGAACAAATATTTGTCAATGGTGATAATAGCTTTCCTTATATAGCGCCCACCCCCATCCCTCTAGTTAGGAATGCTACACACCTTTCCCCCTCTTCACTCAGGAATCTCTAACATGCCCTCTGATGTAATCCCGCCGTTTTTGTTTTGCTAGCTGACCTGGAAAGTCAAATAGTTGGATACAATCCTGTTGGCTCCGTTTACTGTAGCGCGTTCGGGCAGAGCTTGAGCCAACTTGGAGATCCTCAGGAAGCAAGCACCCCGCAACCCCTCCACCCCCCGGCCCCCAGGGGACAACAGCCAAACACACAGGAACCTGCAGGACCCAAAATGTTCACAGACACTCTTCTCTGAAACTCTCTGTTTTATTCTTGACCTAAAAGCACGAGGGCCAGGCTTCTCCCAAAGCAATGCGCATGCAGTAGCAAGCATTCAGTTATAGCTTCTGTCACATGTGTGAGCTGGGCACGCAGCTTTCCTGCTCTTCGGAATGGCACACAGCTGCTCGCCTAGATGCGGCTTAGGGACACAGACTTGGGCTGCTTTCAAAGGAGAAAGGGATTTTGTATTTACAGGCATTAGCGCTTTAACATGCTGTAAATCTTACGTGTTGTGCCCTCTGTGTATTTTATTTTAGTTGGGATGAAAGAAGATTTTTCAACCTTTTTTTTCTATGTAAGAAACACGCGCTTTTGCTGGGTTTTGAGTTCGCACCGCGTTCATCTCACGCTGCATCACGCCAGGGCGTGCTCTGCACCACACAGTTTTCAATGCTCGTGTTTCCACGGTGCAAGGTCACTGCCCCACAAGTGGAAGGTGCTGGTGACCGTCCACGTTTCTTTTTGCAAACAGCCTGAGCGGTGAGTGGTCTGAGACATGCTTCCTGCCGCCTTGAACCCATGAGGCCTCCAATGGAGCCTTGGGGCTTAGTTGAGGTGATCATGTCTGCAGAAAGCAAGCCAGGATTTTGTCTTCTTGCGTTTCTTGAAATTCTGCAGTGTTGACTTCGTTAGAAAGAAGTCGGCGGTCAGATAGGTTACTGCAGGTTTGTTTGCCAAGATGCTCAATGTTTCAGGTTGGAACTGGTAATATACTTGGCTCTGCAGGTGCCCCACCTTGTGAATTAGTCTCCCGTGACCTTTGGTAACACAGGTGCACACAGAAGCCTGTTCATCCTGCCACGGGGTGAGAGCCTCCTGATTCGGTAGCACCCACTCCAGACTCAAGATTGGCTAACTCCACAGTCATTTCTCTAAGAAGGCATTACCCCCATCTGACCAAGAAGGAAACCAAAGTTCACACAGTAATTTACCCAAGGTTGGAGCAGCTAAAGAGCAATGGAGACAGCATAGCAACAGAATCTTTCTATTTTAGTAATCTGCCTCTCACCAGACTGTTCTAGATTTTTAGAAAGATGGTCTCTTGAGTCTATTAGTGAAGAGAATATTTATTATGTGTCCTATGAATCAATAAATTGGGTTTGTAACAGGTCAATGCACTGAGCACACCAAGTTGTGTTGGAAGGGTGCTACCTGCAGGACGCAGGACACAGAGCCAGAATCCTCGCGCTGGGTGCACCTGCCCCTGTCCATCACTGCCTCTGTATATATTACGTGTTTATCCATTTTCAAATCTGTGTGGGTTCCTTTATTCAATCAGAGATGGAGGCGCTGTACACAGATAGCTTTTCAATGTTCTCAATCAGGTTACAAGTCATGTGCTTACATTTCAATCCAGTAATTACAGTAGGTGGAAGTAGGCTATGCTGTGGTGACAAACCCCCAAAATCTAGCTGCCGTCACACAAGGTGCTGTGTCTCTCCCTGGTCTTGGTCCTGCAAGGGCCAGCATGCCCTCCAGGGATGTGTTAGGGTGTGGGGTCTCCCCCTCTGGACCACATGGGAAGGAGCCCAGTGGCAGGAATGGAGGGGTTTTGTGGCCAGGCTGGGGAGTGGCTCCCCAGTGGCTGGGACCTGGGCCTATGGCACCCCACTGTCACGGAGGCTGTGTGCCCACAGAAAGTAAGATGAGATGGCATTTGGTGGCAAGATGGCCTTCCGTGTCCTGGCTGCCATACTCGATTTTAGTGTGATACTCCTTTGCAGCACTTTCCAAATGCTTACAACAGCCGGGCTAGGCCAGGCCAAAGCCGGAGCTGGGAACCCTGTCCAGGTCTCCCAGGTGGGTGGCAGGGACCCAAGCCCTTGAGCCATCACTGCTGCCTCTCCGGGTGCACCAGCAGGAAGCTGGCATTGGGAGCAGAGCCAGGACACAGCCCAGGCATCCAACAGGAGTTGCAGGCGTCCCGGGGGCACCTCGACTTCTGCACCAAGCACCCGCCCCATGGATTTATTTTTTTGTTCTTGATTCATTGAGTTTTTTAAAAAATGTTTTTCTTCCTGTTTTGTTTTTGTAAAACCTATTTCCATCTTTCCACATTGGCTATGGTTCCATCAGACTCATCCTGAACATTGTTGGTAGAAAACAGAGGTGAACTGGGGCCAGTGCTGTGGTGTAGCGGGTAAAACTGCTGACTGCGGTGCTGGCATCCCATGTGCGCGCCAGTTCAAGTCCCAGCCGCTCCACTTCTGATCCAGCTCTCTGCTGCGGCCTGGGAAAGTGGCAGAAGATGGTCCAAGGATCTGCACCCATGTGGGAGACCCGGAGGAGGCTCCTGGCTCCTGGCCCTGGATCGGCACAGCTCCAGGCTGTTATGGCCAGTTAGGGAGTGAACCAGCAGATGGAAGACCTCTCTCCCTTTCTCTCTCTCTCTTTATCTCTCTCTCCTTCTCTCTGTGTAACTCGACTTTGAAATAAAATAAATAAATCTTAAATAAAAAAAAAAAAAACAGAGCTGAATTAACATGAGTCACACAGTGGAACATATGGGTTTGCCCAGCTAGAAGCCATCTCATGTGAAGAATCGATGAGACCTGGGAGTGGAAGTGTCGTGGCTGTCGGGTAGACGTGGTAGAAGGAGCAAAAACCACACGAGGGACCAGTTCCTGCTTTCCCAGCCTCTTCCGTGAATTCTCGTGCTGGCTTGCAAAAGGTGAAGTTCCCTAGTACCAAAGAACTGTTGTCCGTAACGAATATTACACTACTTAGCTCAGACAACTTGAGAACTTCCTTACCGAAAAAGAAAAAGACCCCCCTCCTACTGACCCAGGAAATTCCGCTTCTCCAGCTGTGATGGGAGAGGTTCTGATCCAGGTCTTGTCCCTGCTGCTATGCCCTGGGGAGGCAGCCACTGTGGGTTTCCCGGAAAATTCTCAGAGCAGCCCTGCAGGGGGCTCCTCCTCGTTTCTCCCAGGTAGGAGACGCGACTGTCTCAGAAGAAACAGCGTGGCTATTCACCGTCTTCAGAACTCACACAGTTTGGTTTTCTGCACTTTGCCTGAAGGAGGAAACAGATTTATGAAGGTCCAGCTCTTGCTTTAACCAGTCGAAAGGCTGCTTGTTCCATCCCTCCCCCAGCTTTTAAAATCTGAGGTTCACAGTAAGTATCACTTAGTCACTCTGTTTCAGAACCTTTCACTGAAACATACACTTTTCTTTCACTACGAGGATGATTCTGTAGTGGGAATGAGTATTTCCATATTCTGTGATCCTTTCCAGTCAGGTCTCCACTGTATTGTCAATATGATTTAAAAAAAAATTCTGGCGCCGCGGCTCACTAGGCTAATCCTCCGCCTTGTGGCGCCGGCACACCAGGTTCTAGTCCCGGTCGGGGCGCCGGATTCTGTCCCGGTTGCCCCTCTTCCAGGCCAGCTCTCTGCTGTGGCCAGGGAGTGCAGTGGAGGATGGCCCAAGTGCTTGGGCCCTGCACCCCATGGGAGACCAGGAGAAGTACCTGGCTCCTGCCATCAGATCAGAGCGGTGCACCGGCCGCAGCGCACCAGCCGCGGTGGCCATTGGAGGGTGAACCAACGGCAAAGGAAGACCTTTCTGTCTCTCTCTCTCACTGTCCACTCTGCCTGTCAAAAAAAAAATAATAAATAAATAAATAAATTCTGTCGTCAAAGAAAATCCCCCAGGATCCGAGCTCTCTGAGTTTCCGGGCTTTCTCTCTTGCGTCTCTTCACCCATTTCAATGACTCTGATGAGCTGCATCTACTTTGTGTCTAGCAGGGAGCTTATAAAATGCCCTGTGGACTATCAGGGTTGGAAAACAACACCCACCTGTATTAATTCCGGAAACTTGTAGGAAACAAATCCACTCCCTAAAATCAACCATTCCGATTTGCAGATGGGATTCCAGGGATTCTTCGTAATGAACACACTTGGCAATATTGATCTAGAAAACTCCCAACATTACTTTGAATAAATCCCATTGGCTCCATCGGCAATGGAGTTAAACCACTTCAACTTCTCAAACAGCAAAAGAAACTGAGGTCGCTCTGGGAGCCCCGCAGACTTCTCAAGGCCCTTGGCCAATGGGTGAGTCACAAAGTGTGCACAGATCTCACTTTCGAAATAAATAGGCCAAACGCAGGGCATGGCATGGCTCCAGAGGACTCTACAAATGGCCAGGGCATGTAAGAATCACAGCGTCTCACTCTGCACAGGTCCCGTCATGCAGAAGGGGAGAGGTGAACACAACAGGCAATGAGAAAAGTGGCGGAGTGAGATCAGTGTGCTGCATGGGACAGCATAGAGAGGATGACGATGGCCGCACTGCTGTGTCTCTGCAGGGAAAAAATGTGCAATTCAACTGTCGTCACCTCTCTCCATGGCAAATAGGTCAGTCTCTCCTCCTCCAGGGTGGATGACGAGAGGCAGCGAGAAGCTGAAATATTCTGGCCATGCTGGAGGCGTGCCCCCCGCTCAGTTATTTGCTGTTGTCCTGTCTTCAACATCACCTCCACCTCCACTTCAACATCACCTCCACCATCATCTTCACCCCCACCATCCCCTCCACCTCCACTGACACCATCACCTCCACCACCACTTCCTGTGCCACCTCCACCTTCACCACCACTAAGACATCACCTCCACCATCCCTTCCACCCCGACCTCCACCATTCTCACCCCCACCATCCCCTCCACCTCCACTGACACCATCACCTCCACCACCACTTCAGCATCACCCCCACCCCCACCCCCACCTCCACCTCTACTCCACCTCCACCTCCACCATCACTTCCTGTGCCACCTCCACTTCTCCATCCTCTCCACCTGCACCTCCACCTGCAGTCCTATTCCCCAACACCATCACGACCTTCATCCCCTCCACCTCCACCTCACTTCTGGCTTTCTCTGTTCAAGTTGAAGCACCAGTGGAGGAAATGGTCTCCCATGGAATGAGTATCCCAGAGTTAGGTCATAAACCTAAAACAATTCTTTTGCTATGTGGAGTGATTTTTTAAAAAAAAGATTTGTTTATTTATTTGAAAGGCAGAGAGAGAGAGGGGGAGAGGGAGAGGGAGAGAGGGGGAGAGGGAGAGGGAGAGAGAGAGAGAGAGAGAGAGAGAGAGAGATCTTTCATCCACTCACTAACTCCACAAATCATGGCCAAGGTTGGCCAGGCCAAAGGCAGGAGCCTGGTACTCCATCCATGTCTCCTACATGGGTGCAGGGGCCCAGACACTTGGGCCATCACCCGCTGCCTTCCCAGAGCATTAGTAGGGAGCTGTGTTGGCCGCGGGCGGGGCAGCTGGGACTAGAAGCGGTGCTTTGATACGTAAGCTGGTGACACATGTAGAGGCTTGACCCACGGCTCCACAATGCTGGCCCGAGCGGTTTACACCTCCTAGCGGCCACACGTCTGATAAAATGCTGCTTCCTCGCATCCGCAGGTCTGTCTGCTACAATGCCGCATTCACTTTCTGTCTGGCTTTGTGTCGCGACCTGAGACGCACTAGACTAAGCAATGGTTTCCTCGGCCAACCATTCAGTTAGAAGAATTGCAGCGAGACAGTCGGCAGACACAGGACACGAAGGTGGATCTTTGAGGCTCCGGAAAGAGGAATACTGACTAAGCTGCTGGGACTTCAGCTTGCTGCCTCTTCACCTTCTACCATCTCGTTAAGCATCTCTTCAAACCTTTTTTCTTACTTTTCATTCGATTTGTTTCTTATTACTGAATTTCAGAGTTTCTCTTATTCTGGATATATGTACTTTATCAATGTTTGATTTACACCTTTCACATATTTATAATAGCTATTCTATGTGCACAAACTTTGATGATTATTATGCACTTTTAATGAATTGACATTTCATGAAGTGACCTTTATTATTTCTGGCAATCTTTGCTCTGAAATCTACTTTGTCTGATGTTAATGCAGTGGCTCTAGTTGTGTTTTGATTAGTTTAAGCATGAGGTATTTTCCTGGTTTCTAAACAATTTACGCTTATATTTCCACTGTATTTGGTTTTTTGCAGCAAAGAGATGGGTCTGGGTCTTTTGCCTAATGTGATAATCTCAGTGTTTTAATTGGAGAATTTAAAGCATTTATATTTAGTGTGATTATTTGCATGGCTCAATTCAAAATAAACATCTTGCTCCTGGGGTTTTCTTGTCCTTTTTAAAATGGGTTTTCTTTTTTTTCTGTCTTCTTTGGATTTGAGTATGTTTTTTTAATTCCATTTAATCTGCTGTTACATAGATATAATAACATTATATCTATATATATATAAACATATATATTTACACACAGTGTTATAATATTTGTAATTTGTAAATACAGCTTTTTGTCTGCTATTGTTTATTTGGGAATATATTGTATGAACTTTAACTCATCACTTTAAACATCCATATTATGTCACTTTACACATATTAAAATAAGTGTACAGTGCATTGTTCCACTCCTGACCTTTGTGCTCTTGTTGTAATCCATTTTGCGGATGTGATAACCCCCACCTGTGATGGCTTAAATAATCGATTTTCAGGTGAGTGTGGGCTCAGCTGGTTATGCCACTGTTTGGAAGCCTGCAGCCCACACTGGAGCGCTGGTTTGAGTCCTGCTTTTCCAGTGCTGACCCAGCTTCCTGGGAGGCAGCAGGTGACGGCTGAGGTACTTGGGCCCCATGGAGGAGACCTGGGTAGAGTCTGGCACTACTGGCTTTGTTCTGGCCCAGACTCTGTTGTTGAAAATATTTGGGGAGTGAACCGGTGGATGGAAGACCCCCCCGCCATTGACTTTCAAGTAGATGAAAATAAAATAAATAAGCATTTAGGTATCCAACTTTCTCTTCAAGGGCACTTAAAATATCTCACGCTTCATGCATGAGGTTTTCACGCCTTGCGATGGTCGTTCCTCCCGGTAGATCCAGCTGGCAGCCACGGTCTTTCTCTTCCGCCTGCAGGACGACTTCACCACTCTGCTCTGGTCGGGTCCTTTCCGTTTCTGTGCATATGAAATAGGTTCATTTCAGCTTCCTTTTCGGAAGAGATTTTGATGCGTGTAGAATCCTAGATTGACAGCTGTCTGTGTTCGGTGCTTCCACGCTGCTGCCCAGCGACCGTGCCACTTGCATGGTCTCCGTGGGAGGGATGCCGCCACTGTTGTCACGCTGCTCTGAGTAAGTACTTTTGCTGTTCTTGCTGCTCATTTGTTTCCTTGTCATCATTTTGGTATTATTTGGCCATGGTGTGCTGGGGACTGTTGCCAGTGTGTTTCTTGTGCTCTGGGTATGTTGAGCTTCTTATATCTACAGGTCCCTTATTTTCATTAACTCTGGAGAATTTTCAGCCACTATATCTTCCAATATTTTCTCCTTCCTTAGGGCACAGTTACACTTTATTTAGACTTCTTGAAGTTTTCCCCCAGCTCATGGACACTCTTACATATCCATCTGGATCTGGATCTGGATCTGGATCTTCTGTATCTAAATTCTCTTTTCCATGTATCATATTGGATGGTTTCTATTTCTAAATCCTAAAAAGTCACTAACCTTTCTTCCAAATATTTATCTTCCGCACTCCCATCCAGTGTGTTTCTATCCTACACATTGTAGTTTTTATCTCTATGATTTAGATAGTGTTTTTTTTTACATCTCCCATTATCTACTTAACTTCTTCACTATATAGGAGACAGGTATAATCACTGTATCAATGACCTTGTCTGCTAATTCTCACAACTATGCCATTTCTGCATCAGTGTCAGATAACTGATTTCTCTCCTCTTTTTAGATTGTGTCTTTCTGGGAGGCTTTGATGGATTGCCAGAGATTTTGAATTTTATCTGATGGGTATTCATGTAAACCTCTCCATGCAGGTTTGGTCTCCAGCCCACTCATCCAGGACACTGCTGACTCCTCTGTGGGCGAGGACTGGACCCACCCCAGTCAGGCTGACTCTCCCCCTCTTCCCCAGCACTCATGCTGGGCCCTGGGTCCAGCTCATGGGAGCAGGTGCTGCCCCTGCCCCTCGCCGAGCCAGGTGCGGTTACAGCCACTCCTCGGGACGCAGAGGCAGGTGCTTGCTGCCCTTCTGAGGATGTGTGCAGCCCTCTGGAGCACCGCCCCTTTGCAGAACTCCGCTGTGACTCGGTCCCGAGAGCTGTGCTCCTGGGATGTCCCAGTTCCCTCTGACAGTGAGCACCCAGGTCTGTCTCAGCCCTCGTGCGTGGTCTGTGGCTTGGAAACTCTCTCAGGGCAGTAAGCAGCGCAACCTTTAGAGCTGCCGACATTTGTTTCCATCACTCCCTGATGGAAACAATGTCTTCAAAACCATTGTTCTCTAGACTTTTATCCCTTTTTTATTTCTATCTAAGAGGACAAATTCTGACCTAGCTACTCCACCTTGGACAGAAGCAAGAATGTTTGTCATGTATCAATTTCTATTAATAATTTTGTATTTTCTTTTTTTAAGATTTATTTATTTATTTGAGAGGCAAAAAGTTACAGAGAGGCAGAGGCAGAGAGGGAGAGAGAGAGGTCTTCCATCCGCTGGTTCACTCCCCAAATGGCCACAACTGTCGGAGCTGCGCTGATCCGAAACCAGGAGCCAGGAGCCTCTTCCCAGTCTCCAATGCAGGTGCAGGGGCCCAAGCACTTGAGCCATTTTCTACTGCTTTCCCCGGCCACAGCAGAGAGCCGGATCAGAAGTGAAGCCGCCGGGACTAGAACGGACGCCCATATGAGATGCGGGCACTGCAGGCGGTAGCTTTACCCGCTACACCAGAGCACTGGCCCGTATTTGTTTTCTTAAACATCCCCCTCCACCTGATTGTACAGCTCTGGGGACTCTCACCTCCTATGCTCTGCGAGCCAGTGAAAGGGTACTTGTTGGCGAACGTCCGGGAGAAAGCTGTGTTGCCCGGAGTGTTTCTAAGTAGTTAACAAAGCCAGAGGCGGGGAGCACAGGGCAAAACGAAAGCAAAGCCGTGGGGACTGAAGCCCACCTTGCAGGGGATGACTCTCTAAGGGGAAACAGAGCTTCTTGAAAAAAATGCTGAGCCTAAAAAACAAGCAGACATCACTTTGGGTAACGTGGAAGACGGGGAGACGGCTCTCCTGGACTCCTCGTGACCCTTCCTTTTCCTGGAATTAGAAGGAAAATGTTGGATGAAGGGTATTATGCAGCTGATGAGGGGAGACCAACACACTAGCTCCTACCATGTTCAGGTAGGAAGAAGAAGGAGGGAGGTGAGGGAGGCGTGGTGGGAGGGGGGGGGGCTAGAATATTTGGGAGCAGACCATTCCTCCAGGAGGGGAAGCCTTTGCCATGGCACTCTCCACGCCCACACAGTCTCTGTGCTGTGGACAGACAGGGGCTCGCTGGCCTCAGCCGGCCTGTCTGTAGGCTTAGCCCGAGACGCCACCTGGCAGGTGTTGGGCTCTGGGCAGTGTTCCCCATCCCCTCTTCCTCCTCCTGCAGCCGCCCCCATAGCTCAGAGCTGGATTCTTAGACCAAGAGCGGGTTCCCCCAGCCCCCTAACATCCTGCTCCTTCCTCACTCGGCTGTGGCCGCTCTGTAGCCACACGGGTTTTCTCTCTCACTTTGACAGGTGGACTCTTTCTGCTTCTCCGGTGCTGCTTTGAGCAGCTGTGGTGCGCTCATCTCTGTGCGGAAGCAGGAACAGAGGGGAGCCGCGGGGGGAGAGGTACCGGCCGGCAGCTTGCGAATGCACAGCACCCTCCGGGTGCTCCGGGTGTCCTGGCATGGGGGGCCCAGGGCAGGTGCCGACAAGGACAGTGGGACTTCCTGACGTCACAGAAGGCCCCAGGGCCCCCACAGGTCTTATTATTCCATAATATTCCACAAAGCCTACGGTGGCAGATGCAGAAAATCCAGCATTGCAGGGCGGCTCCTAACCTTTGAGAAGCTGAACCTCCGAAGTCAGGAGCCGGCCAGAGGGACAGACGCACAAAACTCAGGGGACAGGTGGGCAGTGCTGGGGGCCTTGGCTTTCCCTCCAGCACCGTTCTTCCGGCTAAGGATCTCTTCTTTTTACTGTCTTTCCTTTCCCTTTCCCATGTGCTTGCCTGTGTTTAATCCAGGTTTGCTGTAAATAGTGCAGCCAAGCTTCCCTTAATCACCCTTGCAGTTCAGGGGTTTGAGTACAAAACTCCTACTGAAAATCGCAACTATACTTTGATGAGCAAACAGGCCCCAGCCCTCTCCACTTTACATTTCTTCTCATTGGTTTTCTAAAATAGGATCGGAAAGTGCTAATCGAGTGTTTGGGAACTCACTGTTCTTTGTGGTTTTCCAAGTCTCTTAAAAAAAAAAAAAGAAGAAGAAGAAGAAATGAGTCCTACCTACTGCCCTTGTCACCCTGCTCAGGGCCTCTGTGCACCTGGAAAATTAGAGCCTGCCCACGTGGCGGGCTAGAGACAGAGAGGCCCCCTCTCCCAAAGCAACCACCCAGCCCTGGTGCGGTTCGGGGACAGACTCTCCCTGTGCCCGTGTGCTTCTGGAAGCTGCCCAAGGTATTAATAGCTATGGTGACAGGCCTGTACATTACTGTTTCCTCATCCTCGAGAACGGAATGTGAGCTGTGGGATGGTGACACGGAAAATATGCGAGCTGGCTGCGCTCTCTGCTGTTTTCTCCTTTTGAGGGCTTTCTCCCCTTTGTGCTTCTGAGCGCTGCTCGTGAGCAAACCTCCCAGAGGGGGCTGGACGAGGAGTGACCTCATGGAAACCGTCGGGCGGTGACCCACAGCCAAATGAAGGCAAGGTTGATGCATTTCGACCATGCCCACTGCCTACAGAGGGGCAGGAGGCAGCCCGGCTCCCTGCTACGGCGGGACCCACTGCAGGGAGCAGAGCTGGGTCTTCCTGTCTCGAGTCGGTGCATGGAGGGGCCTGTCCTGTCCTGGGCTGGCCTCCGCGTCCCCTGTGGCCCAAGACAGAGAGTTCCTGCTGCTGGTAAGGTTGGGGCTGGTCCACAGATGGGACCGCGGGTCTGGATGGCTGCAGACCCACTCAGCTCAGGAAAACACACATTGTGCCCTCAAACCTCCCCCACAGGGAGCTCTCTCAAAGAATCTGCACTGCCTAAGAGCGCCTTCATCACTGCCAGTGGGCTTCTTCAGTTGCTTATTCTTTTTTTTTTTTTTTTCTGGACAAGCAGAGTTAGACAGTGGAAGAGAGACAGAGATAAAAGTCTTCCTTCCGTTGGTTCACTCCCCAAATGGCCACTACGGCCGGTGCACTGCGCTAATCAAAAACTAGGAGCCAGGTGCTTCTTCCTGGTCTCCCATGCGGGTGCAGGGACCAAGCACCTGGGCCATCCTCCACTGCCTTCCCGGGCCACAGCAGAGAGCTGGACAGGAAGAAGAGCAGCCAGGATAGAATCCAGCGCCCCAACCGGGACTAGAACCCGGGGTGCCGGTGCTGCAGGCGGAGAATAAGCCAAGTGAGCTGTGGCACCGGCTTTAGTTGCTTATTCTAAGGGACGGTATTGGTGCTTTGCATCTAATGTGCTTGTCCCGGGTTTCAGCGGCATACAGCAGATGGGGGGAGGGGTGGCCTCCATCCTCCTCCTCTTCACATCGATTGCCATCTCATCTTCAAACAGTGCACCCTCCTCCTTAGCCCTGGATGCCAGGGCTCCAAGCATTGCTGCTACCGTTGACTCCAAGTAGCTCCGAACTCAAAGCCTGGAGGTCTGAACTAAACCCTGGAACTTAGCAAGAGCTAAAAAGTATCCATCAATCGATTGTATCAAGGGCCAAGTGGACCAGCGGAAGGCATTCACTGGGCAACATTTCCTCCCTCAGAATATTCAGTGGGAAGAGATTATTATAGATTAAGGCAAACACATGACAAATTAACTGGAAAAGAAGTTACACTATCTGTCTACTTCCATTTCAGTGACACCCTGGGTATTTACAGCGTGGCTCGGGACAGCAGCTCTGGGCTACTCCCTTTGCTCTGATTTCCCGGAGACTCTCTGCTGACCCCTTGCACTCCCGTGCACAGTGCTCACCGCAGGTTTAGACGTTACAGGGTTCTCTCGGCTCCTTCCCAGGTGGCTTTGTCCTGGCAGAGCTGTGCGTTCCAAGACTCCCGCTTCCTCCTCAGGGCCCCACCTGCTCGGGCAAGTGTTCCCACGCCCTGGGAGCTTCTTTATTTTATTTTTTTTATTTATTTTTTTATCTTTTATTTAATGAATATAAATTTCCAAAGTACGACTCATGGGTCACAATGGCTTCCCCCCCCATACCGTCCCTCCCACCCACAACCCTCCCCTTTCCCACTCCCTCTCCCCCTCCATTCACATCAAGATTCATTTTCGATTATCTTAATACACAGAAGATCAGCTTAGTATACCTTAAGTAAGGATTTCAACAGTTTGCTCCCACACAGAAACATAAAGTGAAAAATAATAGATGATTTTTTTAAAATGATGATGAAATCAGATCAGATCTATTGTCATGTTTAATCCCAGTGAGAGTCAAGTTGGGAATTGATAATTTCTTTCTTTTTTTTTTTTAACAGAAGATCAGTTTAGTGTACATTAAGTAAAGATTTTAATCGTTTGCACCCCATAGAAACACAAAGTGAAATATACTGTTTGAGTACTCGTTATAGCATTAAGCCTCAGTGTACATCACATTAAGGACAGAGATCCTACATGAGGAGTAAGTGCACAGTGACTCCTGTTGTTGACTTTACAAATTGACACTCCTGTTTATGGCATCAGTAATCTCCCTATGCACCAGTCATGAGTTTCCAAGGCTATGGAAGCCCCTTGAGTTCTCCGACTCTTATCTTGTTTAGACACGGTCATAGTCAAAGTGGAGGTTCTCTCCTCCCTTCAGAGAAAGGCATCTCCCTCTTTGAAGACCTGTTCTTTCCACTGGGATCTCACTCACAGAGATCTTTTGCCAGAGTGTCTTGGCTTTCCATGCCTGAAATACTCTCATGGGCTCTTCAGCCAGATCCGAGTGCCTTTAGGGCTGATTCTGAGGCCAGAGTGCTATTTAGGACATCCGCCATTCTATGAGTCTGCTGAGTATCTCACTTCCCATGTTGGATCACTCTCCCCTTTATTTATTCTATCGGTTAGTGTTAGCAGATACTAGACTTGTTTATGTGCCTGGGAGCTTCTTTAAAACCTTACTTGGTTTTAGAAAGATGTTGTTTGGCTCTGATAAACTCTGGCATCCTGGAATCCTTGTGTCTCTGTCTCCTTATGCGTCTCATGCCAGGCAGGGTCTAGGCGACGCTGACAGATTGAAAGCGTTTGTGTTTTTGTCATTCAGAGGGGAGTGGCCATCTTGGGGACCTGTGTTGGTGCGCGCCGTGGAGACAGCCAGCTTGGCCTCTGTACCCACGGCGTCCATGCGTCCCTGGCGCCCTTCTGCGGCTGTGGCTGTGTAAGTCACGTGCTTGCTCCCAAGGCTTCCTGGGCCCATGGCAGGAGTGCCCTGCTTCCTTGGGGTACACAGAGGCTTTGGGGGTCCACCATCACTTGTATGTTTTCTGGTTGACAAAACAGTCCTTTAACTATTCTCATATTTATTTTCAAAAGCATTAGACTTCCCACTAAGATAGAAATCAGGAGTTTTTAGAGCGCTCACGTAGGACTTGACACCTTCTCATTTTCTTGTTCCCAACTTTTCTCTTCCCTGAGCCCCCCCTTCCCCCCTCCCCTCTCCTCCCCTCCTCTCCCCTCCCTCTCCTCCCCTCCCCTCCCCTCCCGTGCCCTCCTCTCCCCTCCCTGCTCTCCTACACTCGCCTCTCCCTCTCCCTTCCTCTCCAGAACAGGTAAGCTAAGGAACAAGCCAGGATTAGCATCCAGTTCCCTAGAGTTCCGGCCCAGTGTCTCCTGTCAGTGGGTGGATATCCGACTCCTACCCCGTGCACACCAGGGGGACTGGCCTGTGGATCCCATCTTCCCTGAGAGGAGACAGAATAACAAGTGGGGACATACATTTATCACTTTTCTTCCTTTCTAACCTGAGGGCTGTCTGAACTCACTTCTGAGAAGCCCAAGTAGTCCTTTTGCTAGTTAGAGAACCAGGGGTAGTTACGTAACAAAGCAGCAGTGGCCTCCATAAAGTGACAGGCACCAGGATTGGGAACTGCAGCCTTCACTCACCCCGCCTGGGCTACAGGTGCCCACTGAGAGCTTTTCTTCTGTGCGTTTGCAGCCTAAGCTGTCTCTGTGAGTTCTTGTGGGCTCCCGCCTAGACTGTGAGTGCAAGGAGGGCTGTGGTGGTGAGGGGGAGCCCCGTGCACCCGCTGTGTGCTGCTGTCCTGCTTCCTCACCTTCTGACCCAATGCAATATTCCGGGCTTGCTTCCACTCCTCTCCGCCCCAGAGTGAAGTCAGCCTTCGAGAAGCGCAGGTCTGTGTGCAGGGAGCACCAGCTGCCAGTAGGGTTTGTCCCTTGTGGGCACTGGTAGTGGGTGGAGCCAGCTGGGTTTTGCATACTTACATCTGAGACCTCCCAATCAAATCTGAACCCACAGCGTTCTTCCTCATCTCTCTGTTTTTATTTCTGCATCTCCCTTCTCTGGGGAGGACTTGGATCCCCAACAGGGTTAACACACCTCCGCATTGGATGCATCCCGTTACAGACACAAAATGCTCTCAGAGTTATTTCAATAATACTGTGCTGGGGCTGGCACTGTGGCACACTGGGTTAATCCTCTGCCTGTGGCGCCGGCATCCCATATGGGCGCCGGGTTCTAGTCCTGGTTGCTCCTCTTCCGGTTCAGCTCTCTGCTATGGTCTGGGAAAGCAGTAAAAGATGGCCCACATGCTCGGGCCCCTGCACCTGCATGGGAGACCTGGAAGAAGCTCCTGGCTCCTGGCTTCAGATTGGCGCAGCTCCGGCCGTTGCGGCCATTTGGGGAGTGAACCAATGGAAAGATGACCTCTCTCTATCTGTCTCTCTCACTGTCTGTAAATCTATCTGTCAAATAAATAAATAAAATATTTTAAAAAATAATACTATGCTATCAACAAAGCTCTAAGGTCAAGGTCTCTTTGAGCTGTATTTCAGCAAAGATACAGTTAGGACCTTGCTAAATGCCACTTGAATTAGTTTTCTTTTCTTTCTTTTTTTTTTTTTTTTGACAGGCAGAGTGGACAGTGAGAGAGAGAGACAGAGAGAAAGGTCTTCCTTTTGCCGTTGGTTCACCCTCCAATGGCCACTGCCGCTGGCGCACCGCGCTGATCCGATGGCAGGAGCCAGGTGCTTCTCCTGGTCTCCCATGGGGTGCAGGGCCCAAGACCTGGGCCATCCTCCACTGCACTCCCGGGCCACAGCAGAGAGCTGGCCTTCCTGGAAGAGGAGCAACCGGGACAGAATCCAGCGCCCCAATTGAATTAGTTTTCTTATTGCTTGGAACATGACCAGTGATTTGATTGGAACATTGCATTTGTGTGTGTGTGTGTTCAGTGTTAGGCTCACTTCTCACAGTAAAGCAAGCAAGCTCAATGGATAGCGAAGTGAGGTCACATTCTGAACTCCACGTGGCACTTCCCAGCTGGGGTTGCCACCTGAGATTTTCCTTGACCTCCTCCGAGTTCCTTTCCTCTCAGCCAAGGAATTCCTTGAACCACCCAAACCTGGATGCCTGGCTCCCGGGCATCCACAGTTAATAATCAGTCGATTATTCCGCTTTTGCCACTATGGTAGGAGAGAGCCTAAGTCCTGCTTGGTTCTTATTTTCCTGTGATGAAGAGGAACAGGACCCACTGCCGGCCCAGTGGGACAAGGGCCCCACCATGGGTCAGTCAACAGATTCTCTGCGTGGGTGCAGAGCCACTGGATTGCTGGAGCTCCATGCAGAAATGACAGGAACACTGGTGGCTGTGCCGAGAGTGGAGGTGCGGGAGGAGCTCTGTGAGTGTGCTGTGAGTTGTAAAGTGGGCTCTCGGGTTGGCTCTGTGGCACAGCGGGTGTAAGACCAGGCCTGCAGGGCCGGCGTGCCATATGGTTCAAGTCCCGGCTGCTCCACTTCTGATTCAACTCCCTGCTAATGCACCTGGGAAAGCAGTGGAGGACGGCCCCTGCACCCACGTGGGAGACCTGGAAGGAGGTCCTGGCTCCCGGCTTCAGATCAGCTCAGCCGTTGCGGTCATTTGGGGACTGAACCAGTGAATGAAAGACTGTTTCTCTCTGTCTCTCTCTGTAACTCTGTCTTGCAAATAAGCAAAACAAATCATTTTTTTAAAGAGTGGCTCTCATTCCCACTTCCCATCCTTGGATTCTTCCCCATGGTTCTGGGTTTGGGAGAATCAATGCCATCTATTGGCCTCTGTGTAGGGAAGAAGCTGCGTTTTATCAGACCACACCTCCCTCACATGGTGCACAACACCAGCTCCTAGGTCTTCAGTAGCCAACCTCACCATCCTCCAAGCCAAGAAGCTCCTGGGTGGGGAAAGCCAGATGTGCCAGTCCTCACCCCACCTCTCTGTAAAAGGAGGGTTCCCCTCAGAATAGCCTCCATGTGGTGCTGGACAGGTACACGGTATCCTTTAATCATAAGGATGCCATTGCTCAGAGAAGCCTGGCAGGTAGGGCCGACAGATCTCTAAGCAGCGTAAGTGTCAGTTCTAGTGAGGGTGAGTGTGGTCCTCCCTGGAGTGCACCTGCATTGACCTGCCACAGGTGACCGGCTGGTGCTGAGGCTTATGGGGCCACCCGGGTGCTCAGTGCTGCTCACAGCTTCTCAGATTGGACACCCAAAGGTGTCCATAGCCAGACAGGCCTTGGGAGGGGGCCATTCCTATGTGAAAGCTCACGTGGCTTCTCCATCAAGGTCGCCATGGCCACAGCGTTCAGAAGCCCGTTTAGGCTGTCCTTGGAGTAACTGGGAAATGCAGATGATTGACATTCAGGGAGGTGGGCTCAGCATGCGCAATCTCCTCCAATGTGAGTGTTTTTGGAGAATATTCACATGTGACTCAGTTCTGAAAGGTCCTGTCTCACTCCGTCACCAATCTCTCCTTCATCACCTGTCTTCCAGTTTGGGTTTTCCAGCCAGGCAATAGCCTTTGCCCATGAATTCACGTAGATCCCTCACTCTAAAAATCTCACCTGGCAGCATGGGTGAGATGTCTGTCCACTAGGATGCTTTCATAAGTCTCAGTTCCTTCATCGCTCGTATTCTACCATGGGGACGCAGGAGCTGTGCTGCATAAACATGCACAGTAAATCATGTCACGGGCCCAGCGCTGTGGCGTAGTGGGTTAAGCTGCCCCCTGCAACACCGGCACCCCATGTGGGCGCCGGTTCATGTCACGGCTGCTCCACTTCTGATCCAGTCCCTGCTAACGCACCCGGGAAAGCAGCGACAGATGGCCCAAGGACTTGGGAGACCCAGAAGGAGTTCCTGGCTCCTGGCTTCAGCCTGGCCCAGCCCTGGCCATTGCAGCCATTTGAGGAGTGAACTAGATATGGAAGGTGGGCTGGTCCGGGAGAAGCATGGACGTTAGGGTTTTTGGAAGATGCTGCCAAGGCTAGGATGCCCTGTGTCGCAGGCAGGGCTCCCCTGGCTGGCTTAGTCTCTGGTCTCCTAGGAGCAGGTCCCTGCTGGAGGGGCAGGCTCGCGGGCTGGGGATCTTTGGTATTCAGAGCAATGATCTCTTGAGCAGAAGGCGGCTCAGGTGAAGGCGCTACTTCACCCGGATTAGCCACAGTGTGCCAGCTGGGCCCAGAATCTGGCTGGGACTGACGAGCAGCCCCCAGGCGCAGCGTTGAGGACAGATTGCCACAATGACTGCCAAGGACGTGCCGGATTGGACACAATGAGGAGGACACCGGCAGGAGGGACTAGAGGGGCCAGCCAGCTCCAGACCACCTCCACACCTGCCGAGCGGGAAGCTGTCAGCACCCTTCCCCTGCCCACCGGTGCCAGCACAGCCTTCTGACCGCGCCAACGACTCCACGCCGGGTTTCTGCCTTGTGTCGAAGTCACTGCCTCTTTCCTCCAGTGCTTGGTGGCCCAGGTTGGATACTTGTGGCTTACACTGGGGCAGACGGATTTTCTGCTGCCCTTTAGAGAAGCAGTGACCTGTGCACCTGTGGGTCCCCTGGGCTTGTTCTCATGAGAGATGGGAGGGTGTGTGCTCCTTGCCTCATGCCAGGGCCCGGAGGGTGCCCCGTCCTTGGGTGGCTTGATCTGTTAGGGCGTTGTAGCAGCAGTTCATAGACTGGGTCGTGCATAAACAGCCCCTGGCTGCAGCCTGGCCCAGCCCTGGCTGTTGTGGGCACTCGAGGGAGTGAACCCGTGGATGCAAGATCTCTCTCTCTCTCTCTCTCTCCCCCTCTCTCTGTGATTCTGCCTTTCAAATAAATGAGTAAACCTTTGACAAATACAGTAGAAATGCATTGCTCATGGTTCTGGAGGCTGGGAGGCGTAAGATCACGGTGCCAGTGGTCCAGTGTGCGGTCAGGTCTCCCTGCTTCCGAGAGGGGTGGGGGAGCGGCAGGCATCTTGCTCAGGTCCCTTTAATAAAGGCACTCATCACCCACTCATCAGAGGGGAGCCTTTGTGACTGCACCCCCGCCCCCACCCCAGGGTCCACCCCAGGCCCTGGGGCACTGCCTTTCTCTCTGATTGAACACTGTGTGTCCTGCTTGACCAATAGTGAGGCTACACATCTGCTTCCGCCCTGCTGGGTATCCCAGGGCCGCCCTGGAGTCCACGGAGGGCTGTGGGACCTGCTCCCCTGCACACGCCTCCGGCTGTGGCTCCTTCTGCAGCTCTGCTGCCCCTACCTTCTGTGTGCCAGTGCTCACTTTTTATTTGTTCACATTCCCTGGTCCGTTGAGAATCCTACATAAGGACTTGAGCACTAAACAAATATTTATTATTTGGGGGATTGGGGTGGAGCGAGGATACTTAAGTGCTTCACCCTGGTCCTTCAGGCACTCTTAATCAACCTGGCTTTCGTCCACTCCCGTAGGCACCTGCTGCTTTATTTGTCCATTCATGATAGGTTGCTGTAGCTGTGTACCAGGGGCTAGTCTAGAGTCCCAGGGAGTCCAGGGTCTCATCAGTCCCACAGATTCATGGGAACGACAGCCATGATGGGGCCAGCTGACAAGCGCCACAAAGACAAGGTCTGTGCACAGGAGCTTGGAGACCTTGGAAGAGAAGGACACCTGGAAGAGTGTCCCAAGTGAGCTCCCTGTCCCTGGACTTCCTGTATTCACCCTGGTCACTGAGTCACACGCCTTTGTGTTTGCCCGATTCTTGCAGCTCAGTATAAACTGCATTTTGGAAAATAACTTGGCGACTTCTTTAAGTAAATGGCATTTTCTCTTAGACTGATTTTAAAACTCAGATGTTTAATTTTTGTCTTTTATTGCCATTTCTCCCATGAACTCCTTGCTCCATTTATTTTTGTTTTCATTTTTTGAAAAAGGCAGAGAGAGAGAGAGAGAGAGAGATCTTCCAACCACTTGTTCACTCCTCAACTGCCTTCAATAACCCGTGCTGGGTCAGGCTGAAGCTGGGAGCTGGGGGCTGGGAGCTCCATCCTGGTCTCCATTGCAGGGGCAGGGACCCGAGTACTTGAGCCACCACCTGCTGCCTCCCAGGGTGAGCATCAGCAGGAAGCTGCTATCGGGAGCAGAGCTGGGACTCGCACTCTAATATGGGGTATGAGCATCCCAAGTACCCTTATAGTACCTGCCTTCTTTAAAAAAATTGTTTACTTATTTGAAAGGGGGTGGGGGGAGGGAGAGAGAGAGAGAGAGATGGTCCATCTGCTGGTTTATCTCGAATTCCCTCATCAGCCGGTGCTGGACCAGGCCAAAGCTAAGAGCCAGGAACTCCATCGGCGTTTCCCTGCGGGTGGCAAGAACACAGCATGAGGTCATCATTTGCTGGCTCCCAGGCACAGTAGCAGGAGTTTGATCAGAAGCTCAGAGCAGCCGGGTGGGAACCAGGCACTCTGACAGAGGATGCTGGTGTCCCAGTGGCACCTGTGCGGAGCAACTCGGACTAGACTAAGTTACTGGAATTAAGACTTATTCTATGCATCTGCTTTCCCACAATATGGCGCTGAGAAAGGAAACAGCTTCTACACAGCTGCCTCCAGTTCAACCAATAAACTGTGGGACCTGCTCCTGATTGGAGGAGAGCAGCGTACTCGGTGTGTGGGTAGCAGAGTTGGGATTGGTGGAAGAGGACTATAAAGGAGGAGAGAGACGGCATGCACCAGGAACATCTAAGGGGAACACCTGTGCAGCCCCCGAGAGAGCCGGCCGGCAGTATGCCGCTCCCCCGCGGAAGTGGGGAATGTGGCAGGGGGAACCGCCCTTCCACGGAGGTGGAGGGAAGGTAGCCAACCCGGGAAGAACCAGCGGCGAACCCGGGGAGGGCCGAGCAGATGAAGGAACAGCGCAGGGTCCTGTGTCGTTCCTCCACGAAGACGGGGAGCGACAGCACCGTATCCTGCCGTGCCGTGACGCCCACACCTGGTGCCTGCTGTTTAAATGGCCGCCTGTGCATTTATTCTGGTAGCTTCTCCTCTCCCTGTGACACCGTGGCTTCCTGGGATGAAGACTTGCATCCGTCTGAACAACGGCAGGGACTCACTGCTGAACACGCAGAGGAGGACCATTAGAAACAGGGCTTAGTTCCGAAGAACGGGCTTGCCTCTCGTGTTCCACACTTAATATCTGTCCCAGAGAAACATCCCGAGGTACCAAAGCATCCCGTCCATTGCCAGTTGCCAGAGGCACAAAGTTGCTTCCACTTTGTCTCCTTCTCACTCCTGTGGCTCCGAGGGAGTGACGCTGTTTCCACTCTCCGGGTCCCCTCTGCCAGCCGATCTCTGGCTGCGCAGGGGAGAAGTCGCCTCAGCTCTTTCTCCAGCTCCCCCAGCTCCAGGCAGGTCCCCAGCAGCCACGCCACAAGGCAGGGGGATCCCGATCACTCACAGGGAGCTGTCAGTGGCTTGCTGCCTCTTCCTAGCAAATGAATCACCCAGCTTACACCTCGAGTGAGCACTTACGGACCCAGGAACAATGCTCTTAGAACAGCCATGAAAGCGAGAAGACAGAAAAAGGAGCTAGATGGAGGTGGCCCAGAGCAAAGCCCGCAGGAAGCAGGGGGTATTGGAGAAGCAGACCTCGGTCTGAGTTGGACGGGAGGCACCACGTTTTGGAATTTGTGTCCCTGTGATTTATTTTCCAGGGCTGTGCTTCTCAGGGCGAAAGATTCTCTTATGTTTTCCTATGTAAGGATCAGACCGAAAGCACAGACCACATGCCATTGAACTCATTAAGAAGAAATCTGGTTTTGCTTCATTTCACCTGGTATTAATGGTTTGACAGGAGCCACGTGAAGGTTTATTCTTGGTTAGGAGATGAAAATTCAAACCCATTCAACGTTAGGTAAAAATGTAATGGGTTTTGGATGGAAAGTTCGAGCCAGGAAGAGTTACAGATGAAAACATCAGCATCACTTGAGACCAGCATAAAACAAATCACTACTTAAATACGGAGAGTCGTGCCCAGAGCAACATTGGCATTCACGTCCTATCCGTAAAAGCTACAGCCTGGCAGAAGGTCACCACTCCCGGAAATGAGAGTGAAAGTGGAAGATTAGGGACCCACAAGGCAATGAGCTTTAGACAAGGAACATGCGCCGCATTCCTTCGACTGTTGCTTCCAAATTATTTCTCAAACAAATCAGGCAAAAATAAGACAAAGGAAAAAAACCACGTCTCTCCCTTTGACTTGGAAGAAGCTTTGGGAACTGTAGTCCTGTCCCTGTCTTGCTTGCCCTTTGCCCTTTGTCCTTTGCCCTCAAGTGGGGGGATCGGCAGAGCAATCAATGCCACTGACCTCCTCCAGTCCGCAGGCCCCAGGTGTTGCCTGGCGGGGGACCCCCACCCTCACTCGGAGGACTTCCAGGGGTCTTCTCCACTGGGTGAGTCTCCGGATGCAGCGTAACACAGCAAACACAAGGCACGTGCAGACGGGCTGCTCCCCACAGGCAGCGGGTCTCAGGGCCTGGCCTGGGAGGGTGGAGTGCTGGGGCTGGGCCCTGCGTGGGGGAGGGGAAGCTTGCAGACGAACTTGTGCAGGGAGACCTCAGGTGGGTTCCACCAGCTCTGTAAGAGGGGCTGAAGACTTGCCTCCTGGGCTAGCAATGAGATAGCTACCCAATAGAACTGGCTTTGCTTCCCCTGCGCCTTCCAGATAGCAACATACATGTGCGTGAGCTTCAGGGCAGACTGCAGCCGTGTCTCCTCCAAGTGCGCCGTGAGCACATCGTAAGATAAGCGATGTGCCTGTGTACTTACTCCATCTCACATATATACTTACACTTCTCAGAATTATTGCTTATTTGTGTGAGAGGTAGGGAGACACAGGTGATAGACAACTGCTAGGTAGATAGAGACAGAGACAGACTAATGGTTCACTCCCCAAATGCCCGGATGGCTGGGGGTGAGCCAGGGCTGGAGTCGAGAGCCAGGAACACACAATCCAGTTTACAACCGAGTGGTGGGGACCACATGGAGCTGTCACCACTGCCTCCCAGTGCCTGCTGGAGTCGGCAGCAGGAGCCTGGGACGAATCCAGACTGATGAGCGCCCTGTGGGAGCCTGAACAGCGAGGCTCAACGCCTGCCCTGTGTTATAGTTTCGGATAAAGGGACGAAGGCTGAGAAGGTCCAACCTCGCTTTGCTTGCTGGCTGGGATACGTAATGAAAGGTGAAGGTGGCAAAGGTATCATCAAGGCTGCAGGAAGACTGACGGGCGGGGGTAGCTGAACGAGCAGGCCTCCTGGCAGCCACCCTCCTCCCCTACGGCTTGGGGTACTCGCTGTCCTGGGGTGGCATGACTTTGTGTGTTTGTTTCAGCCGTGTCGACACAGCCAGCATCTGCGCATGGACACACCCTCCCCGCGGTGGAACACCTGCTTCCGTCGTGGGGCCATCGTCCTTATCCTGTGAGCAGCACGGGATTTTTCAATCCAGCCTTTCTGATAGAAGGGTGTGGTTCTGGAGTATTTTTATTAGGAAAAGCAATGAAGGGGAGAACTGAGCCTCCGTCAGTTAAGCGGCTGGGTCACTTGTCTGGGCCCCTCTTCCTGAGGAATGCCGGGTACTCAGATTTCCCGGGACCGTCAGCCTAGGACTGTGCCCCGCCGTGCAGCACCAGCTGGGCCCTGCTGGGGAGTTCTTCTGCCTTGTCCCTCCCTGCTGGCCACCACATCCGCATCACGGGGCCCATTCCCCGCCCTTCCGCCTTGTCTTGGAGACATTCTCCCACGTGGCTGCAGTACTCCACACCCTGTCTTCATCTGTTTTGCGTCCATCCTACTTGTGTATCTAATGCCACCTCCATAAGTTGTTTCTCGCTCTTCCATCGTTTTCCATGTCTTCCTTCAGGACCAGGAGGGAAGGGGCCGTGCACGACATCTGTTCTCATGGCTGGGACCTGCTTGGGCTGCCGGATGGCGAAAGTCCTGGGTGTACGTGGCTGCTTCTATCCTGTTCTCCCCCTGCAAGGCTGCTGCTTCTGCTAATTCGAGTGTCAGGCACCCGGAGTTGGCTCTCCGTTTCCTCAATCTACCCAACCCAATTGTACTCCAAGGCTCAATCTACCCAAGCCAAGCCAACTCCAAGCCTCAATCTGCCCAACCCGAGACGACTCCAAGCCTCAATCTACCCAACCAGAGACGACTCCAAGCCTCAATCTACCCAACCCGAGACGACTCCAGGTCTTTCCTGGCAAGCAGAGAGCAGAGCGATGCAGCTCCTGCATGGTCTCTGAGGTTCAGCTGCTCAAACGTGAATGGATTTATGAGCTCTCAAAGGAGGTGAGAGACCCCGGGCTCCCCAGCAAAGCAGTCATCGCTCCTGGACTCGGGAACTGGACTTAGCTCCTACTGAGACCTTCTCTTTACGGTTGCTGGTTTACTACTAAGCCCACGGAGAGCGGCTCCCAGGGATCCCACGTCTTCACTCGGGCTCTGTGTCTCTGCACTTCCAATGTGAGCTGGACCTGGTTACTTCTTTCTCACAGATAAAATGTGGCTAGACTGATGGCTTCCCCTCCTCCCCCATGCTTTCTCACTCACCTGCTCTGAGCAAAGTGATTCTAGGAAGAAGCCCACATAGCCAGGAACCAGGGGGCTGCCAGCTGCCAACCAGCAATGGATTGAGGTCTGGACACAACAGCCCACCCGGAACTGAATCCTGCCTACAACTGCACAGATGGGCCTGGAAGCAGGATTTTCCCAGGCGGGCTCTGAGATGATGGTGGTCCTGCGTTAACCGTGGAGTGCAGTCGTGATGGGGATCTAAGCTGAGCACCGGGAGTCCTGACCTGCAGGGGGTGTGAGAGAGCCCAGCCCAGAGCCGGGGCGAGGCTACACAGCCACAGAGAGCCAGCACATCGCACTTGGTCATCTGGTGAGACTGGCAGGAGGCCAGTGTTTTGCGTGGAAGAGTTATTTTTAGATCTCCCCTTACTGCTGTGTCTATCATGAAGACTTCAGGAAATCATTTTCTAACCAAAAACTAAGACAAAAACAACCCCCCTCCCTCCAAATCTCTCAAAAAGCCACACAACCAAACCTCTGGGAAACACCCAAGGAGTTTTTTCTTTTTTAAGATTTATTTATTTATTTATTCAAAAGGCAGAGCTATGGAGAGGCAGAGGCAAAGGCAGAGAGAGAGAGAGAGAGAGAGAGGTCTTCCATCCACTGGTTCACTCCCCAGATGGCCGCAACAGTCAGAGTTGCGCCAAACTGAAGTCAGGAGCCAGGAGCCTCCTCCGGGTCTCCCACGTAGGTGAAGGGGCCCAAGGACTTGAGCCATCTGCCACTGATTTCCTAGGCCACAGCAGAGAGCTGGGTCGGAAGTGGAGCAGCCAGGACCCAAACCAGAGCCCATGTGGGATGCCAGCACCGCACACGGCGGCTTTACCTGCTACGCCACAGCGCCGGCCCCCACCCACAGAGTTTTCATCGTGTATGATTCCTGGTTTTCAGATTGTGTGTGTGAGCAACTTCAGATAGTGCAGGACCCCGTCTGCTGACCACAGCAAGCCCTGGCGAATAAGAGGGTTGCCTTCATTCTGCTGATTGCATTGCCATCACGGGACATCAAGCAGAGCTGTGACACCCACCGTGCTGCGGGCAAGCAGGGCGAGGTGAAGCGGAAGTGGATCCCTCTATCTATAACTTGGACCTCCTTCAGAAAGCTGGGCCCATATTTTCAAATCCTTGGAGATCATTGCACACAAATTCCTGAATTATCCCAACACAGGCAGATTCCAAAGAGAAACTGGGCCCCCTACGGCGGAGAGCTCTGTTCCTGCCTAGGTTGGAGATTTGCTCTCTCGGTCTCTGTTAGGGGAAGAAGCAAGGTTTCCTGTTTCCCAGGAATCAGCCTACGCTGAGGGTGGGAGAAGGGGCACGGGTCCTGCGCCTGCCCTGGCTGCCTGCTGGGGGTTCCTGGGATGCGCCAGCCCTTTCTAGGTCCTGGGCAGTTTTCCCAGACTTGATTCCTGCTGGCATTCCCACCAGCCCGGCGGGAATGGCAGGGAGGCAGGCTTCCTGAAGTTCCCTCCGCAAACCACTCTGTGGGCTCAGAGCTTGCGCTGAACCCCAGCCTGCTGCTCCCCGTCCTCTGCTGGCTGCTCACGGGGTCTGGCAGGAGGGGCTGCCCAGGTGTCAGCTCCCCGGCCCTCTAGTCAGGGCCGTGACGGTGGCTGGGGTGTCTGTCTGTTACAGCTGATCTGATCCCCAGGAACTTGTTCTACTTGAGACGAAGCAGGTGAACAAACCGAGAAGGCGACTTTTAGGAGCTGTCCGCTGAATCCGGTAAGTTTCCACCTTGGCGGTGCCATTCCATCTAGGGAGCGGGGAAGACGGCTTGGAACCTCTAAGCGACGCTTTCTCCCGCTGCAGAACAACGCGGGTGGGGAAATCCTCAAGCAGCCGTGTGCACTGCGGCTGGTGCCTGGCAGGCAGAGGGAGGCCTTGTGATTCAGTGCGGCCTTGTGGGGTGGCGGGAGAATTTCATGAACGCAAGGGCTGTGCGGGGACATTCGATTGGGACCCTTTCTGCTTCCACTGAGACGCTGACATGATGCGTTTGGGATGCTACAGCCAGTGACGCGGCAGCCCCGCCCCGCTCACAGGGAGGGAACCACGTCTTGGGTCCCAGGGAAGAGGGAGGCTGTGGAGAGGATCCGCAAGAGAAGTGGGGAAACTCCACGAACGGGTTTCTTGGGCCACACTTGACGCCCCACCCATCCTCACCGTGGGCGGAAGCAAGGGGTGTGGCCTACCGAGAGGGCGCTGCATGGAGGAGGCAGAGAACCTACGCCTGGCCCTTGACCAGCGCCACTGGGAGCTGCTGGTGGGAGCCTCCCGGAGAAGCGTGGAAGCCTGGAGCCTCCTTTACTGCACAAGGGGCCCAGAGCAGCTCTGGGGGGATCTACCCGCCCTCCCGGGGCTCCGCCCACTCTGCGGGGGCTCTGCCCACCCTCCTGGGGCTCCGCCTGCCCTGCGGGGGCGGGGGGCACTCCGCCCATCTTCCTGGGGCTCTGCCCGCCCTCCTGGGCAAGTGCCAAAGTGGCTTCTCCAACACAGTCACCTCCCAAGCTGGCTTTTTTTTTTTTTTTTTTTTTTAAGAATTATTCATTTATTTCAAAGTCAGAGTTACAGAGAGGCAGAGAGAGGTCTTCCATCCACTAGTTCACTCCCCAGATGGCCGCTACGGCCGGAGCTGTGCCAGTTGGAAGCCGGGAGCCAGGAGCTTCTTCTGGGTCTCCCATTTGGGTGCAGGGGCCCAAGGACTTGGGCCATCTTCCACTGCTTCCCCAGGCAATAGCAGGGAGCTGGATCGGAAGTGGAGTATTTGGGACTTGAACCAGCGCCCATATGGGATGCTGGCGCTGCAGGTGTGGCTTTACCCACTTTGCCACAGCGCCAGCCCCCCATACTGGGCTTCTCACACAATCCGATGGAACTCTGACTCTGCCGACCAGAGCTGGGCTGTGAGGCTCTGGGGCAATGCCACTGCTGCTGGCCATGGGTCCGCACTGCAGGCGTCTGGGGTGGTGGTGGAGGGGCCCTCAGCAGAGGGTCTCCTCCTGAAGCCAGGGGCATGGGGAGGGGTCCAGCAGCCCCGGGAACAGAGACGCAGGTGTCTGTCCTGGGCGTGGAGCAGGGAGGACACCACGTGGACTCTCCAGGTCTCCCCAGACCTCGCACGAGAGAAAGCTCACTCTGCTGCCAGGCCCAGAGAGGGGAGCCACAGCTGTCCTGTCTCCCACGCCCCTCCCATCCGTCCCCCTGCACTGGCCTTGGGGCCCGGGAAAGACGTTTGGGAAAGAGTGGGCCAGTGGTTGCTGATGTCAGGGCGGTGGAAGGCTCGTGGCCCTGGGTACCATCTGAACCCAGAAGGAAGCACGAAGCAGACTAAGCAGTTGTGGCTAGAAGCTCCCTGCCTCACACGGTGTGGCTGACGCTAGCCCGTTCCTGACCCAGCAGTCTCCCTTCCCTCCCACTCACAGAGCAGGGCCTCCTCTCCCAACTTCCCTCCAGGAGGACGTGGGCCCACGACTGAGCCGCAGCCGACAGAATGAGGCGGAAGAGATGGAACCACTCCAGGCCGCCTGTGACTTTCTCACGGAGTGAAGTCCTTGCTCCAGTCCCCAGCCGCTGGCGAAGTGGGGATCACTGCGAAGGCAAAGGGGCTACGGGGCACTAAGTGGGAGGGTGCTGGTCTCCAAGTGACTGCGTGTGGAGCCGACCAGCACTCAGGGGCAGCAGGGGAACGGAAACGCAGGCTTCTTACGCTGAGCCGCTGGATCCTGTGGTCGTCCATCAAGGCAACAGACGTGGGCAGGGCTAGACTCAGACAAGAAAGTGGCTCCTGGGGCCAAATGCCAGCGTCAGGAGTTCCTGGGGGGAGATGTGGCCGCTTGTCACGCGGGCAAACTTCTGTCTCGTGACTACTGTGTGTTACGTCTCTGTGGGGTGCACCCTCCTTGGTGAGGATGAAAGACACCTAGATGCCTGCCCCTAGTGACAGACGGCAATGACATCATCAGGAGCTGAGGCACCTCATTCCCGACCCTCGACACCCCTGTGCACTGGAGGCCATTGTGATGTGGATGTCCTGTGGCCTGGCCTTTCTGTTGCTGGAGAAGTGTTGTTACTTTCTAAAGCATACAATGCTATCCTCTTGTGAAAGTTTCCAAACCTGGAGCCGGCACTTGGCATAATATGGTAAGCCTCCGCCTGCGGCACCAGCATCCCAAATGGGTGCTGGTTTAAGTCCTGGCAACTCTTCTTCCAATCCAGCTCCCTGCTAATGCACCTGGGAAAGCAGCAGAAAATGGTCCAAGTGCTGGGGCCCCTGCACCTTCCTGGAGACTCAGAAGAAGCTCCTGGCTCCCGGCTTTGGATCAGCTCAGCTCCAGGCCGTTGTGGCCATTTGGGGAGTGAACCAGCGGACGGAAGATTCTCTCTCTCTCTCTCTCTCTCTCTCCTTCTCTCTCTCTCTCTGTAACTCTGCCTCTCAAATAAATAAATAAATCTTTTTTAAAAAAAAGAAATTGAGTCACGAATGCTTTGATTTTAAAAAAGGTTTCCAAACCCAAGGGATTGACGATACTTCGCCAACTGCAAAATGCCGTTATAATTTTCTGAAGAACTGCTTTCTCAGCAAGTCGCATGTATCTATGAACCAGCAACAAAAAAAGTGTCTGAAAAGTTAGTTTTGCAACATGACAACCACCCGCTTTGGTCACCGTTTGGTCACTGTTGAGGGGCAGCCAGGGGGCCTCTGTTGGCTGCACCTGCTCTCCCTGTTGTCACACTCGAGCTTGGCTGACTTCGGCTCCTTCGATCCCCAGACGTAGGTTTGGAGACAAAGCCTCTTCTTCAGAGGGCGACAGAATTTACCATTCTTCTCCTAGTTGCTTTAGATCACGGACCCTCAGCCCCTTTGTTGAAATTTTAAAAGAAGATCAAAACCTCCAGTCGAATTTGGTTTTATTGCAGTTTTCTTTAGCGCTTTGATTGCCCCCCTTGGAATGCCACAATCCTTTCGTTCTCTTTCATTTTTCTTTAGACTTGGGACACCAAACGGTGACATCAGGAAAATGTCATCTGCGTGCACTGGCCAGCCTCCCTTTGAAGCACACGCGCTCCCTGGGGCCACAGGACAAGGCCAGCCTGCAGAGAGGCTGAGCGGCTGTGGATGATTAATTCAAAGGCAGACAGCGGCACGTTCGAGGCATTCCTACTACGGAACACAATGGAAACGAATGCATGGATTTATTCCTCTCTAATTATTTCCTTCTGCGAAGACCTCAAGATTTTCTTCTGCCATTGTCATGATCCAGCAAATGACATAAAATCCAGATTACGCTGTGCAGATGTCGGAAAGTGACATTTAAAATCTAAATGCCTTTCTAAAGGCCTGGAGAATGATCTGAGGAATTACCTACCGCAGGGGACGCGGCTGTACCACAGGGCTCTAGTGAGACGCACCCTTTGAAAATGCCATCTTTTAAAGTTTGCAAAGCATCCCAGATTTTAGAGAAACTTGCAAATCACAATAATGGAACAGCACAGGGGTCTTCAGCCCTTGGGTCGAGTGTACAACCGCAAAGGTCACTGTCCCCAGCCTGTGTCTTGCGTGCTCCAACCCTGTGCAACCTGCTGTGGGCGCCGTGTCGGGCAGAACATTGCTGGTTGCAGAACGAGCTTCATAAAGTCCCTGCTGGTGAGTAAGATGCAAAGGAGGAAGACTGGGGGTGGAGAGTCTATTTTTAGCTTTTTGGATGCAGTGCTACTGTTTTGGGAAACGCTGAGCATTGTAGAGAGCTTGCCATTCCACAGTAAATAGAAATATAATTGCTTTCAGCTTCATTTTATGGATTTTTATGTGCAGCTAAAAACAATTTGAAAAATGTAATGAAATGACTCTAAACATTTACTTGGAATACAGTTTCTCCCCCAGCTAATTTAAGGATGTTTTCTGTTGAGAGTTTCCTGATGAGGATTAAAATAGAAATCAATTCCACTAACTTCTCACGGAAGAAATACATTTTAGAAGTGGGGGCCCGGGGTGGGCGCCATCCGCGTCCCACTGCAGATGCTCTCTTGTGCGCCCTGCCTGTCCTGTGATCCGAGCCTCCTGTGACAGCTGTCTGGACAGGGACAGCAAAGGACTTCTAACAGCAATGGAGAGGTTATCTCTCCTTCTAGAAGAATCCTGTGGACTTCATATCACACATTGTGTCCAAGCTGCATAATGCTTACATTTGGAGTCCATCATAAATCCGAGATTGTAATTGCCTGTTTTCACTGAGCAACATACACACCATTCTACTAAATTAGATACCATTATTTAAGAATAGTAATGATGTATCCCGCCACCCTAGAAAACACATTTGAAATCATTTTAACCCTCTATAAACATTTTATCGTTTTTAGAGCTCTCTCATAAATAACTTTCTACAGAAGCAACAACATTGGGCAGTGTTTGAACGGAGGGTAATAATTCATACCAATTATATTGCTAAACATAAGACTGTGTACCCGATAATATATCGTAATTCATACCTTATGACCTGATGGCAGTTAAAATACTATCCTTGTTTTGCAAACATTCACAACTGTGGGAAGCTTGCCTGTGTGGAACAATAAGCAGTGCTTAATTATTGAGAATAGTATCTGTTTAATTTTCTTGACAAGGGTCACCTCACTCGAGGGTCATCTGAGGGTACCATTCATCCACAGAGAGTCTTGTACTTTATCTCAAATTGCCTCTAGTGAGACTGTGACGCCTACCATGGACACTCCTGCCGTGGACTCTCTGCTGACGGTCCTACCACGCAAGTGGAGCAGGTGCAATCGGATGGTGCTAATGCAGGAGGCTGCAGAAGATGTTGTTTAAATAATCCACAAGGGCGTGGCCTTCCAGCTGCAGAAGGTCGACAAACCTCATGATGCTCTGGTACCCTAGCCGGTGACTGTTACGCTCACCTAACACTGTGCAGGTCTAGTGGGCTAGCAGAGAACACAGGAGCATGGCGGGGACCCTTACCGGGCTTGGGACCCCTCACTTCATGGACGATCTCCTGCGTGGCTTTGCCGCATAGCTTCTTGCAACTATGTCTCTGAAAAAGGCCACTTGATTCGAAGCTTTGAGATACAGTCTGATACGCTGAGTTGACAATCTCTGCGTATCACATTAAAGTGGCATGGCCACTGGGGTCACAAAGACGAGGGTTCCTGGATGAGGGACTACTGAGGTCCTGCGCTCACTGCTCTGTCAGTGGGCAGATGATGCCACCACCTGCAGACTCAACTGCATTCCCTCGAAACTCGCAAGTGCAAACCTAAGCTGGAATCCCGTGGTGTTTCCAGAACAATGGGAGGTGCTCCGGTCGTGAGCCTGGAGTCCTCCCAGCAGGACTGGTGTCCTTAGAGGAAGAGACCCCACAAAGCTTGCTTGCTGTCTGTCTTCTCTCTGCTGCGTGAGGACAGAACGATGAGCTTCTGTCTGCAAACCAGGCAGTGGGGCCGTCACGGACACGAGGTCCGGGAGCCTAAGTGTGGGCTTCTCAGCCTCCCACCTACCTGGAAAGGTGAACGCTCACTGTGCAAGCTCTCAGCCTATGGAGATTTTTAAAAATCAATTAAAACAGTGAGTGTTAGGACTGCTATGTGCTGAGCACCTGGCGAAGGCACACCGACTGCTTCCGTGGAGCCCGGACACAGGCTCTCATGAGATGTCTACGTCAGGAGCTCCGCTGCCACACTGGCCTAAATAAATAAGTGTGGTGCAGTGGTCGAACGGGGTCTCCAGTGACGCGGCATCCCAATGAGCACCAGCTCCCGGCCCGGCTGCTCCACTGCCAACTCTGCTAATGCTCCCGGGAAAGCAGATGGCACGAGTGCGTGGCCCCCTGCCATCCACATGGGAGACCCCGATGGAGTTCCAGGCTCCTGGCTTCAGCCTGGCCGAGCTGGGCCCTTGTGGTCAACCGGGGAGTGAACCAACAGACAGATAGAAGATCTGCCCTCCCTCTCTCTTCTAATTCATTCATTCATTCAAGTCAATAAATAAATAAATAACTATCTATAAACAAATGCATTGCGGAGAACGCAACTCCAGCTTTTTACACAACCAAGATCACAAAGTGCCTACAACCTGCGAGGCAGGGCTCAGAGAGCCATGGGGCTAAGGGATGCCGGCTTCTCCTGTGGCTCTTGTTCGGGTTTAGGAAGTCAGAGGGCGGGCCTGGGGAGAAGAGGCGGGGCGAGCAGGCAGAGCGCCTCCTGTGATGGCTGGATGGCAGCAGTGATGTGGAGAGCATGTCCTGACCACGTTCCTATTTCACGTGTTCTGATGCTGACATCTGGACCTGCTCACTGCTCTCGGCTAGTCAACTCCTAGACACAGGAGTCAGGGTCTGCAGCAGCTGTTAGCCCTCGTGTAGCGTCCAGCATTGAGTTCCAGCTCCACTGCTGATCCAGCTGCCTGCTAATGTGGCTCAAGGATCTGGATCCCTGCCATCCACGTGAGGGATCTAGGCAGAGTTCTGGCCTCCTGGCTTTGGCCTGGCCCGGCTCTGGCTGTTGCGGGCATCTGGGGGAGTGAACTAGCAGATGGCAGATCTCTTGCTCCGCCTTTCAAAAAAACACAACAAAACAAAACATACAAAAAAAACCAGGAAACATCCCAGACACAGTAAGTGACTGACCCAAGGGCATAGCTCTCACATGCAGGCCACGCGCTCCAGCGCCCGTGCCTCAACCTCCTCCCGTACCAGCTCACTGGGTCCCCACTGCAGGCACCACCTGGCAGATCCACTGGTCTCAGGACTGGGGAGCGACCCCCAGAGCCAGTTTCTATCCCCGAGAACCCACTGCTGTTGGTCACGCCTGTTCTCTCTGCTCCTTCTGTGGGAGCGACAGCTCTCTGGCTTCCTCCTGTCACCTGGCCAGCCCTGGGCCTCCCCCGTGTGCTCCCTCCCACTCCAATGGCACGGTGTGATTGCTTCTCTAGTGATTTCTCAATTCGACCAACCACCTTTCTCATAGCAGCTGCCTCTGGATCTGTTGGTTTCAGCTAAATAAGCATAAGCTTGCGTGGAATGCAGGGCTCTGGAACCCGACGTTGCACAATGCAGCCAGGCAGTACCCACCACAGCGGGTGGGAGGGATCACCTCACCGCCTGTGCTTGTCTGAGCAGAGAGCACGCGTGTCCCTGGAAGACCACAGCAACAAACAAGGAGACCCACAGGAGAGCGTAATTGTACCCTTTTATTGGCACAGTCGATTTTCAAAGGCTGGTACGAAGAGAATGTTCGAAGTAGCAAGACGTGGTGGTCTGGGGCCGTTGCTCCGAGTGTGCCGACAGCCGGGGGACCGCATCCACGCGTGAGGAGGGCCGAGGGCACGCAGCAAGTCAGTCATGCAGTGGACGCTGGGAGGGAGACTGCTTTGTGATGCAGAATCTCCGTGGACTTGTCCTGTGTCAGCCCCTGGGTGTACGTGAGCCTTGGCTGCCACCAGCTATGGCTCTGAAGCCCTAAGTGTGCAAGTGAGTGCCGTAGGCGCTCCTGGAGCCACGCTGAAGTGGGGAGGTGACGTCTAAGGAGGCGTGCATGGGCCACCCCCGCGTCCAGGAGCGCAGGGCACAGGCAGGGACCACGGCCTCCTGACCCACGGCCGAATCTAAAGCAGGGAGCTCCGTCCAAGCTCTCGCAGGGACGGACCCTGGCAAAGCCGAGACCACAACGAGATGGTCGTGACAGGTTTAGGTATGATGCGTTTGAAAGAAGGGGTGGGGTGGAGAGAAAAAAAGATCTAGAAAGAATGTTTTAAAATCTGTATTTTGAGGCAGGGAGCACCACCGACGGCATAAAGTTATAAAATACAGTAATAAACACATCAAGGTGGTCAGGAGACACAAACGCCTACACAGAAGTAAGATGTCTGTCCACGTTCTGGACCGTATTAAAACCCCCGGACATACGCGGCCGTTGCTGCTGATTTCTGTAAAAATGCACAGGGCGTGTGCGTGGGTCGCTCCACGCCCACCTCTGTCTTCCCTTCTCGCTCCTCAAACACCCTGTTCCCAGCGTCTCTCTTGCCACCGATGGGTAGCATGGCCTGAAGACGTGGAACCTAAAACTCAGAGTGCATCACCACAAAACGGTAGGAAACCACACACACACACACACACACACACACACGGATGGACTCACATGCTCCCGTGTGTGCACATACCCATGCATGGATGGACTCACACATGCTCTCGAGTGTGCACACACACATGGATGATGCACACACGCTCTCGCGTGCACACACATGGATGGACTCACACATGCTCTCGAGTGTGCACACACACATGGATGATGCACACACGCTCTCACGTGCACACACAGATGAACTCACACATGCTCTCACGTGCACACACATGGATGGACTCACACATGCTCTCGTGTGTGCACACACACATGGATGGATGTACACACGCTCTCACGTGCACACACACACAGATGGACGCACATATGCTCTCACGTGCACACACATGCTCTCAAGTGCACACACAGATGAACTCACACATGCTCTCACGTGCACACACACATGGATGGACGCACACACGCTCTCACATGCACACACACACAGATGGACTCACACATGCTCTCGAGTGTGCACACACACATGGATGGACGCACACATGCTCTCACATGCACACACACGGATGGACTCACACATGCTCTCGAGTGTGCACACACACATGGATGGACGTACACATGCTCTCACATGCACACACACACATGGATGGACTCACACATGCTCTCGAGTGTGCACACACACATGGATGGACGCACACATGCTCTCACATGCACACACACGGATGGACTCACACATGCTCTCGAGTGTGCACACACACATGGATGGACTCACACATGCTCTCAAGTGTGCACACACACATGGATGGACACACACACACTCTCACATGCACACACATGCACACACACACATGGGAAACCTCATGTGTTCAGCGCCAGGGTCCTGTGCTTTGTTGTGGAAATGGTTGGAGGCAGCCCCAGCGTGCATGAGAGGCACCGTCTGGCGTCGCGGCGCGGTGTGGCTGGGCGGTGGGGCTCCGTGCGTGGCGGTGCGGCCACGTCAGATGGTGCTGTCCCAGAGCTCGGAGGGCAACCTGTGGCAGGGGCCCCCTTCTGGCTTCTTCACAAGGGTCGGCTTCTTGCAGGGCGGCGGGGGAGGCGCCCTGGGCTCGGCGGGGTGCAGGATCTGCTGCCACTCCTCTGCCTCCTCACAGAGCTTCCGCCTCCAGTCCAGCAGCTCCTGCAGGGCCACGCTCTCGTTCTCCGAGAGCCGCAGCTGGTGGATGACCTGCGGGAGGAAGACGGAGGAGAGCAGCAGTGAGTGCGGCGTGCAGCAGAAACACGCGGGGAACAGGGGCCCCGCTGGGGGCCCAGAACGGGCTCTCTGCAGAGCTCCAGGTGGGACAGCCCCTGGGGAACCCCTGAATGAAGACCAGTGGAACAGAACGCCAAGGGCAGCCCCTCATCCCCTCAGTGCACACACAAGTGCTTCCAAGCAGTGAGCACTGGGAGAGACACCCACAGCGACACGGAGCTGCTCACCGGCGGAGGGCCGGCTGAGCTCGAGAAGGCCTGAACCCTTGTTGGCTTTCTCGAAGGCACCTGAGCCTGGACCACACCAGCTGCATCTGTTGCTCCCTGTGGCTGCGAGGGGAGAAGGAGCCCCTCCCTTGACTTCAGCAGGGCACGGCAGGACAAGGAGCTGGGCAGCTGTGGCCGGGATAAGGGGATGCTGCAGACGCCCATGTTGGTTGCATTCTTGACGTGAGTATGCTGGGTTAAAGATGAGACCATGCAGTCAGAAGGGGGATGCTGGGGAGAACTGAGCGGAAACGACATGGTGCGTGCCACTCCCACAGGGCCAGGGGCTTTGTCCCGGTACCACGGCCCCCCCTGAACACAGGATTAAATGAAATCAAGCAGAACTCAGTGGCGAGGGTCCTGCACAGACAGTCGCACCTGGAAGGCAGCAAGGTTTCTCGGTGCCCCAGCCCCGGTTCTAAAGTCAACAACACAGCCCTCTGTTTCCCCAAGGAAGAGGAGTTCCAAGGCTTCAATGAAGGGGAGGGTGCAAACAAGACACAGAAGCCACGGAGGCCAAACCTATCTTCAGAGGCCATAGCTCCATCTCTTGCTGCTTATCAGCGAGGAGTCTCCCAAGTTGAGTTTCTAGGCAACCAAAAAAAAAAAAAAAACCAACCACCCAACTACCCAATAAGCATGCATGCGGCGGAGGAGACACCCGGCGAGCCCCAGGCATCGATGGAGAAGGAGCGTCGAGGGAAGCCGGCCCTGGGAGGATGCAGGCGTGAGAGATTGGGGCGGGGGGCTGGGCAGAGGCTGGAGGGGCTGGGTGGCTTCTCCCAGAGGTGGGATGAGCCGAGAGGATGCCTGCCAGGGAGGACTTGCAGAACGCAGCTGCTTAGTGCATGCTCTGGGTGCCAAGTGCGCATGACGTTCTTCTCTAAACACCTGGCAAACAGCAGCCCACGTGCTGCTCTTAGTTAGGTGCTGCCGTTGGCAGGGGAGGAAACCAAGGTGCAGAGAGGCCAGGGAACTCGCCCAAAGAACCGAGGAAAGGGAGGAAGCAGGCGGTCTGGCCCCGTCCACGTCTGCAGCTGTGGCCCCGCCTTGCACAACCTTCCTTCACAGGTGCTGGGCCCCCCTGCCCTGTGTTGTCTAACGGGAATTCCTGCGGGGTCTGGGTGTCTCCCCACGTGTGTGTTCTAGGTCTCGTAGCATCCTCCACCAGTGCGTGCCGTGCTGTCGGCTTTTAGATGCATGGAGGGGAACTCCCTGTCCGTGGGCCTGGGCACCCATTCAGCTGCTTGCAGCACTCTGAAAAATACTGCTGCCAGGCTCATCCTTAGGAGACGGCACGTGACTGACGGACAAGCACCTCATCCTTAGGAGACGGCATGTGACTGACGGACAAGCACCTCAACCAGCTCGACCGATGTCTCCAAAGGTATGCTGAGCTGTCATTTCTGCAGGCGGAAAAATGTGAGAGCCATGCAATAGAAAGCAAAGCCAGAGGGGCCAGTGCTGTGGCGTAACAGGTAAAGCCGCCACCTGCAGTGCTGGCATCCCCTATGGGCATGGGTTCAAGTCCAGGCTGCTCTACTTCTGATCCAGCTCTGTGCTACAGCCCGGGAAAGCAGTAGAAGATGGCCCAGGTCCTTGGGCCCCTGCACCCATGTGGGAGACCCAGAGGAGGCTCCTGGCTCCTGGCTTTGGATCGGCCCAGCTTTGGCTGTTGTGGCCAACTGGGGAGTGAACCAGCAGATGGAAGACCTCTCTCTCTCTCTCTCTCTCTCTCTGCCTCTGCCTCTCCTCTCTGTGTAACTCTGACTTTCAAATAAATAAATACATAAATCTTAAAAAAAAAAAAAAGAAAGCGAAGCCCACTTCCACTTCTGCACAGGCAATCACAGTTGGTGGCAGGCTCCTGTTTCATAAAAATAACGAGAGAAAGAGGGTCAACTGCAGAAATAACATCGGAGGGCTCTGTCAAGCTGAGAGCGCTTCGGACGGTGCGAGGCTTTCCGTGCTGACTGGTGATGACCGGCTGCTCGCCTCTAGGGAGACGTCCAGTCCTGAGCTCTTCGGCAGACGTGGAGGCCTCGGGGGGGGGGGGGCAAGGAGATTGTGAGATGCTTCCCAGCTTCACAGGACTCCAGATGCAAAAGGAAACCTGAGGCTCCCCAAACGCACAGCCACTTCCCACAAGGGACACTGGTTGAGCATGTCAACTGCAGGGCGACTGGTGCCTTAGCAGAATGACCTGTCCCCCAGCTAAGCAAACGCTGGACAGGGGCTGTGATGGCCTCCAGCCCATGGCCAGCCCCGACGTCAAGGCACTTGCAGACTTGACACACTGTGGGGCCTGCGGCTGTTGGTGGCGCTGGGGCCGGAGGGTGTGGAGCCAGGTGTGCCGGAGGCTCTGCGCCGAGGGACGAAGCCCTGAGCGGCCATCGCCAGAGCACAGGTGGTCCAGGGGCTCTGGACGAGACGCAGAGGCCACCCAGCCCTCAGCCCAGCTCTGCTCTGATGTGACTGAGCCCCTCCCAGAGCTACGTGCCCTCGGTCTCCACCCCCTGAGAGATCACTACCCCAGGGGCCCCCAAAGTTCACGGACAATGTGAAAAAAAAAAAAAAAACCTGTACACATGGGTTTCAAAATACACCAAAACTAATCCCATTGTTTTCCAGGAACTTTTAAAAGTACCTTTGTATATAGAAAAAGACAATAAAATCTTACCAAAAGTCAAAAGACAGAACACTCAAGGATGATCCACATCTTGGAGTTAACAGATCAAGACTTTAAAATGGCTTTGGTTATGGGATGGGTATTTGGCCGGGCAGCTAAGACACCCTTGTCCCACGCTGGAGTATCTGGTTTGAGTCCCTGCTCCAGCTTCCGACTCCAGCTTCCTGCTGACGCAGATCCTGGAGACAGCAAGTGGTCACGTAGCGGGCCCTCTGCCACCGTGTGGGAGGACGTGGGCTGGGTTCCTGGCTCTTGGCTTTTGCCGGGCCCAACCCCATCCCATTGCGTGCATTTGGGGAGTGACGCAGTGGACGGGAGTTGTCTGTCTCTGTGAGTCTCAAATACATAAGCACCTATGATTCGGTGTTTCAGACAATACAGAAAACGCCAAACAGAAGAGATACCACAATAACCATACAACAGGCGCACTGGACGTCGAGGAGAAAGAACACGGCGAAGCAATATTCAGAGGTGTGTCCAGAGCTGGGGACAGCACCGACACAGGTCCACAAGCCCTGCACGCCAGACAGAGATAAACACCACCCCTGTGCCGGCACCAACGAGAAGCCAAGGCTAGATCATACCCAAAGTGCCACAGACCAACCGCAAAAAACAGCTTTACAAATGCAGAAGAAAAAGTCGCATTCCAGTCAAAGGCACTGCAGAGAGAGTGACCGGCAACATCTCGAGAGAATCACCCAGAACAGGAAACAGCAAACGACAGGTTAAATTCCTGAAAGAGAACACATCAGCCAACACTGCTGAACTCAATAAAAAAAATGACAGTGAAAACAATGTTTTTGGACAAAGAAGTAAAATGAAGGCCTTTGTCATCATGAAGTTTTTTTGGATGATTGAAAATAACGCCAAATGGAAAAATGGACGTAATTTCTTTAAAGAACAAAACTTGGAGGTATCTCAAGGAGCATGCAGGGTTACTATATATGTTGAGAGACAGAGAGAGAGAGAGAGAGAGAGAGAGAGAGACAGACAGAGAGATCTATCCTCTCTGCTCGTTCACTTCTCAGATGCCCGCAGTGGCTGGGGCTGGGCCAGGAGGCTGGAACTAACTGTGGGTCTCCCAGGTGGGTGGCAGGGACCCAAGTACTTGAGCCACCACCTGCTGCCTCCTTGAGCCTGCATTAGCAGGAAGCTGTAGCTGGGAGCATGGCCAGGCTTCAAGCCCAGGCACTCTGATGTGGGATGGAGGTGTCCCAAGGGGCACCTTAACCATTAGGCCAAACGCCAACCCTGGAAAACGGAAAATTTCAGAAGGCATTAGGAATGCAAGAGTTAGTGAGCCCCTGGGTAAATACAAAGGATATGCTCGGAATGTCTGGAAGATTTTAAATTTTATGTAAGACAGGGATGCATGCCAGCAATCATTGCAAAAGCCAGGAGGAATTAAATAGAGTTGAGATACCTTGAGTTTCCAGCAACATTAGCAAAGTGGAAAATTAGTAAGGATTCGGTAAGTCAAGTAGGGGTGCCTTGTTCTCTAGTGAAGCTACTTAAAGACCAGTGAGAGAACATTCAATCAGTGAGTGACAATAAGGAACTATGAAACAATAAATAATTAACCTAAGAAAAGTACAGAAAGGGATATAAAACAGAGGGAAATCCCTACACAAAAGAGCGAAGCATAAAGGAGAGACAGACGTGTCCGGGTGCCTGTGGGAGCCCCGGCCCCACTTCTGACCCAGCTTCCTGCTGGTGCACGTCCCAGGAAGCAGCAGGTCACAGCTCAAGTAGCTCCCAGCCACGTAGGAGACTTGGATTGAGTTCTGAACTCTGATCCAGCTCAGCTGTGGCAGGCATCTGAGGAGTGAGCTAGCATAGGGAAGACCTCTCTCTCTCTCTCTCTCTCTCTCTCTCTCCCCCCCTCTAATTGAAAGAAAACACATAAATAAAAATTAGGAAAAAAATCCCCAAAATAGAATCCAAATCTCCACCCAGCTGCTGGTGCTTTGATGGTACTGTGTCCTGAGAGTAGTGAGCTTGAGCCACCACCCAGCACTGTCTCCACACAGAGCACGAAATGGGTCCATCCTGCGTGCTTGTGGATCCTCTGTCCCACAGATCTTCACCATGACCGAGAAGGCACTGCATGACCACCTGCCAGCCTTCCGAGAGAACAGACATGAACTTGGAGCCGCCCCACAGAGGCACGGGGCAGGGCGCGTCTACTCTGAGACTCACGGCGGCTGATCCAAAGCAGGCTTGTCCCAAAGCTCCCGAGTCACTGCTTCTCTTTTTGAAATAAATGAATAAACTCTCTGCCCTTTCAAAGCTTCTCAGGGGTTACTAAAAATATCTGAATTTCCAGCTACGTTACAAAAGGTGAGGCTTATGCACGCAAGCCATGAGAGAGTCCCTTTCTTAATGAGGCTGTCCGATGCCGGGAAAGATGGAGTAAGCATGAAGACGCCCACCTGGAGGCCCAGGGAGAGCTCGGGTGGTTCCTGATGAGCAGAGTGTGGCTGACGCTTGCGACAGCTCACTCACACCCAGGAGCAGCCCTTCACGGAGGGAGCCCGTGGAACCTCCCTGTTTTCTTTCTATCACAGTGATGGGGGACTGAGTGCAGCCTGCTAGGAATATGAGGATCCTTGCTACAATGGCGTAAGTGAGGTGCTGAGATAGCGACATTACTGATCTTCATTTGAAACAAAGAACTGGGGGCTGGCGCTGTGGTGAAATGGGTTAAGCCTCCGCCTGCCGCGCCGGCATCCAATATGGGTGCTGGTTTGTGTCCCGGCTGCTGCATTTCTGATCCAGCTTTCTGCTGTGGCCTGGGAAAGCAGTGGAGGATGGTGAAGTCCTTGGGCCCCTGCACCCACGCGGGGGACCTGGAGGAGGCTCCAGGCTCCAGGCTCCTGGTTTGGATCGGCGCATCTCTGCCCGTTGCAGCCAATTTGGGAGTGAACCAGCGGATGGAAAACCTCTCTCTCTCTCTGCCTCTCTTTGTCTGTAACTCTACCTCTCAAATAAATAAATAAAATCTTTAAAAAAAGGAACAATTCCCAGGTTATGTCTGAAATGAAGGTAAGAATTCTGGGTAAAGACTTGTGGTGGGCGGCTCCCTCCAACAAGGGGGCACCCTTGTTAGGTCCAGGCGAGGATCCAAAGCAGAGGAGAGCACCTTGGACTCCGGATGCTAAACCTGCCTTGTTCAGATCTTACTCCATGTGTTAGACTGTACAGCGTGAGAATCATACCTGTCGTAGATAGTGAGAGACCTTCCACATTGTAGAACAGCAAACACACAGAACAAGGAGCTGTTTCCATGGTGGCCCTGCATTGCACAAGCGACAAGTGCCACACAGGGACAGTGACAAGTGACAGTGACCCTAACCCTAACCCAAACCCAAACCCTAGCCCAAACGCTAACCCTAACCCTAACCCAAACCCAAACCCTAACCCAAACACTAACCTTAACCCTAACCCAAACCCTAACCCAAACCCTAACCCAAACCCTAACCCAAACCCAAACCCTAGCCCAAACCCTAGCCCAAACCCTAACCCTAACCCTAACCCAAACCCAAACCCTAACCCTAACCTTAACCCTAACCTTAACCCTAACCCAAACCCAAACCCTAACCCTAACCCTAACCTTAACCCTAACCCAAACCCAAACCCTAGCCCAAACCCTAACCCTAACCCTAACCCAAACCCTAACCCAAACCCTAACCCAAACCCTAACCCTAACCCAAACCCTAACCCAAACCCTAACCCTAACCCAAATCCTATCCCTAACCTTAACCCTAACCCAAACCCAAACCCTAACCCTAACCTTAACCCTAACCCAAACCCTAACCTTAACCCTAACTCTAACCCTAACCCAAACCCTAACCCTAACCCTAACCCTGTGCTGTTCCCTTGTGCTGGGGAACATGCTAGGTGCCTGGCTTTTCACAGGGCTTTGTGGTCATGCCACACACACACACACACACACACACACACACGTCTTCCAGGGTTACCTGGCGGAGACTCAGAGCAGGGCAAAATGCGGGAGGATCAATTTTTTTAACCATTTACCTGGGGAAGGGGGCTTCAGTTGGAAAGGGAAAGGATGGGGTGGGTGGGGCTCAAGGGTGAGGGTGGGATGTCCCCCGGGCGTCATGTAGACAGGTGGCTGGAATGCCGTTGGACACCAGATTCCACACAGCACGAGGAGGCTGAGGCTGGCTCTGAGCAGGCCCCGCGCGGCTGGAGGGTCTGGGCTCTGAGCAGGCCCCGCGCGGCTGGAGGGTCTGGGCTTTGGACCGTGTCGTGTGGCTGCCCTGGCTCAGGAGCTTCCCCAGCTCCTGAGCAGGGGGACACAGAAGCCAGGGACCTCAGGTGGCTCAGGGGGAGAGCCCTGTGAGCACGGCCCCTAGGGTCTGGCCCCGGGAGTTCTCCGAGTTGAGAAACCCTTCCCTACACACTGCGGAGTGAGGACTGTTAGGATGGCCAGGAGGAATGACGCCAAGCTAAAGTACTCTCCCACGATCTGCCACCCCGTGTGAGCACAACAGCGTTTCTTCCTTTGCTGTTAAAAAGTTCTCAGAATACTGAGTGCTTCACTGGGGTTACACCAGGAGCTAAGATCTCTGTCTGTATCGAGAGACACACACATGTGTGATCTAAGGCTAAAGAAGGCTTTACAGGAGGCCAATGATGAAAGGTTTAGAGTTTTCTGAATTTTAGGATTAAGTAATAAAGGACATAAGCAGCCCTTAGTGACAGATGGAGCACATGTTAATTACTTCTCCTGAATTTCAGGGGTCTTCAAGTCCTTTGCATGACCAAATATTTTTGCATTTTTTTTTTGTGCTTTGTATCATCTGAACACCCACTTCTCAACCCAGCACTCAACAAGATCTTGTTCTCTGCCTTTACATTTTATTTATGGGAGGGTGAACATAAGTAGGTCTATTTATACTGTTGCAGGTTAACAACCAAAGAGCAGACGCATTTAATACGCAAATGAATTTTCTTTTTTTTTTTTTCTCCAGGGAAAGCAGAGTGACAGCAGGAAGTGGGGAAGTGCAAGTCTCCCAGCCTTTGCGGCAGAAAACAAGGGAGGAGATTTGCTGAGCCCCTGGCAGGGACCGGAAGGAAGCCCCACATGCAGGTGGACGCCGCTGATGGCCAGGGCCATGCTTGCAATGGCCGCGCCATTTCAGCCAAACACAATCTTACATCTAACACCAATTTCTGGAACTTTCTTTTATTCGTTCCGTGGGCTTTGATTCTATTCCGTTTATACACTTGCTCTGGTTTTACAGCTGTTACTTGAGCTAAAAGCACAGAGAGTTCATGTGTGTGCATACACATTTGATGAACTCTGCTGCAAAATAACACAAAAATGCTAAGGGTCAAAGAGAAGTTCTTCCAGTTTCCAAAGAGCCCTGATATGTGAGGGGACTTTGAAGGAGTTTGTGGGAAAATGGAATTAAAAGATCAGTTTATTTTGGTACAAAAATTGTTGAAATTTACGCATAATTCCTCACAACACACATTTTTCCGGGAACATTCTGGGAACCTCTCCTGTTCGTGGGTTTCCTTTTATCTGTGGTGTGTCTGAAGCACCCTCTTACATTAAGCAGTTTGGAGACCTGTTGATCTAGCCCTGAGTAGAGTTAGTCACTGCTTGAGAAACCGAGGGTGCGATCCAAAATGAATCAAGTAACATCTCACTTAGTTCTCACTTAGAGTTAGACAGAGGACGTGCACGGACGCCCGGCCCCCGTTGAGAGAAGGTGGTTATTGTACCGACCTGCGCTGGGTGTTTGTGTTGGTTAGGACCAGGAGCAGGTGAACGCCTCCCCTCCCGCAGGCCCAGGGACAGGAACAGAGCGGGTGTCTTCAAGCCACGCCAGGTGGACCTAGGAGATGCACTCGCGGGGCGTGCATCCAGGGAACGCCTTTTCAGATACAAGGAGGCCCTGGGAGCTCACTCATGATGCTGGGCTGCTGGGAGATCACACGGGGGGCTGGTGGTCCCTCGGCCCTCGCCTGCTATGCGCCTCTCAACGTCAGGATGAGCTCCGACAGCCATCAGGCAGAGTGCGACGGTCACCAGGACATCCTGCTGGCCGTGGCTCAGAGGCTCTAATAAGCTCATAGGAATCCAGAACTGTGGTTTCTGCACGACATGGGGGAATGACTCTATTCTAGAACAGGGTTAAAGAGGGAAAACAACAACCAAACGGGCTTTGAGGAAAGGCCATGGGCTCTCTAGCAGTCTGAATGTCTTTGCAGAGGAAATTGTTCGGAGGATCTAATGAGATGCTTGGGAATTAGTGTGTGGTTTTTATTTTCAAATTTGGCGTTCAAAGGAGACCTGACAGAGCTTGGGGGTCGCTTGTGATCCTGCGATGGGAGAGCCACAGTGCATGGGGAGCTGGGGAAACCCGAGCCTTGGAAAGCAATCCACAGACGGATTCTCTTTCAGAAACCACAGGGGCAGTGTTGGCGGAGCCGCCCCACCGTGGCTGTGCCGAAGGGAGGCTGCGGTTCTTGTACGCACGCTCCTGTCTGTTTAGACCATGTACACCGCCACACTGGGGCGGCCACACGCCCGCACCGCTTTCTCTCACTCTTCGGGGTCATGTGCAGGGGCATGAGTACATCTGCTGTGCACACGGGAAGTACTCTTCAGCCCAGCCAGTGCGAGGGACACACAAGGATCAGTTTCCAGACCCATTTCCCTGCGGGCGGGAGACTCTTCCTCCAGCCAATCTCTTCCTGTCATCAGGATGTCAGCACGATTCCTTCCTAGAAACCGCCATCCCCAGGGCACAGCAGTGCTGCCCCCACAACCCAGCATGGGGCAGCAGGGGCTTCCTTCTGGGCTAGAGAAGCTTCAGGATCTGATACTCACAGGTACTAGGTGGGACTCTAGCTTCCATTTCCCGACACAGACTGCAAAGCGTTTCCTGTCTTCCAGCATGTAGGATATGAAGACAGAGTTCCACTCTGACTTCAGGACTGATTTCATGTGAGAGCTTCCTTGAACGTGCAACCTTGTAAGTAGTTCAGTTATTTGCAGGGGTCCAAAACACTAAAAGTCTTATAACATAGAGGAAAAATGCAACATGATCTGAAGGCTTAGTGAGGTTTATGGTTTATGGATCTACTCATTTTTGATAATTCCTTATTGTGCCTTTAATAGAGTTCTGTGAGCTGAACTAACTAGAAATAAGATATAAATTCATGTGGACACGGATTTCTATGGGTGATACTAACACATATAAAGCACTAGATTGCTGCTGATTTTTATCTTGTCTTTCTCTTCAAGGATAAAAATAATCTGTGTTAAATAATTCATACGTGAAATCATGTTGCTGCTCATTTGTCACAGAATTGATTTTTCTATTGACTATTCACCCGCAGGTGAAAAGAGGCATTTACTGACATTTATGGAAATTAAAAGAAGGCAGTGTCTTGGCTGACAGGATAGTGAACATTAGTGTTTAAGATGCAAATTTCATTACCACTAGGTGCTAACAAGACATTGGAGGGAACAGGCGTTAAAGAAGAGGTTTGGAAACCACAGCGGGTAAAACTGAGCTCTACCGAAATAAATCCTGAAGATGTGGCAGAAAATACAACATGACTCAGCACCACGCTTGTGAAAGGGCTGTATATGTCTGTACTGCTAAATATCAGGAACACCATCTGAAAGTGAGCATAGCACCTGCGGCTTAGCCTGGGAAGCGCTGTTCCTTCCTTCCTAACTCAGAGCGGTCATTTACACAGCACCCAGTCAAGTTCACATCCTGTGCTGCCTACGGTTTAAATAGAGGGGGAAACTCGATTTGAAAAGCACATGAAAGGCTTTATTAGAAACAAGATTACATATATCTGGACAATGGGAGTTGAGGAAACCAGAGGAGTTTAATTTGTTAGCCTTATCTGGGTGGTTTGCTCTCTTTTTTCTTTTCAAAGATTCATATATTCATCTGAAAGTCAGAGTTACGGAGACAGAGAGATCTTCCATCTGCTGGTTCACTCCCCAGATGGCTGCAACAGCCAGTGCTGAGCCAGGCCAAAGCCAGGGGCCAGGCTGGAGCCAGGAGCCAGGAGCTTCATCTGGGTCTCCCACGTGGGTGCCAGGGCCAAGGACTTGGGGCGTCCACAGCTGCTTTCCCAGCAGGGAGCTGAACTGCAAGTGGGGCAGCTGGGACCCAAATCCATGCCCATGTGGGATGGCGGCACTGCAGGCAGTGGCTTTACCCAACTGCCACAGCGCTGGCCTCGCTTTCTTAAAAGATTCAACAACTCTTCATGACATACCTAGTACGTGACGTTCTATTGGATACATTGCGTAGAATTCAAATAGACTTCCGGGTTTTGCAGCTTAGTTCAATCACTCAGCTCATAGCAATCAACAGAAGGGCATCCTGATGAGCGAGTGGGTCGGTGTCTCACGTGAACTGAAGGCTACACTCGGGGTGCTGCTGCACATCAAGCCACATAATGAATCTTTGACACGCAGAGTACACATGTGAGACGATTTCTCTTCTCTGACCTCAGTTCATTCCCCCAAAACACTGCAGTAGCCACAAAAGTGCGTGGCACAGTGTAGCAAAGACCCACATCACCTATTTAGAGTGTGTTTACATTAATGACATTATGGCTACAGAGTTCAAATACAGAGAATATATGGAAAAAACATAAATCTGTTATACTGGAAGCATAGCAAGTAAGAGCACTGGTATACTTGGGATGAGACGGCAGGCTTACTGCTAACATCAAGAGCTACGCCTGAGGATAGTTAAGCAACTAGATTTTCTCTCCCAAGAAATGTCTCAAAGAACACGTATTCATTTCACCTGGCGGCCCCCAAATCTTCGATGTCACTGCCTTCCCATCCTAAATACCAACCCCCGTGCTCCAGCAACTTCCAGAGGGTTCTGGATTTTCTGGCCACACTGATTATTCCAGCCTCGTCATCATCCATTCTCACACAGTCTCTCTATTTCTACCCAACCAGATATATGCAGAACACACTCTGCTCCTCTTCCCTACAATAGTCCTGATTTGCATGTCCAAATTTAGACCTCCCGGCTGATGAAGTCCTCTGAGGTTTCCAAGGCCCAACTCCACTTCCAGCCTCATGATCTTGCTCTGTCCTTAAAGCATCTTCACCTGTTCTCACTTTAGTAGCGAGTCGCAACCACTCGGAACAGGCAGGTTAAGGACTATCTGCCTTCTTTCATAGCTACAGGAATTCATTTTCAAGTCACTTGGCCACTCAGTGGCAGAGGCAGAATGCAAATTCAGGTACCCAAAGTTCAGTCGAGCTAATTACACTGACTTCCAAGTCAATTTCCCTGTCTTTTAATCAACCAACAAATGGGCTTTAAATGATGATGAAGGCACTCTGATAGGTTATATAGAACCTGGCAGGATGGCCGGCACCGTGGCTCACTAGGCTAATCCTCCGCCTGCAGTGCCGGTACCTTGGGTTTTAATCCTGGTTGGGGCACCGGATTCTGTCCCTGTTGCTCCTCTTCCAGGCCAGCTCTCTGCTGTGGCCCGGGAGGGCAGTGGAGGATGGCCCAAGTGCTTGGGCCCCACACCCACATGGGAGACCAGGAGGAAGCACCTGGATCCTGGCTTTGGATCGGTGCAGTGTGCTGGCCGTAGTGGCCATTTGGGGGGTGAACCAATGGAAGGAAGACTTTTCCCTCTCTCTTACTGTCTAACTCTGCCTGTCAAAAAAAAAAAAATAAAAAAATAAAAACAAAAACAAAAACAAAAAAAACCTGGCAGGATGCACAGGACACAACCTGCTCCCTCAGGGGTTTCCATTCAAGCCGAGCAAGAGGACACAAACGCATGAACAAGTCAATGGACAAAGACGCTCGGACAGGATACAAACATGAAGACATCTCAGGCAGTATTGTATTAACTGACCATGAACTATGCACATGACCCCCGCTGTCAGAACACGGAAGAGACACCATTCATTTAAAGGCGATATGACCATTAGGACATGGGATTCGACCCAGGCACACAACGAGATGAAGGGCCATTTGGCTGTGTGGTATAGGTGATGGTGTCCCCGCTCTGTCCGCACCTTCCAATCCCGTTCGCTGCCCCAAGGTCTGGGAAAGCAGAAGATGGCCCGTGTGTTTGGGCCCCTGCACCTACAGGGGAGACTCAGAAGAAGCTCTTGGGTTGGCCCAGCTCTGGCCATTGTGGCCATTTGCGGAGTGAACCAGCAGATGGAAGACCTCTCTCTGTGTCTGTAACTCTACCTCTCAAATAAGTAAGTAAAATATTTACTTTTAAATAAATATTTTAAATAAAATCTTGATTTTTGCATAATTTCAAGGCACAAACTTTCTGTCTAGACAGAGAACATTGTGAGTGTGTGTCTTTGTAAGGTGCAGCACCCCGATCATCTTCTTGCCTCAAAATCTCTGATAAGCAAAAAGGTACGACTAAGTCCTTAATGGGAAGACAGGAGCAAGCACAATTTTTGCAGTCTTTAAACAGGAGCTAAACTTAGGTAACTCGGCGCCGTGAGTGACCCTGCTCAGCAAGAACAACAGACTACGTGAGGATCCATTAGGCAGGGCCACTCCCCGGGCTGCACACACGCACCAGACATCAGCAGCCCCACACCAGGGAAGTCCATCTCCTGAGCGTTTTCAGCCCAGAATGGGATGAGTGGGTGTCATTCCGTGTCCCCTGGAGTGCTCCTGGCCTGTTCCCTGGAGCGCCTGGCCTCCAGCTCTGGCATGGAGAGTCAGGGAAGATCAGGCACAGGAGGTTTGCAAGGCTCAGCTGGGAGGTAGAGCCCAGTGCTAGGGCTCCCACTCCACTGGCTAGTCTGTCACATGACTCCTCATCACCACGGGAAGCTGGGAAATGTAGTCCAGCCATGTGTTCAAGGAGGGCTCCCACTCCACTGGCTAGTCTCAGTCACATGACTCCTCGTCACCCCAGGGAAGCTGGGAAATGTAGTCCAGCCATGTGCTCAAGGAAAACATCCGATGGAGTGGGCAGCTCCTGCACTGTGACCCTGGGGTCACCTACAGGGCCATGAAGACACAGCCAGGGAAAATCACACGATACAGACGCAACAGAAAGAGAAAACACACTTCAGGAGGGGCTTCGATTAGGAAGGAAAAGAGATAGGACTTGGCCAAGGCAGGCAAAACATGGGAGCACAGTGCTTAAATCAAGCCTTTCCAAAAACAGATGATAAGTCATCTGCAAGAACGTAAAATTAGTGCAAATCCACTCGGGGTTCAACACTGAGGCTTTTTACATCCTTGACCTCACGACTCTTCTTCCCAGTGTCACTCTTCATCTTTTAAGGATCTATTTCTGACAGACAAGAAATGCAAAATTATAGTTTCAAATAATAATGCAATCACAGAAATCAGAGAGCAACCAGGCCTACCGGGTCGTCCGAGGTCTTGAGATAAATTCCTTCATCAGTGTTAGCTTGTTAAATTTCAGCACAATGGGAGTCTTCTTCCTCTTTTAGCTTGGATTCTGCTCTGAAGTGGTCAGAAAATTATGGGGTCCAGGTACCCTGCAGTCTCTCTCCCAACCCTCCGATATCTCGAGCAAGAATAGAGGTCCAACACCTCCCAGTCACAGGAAAGGCGAACATCTGGCTTTACCCACACTCTGAGTGGATCAAAGTCTCCTGATTGTTGAAATGATTTTGAGGGAAGTCATAGCATCATGCAGTCATAACTGACGTTTTACATACAGCCTCTCGCTCTGGTGTATGCCGTTAGCAGTCTTGCTTTTCTAGAGTGGACACTTACGGCCAATATCAATTTCAACTTCACTTAAACATGCTCGGGTGGCCACCGGCAGAGCCACCACTGTGCAGCCCCTGAGGCTGTGGGGCAATGAGGCCGCCGGCCAGGAAGGCTGCCCCAACACCTGCGTGGTTCCCTGGAGCCCAACGGTGCGGCTCAGTGCAGCTTCCATGGCCCGGTGATTCACAGCTGCAAACCACACTCACTCTCTGCACACCACTCTGGTTTCTCCCCATCCTGCTTGCCCTGCTCGACTCTTGCTTGTCTCCTTCTATATTTTTTTTGACAGGCAGAGTGGACAGTGAGAGAGAGAGACAGAAATGTCTTCCTTTGCCATTGGTTCACCCTCCAATGGCTGCCGTGGCTGGCATGCTGCGGCTGGTGCACCGCGCTGATCCGATGGCAGGAGCCAGGTGCTTCTCCTGGTCTCCCATGGGGTGCAGGGCCCAAGCACTTGGGCCATCCTCCACTGCACTCCCTGGCCACAGCAGAGAGCTGGCCTGGAAGAGGGCCAACCGGGACAGAATCCGGCACCCCACTGGGACTAGAACCCGGTGTGCCGGAGCCGCAAGGTGGAGGATTAGCCTAGTGAGCCGTGGTGTCGGCCTCCTTCTATAGTTTTTAAACATTTGAATGTATTATACACATTTTCCTTAAATGTTGCATATCGGTTGCTTTCTCATACTACAATTTAACCTCCATAAGGACAGAGGTTTGGTTGTACACCCAGGTGTCTCTGGTACGTAGATCTGTTCCTGGAAAAAATAGAATCTTGATAAAAATTTGCTGACTAATGAAGGAGATGAACTCCCGAAAATTGAATATCCTGCCATCTGCTCGCCTAGAATTAAGCCTGTAATTAAGCCTATTGTTCTTTTAAGCTGTTTGATACGTTATGTATAAATGCTCGCTTACAACTGTGCCGAGTTACAATCAGTAAGACTATGTATACGTTTTACACGGGCAGTGGAAGGAATCCCCCAGGACTGTTTTCATTGTAGGCAATTTTCAAAGTATATAACTTCAGAAGCCACCACCATATAAAACATGACTTCACATTGATATTCACCGCCACGGATGCCACTCACTGCCGAAGTCATAGGTACCAAGTTTATTGCTGTATTTTTAACATGGTGAATCTGATACATTTAATAATGTTACAAAACATTGTACCAGCTTGTGAAAGCTGCCTGAGGGGTGTTTCCAAGGTGGTGGAACAGGGAGGGAGCTTTCTGCTCTAGCCTAGGGAAAGATAAAGTGGGGAGAGTGAGTCTCAGGGAAGGGTTTGGAGAAAAAGCAGGGGAAAGTCAGGCAAATTCAGGGGACACTGTGGACCTACATGGAGGTTGTAGATGAACAAAGCTCAGGACTCTGGCAGCCGAGAGCCTCAGCACCAGACTGGGAGTGAGACCAGACCACAGCAACCAGGCCACTGGTGATAAAACTGTGGGAACAACCTGGCGTGCGCCTGGTGTGGAGCTCTGTGGGGAACAGTGTTCCTGCCAACCTAGAGGAAAAAAAGGAGGCACGTTTTCCTCTTCCCAATCACCCAGCAGCAGAGTCCTGTAACAAGCTGAGAGAGGGCAGGTGCCACTTTGGACACATGTAACAGCAGCTGGGGTCTGCATGCCCAGCAACTGAGTCTGCCTGGGAGAACTGACAGGGGCTGGGTTCCCATGGCTGTGGGAGCCTTGTGTGCTGGGGCTGTGAAAACACTGTGGCCGGTGTGAGGGCTCAGGGTGTGGCTGGGTCTCTGGGCAGTCCACATGCTCAGGGCTCCCTGATTCCCTAGTGAGGGTCATTGCTGTGGGGTCTGTGCTCACATCAAGGACTGTACGGGTCCTTTGTGTGGTTCTTGTGGGATGTGGGTGAATATTGTACCCACTGGGGCTAGTGCTCAGACACTGGTCTCCTTTGAGGAGAGGGGGTGAGTGAGCGTAAGTTTATGCCAACAGAGTGGAGCAAACCTCCTCTCTGATTAAAAAAAAAGAAAAAACAGATTTACCACGCCCAACTTGAGTGTCCCCCTGGACACTCCCCTCACCCTGGAGTGCAGAACAGAGCTCCCTGACAATACCCAAAATATAGCTCTGGGTATTCACTGAGAGAGTGGACACTCCACTAAACCACAGAGGCATAGTCCAAGGTATGACTAAATAGATGTAGATGCACTGAATTATAAGGCATTGGGCTATTTAAAAGAAATGTTAGTGGATTTAAAGGGAGACATAGACTTTAATACAATAGCAATGGGGGACTTCAATATCCCACTTTCAGCAATGGACAGATTAACTAGACAGAAAATCAACAAGGAACAGGGTTAATCATCACCATAGACCAAATGGACCTAACAGATATCTACAGAACTTTTCATCCTACAGCCGCAGAATACACATTCTTCCTACAAGTGCATGGAACTTTCTCTAGGATTGACCACATGCTAGACCATAAAGCAAGTCTCAGCAAATTAAAAAAAAAACCGAAATTATTCCATGCATCTTCTCAGACCACAGTAGAATGAAGCTGGAAATCAACAACTCAAGAATCTCTAGAACATAGGCAAACACACAGAAACTGAACAACATGATCCTGAACGAACAGTGGGTCATAGAAGAACTCAAAAGAGAAATAAAAAAATTTCTGGAAATGAATGAAGATAACAATACAACATATCAAAACTTATAGGATACAGCAAAAGCAGTGTTAAGAGAAAAGTTTATAGCAATTGTTGCCTACATCAAGAAATTGGAAAGGCACCAAATAAATGAGCTATCAATGCATCTCAAGGACCTAGAAAAATAACAGCAAACCAAACCTAAAACTACTAGGAGAAAATAAATAATTAAAATTAGAGAAGAAATAAACAAAATTGAAACAAAAATACAAAAGATCAGGGAAATGAAGAACTGGGTTTTTGAAAAAAAATGAACAAAATTGAAACACTATTGGCCCAACTAACAAAAAAAAAGATGAAGAAGACCCAAATTAATAAAGTTAGAGATGATAAAGGAAATGTAACAACAGATACCACAGAAATAAAAAGAATCATTAGAAATTACGACAAAGAGCTGTATGCCAACATATCGGGAAACCCAGAAGAAATGGGTAGATTCCTAGACACATACAACCCACGTAAATTGAGCCATGAAGAACAGAAAACCTAAAGAGACCCATAACCAAGATGGAAATTGAATTAGTAATAAAGGCCCTCCCAAAAAAGAAAAGCCCAGGGCCGGATGGATTCACTGCTGAATTCTACCAGACATTTAAAGAAGAACTAACTCCAATTTTTTCTCAAGCTATTCAAAAGAACTGAAATGGAGGGAATCCTCCCAAACTCCTTTTATGAAGCCAGCATCACCTTAATTTCCAAACCTGAAAAAGATACAGCAGAGAAAGAGAAATATAGACCAACATCCCTGATGAACATAAATGCCAACATCCTCAACAAAATACTCCCAATCAAATCCAACAAGACGTCAGAAAGATCATTTCCCCAGACAAAGTGGGATTTATCCCTGGGAGCAGGGATGGTTCAACATTCACAAATCAATCAATGTGATACCCCACATTAACACACTGAAGAACAAAAACCATATGATTATCTCAATAGATGTGAAGAAAGCATTTGATGAAATACAACAACCTTTCATGATGAAAATTTGGGTATAGAAGGAACATCACATAATCAAGGTAATTTATGACAAACCCATGGCCAGTGGCCTATTGAATGGGGAAAAGTTGGAAGCATTCCCATTGAGATCTGGAGCCAAACAAGGATGTCCACTCTCACTGTTGCTATTCAATATAGTCCTGGAAGTTTTAGCCAGAGATATTAGGCAAGAAAAAGAATTCAAAAGGATACACATTGAGAAGGAGAAAGTCAAACGATTCCTATTTTCAGATTACATGATTCTATATATAGGGGATCCAAAGGACTTTACCAAAGACTATTGGAACTCATAGAAGAGTCAGTAAAGTGGCAGGATATAAAATCAATATACAAAATCAACAGCCTTTGTATACACACACAATGCCATGGCTGAGAAAGAACTTCTAAGATCAATCCCATTCACAATAGATACAAAAAAAATCAAATACCTTGGAATAAATTTAACCAAAGATGTCCAAGATCTCTATGATGAGAATTACAAAACATTAAAGAAAGAAATAGAAGAGATATAAAAAATGGAAAAATCTTCCATATTCATGGATTAGAAGAATCAATATCATCAAAATGTCCAAACTGCCTAAAGCAATTTACAGATTCAATGAGATACCTATCAAAATACCAAGGACATCCTTCTCAGAAATAGAAAAAAATGATGTTGAAATTCATATGAAATACGGGAGACCCCTTAAATAGATAAAGCAATCTTATACAACAAAAACAAAGCTGGAGGCATCACAATACCAGATTTTAAGACATACCACAGAACAATTATAATCAAAACAGCCTGGTACTGGTACCAAAACAGATGGATTGACCTATTGAACCTAACAGAAATGCCAGAAATGAACCCAGGCATCTACAACCAACTTATCTTTGACAAAGTAGCTAAAATCAATCCCTGGAGCTAGGAGAGTCCCTTCAAAAAATGGTGCTGGGAAAACTGGTTTCCAATTACAGAAGTAGGAAGCAAGACCCCTACCTTACACCTTACACAAAAATCCACTCAAAATGGATTCAAGACCTAAATCTATAACCCAATACCATAAAATTATTATAGGACATTGAGGAAACCCTGCAAGACATTGGCATAGCCAAAGAATTCTTGGAAAAGACCTCAGAGGCACAGGCAATCTAAGCCAAAATTGACAAATAAAGTTACATCAAATTGAGAAGCTTCTGTACTGCAAAGAAACACTCAGGAAAGTGAGGAGGCAACTGATGAATGGGAGAACTTAATTGTAAACTATGCAACCAATAAAGGTTTAATAACAAGAATCTACAAAGAGATCAAGAAACTCAACAGCAACAAAACAAACAACCCAGTGAAGAAATGGGCAAGGGACTTAAACAGACATTTTTCAAAAGAGGAAATCCAAATGGCCAACAGACACATGAAAAAATGCTCCGGATCACTAGCCACCAGGGAAATCCAAATCAAAACCATAATGAGGTTTCACCTCACTCCAGTAAGAATGGCTCTCATACAGAAATCAACAAACATCAAATGCTGGTGAGGATGTGGGGGAAAAGGTACCCTAATCCACTGTTGGTGAGGATGCAAACTGGTAAAGCCACTATGGAAGACAGTATGGAGATACCTCAGAAATCTGAATACAGACTACCATATGACCCAGCCATCCCACTCCAGGGAATTTACCCAAGGGAAATGAAATCAGCATATGAATTAGTTGTCTGCACCCCCATGTTTATTGCCGCTCAATTCACAAAAGCTAAGACATGGAATCAATCCAAATGTTGATCAACTGAATACCAGATAAAGAAATTATGGGATAAGTACACTATGGAATACTACACAGTGGTAATAAAAAAAAAAGAAATCTTGTTGTTTGCAACAAAATGGAAAACATCATACTTAGTGAAATAAACCAGTCCCAAAAGGACAAACGCAATATGTTCTTTCTGATCTGTGGTAACTAACAGAGCACCTAAAACATATTCTATAGAAGTGGAATTAACACTTTGAGAAGCGATGACTTTGAACAGCCCTTGTCTTGATTGTTGAGAACAATTTTTTTTCACACTACTTGTTTAATTCTTTATTTAGTATAAAGTTAATGATTTGTGTATAAAGTCAACTGAAAATAGATCTTAATGAAAAATAAGAATGGGAGGGTCCGGCGCCATGGCGCACCAGGTTAATCCTCTGCCTGCAGCACCGGCATCCCATATAGGCACCTGTTCTAGTCCTGGTTGTTCCTCTTCCAGGCCAGCTCTCTGCTGTGGCCCGGGAGTGCAGTGGAGGATGCCCAAGTGCTTGGGCCCTGCACCCGCATGGGAGACCAGGAGGAGGCACCTGGCTCTGGCTTCAGATTGGAGTAGCTCCAGCTGCTGCAGCCATTTGGAGAGTGAACCAACTGAAGGAAGACCTCTCTCTCTCTCTCTCTCTCTCTCTCTCTCACTGTCTGTAACTATACCTGTCAAATAAATAAATAAAAATCTTTTAAAAAATGGGAATAGGAGAGGGAGGAGGAAGGGGGTGGGGGTGAGAGGGTGGGTATGGCGGGAAGAATCACCACGTTCCTAAAGTTGTATTTATGAAATGCAGTCTCTTTGTATTTTTCTGGGAAATAGATAAATAAACAGCATTGTATCAGTCTTTTTTTTAATACTTCTGGGGCAGGCACGAGTTCGGCATGTAATGTATTGAACGGTTTGTGTTTGAGACAGGAAAGAGAGGACTATGCAACATTCAGGCACATTCCACAGGCTCAGAAGTCTCTGTCAAAGAGAGCAGTGGATTCCAGGCTCACGGCAACACCACCCCAGGGGCAGCACATTTGATGAGAAGGAAGGAGCTGGCTGCAAGCACGATACCAAAGCATTATCTGGTGGGACACAGATGGCATGGCGAACAGCCCCTTCTGAGGTGCACGTAGTGTTCACAGGTGACAGAAGCCGAGTCACGTGGTACAAAAAGCGTGGAGAAATTGTTATCTGTACAAAAACACGTGGCATACCTTGCTAACTTACACCATTCTAAAAAAATAAAGTCTAGGTAGCTTAAATTCCTAAACTTGAAAATCCAACCTGAACTTAAAAAAAAAAAGGATGTAGGATATATATGTAGTAGGGTAGAAAGACTTTGTTTGCCATTTATTTTAATAAGAAAGGTTTTCTTCAACAGGCTAACAAAAGGATAAGCAAGGATTAATATATTTGCCTGTGTCACACTTTAAACATATTCGGTGGCCGGCGCCGTGGCTCAATAGGCTAATCCTCCGCCTGCGGCGCCGGCGCACCAGGTTCTAGTCCAGGTCGGGATGCCGGATTCTGTCCTGGTTGCCCCTCTTCCAGGCCAGCTCTCTGCTATGGCCCGGGAGTGCAGTGGAGGATGGCCCGAGTAGTTGGGCCCTGCACCCGCATGGGAGACCAGGAGAAGCACCTGGCTCCTGGCTTCGGATCAGCGCTATGTGCCGGCCGCGGCGGCCATTGGAGGGTGAACCAACAGCAAAGGAAGACCTTTCTCTCTGTCTCTCTCTCTCACTGTCCACTCTGCTTGTCAAAAAATAAAAATAAAATAAAAAAATAAACATATTCGGTATAAACACATAAACTGGGATGAGATGCAGTAAGCCCACTCTAGCATAATTCTCCCACTGATTAAAACTTTGGATTAAACAGCAAACATCTGTCAGAGGGACCACGGGAAAGAACAGAACCAAGCAAATTAGGGTAGGAATCAACACACAGGATAATGACACCTTCGGGTTAAAAACAGAAGACAGCAAAGAAACGTCTCCAGGCTCCCACAGACGCAATGCTAAAGGAAGACCCACACTGATGAGGAATCCCCGTGTGGGCACGGAAGGAGGCAACAGGACGCTGAGATCTGTGACTGCCACAACACTTTCCTTCCACGTACGAAGACAGAGAGCGGAGGTTACACACGCCCCGGGAGGCTTCCCCATACGTGCACTGGGGACTCCAGAGAGGTTCCAGTCCAGCGCTGCAGACAAGGGGACCGACGTGGTGGAGGGCACACAGAACACAGGGAGCCCTGTGTGTGCCTCAACCTCTAAAGCAACCAGAAACACGCATAGAGGGACATAGCTAAGATACTAGCAGGTGAATTAGAGCGGAGTTAGGAATATTCAAATAATCCAAAGGAAGCCATCAGAGGAAGGCAGCATAAAAACGCAGGGGGGACAGAAAATGCACAACCAGACACATACATCTAAGCCCAACTGTGCAGCTACATTGAAAAGTGGTGGACAATGGACAGAAATAAACCAGACCCGTGTGTATGGTTCTACAAGAATCCCGTGTGAAATAGAATTATGTGCATTAAGGTAAAGCCTTGGCTGTGGGCATAGCGACACTCAGCTGGGCACTCTGAGGTTCCGACTTTCGTGGCGTGGAGATTATGCCTCGCTGAAGCTGTTTAAAAGGATATAGATGGATAAAAAAAATAGACTTCACAGACGGTGATCAAAGGGGTGACGGAGTGGCTCTATTAAATTTGGATAAGTCGGACTTCCAAAAAAAGGAACACCCTGAATAAAAAGGAAAATTGCATAATGATAGATGGCTCTCGGCAAGAAGCGACGATGACGGTGACTGTATGCTGCTGAACACGGAACTCACACGTGGGGAAGGCAGCACCGATGCGCCGGAGGTGACCAACAGACCTGGCACGCTCACGGCTGGGACATGCACGCTCACGGCTGGGACGTGCGCACTCTTCCTTCAGCCACCGGGAGAAAAAGCAGACAGGAGGTCAGCCAGGACGAAGGCCTGCATGCCACTCATCCCCGTGACCCCGCTGGACCTTCCGCAGGTCCCAGCTGCACACAGCGGGACGCGCGTCTTCCCAGGTGCACCTGGAACCTCCACCAAGGCAGCCACACCCTGGGCCTCACAGCAAATCGCAGGAACCTAAATCAGGCCAAGTGTTTCCTTGGGTCAGAACGGACTCAAATGAGAAATCAGAAATAGATGTCTGGGAAATCCCCTAGGATCTGGAAAGTAAACAGCGTAGTCAAGGGGAGAGTCTCGGGCAATTATTAGAGATTTTGAACTGAATGAAAATGCAAACAATTTGTGTCCAGCCTTGCCTGCATAGAGCTAATCCAGTTTTCATATGGAAATTTATATCATCAAATACATTTATTAGGAAAAAGGCACATCTCAAATAAATGATCTATGCTACTAAGAACCACCCCTCAAAAAAGAAAATCAAAGCCAAAGCAAACAAGAAATAATAAACAGCCAACCAATCAACCACACAGAGAAAATCAATGCGACCCTAAGCTAATCTGAAAAAGAACTGAGAAAGCTGATACGATTCTAGGTACACAGGCCAAGACAAAACGGGCAAAGTAAATGCCGCTCCCAGGACTGGCAAGGGGTCCTTCACAGACTACCGGAGGGCTGCCACAGGCACCAGTTAGGAACAGAGGACAGACGACAGTCCAGACGAGCAGGTGGAAACCTCCATGGACACCAGGACGATGCAGAGTGAAACCACAGTGAGACCCTCGTCACACTGTTCACACCGGCACAGAGACGGGGCGCGGTAGTAAACCGAGCGATCCCTGGGGCAACGGGCACCCTCGCTGCCTTCTAGAGAGGTGCGCCTCGAAACTGACTTCGCCTTTCTGGGGAGTCATTTTTTTTTAAGATTTATTTATTTATTAAAAATGCAGAATTACAGATAGAGGAAGTGACACACACACACACACACACACACACACACTCTTTCATCTGCTGGTTCATTCCCAAAAAATGGTTGCAACCTCCAGGGCTGGGCCAGGCTGAAAGCAGGAGCCAGGAGCTTCCTCCAGGTCTCCCACGTGGGTGCAGGGGCCCAAGCACTTGGGCCATCTTCCACTGCTTTCCCAGGCCACAGCAGAGAGCTGGATCAGAAGTGTCGCAGCCAGGACTCAAACCAGTGCCCACATGAGATGCTGGCATTGCAGGTGGTGACTTAACCTGCGATTCCACAGCGCCAGCCCCAGGCAGTAATTTAGCAGGAAGTAATACAGCTGAAAAACACTCAGAGGCAAAGCACTTCCATTTCTTGGAGCAATTTTTCGTTTGCTTTTGGCAATTATGAGTCATTTTCAGTGATGTTCACAGTAGCATTGCTTTCAACAGTGGTAACTTGGAAACTTGTGTTGTTAAATTTTTATTTGTATATGCATTTGAAGGAGAGACATTCACACACTGAGACACACACACACACACACACACACACAGAGAGAGAGAGAGAGAGAGAGAGAATCTGCTGTCCACTAGTTCACTTCCCAAATGCCTACAGCATTCCGGGGCGGGGCTGGACCAGGCTGAAGCCAGGAGGGGCTTGACTGCTGACGCCGGAGTGCACAGCAACAGGAAGCTGGAACTTGGGAGCGGAACCGGTAGTTGAGCCCTGGCACTTCGATACGGGGACGGTCATCTCCAGCAACGTCCTGACCACAGCCTCACACACCTGCCCCAGAAACTATTTTGCATAGAAGCTTCGCACTCCACCTTGTCAAGCTGCAAACGTGTTCTTAAGAAATGTCCTGCTCATGTTGATGGAAACCTGGCTGCTGCTTCAGGGAGATGTTTCAGAAGGAGGCGGGTCGTCTGCACCCCAACGGGGAGGAGGGGCAGGCAGGCTGCTGCAGAGGTTACCGGGGCACCAGTACCAAGTCATGCTCACGAGAACTTGGGCTCAGGCCCGTGGCTGGGGGGACTTTCGGTTCTCCAGTGAAAGTTCTTGTGTAAGCTGTGCCTGAGGTCTGAGCGTCACTCCTCTCTCTGCAGCCTTCACAGAACTACCTTCCCTGGGGACCACACCACACACAGGAAGGAGGGATACCCACAAGCAAACCCCAGCTGCCCTGCGCCCACATGGAAGAAGACACGTGTGGCTACCTGAGGTGCAGCTGCCCCCGAGACCAGCGGTGGCCAGGTAGGGTGACCCCTATCTTCAGGACACGTTTGTGTTGCTGATGTCCTTCCTGTCCCCACTGGCTCACTCCCCAGGAGCTTGTTGAAGGAGGACGGGTGGGATGCGGCTGTCAGCAGGTGGGAATGTGTCATCTGTACTGTCCCTTAGAACGGTCCTCTCGGCCCCAAGGCTTTCCCATGCCACCTGGAGCCCATACTCAATAAAACAACAGAGCAACATGTATCTAAATGGAAAAAAAAAACCACCTAAATCACACCACCAACAAAAACCTTTGCAGAATGATCTGTGAGGGGTTGTGACATCCATTGACACATCAGATGTGTGGCTGTTAACCACAGGAGCCCTGTGATATGTGGATACACCATTCCCAGTGCCGGTGTGGGTCAGGACCATGTACCCACCAGGAAGAGGGTTCCCTCCTGGTGTGGTAGGCAGGCATGAGATAGAGAACTGGAATGTTTCTCGCTCTGAAAAAATAGTTCTGAAGCAATTATGGCAAAATGTTAAAGTTTATTGAAGTTGTGTGTCTCACTAATCACTGTGCTTTTTGCCCTGAGTTTATAATACTCCCTAATAAAATATTTCTCTTTTTTTTTTTTTTGACAGGCAGAGTGGACAGTGAGTGAGAGAGAGAGAGAAAGGTCTTCCCCTTCCGTTGGTTCACTCCCCAAATGGCTGCTACGGCTGGCATGCTGCGCCAATCTGAAGCCAGGAGCCAGGCACTTCCTCCCGGTCTCCCATGCAGGTTCAGGGCCCAAGCACTTGGGCCATCCTCCACTGCCTTCCGGGGCCACAGCAGAGAGCTGGACTGGAAGAGGAGCAACCGGGACAGAATCTGGCGCCCCGACTGGGACTAGAACCTGGAGTGCCGGTGCCACAGGTGGAGGATTAGCCTACTGAGCTGTGGTGCCGGCCCTAATAAAATATTTCTTAAAAACCACACCAGATAGACGTGATCGATATGTGTGGGGTGCTATTTGTTCAATCGAGTCTCTTGAACATTCTGTTACAGTCAGAGCGAGGGGTCCCTGAACAAAGAGGGGAAGTGGCACGGTTATAGTGGGGGGCATTTTTTTTGTACCTATGAAATTCCAAATTCCAGGCAATGTGCTGGCATGCTTCATATAGTCTCCATAAACAATCTGAAAAGGTAACGACCATTCTCCATACCTGTAGGTTACGTAATAGTTTTGGCATTCATATCTGGTTCTTTTCTTCTTTCCATGAATCTAAATGCCTTACTTTCGCTCCAGTTTAGGTTAACTAGAATTCAGACTCAACTGCATGGCCGCTCCCCGCTGCACAGTGGTGTCCCAGGGGTAGACGACCACTGTGAAAGTGAGACTGCAGAAATGCGAGATCTTTTCTCCTCCTTAACACACAGTTCCTGCTCTGATTTCTCACTGATACGTCCTACAACTGAATTCACTTCAGGTAGTAAACAGGCCCTGCTTGAGCTAGAGAAGCACTATACATTAAACATATTTAGGGTGTACAGTGCAATTTTACGGTGGACAAGGACTATAAATCCAGGATCTGTTTTTGTTTTCCGAGTTTCTGTTTATCTACACAGGACCTGACCTTTTCCTGTTGAAAATTCTGCCATTTCATTCTCGCCATCAAATTAATTTACTGCCTTCACTTCTTGCCCATAACATGGACGTCACAAGCAGTGAACACGATTCCCTGAGACCTCAGCTGTAAGTCTGTACTAAGGAGCTTTCTCCGCAACGTTTCCTTTCTCTGCAGCTCACAGATGAGCACGTGGAAGGGCTACTGGACTTCTGTCCCCCGAATCTGCTTCAGAATTCTCCGTTAATAATTGAAATATTGTGTCGACATGTCATTGTTCTATCTAACACACGGATTATTTGGAGTCTTTGCTATAGCACAGTTTGAGCCATCCTTATGACAAGTAAAATAAGTAGAAAAGAAGGCACTGGACGTGTTAGTGCCCTGCGACTCTGAATTCTGTTGACATGTGCCATTACTGAAAGCTTTCTTTGACGGTTCAGCAAAAGGAAGCCATGTCCAAGCTGACTCTTGATGTGGAGCGACTGTGTGTTGATTATATTACGGCTTCCTCGGCAGCTATGTGGGGTGTGGGCTGGGTTTACATTAAGGTCTTGGGGGCTGGGTCACCACTATTTTATCAGAGAACATCAATGACATTGTACCATGAGTTTGTGAATATGACCAATGCTTGTAACTTTTTCTATTGTTTAGAAGTAAAAGAATACTTTTTTTTTTTGACAGGCAGAGTGGACAGTGAGAGAGAGAGAGACAGAGAGAAAGGTCTTCCTTTGCTGTTGGTTCACCCTCCAATGGCCGCTGCGGTTGGTGTGCTGAGGCCGGCACACCGCGCTGATCCGATGGCAGGAGCCAGGAGCCAGGTGCTTCTCCTGGTCTCCCATGCAGGTGCAGGGCCCAAGCACTTGGGCCATCCTCCTCTGTACTCCCGGGCCACAGCAGAGAGCTGGCCTGGAAGAGGGGCAACCGGGACAGAATCCGGTGCCCCGACTGGGACTAGAACCCGGTGTGCCGGCGCCGCAGGTGGAGGATTAGCCTATTGAGCCGCGGCGCCGGCAAGAATACTTTATAAAGTTAGGCAAGGACTATGAAAAATGCCCATAAGGTTGGGAAAGATCAAAAAAACACTTCCTATTGCTGGAGAAGAGACAGCAAGGATGCAAAGCGAGGTGGCGTGGGAACCTAAACAGGCTGTCTTCAAGGGAAGAAAGCGAACACCCCGGTTTGCGCTGTCACGCGTGGACCCCACGCAGCTCCGTCCCCAGCAGTTTCTGCACTGAGGCCAAGCTCTGTGTGATCTGCTCTGTCCTATCCTGCGGCCCTCCTGTCCTCAGGACCCCCTGCGGCTCCCACCCTTGGGCTCTCTTTACAATCCAGGGGCTTCCAGCAGAAGGTTGGGGTCACAGCAAAACAAAAACAAAACGCAGGTGCCAGGAGGCCCCGCGCCCTGACAGGCGCTCTCTGTGTCACTCACTGCTGAGCCTGCAGCCCCGCGTCACGCCACGCTGCACACACTCAAACACTCCAGTCTCCTAACAAGCTACGTGGGGCAGGGTCCTGTGGCTTTTACAGAAGCTAATTTTGCAACCAGTTCACGATGTTTGTGTGACCTCTGAAATTCCACGTTTGAGCCTGGGAAGGGCCACGAAGCCCCTCCGGCGTCAGCACACGGCGTTCCAGGATGTCACCCATTCTATGCTGGGTGTATCTGTGCCCAGTGCACAAGGGAGGTCATGCACGTTTTAGTGTGGTTCACAGCACGCTCCCACCATTCCAGATACGGCTGGACACCCCAGACTTGCGCTAGCTCCAAATGTTGTAAGCGAAATCCATTTTTCCTACTTTTAAGTAAAGCCGTTCTATTTTGCAAATTCATAAAATCACAATGGAGTTGGACCTAAACTGTGCTCTCTGTATTCTTCATCTCGAAGAACCAAACAACCACTGGGTGCTGAGTCTCCACCCCTGTTAGAATACGTTATGCCTTCTATCTCTATTAGGAACTGGTAAAAGAATTTGTGAGCTGAGTGTCAAATACCTCTTCGGATGTACAATGAACTTAATGCAGGACAGCAATGCAATGAGATGTGGATGTCGGTCAAAATTCCTACTTGCAAGCAGCAGAAACCAATCCTGGGCCTCTCGAGCAGGTGCAGGCTCTACCGGCAGGCCAGAGAAGGTCAAGAGGTTACAAGAATGGTCTGGTGGACGGGCGGGAGAGGAGCAGAAGCCCCGCCCTCACTTGCTGCTGCCAGGTGTCGCCCTGTGCCACCACACGCATGCTCTCCTTCCTGCCACAGTTTCTCACGCCCTCTCCAAGGTAGGTGGGTTGACCAAGCCCCTCTCTCAGACCATCTGGGGAGGAGGAGAAGCCAGCGCACCTCTTGGATTTTCACCGCAGTGGCTGAAAAACTTACCCGTAGGCCAGGCAGCCAACAATCCGAATCACAAACGTCCTCTGTGGCTGCCTGGGCTTTTATCCTGAACCAAAAATTCCTAAAGTTCAATGAGAAGGCTGTCTGACTCCTGCAGCCCCTTTAATGGGTCGAGGCAGGCTCATCTCAGACACAGGATGGAGGACCTTGGCACCCACCCCAACTGTGGACGCGGTAAAGGTCTGGCACAGAACTTGGGAAGTCACTAAATCCACCTCCTCTTTTTGACAACCACCACCAGAGAACCCGAGGGGCACAGAGACTGAACCAGACAGGCCGAGAGCGTAGCTCGCTGCTTTACCCCCAGATGACTGCGATAGCCGGAGCTGGGCCGGAGTTGAGGCCAGGAGTCGGGAATGCAGTGTGGGTATCCCACGTGGGCGGCTGGGATGCGATTACTTGAGTCACCGCCTGCCGCCCCTGAGGTCTGCACTGGCTGGCGTCGGCAGCTGGTGCTGGGTGCTCACTCCGATACTGAGATGGGAGCAAACACCCGCCCCGTTTACTTTTCTTCCTCTACAACAACACGCTGTGCATTTTATCTTCCTTAAAAGGATTTCATGACTAATGATGCTGATTAAAACAGAGACATCCTCAAAGAGGAATTCAGTTTAGTCAACATTCAAGGCTGCAGCCACGGGGCCCTGAGTCCGGGGCCTGTTTTATGGGATTTCTGCTGCATTGCATTAGTGGAAAATCTACGATGCGGTCTGCCTGTGTGTGTGCAGACTTCCCCCCGTGAATGTCACGCGGGAGATAAATTCTGGAAGACTTGTGGCCGTTAAATGCATAGTTTCACATAACTCTTACGGCTTCTCAACAGTGAGGAATCTGCCTCGCCAAGCGAGGGCCCACAATCTGTATGGAAAGAGTCTGGTTTTCTGTCTCCTTGGAAATAAAACGTGCGGCAAGATGGCTGGCGGCGGCGGCTTCATCGGAGCTGCCTGGATTTGAAAACAGGGAGTGGAAAAGGCTTTCCCGTCTCCCTTTGCTTCTGAGCCAAACCCAGGAGCGATCAGAGGGAGACTCACCGAGCTGCCTGTTTTATGCAGCTTTGTTCCAAATGCCCTTGCCCTCTAGGAGACACTGGGCAGCGGAGGTGCAGGGAAGGGGGTCTGACGGCCCCTTGTGCTAAGGGATAGGGGTCAGCCCCAAAACAGAACCCACGCTGGCATTCAGAACCAGCAGCTCCCCTGGGTCCAGAGCTGGCGGCAGAGCAGCCGTGTCTCCCAGGAAGAGAGGGCAGCTCAGGGCGATCCATTTCTGCAACCAGCCGGCGTGTCCTGTTCCACTGTCGCCGTCAGTGCAATGGACCTCAGCAGAAATTTCTACTGTAAGATTTACTTATCAGACTAACACTATTGATTTTCCCCCACTGCCTCGTCAGTGGTTTTTAGAAAACTCTCTGCTGATGACGAGGCTGCGCCTACGTAACACCAGACACGTGGATGAAAGCGAGTGGTGGGGTGAGCTGGACGGCTGATTGCAGGGGACACCTGGGGACGTGGCTGAGCTCCATTTAGGTTGTTATATGGATGTCTGACATAATACAAATTATACTGAAACGATCTATAAAATAAGAATCCTGTTGTTAAAGCAATAATCTCTGAATATATTGTCTTTACAATGATGGGTTTGTATATCATTTTGAATGCAATGCTATATTTTTTGAAGAGAATTAGTAAAAGTAGCAAATTAAAATTCATCATAGAAAGAAAGCACTCAATTATAAAAAATATCTTTCTTTCTAAAAACACTGGTGGTTTTCTCTCGGAATGATCACCTTCTTTACTTTGGCCAAATTAAGGCTTTATGGGAAATCAGGCGGTCTCATTTAGATTTTACGGTGCTGTCATTGTATTGTATTTTAAAGGAATCTGAATGACATGCACTCTGAAGGCAGGAATTCAGAGACAGTGACTGGCATGCCATAAAACCTGCAGGTGCTTCACGCAATTTAGCTCCATGGTCTGATCACCAGCAGTCTTCCTGTGTGGGCTCAGATGCGGAAAGCACACCAACATCGTTTAGCAGGTTTGATAGCATTGTCACCTGACGGCGATTCTAAAGTCCCACAACATAAATTATGTCTGAAATATTCCATTAAAAATGATGTATTAATTTCTAGTTGTTTTGAATATTCCTTTAAAAAAAAAACAAGCAGAAAATTGCAGTTAGCAGAGACAAAGGAGATAGAAGAACCGGAAGTTGAAGACACCCAGCACGGGTGAGAGTAACCGTGTTGCGGGTGCAGGAGGCGAACGCCTTGGTTGCCACTCAGCGAATGTCTCATAATTTCCTTGTTTCTACTGCGTCTGGGAACACAGTTACCTGCGTGGTGTGACTCTCCCGGTGCCTCTGGAATGAGCGTATCGCCGTGTTGCTCACAGACAACCTGGAGAACCCGTCGTCTTCGGATAAACCTGTGGAGGTCAAAGAAATCAGGAGTGAGGCAGTGTCTCCTTGCCCCCTTCGTACTTCTTGTAAGGGACTAAAACCCGGCATCATCACCTGCTGACCTGATCATCAGTGCATACTGAGTACTCTACTTGGCACTGAAACCCAGGGATACGAAACACAGGTGCAGTTCCACTTAGCAGGAGAGGAATCTCCTGGCAGGAGGGATGAGATAATGGAGATAACTGTCGTGGCAGCAGGAAAGTTGGCCAGGAAGCGTTGGACGGGGGAAGGGAAGGTGCTCCTGAGGGATGAAGCACTCAGGTTGTGACAGAGGGCAGGGCGGCAGCGAGGCAGAGAAAGGGTGAAAAGCTGGAGGACGTAACCAGGTCTCTGTGTTGGGTAAATCCCACTGTGGGTATTCCATTCTGCACAAGAGGGAGGGAGGTGATTGGCTGAGCTTCCAGGAGGAAAGGTTGGGGATGCGCCCATTCACAAAACATCAGTTCACAACCGTGAGTTAATTAATATGCAATAGGAAAAATCGTGGGCTCAGGAAGTCCACCCGCTCCCACCCCAATAATACAGAAGCACTCAAGGATTTTTATCAGTGATCCTTCAACCTCAGCGCTACGGGCACCTCGGGCGGGGGGTTCTTCGTGGTGGGGGTCACTGTGCTTTGCAAGACATTGAGCATAGTCCCTGCCATCCACCCACTGGACGCCAGCTGCGCCCCCGATCACGACAACCCAGAAGGTGCCCAGGTGCCGCCACGTGTCCCCTAGGGAGCACAGCCATTCCCCGACAACGGCGGAGAACCTCTGTGCCGGATGTGTCTTGTACCGGCACAAGGGACTTGACAAATGAACACCAACAGAGAGAGGAGAAATCGCCAGCCAGGGGAATGACTTCAACCTGGAGAAATGCAAATGCCGAGCGCTTGCCACTCCCACTCGAGAGCAAAAGTAACTAGCACAGCGTCGTTGATTAAGCACATACAAGATTCCTAAATTAAAAATCATTAGCAAATCACAGCACATTTTTTCCAATCATAGGACAGCCAGTTCCTCGGGGAAGTTCACACAATCCTGTCCACACACAGCAAGGCCTGCCAAGTGATCTTCCAGCTCAGCACCAGGGGCTAACTTCATCGAGACTGGGCGGACTGCTGCTCAGGACTGGTCTCTGCCATGAGCAAAAGCCACAGTCGTGGGGGGCAGGCGGGGACGCTGGGCTGACGCGCTGCGGCAGCACCCTGCAGGGAAGGCTGGAGCCACGCAGGTGGTGGCAAAGCAGCCGGAATTCAAACAGGTAGAAGGCAGCCTGAATCATCCAGGATCAGCACAAGGCAACGAGACCAGCAGAGAGCTGGCCAAAAAACCAAACATAACAGAACGTCTCCACGAATCCCGGCACCGCAAGAAGCTTAGGAGTGGAGAAGGACGGGTGGCAGGAGAGGCAGGCGGCTGATGGACAAGCAGGACGAGCAGCTGGGCCACCGGACAGGCCGCCTCCTGAGACGGGGGAAGAGAACGGTGACTTGCTTTTTCCAAAACTAAATGACACGGTAGACGTTTGCTGTCAGAATCCGAACAGAAACTCCGTGTAGATGATAAGGGCACAAACTCAGCACAAAATCAATAGCATCACGTGCATTACACAAGGTCAATTAGGTATAGTTCAGCAATATTGACGGACAGCTTCTGAATATGGCCCTGGGAAATACACTGGGGAGTGAAGCGACACCCCCATCCTCCAGGGGCTTCTAATTTAATGACAATGACCCCTGACCCGAACACAACAGAGTGAGTTCAGGGTTAAACAGAGCCAGGCACGAAACAGGAACTCGGAGACAGTGTGGATTACTCTGACGGAAGGCTCAGAAGACACTTCACGGAGGTGTTGCCAAAGGATCGGAGCCTTCGAGGCCGAGAAGCATTGTGCAAGATGAGGAGGGCTGGCGAGGGCACACCCGATGGAAAGCAGGCAGGCACGGCAATGGGACGCCAGGCTGCTGCACGTCCAGGTGGATGGAGACGCGGGGGAAGGCATGGGAGGGAGGCAGGCCAGATGGCAGCGTGCTCCTCAGAAGGTTTCATAGAAACATGACCGCGTGGGGAGCGAACTGGAGAGATAGGGCCCTCATTATCCTAGCAGTGAATTAAGAGGCATCTCACACCCCTGCACTAAAGAAATCACCAGTCCCAGAAGCTGTGGAGGACCTCAGCTGAGAGGGACACATGGCACACGTGAGGCAGGTGGCTATGCAGAGGGCAACCAGGAGCCAGCACTGGGGGAGGGAGGGAGCAGGGGAGGGGGCTGCAGAGGCCTCTGTGACAATGTCAATGTCCTCCCCCCCAGTGCAGGAGGAGCTGACAAAGCCACTAGGACCGAGTGGTGGAACTGGGACTGGTGGAAGGAATCCTCCAGGCTCAGCCACGCTTACCACGGCCAGCACACCAAGGCAGTGTGGTCTGGGGGCAGCACAGGGACAGCCTGAACGAGGCAAGGCTGCCAGGAGGCTGCATGGCAGGGCTTCTGTGCATCCATTTCTCGGCCAACACGATACTTTATTGCTGCCACGTTAAAAGGCCAATTATCTAACGACACATTGCACCAAAGGCACAAACCATGAAGGAAAAACTGGATTGATGTCTCTGTGAGATACATGAGAAATGCATGTTAGAAATATCACAAAGATAAAATGCAAATCTAAAAAGAACAACATAGAACATTTATTTACAGCAATTAAAAGTCTTACGGGGCCTGTGCTGTGGCACAGTAGGTTAAAGTCCTAGCCTGCAGCGCCGGCATCCCAGATGGGCATTGGTTGAGTCCTGGCTGCTCCACTTCCAATCCAGTTTCTTTTATTTATTTATTTATTTATTTATTTATTTATTTATTTATTTATTTTTGACAGCAGAGTTAGCAGTGAGAGAGAAAGAGAGATAGAGAAAAAGATCTTCCTTTTTCCATTGGTTCACCCCCCAAGTGACCACTATGGCCAGCGCTCTATGCTGATCCAAAGCCAGGAACCAGGTGCTTCCTCCTGGTCTCCCATGCAGGTGCAGGGCCCAAGGACTTGGGCCATCCTCTACTGCACTCCCGGGCCACAGCAGAGAGCTGGCCTGGAAGAGGAGCAACCAGGACAGAATCCAGCACCCTGACCGGGAATAGAACCTGGTGTGCCGGCGCTGCAGGCGGAGGATTAGCCTATTGAGCCACAGCGCCGGCTCAATCCAGTTTCTTGCCAATGCACCTGGGAAAGCAGTGGAAAATGGCCCAAGGCCTTGGGCCCCTTCACTCATGTGAGAGACCCGGAAGAAGCTCCTGGCTCTTGGCTTTGTATCAGCTCAGTTCCAGCCATTGCAGCCATTTAGGGAGTGAACCAGAGGATGGAAGACCTCTCTCTCTCTCTCTCTCTCTCTCTCTCTCTCTCTCTGTCTCCACCTCTCTCTGTAACTCTCAAATACTAGATAATATAAGTAATATAAATATTATAAATATGAAATAAATACTAGACAAGTTTTTTTAAAAAAAGCCTTAAAATATCCTCCAAGACAAAATAAAGGACCTACCCTCAGATTTTTAAAAATGGTTGAAGAATAAATAAAGAGAATCAAGGAGACCCAGGTTAAACAGCCAGCACATAATAAGCAGATTACTCATCACCACTGAGTGTGCAAAGGGATTCAGGTAAGAGTCCTCTTTCTAACCCATTTTGCCTGTCAAAATAACAAGGATTTCAGAACTTTTTATTACAGAATCCGAAAGACACGTGAAGCAGCGGGGTGTGCAGTGGAAGGCCGTGCCCCTACGGCGACCTTTGGGATTATCAGGGTTCCGCACTATCACCTGTCACACCCTGTCTCTTCTGAAAAACCCCACACAGAACGTCATCCCACCGGGCAGATGGAGCGTGTGGCCCTAACCCGCTGCCTGCCTGTCTTGTAGGCACGGCGAGGATTTCCCCATGCGGCTAAGGGGAATGCTGCTAAGAAAAGACCCCCGAAAATGCCTAAAGGCTTGGGGGCAGAGAAGTCCATGGTACATTTTCTTTCTTTCTTTTTTTTTTTTTTTTTTTGACAGGCAGAGTGGACAGTGAGAGAGAGAGAGAGAGACAGAGAGAAAGGTCTTCCTTTGCCGTTGGTTCACCCTCCAATGGCTGCCGCGGCCGGCGCACCGCGCTGATCCAATGGCAGGAGCCAGGTACTTCTCCTGGTCTCCCATGGGGTGCAGGGCCCAAGCACCTGGGCCATCCTCCACTGCACTCCCTGGCCACAGCAGAGAGCTGGCCTGGAAGAGGGGCAACCGGGACAGAATCCGGCACCCCAACCGGGACTAGAACCCAGTGTGCCGGCACCGCAAGGTGGAGGATTAGCCTATTGAGCCGTGGTGCCGGCGTCCATGGTGCATTTCCACTAGCATTGAGAATGCCAGGGCCCCTCCAAAAGCCGAGCACGCCCTGGCACTAGCCTCTACTTTCAAAGGCTGCACCTGCCCAAACTGTAGAGGGTCAAGGTCTCCACAGCTTGCATCCGTTCTGCCCTCCGACCCCCCAGGCCTTCTACTCAGAGCAGTAATGCAGAGCGGGAGTCCCCCAGAGCTGTGTGCACAGGACATCACAGGGGACCTGCTGCCCGGCCACTCGAGGGTAGGGGAGGAGTTTGCAGGAGCACCAGGCACACTGGAGGGTGCAGCTGCAGGGTAGGCGCCCTCCCTCTTCTAGGGTGCCCAGTGCTGCTTCGTGTCCTTCCCCAAGGCCACAAAGAGCACGGCTTTGAGGGCGTTCTGGTCGGCCATGGTGTGGATCTGCCGCCTGGAGCTCTCTTGACTGCGAAGGCGCTGTGGATGTGAGAGGCTGTGGGTCCTGGCATCTACAAAAAAGGCCCAGGAGGGTTCACGGAAAGTCTCGTGAGAAGTGAAGGAGCCAGGACACTGCGTGTGTGTGCGTGCTGAGCGAGGAGGACCTGTTAGTCACCATCTCGGTCATTTTGAATGTAAAGGATGACCAGATCAGAAATTATCTTAGGGGCCAGTGCTGTGGCGTAGTAGGCTAAGCCTCCGTCTGCAGTGACAGCATCCCATATGGGCACCAGTTCAGGACCTGGCTGCTCCTCTTCCAATCCAGCTCTCTGCTGTGGCCTGTGAAAGCAGAAGATGACGCAAGTCCTGGGGCCCCTGCACCCATGTGGGAGACCCAGAAGCAGCTCTTGGCTCCTGGCTTGTAACTAGCCCAGCCCTGGCTGTTGCAACCATTTGGGAAGTGAATCAATGGATGGAAGACCTCTCTCTCTGTCTCTCCTGTTTGTAACTCTACCTCTCAAATAAATAAATAAAAATCTTTTTTTTGAATAAAAAATTTTTTAATAGGACTTCGAAATGCTTCTCACGAGGAGGAGCGGGGAAAGTTCTTGTAGATGCCACCAGGAGCTTTTCTCTTTGCAAAGAGACCTCTGTTGCTCAAAACAGGTCGTTGCAAAATATCCCAGAGAGTCAGGCGGAGACACGCCTCCTTTCCTCTGGCCCTTGGGCTCTGAGTCAGGGGACAGAGTCAGTTCCAAGGAATCTGTACAATCTCCATAAGCAAAGTGTGCAGCAAAATGCATATTTAAGTCCATTTCACGGGTTCTCAGCCAGGGGTCTGGATCTATTTTGAGGTGAAGCTGACGGAAGCCATTCTCGGACGGTCCCATGAACAGCGGCTTTGGAGCTAGCGTGGTGCGGAGTTCAGTGGGGTGCCTGGCTCAGGGCAAAAATGCAGCTTTCCCAGTCCCATAAATGATCTCACCCGGGGCTTGCCCTTCGAAAGACGCTTATCAGCACAGATAACCCTTAGCGTGCAGGGAGGCTGAGCACAGTGCAAGCCAGACAGACAGTCTTCATAGAAAAAGTAAACCCAAAAGGAGGGGTGTCCTCCCTGCCTGCCGTCTTCCTAGACGCCCAGCAACAAAGCCTATATTCAGTGAGCGGCGAGAAAGAAAATCTCACCCGTCAGAAAAGGCCCCGCTTGGAATCTGAAAAAGAATTCACTCTATCCTCACAAAATAAACATCTTTATGCTCAGGCTGTTCTGCTTGATACAGCGAAAACGTGCTGACACTCACCACCGTTCTCTAATCGAATGATAAGTAACCGCAAGTCCAGGGAATAATTAAGGGTACAAAAAAAGACGGGAGCCTGTGTTCACATCAGCAAAAGGATGGCAATTAAAGTAAGTGATAGCTATAATTACTCACACATAACTATATTTCTGCAAATGAACAAACAGATAATTATGGCGGGGAAGCAGAGGTGGCACATAGATCCTGGCATTCAAAGGAGAAAGCCCTTCCCAGGAAGTGACACTCTGTGCGATCCGGCTAGAACTTCAAGATATGGCAAACATTTTCACCTCGAGCCCTTGTTTTCATTGAGAGTACGCTGAGAACCGTGAGTCGGTACTAACAATTGCTTTAAGCGTCGTCAGGACCATGCAGGTTCCGCATGCTGCCGTTGAGTGATAATCCTTGCGGTCTTAGGGTGCTAACGCCGTTTCTCCCACGATGCCCCCTGATTCACAGGTGACACACTACCTTCTTTCACTCAGTGCTTTCTGGGGGTCCAATTGCATTGGGCATTGGGCTGGATATCCTAACGATCATGGCGAAGTTCCAGGGAAGCCCCCAGAATTCCAGCGTTCCCGAAAGCAGACCAGTGCAGGCACGCCAAGCTGCTTTGAAAGGACAAGTTTCCAGGTGAAATGATGCGCGCGCCCATAAGTTTTGCGCTCTTCAAGGGGTCTGGCACAGGTGACAACAGGGAACCGGTTTCATTGTAAAATGCATTCCCTGCAGGGAGACTGAGACCAGTGCTCTGGGTTGGGTGTGCGGGGTCTGGAGCCTGCAGCAGTCAGAGCTGGGGGCTCCTGCCACCTCCTCTCACCAAGCCATGCCCACAGGTACTTCGGTTCTCTCCTGGGTTTCTTTTGGTTCTACTGGCTTTCGGCTTTCTTTAGACTTTAGACTAGGACTCCTGGTATTTTCTTGTTGAAAATTTCTTGTCTCCCAGCTCCTCATCCCCGTCAGGCACCTGTCACACGATGGACTGGTGAATCTGGGCACCATTAAAATGTTTCCTGCGGTGCTTCCTCCTGTCTCCCGCCCAGATCTCTGTTCAACTTTCTTTTAAGCGAACCCTGTGCAAGTCAATCACTCTCTCTTGGCTCAGCCAGAGGGAGCACCTCTGGGCCCTCACAATACCCTGGGATCCCCCCCCCCCCTCCATGGAGCAAAGACTGAATTTAGGGACTTTCTCCCAACAAGCAGAATGTGACTGAGCATAGGGATGCAACCCCAAGGTCACGCAGGTGAAGACTGGGTGCCGGCTCTGGGGTGCTTGCCCCTGGGGAAGCCAAGTGCCCGGCTGTGAGGCTGCCCTGACCGGAGGCCCACGTGACAGGGCCTGGATGAGAATGTCCTGAGATTGGACACGGTCACGTGTGTGCCCTGGGAAATGCGACATTTCTTAATCAAGGCTCGAGACGACCCTAGCATCGGCTCATCCCTGCTGCGCTGAGTTTGGGGTGCAATCTGCCACACAGAAACAGACAGCGCAATGCAGTCACCAGCCAGAAGACTCCCGACTGACGTCCACTTTTCCATGACTATGAACGACACAGACACTCGAGGAGTAGGGTCCTGCTCATTGCAAAGTCTACACTGAACTTGGCAACAAACCGCCGGCCACCGTGTGTGCTGTGGTCTGGTGGGGCCGGGACTTATCTGGTATTTCTCAGCAGGCTTTTCTCCGACGTTCCTCCCCCTCCGCTCCCCAAGATCCCAACAGCCTCTCACTGTGTCCTCTGCACCTGCGAACCATCTTATGGAATTCCCCTTCTTTGCTCTGGCTTCTTTGTGTTTCATTCTGGAGATTTTTTTCTGGCTTCTCTTCCTCCTCTCCAGTTGTTTTTCTGTCGATTTTGCTTTTGTCTCAAGCAAGTGTCTAATTCAACTTGCCTTCACTCTCTGCTGTAGTCATTCCGTTGCTGTCTTTTTCAGATTCACAATCTCCACGAGACAGGCTTCGTCTGGTTTCCCATTTCGACTGAACGGCTTATTCTCGAATCTCTGGAGCAGAGAGGAACACTTAGCTTCGGTGCACTACACGTGTTCGGGCTTCATCTTTGGAGCACCTGTGGCTGCACTGCAGGCGACAGCTACTTCTGCTTGTAGTTAACGTATTTTGCATGCGCACGTGCCTGGTTAGCTTTGACTGTGAGAGGCTCTTTCAAAGCCCCAGCTGCTCCGATGGTCCTGACCAGATTTACCCGTGCTTCTCCCAGGAACCCACGGGCCCGGTTTTCCCCTGGGGCTTCTTGATCCTACTCTGAGCACAGAGCACAGCTGTGCTTTGGTGCCTGGGTCTGGCTCACTCTGACTCTGTGATGGACACCTCGAAGGCCCCGCCCATGGTGCTGGTGAGCCCCAGACCCACTCTCTTCCCTGCCATCCCAGAGGCTTGGGGGAAGCTCAGCTCGGCATCTCAGCTGCCCTCTCTGGACAGCTGGGTGCCCCCAGAGTGCCCGGAAGGAGAGCTTGGATGCGAGCCCCCTTGATGACAATGCACCCCTCCCCACCCCCCAGTGCCTTCCCAGGCTCTCACTCCAGCGCCTTTGATCGGAATTAACAAAACCACGCTCTGTTCCACTCTCCTGCATAGTCTCAGGGAAAGCTTGTCCTAAATTTTCCCAACAGTCTTTGCTAGAGGCCCTGGACTTCCTTTATACGTGAGAAAAAAAAATGGTTTCAGCATCTATTCCCCATTACTGGGTACACACAAGCAAGCTGACTTCGAGATGATAAACTCATAGATGCACCTAAAACACTACAGGAAGTAGCTGTCGCTTCCACGTTTCTTAGTTATGAGGAGAAATATATATTTTTACACTCCAGCTGCTGGTACAGCATCCACCTCTCCCGCTCAGTGTAAGACTCAATTTACAGCAGTCCTCCCTGACCTCCAGATTCCTGAGAAGTCAGCAAATACTAGCTAGAACAGTATTTACCTTAAGTAATAATTTGCTGAAAATAATATTTATGGCGGAATCATAGCTAATGTTCCGTTTTCTCGTTCCTAAGCCGTCTTCGTCTTTGTATTTTAAATCCACTCTTCCTGGAAGGTTGGTGCAGCTTAAAGCTTTTCTCCCTTTGCTTCCGGGTGTGGAGAGAGCTTACCGTTGGAGACTGGATTTCCATTCTCAGCAGAGATCGCACTGGACAGTGAGCTGGAGAACTGAGTTCCGTGGTTATTTGCATTTCTGTCTTGAGTCTCCGACGCAAGTTCTGATGTAGAGAGATCATCCCGGGTAGTCAGGTTCATGTTCGTTTCAAAACCTAAAATAAATTTCAGAAGAAATTATTCCTTTCTGATAAAAATGTACCAAAGACTTGAATACAAGTTTGAAGGAAAGTCATAAAATTAATGAGATCAAATCTTAACTATGTTTAAAACAAATTGATAATAATCCTTACGCAAGTTGCGGCCCGCTTAACTCTCACCAAACTGTGCAATGACAGTAGAGAGAGAAGTATTGTGGTGGGAATAAATTCATGATTTGTTTTTCCAAGCATATTCATATGCAGATCATGTAACTTATTGTAGGATGCCCATCTTTTGAAGGCAGTAAGTTCATGTCCCAAGAGCTTTCTGAACTATTAACTTTAAATACAGGAAGGAAAACTTACACCTTTGACGAAACAGGAGATACAAGGGTACTTTCAAACAGCTCATGAAAAGTGGAATTAAAAGTTGTTTTTGCAATCCATGCATGTTTTGTTTCATAATCTACATTTTCTATGAACTCTCTGAAGGTCCATTGTATATTTTCAAACATACACAATGTGACTGCACAGGATTTCGTTCTCCGTTTTGGAATATTGATCTTCAAGACTCCACCTCCACATTCTACGCACTACTTCCTGAAGTGAGGCTTGTGTGTCCAGGTTGTGTGTTCTGGGATGTGCCCACACAGAAGCCATGGCCCACATCTGATCCACACAGAAGCTACGCAGTGACTTCTCCAAACCAAGGAAAACGCGGCGATGCCAGGGCTTGGTGGGTTCAGGTCCCTGTGGTCCCCACAGACCTTCAGGCAGGGTCCCCAATTGAGCAGAAATTGCAGACCAATGTCAGCGTCCCCCCAGGGTCCCACACAGCCCCTCCCCCGTCCCCAGCACAGCACTGCCTGATCCTGCCCCTGTCCCCATGTCCCCCCCAGGGTCTCACACAGCCCCTCCCCCGTCCCCAGCACTGCCTGATCCTGCCCCTGTCCCATGTCCCCACAGGGTCCCACACAGCCCCTCCCCCGTCCCCAGCACTGCCTGATCCTGCCCCTGTCTCACTGTTATTTATTTTTGAAAGGCAGAATTTTAGAGAGGGAAGGGGTGACAGAGATGTTCTATCTACTGGTTCACTCCCCCAAAAGCTCCCAATAGTCAGGGCTGAGCCAGGTTGAAGCCAGGAGCCTGGAACTCCATCCTGGTCTCCCAGGTCGGTGGCAGGGACCCAAGTATTTGTGCCATCATCTGCTACCTTCCCAGGTGCATTGGCAGGGAGCTGGTTCAGAAATGGAGCAGCCGCCTAGACGGGATGCTGGGTTTTCGCAGACACAAGGACTTCCTGTTGGCATGCAGTGCACTGTGACCATCCTGAAGATAGACCTTTCTAAAGTTCTAGGCTAACAAATTACTCAAAAGAGATAAGAAGCACCAGACACATTGTTAGTCTTTCATGTAGTGAAACACGGTGTCAGCTGGGGTGGCGATGTTATCTCTGTTTTAATGAAGAGGGCATCGGGGTTTCTCACTGCCAAGTGTCTGGGAATAAAGATGTACTGTGCCACCAACATGCAGGGGTCGGGGGCTCCCGCTAGGCAGCCACGAACACTGGTGGGCAGCCACACAATCTGGCAGCTGGGCTCAGAGCCAGGATGCCAAGCCTGCAGGTAAGTCCCTGGGAGCAGGGGGCAGTGTGTGTAGGAAGGCGACCCGGGCACACAGGTGTGCAGGCTGGAGGCAGGAAGAGCCAGGTGATGGCGTCCTCATGGCTAGGTGCTGGGAGGCCAGAGGGAGACAAGGGAGATGGGAACACATCCCCCAGGAGGAGCGAGGGCTTTGCTCACAGTGCCCGGGAGGCTACAGGTGGAGGGCAGTGCGGGTATTCTGCCGACTACCGCGCCAGTCTTCTTCCACGTGAGGGAAGGGGCTCCCTCACCTGGGACCACTTCCGCAGGATTACCGCATAATGGCTTCGCTCATAACTCGTTTCTATCTCATGAAGCATCGATGCACTTAAATGAGAACCAGCAACTTCATTTTCACCAACAAGGGTTAAAAGTATTTTCACGTTGGAGTGGGCGTTGTGGCGCAGGGGGGTTAAACACCTACCTGCAATGCCAGCAGCAGATATGGGCGCCCGTTAGAGTCCTGGCTGCTCCACTTCTGATCCAGCTCCCTGCTAATGCACCTGAGAAAAGCTGCAGAAGATGGCCCACGAGTTTGGGCCCTGCACCCACGTGGGAGACCCAGAAGAAGCTCCTGGCTTTGACTAGGTCAATCCCTGGCCGTTGCAACCATCTGGGGAGTGAACGAGCACATGGATGATTCTCTCTCTCTCTCTCTCTAACTCTGCCTTTCAAATAAGTAAATCTTCTTTAAAAATATTTGCATGTTTGCACTCAGTAGGTCCAAGTACAGTGAAGACATGTTTTAAAATCTGCCAGAAAAGTTAGACTGCAATCCTCACTTTATCCAGGGAATGTCCATTTTTCATCTTACAAGCAAATGCCTGCTGAAGGCTTGACCCTGGACAGTAACAAGGGGACGGGGCTTTCTGAAGGGGAGGCCTCAGAACAGAGGGAGAGCGTGGTACTTCAGTTCGCTGCTCTGACAAGGGGACCCGCCTCCCGCCTCCCACCTCCAAGGAGGGGCCAACTCCCTGCTGAACGTGGTGCCCTGCCCTGCGTAGCTCTCATTTGCACAACTCCGCAGACCGACCAGGAAGATGCTATTGCCCAGATGAGGTCACCGAGGCTTGCAGAGGTTAATCTTACAAGCAAACATTTCACAAACACCAGTGTTGCAACTGACGCTGACCCAGGGACAGGGGCCCTGCCTCCCGCCCACACTCCTTCTTCCAGGCTCCGCTCCCGCATGTAAAGTTTGCCCTGTTTCATCGGCTGATGTGAAGGGTGAGGCGGCTGCTTCCCTGTGCCTGTATCATCCATGACTCCGCGGCGCTGAGCTGGGAACTGCACCCCTGCAGTTGCAACATCAACACGAGACATGCCCTTTTGGCGGCTGTTCTAACTCGTGATTAGCCATGGGAGCCTGAGCTTCCTAGCTGCATGTCTGCCTCTTCGGATAAACACCTGCTTCCCATGAAATCCAGACACGGAAGCACATCTGTGCCCCGACGTGTAGATCCTCAGACTGGACGGCAGAAATGCGCCACGATGAGATCTTCCTGAACGGTGGCAGCTGGATGCCAAGAAAGGAATCCTGTCGGGGCCAGCGCCGTGGCGCAGCAGGTTAAAGCCCCAGCCTGCAGCTGCGGAATCCCGTATGAACGCTGGTTCAAGTCCCGGCTGCTCTCTTCCGATCCAGCTCTCTGCTATGGCCTGGGAAAGCAGTGGAGGATGGCCCACGTCCTTGGGCCCCTGCACCTACGTGGGAGACCCAGAAGAAGCTCCTGGCTCCTGGCTTCGGATTGGCACAGCTCTGGCCATTGCAGTCATTTGGGGAGTGAACCAGTGGATGGAAGATCTCTCTCTCTCTCTGGCTTTACCTCTCTGTAACTCTTTCAAATAAATAAAATAATAATTATTTTTTTTAAAAAAGCACTCCTGTCCTCTGCCCCCAGGCTCTGTAGGGATCACAGCCAGGACACCTCCAGAGGGTGCGGCGTTAGGTCTGAAGTTAGCGCTGTGTCGAGCACTTTAGGAAGGAACCCCGGGGCAAATCGCATGGGAAGCACGGGAGACTCAGGGCAAGCAAGTGGAGGAGGGAGTCCTGGGAGTCCTGGCTGTCGCTGGCGTCGGCGTCTGCATTCCAGAAGGAAGAGGGGCTGCAGGCGGGTCGGGGCGCCCCTGAGCTGGAGCGTGGTGACACGAGTTGCTCTGAACACCCGCATGCTTTCTTCGTAGGGCGGCTCCGTGACCGCTCCCTGCCTGGTGCTGTGGCTGCAGGTACTGGAGACGCGAGAGACGTTGGGGTCTGACTCAGAGACGGAGCCCCGGCCTTGACCTTGGGGTTCCGTGATTAAAGACAGGCAGCGGTGTGTTCTCCTTCCAGCTGAGCTTTGATCTGGGTCAGGAGTTCAGCAAATCCCTGAACGTTTACACAGCAGAGGAAGGACTCGCCGTCGCCGTCATGATATCAGGGAACACTCCTGTGGCTGTGTGTGGTCTCGCTGAGGCTGGGCTTTGGGACAGGTGGTCTGTTCTCAGGCGACATTCGCTGCTGTCCGCAGAACTCCCCACGGCCCTAGCATCTGGTGGTGCAGGCCAGGGACGTGGCTGTTCTGTGACACACAAGACGGCCCCTAACCCAGCTCGTCACGGTGTAGAGCTTTAAAAGGCGAGGTTCAGGGCCGGCTTCACGGTGCAGTGGGTAAAGTTGCTGCCTGCATCCCATATGGGCACCGGTCCCAGTCCTGGCTCTTCTACTTCCGATCCAGCTCCCTGCTAATGCGCCTGGGAAAGCAGCGGAAAACGGCCCAAGTGCTCGGGCCCCTGCACTCAAGTGGGAGACCCAGAAGCAGCTTCTGGCTTTGGCTTAGCCCTAGTGAACCAGTGGATGGAAGAATTCTTTCTCTGTCTTTCACCCTCTTTCTGTAACTCTGCTTTTCAAATAAATAAATACATGTTTAAAAATATATAAAATAAATAAAACGTGAGGTCCACTGGCCACTTTGTTCATTCAGGCTTCTTGAGGCCTGAGGACGCTCCGCGACCTGCCCCTTCCTCACTGGGGGGTCTCCTCCTCCCACCCACAGGCCTTGCTCCCCCACCCGCCGCGGGCCGCCTCACCCTTTGGTCTCCCCACACTGGGGCTCTCGGGCCTCTGCGTTTGCTTCTGGGGCTGTGCCGGTCATGACCCTCCCCTGCCCACAAGAAAGGCCTTCCAGGTCACCTTTCAGAAAGCAGCCCCTCCCCTGGTTCCCCCACACTAGGTCAGTGTCAGTCCACGCCGCCCTGCTGGGGTCTTCTGCACAGCCCCAAGTTCACGTTCTACATCTGCTGAGTTCCTGGGGCCTGGAACAGCACCTGGCACAGACGGTGCTCAGAAAACACTGGTAGAAAGAGATGATTGTGCCAAGACTGTGCCGAGAAAAGAGATGACTGTGCCAACAGAGAAACTGTGCCAAGGACACTGCTGGTAGGAATTCTGTTGCCTAAGAGAACTGGGCTTTCCGTAACTGAAGCAGTTGATGGGTTTACTAAGCGAGGACTCTGCACAGGTATGGAGAGATCACACACCGTGGCGGCCGTTTCTCCCCATCCGCACGGGACCGCTGTAGACGTCTGGAGGGATTTCCCATGTTAGCGATATGCCTTTGCGCTCCAGCCTGTACTTATTTAAAATTATAAGGTGCAGAAATCATCTCATCGCGTGAGCTGAACGTGTTCTAAACGTTGCAAAGGCCGGAGCTTTTGCTTCCTGCCTGAGCAAAGCGGCTCGTGGGAGGACAGGTCAGTGGACATCTGAAAGGTGGGCCTGGCCCCTGGTCTGAGGACTCCTGAAGTTTTGCTTCTGTCCTACTGATGGCCAAACAGGCAGAGTGCAGACACACTCGGCTGTCTTAGACCTCGATTCTCACAGCCTTGCGGCCTTCAGAACCAGGAAATTAAAGTCCATGCTTTAGGAGTTGGTGAGCCTCTTCGGGGCCGCGTGAGTCTGTGTGGTGGAGGGTGGGGCACAAGTATGCTGAGTGGGGGTTCCAGGTGCCTTCTCCCCACTGGCACAGCCCCTCCCAAGGCCCAGAGAGGGACCCACCCAACCTGTGCGGGGTACTATCTGCAAGCCACTGTAAATGCACACTTCCTTTTCATTGCTTTTCTCATTTTAAATAAATGTTCACTCTCTCCATTTCCACTTGTCGCTTGCATTCTGTTTCACAATGAAGATCATTATCTACCCCTCCCCGAGTTGTGTACGCTTCAGGGTCTGGGAAAATACCACATGCCCCATGCACGGAGGGCTCTAGTAGACATCTGTACAGCAAAGTCCTTACCCTGGAGCAAATGACCCTCGCTGGGAGACAAACAGGTGTGGCCACAGCGAGTTAGCCCTGCAAGGCCACCTCAGGAACAGGTGCGGCCACACTGAGAGATATCACAGGGCCATCTAAGAAACAGATGTGGCCACACGGAGTTTGACCACAGGGCCATAGAAGGAACAGGTGCGGCCACACCGAGTTCGACCGCAAGGCCGCCCAACTGCTCCCTGGGCTGCAGGACAACCAGGGCAGTGTCTGAGTGAGAAACCCTAACTGCTCACTCGGCACCAGGACTGGCTGACAGTCACCTGTCGCTCCCCCTCATCGTGGAGGAGCAACACAGGACCCTGCGCTGTTCTTTCGTCTGCTCGGCCCTCCCCGGGTTCGCTGCTGGTTCTTCCCGGGTTGGCTACTATCCCTTCCACCTCCGTGGAAGGGCAGTTCCCCCTGGCCACGTTCCCCACTTCCGCAGGGGAGCGGCACACCGCCGGCCGGCTCTCTCGGGGGCTGCACGGGTTCCCTTAGATGTTCCCCATAGATGTTCCCGGTGCATGCCGTCTCTCTCCTCCTTTATAGTCCTCCTCCGCCAATCCCAACTCGGCCGCCCACACGCCGAGTACGCCGCTCTCCAATCAGGAGCAAGTCCTACAGTTTATTAGTTGAACTGGAGGCAGCTGTGCGGAAGCTGTTTACTTCTCTCCCAGCGCCATATTGTGGGAGAGCAGATGCATAGAATAAGTCTTAATTCCAGTAACTCAGTCCAGTCCGGATTGCTCCCCACAGATCCCCCTTTCTTTTTATTTTTGGCGTTGATACGCGCCTGTCTTTGGTGTCCCGCGGCACACACTCTGCTCTACTTGCTAGAGTTGCCACAGGCTCTTACAAGTCCTATCAGGCAAACCGAATCCGGGTCCTCTCTTCGCCATGTTGTGAGGAGGTTTTTAGGTGCTGATGCGTGCCTGTGTTCGGTGCCCTGCAGCACATGCTCTGCTCTGCTAGAACTGCCTGCAGGTGCTTACAAAACCTATCAGGCAAACCGAATCCAAGCCTTCTCATTGCCGTATTGTGGGGGAGACTTATTAGTGTTGGTTTGTGCCTATCTTCGGTGACCTGCAGCTCATGCTTTGGTAGAGCTGCTTGCTGGTGCTTACCGCCTTAAACCAGGCAGACCGAATCCAAGCCTCCTAATTGTTGCATTGTGGGGAAGCCTTTCTGATGTTAATTCATGCCTGTCTTCGGTGACCTGCGGCGCATAAGCTGCTAGCCGCCCAGGTGCTCATCGCCTCACTAATCGGGCAGACCGAATCCAAGCCTTCTAATTGCAGTATTGTAGGGAGGCCTTTCTATTTCTCTATTTCTCTATCTCCGGGCATTCCTATTTCTCCCATTTTACTTCTGTCTGCCAACATTCCTATTTCTCTCATTTTACTTCTAAATTTCTGTTTCTCTTATCCCCGCGGCTTCCCGGCTGCGCCTGCCCCGAGGCTGCTTCTTGGCAGCTTTCCGGCTCTGAGCCGCTTCAGCCCGCGCCTCTCTCATCTGCGCAGCTTCCCGGCTTTGCGCGGCTTGGCTTCGCGCGCTCCGCGGTCTCCACGCCCTTCGCGTCTGCACCACGGCCTACGCCAGCCCCGTTCCCTATCTACTCACGCCCCGTGCTCTCTCTGCACGCGGCGGCTTCCACGAGTAACACAGCGTAGCTTACGTGTCCGCCACTAGCATTCAATCTAAGTTCCCCGGGCTAGCCTGGCGAATTCAACCCAGCATACGTCTCCGCCCCACAGTTTGGCTTCCCGTCCTTTGCTCCCCGGGCTAATCAGACGGATCCCAACCAGGCTCACGTTTCAGCTTCTGGTTTCAACTTTTCGCCCCCTATTCCCGGGCTAACTTGAGAATCCCAAAGTGGCTTTTGTGTCCGCATTGGCCTGCCCCCCGCGGCTTCAATTTCCCTAACATTTTTCTCTACCCGGTATGTTTCCCCAAGCTTTCCTCCAACAATACTCCTCCCTCATTTCTCCTGGCCTCTCCCCACAGTCCGCATCCGAGTCTGTTTGTTCTAGCTTTCACTTTCGCTTTCGACCTTAGAGATTCCTCCCAGCTTCCCCCCGTAGTCCATATCCGAGTCTATGCCTAGGCTTTCAATAGCTTCTTCCGGCACCCTTTTCGTCCGGCTTTTCCCTAGGCTGTTTGCTAGTCTCTCTCTCCGGTATTTTCCCAGTTCTTCCCGTTTCTTCCCTCCTAAGTTTCATATCCGTCCTAGGTTTCCTATCCGAGTCAGGTTTCCTATCCGAGTCACGGCACCATTATGTCGCTCCCCCTCTTCGTGGAGGAGCAACACAGGACCCTGCGCTGTTCTTTCGTCTGCTCGGCCCTCCCCGGGTTTGCTGCTGGTTCTTCCCGGGTTGGCTACTATCCCTTCCACCTCCGTGGAAGGGCAGTTCCCCCTGGCCACATTCCCCACTTCCGCAGGGGAGCGGCACACCGCCAGCCGGCTCTCTCGGGGGCTGCACGGGTTCCCTTAGATGTTCCCCATAGATGTTCCCGGTGCATGCCGTCTCTCTCCTCCTTTATAGTCCTCCTCCGCCAATCCCAACTCGGCCGCCCACACGCCGAGTACGCCGCTCTCCAATCAGGAGCAAGTCCTACAGTTTATTAGTTGAACTGGAGGCAGCTGTGCGGAAGCTGTTTACTTCTCTCCCAGCGCCATATTGTGGGAGAGCAGATGCATAGAATAAGTCTTAATTCCAGTAACTCAGTCCAGTCCGGATTGCTCCCCACAGTCACCCCTCAGCAGAGGTGCACGGGTGTTTTAAATAAGGGGGAGGGGAGGCGGGAGGGGGACGAAGGACAGGGCCTTTCCTTCCCTCAGGGAGGGGCACAGGGTGGGGGAAAGAGCAGGATCCTAGAACAAGCTGGGAGGGAACTAGAGAAACACGAGGGGGCCCGGGTGCCTGAGATGAGAGCTCCGAATCAGCAGGCACACGACGCTCAGCGTCCCCAGGCGGGAGTGAGGGGCCGGGGGCCTGGGTCACTCCCAGCACCTGGAGAGCCCCGTGTGGGAGGGACGCGCAGGATGCCCAGAGCCGGCCACACCCCTCCATCCTGGATTCAACCCCGAGAGGTCCGCACTTCAGGCTGGACACGCTGCTCCAGGAACGATCCTTGCAGAGCCCCCGTCCGTGAGGGGCCGCGGGGGGCACCAGGTGAGATGGGGGTTGATGGGGGAGTGGGAGGAGGGCGCTGAGGGTCGGTGGGCCTGGGAGGAAGGTTCTAGAAGAGTCGAGGATGGCCTCTCACCCACTGGAGCCGAGCGCCTGCTTGCTGGCTTGGCTTGCGGGTTTTAACTCAGAGAGCAACCCAGCTGCCAGAGGGGTCCTTTCTTGGGCTCCTGGGGGGAGGCTCACAGGATGGTCCCCCTCCAGGAGGGTTTTCAGGAGCGAGGGGCTGGGGGCTGGAGGTGCAAGCTGCACACGACGCTCCGGGCATTCGCAGGAGAAGTCTGGGTGGGCACGAGACAGTCAGGTGAGCCTCTGCTGTGTGGGCGGAAGGCAAAACCCTGGACCGTGAGGCATGGGCAGAATGTAGAGTGGAGGACAGAAAGGGCAGGGCAGGGCAGGTGTGGGCAGAGCCGGAACGGGCCGCACCGGAGGCAGGAGGCTGCACCGTGCCGGGAAGGGTGAGGGGGTGGAGACCATGGGCGGGCACAGGAGTGGAGCCCAGCAGGTGCCCTGAGCAAGGGCGGGGCGGGAAGAAGAGAGAATTTCCTTAGAAAATGAATCTCACAACAGAAGTGCAGTGCTGGGTGGGCGCTGGAGAGAGATGGGAACTAGTCTAGCAGCCAGGGATGGGGCCGGGATGGCAGCAGGTGGAGCGGGAAGGCAGGGGAGGATGTGGGTCAGAAATGCCTCTGAGATGCGGGCCATGGGCAGGCTGGGACCAGCGCGAGGGGCAGTGTGGAAGATGGGCCATGCGCCAGGTGCAGAGGGTGACTCACGGGCTGAGCAGGGGACAGGGAGCTGACAGCCACACAGCAAGGAGGCCCTGGGGATGGTGGGCAGAAGGCAGGTGTAGGCTTGGTCGAGAGGGACCAAGGGCCCTTGTGCTGGCGAGCCAGGGGAGGCCCACATGTCATGGGCCCCAGAAAGGTCTAGGAGAAGCAGGGAAGCAAGAGGGCTTGGGTCCCCGCCGTGGGGAAGAGCGTTCGAGACATCCCTGCTCTGTTACCCAGCTTGAGATCCAGGTTTCTGTAATGCGCAAGAAAAACAAACGATAGCAGTGTGGCTGAGCTAATCCTGAGAGTGCTATGTCAGGCATAAAAAATGTGAAAATGCATTCTGAAGTCATTACTCACAAGGGCTGCCAGTCACTCTGCGGCGCTATAGGAAAATTCCCCTGCAGAGAGGCCGTGCGCCTGCCCTTAGCATGCCGGCCTCTCCCGGCCCGCCCGGCAGCAGGGAAGAGCCCAGATGCAGAGAGAAGCTGCCTGGCACGCCCGCCGTGCAGGTTCCTGGGGTTGGAGCGGCAAGCTGCAGCTTCCCAGCGTGCAGAGAGATGCAGCGTTACTGGCACTTGCGAAAGGTCACTGAGACCTGAACCGGGGGCTTCCGGTTTGTGTCCCACGGGGCGGCTCCTTTAAAACCTCAGATTCCTCTAAGATCTCTCTCGTGGAACACGAGCAAGAGGCACGGACGAGGTCCCGGGAACCACCCCCACGTCGGGCAGCCACAGCCAGAGCCGGCTTCCTTCCACCAGGCTGCTCTGGCCCTTTGCTGGGTGGCATGACCCACACGGTGTGCAGGGGGCTTCTCGGCGGGACAGCCGTCAAGGACAAAGATGCCCGCAGACACCCGGGGCTCATCCAGAACGCCGAGCTGGAGAGAGACGTCCAGCGTGGTGACACACAAGTGTGAGCGGAGAAGGAGGCTGGCTGAGGGCCAGCCCGATTCTGACCGACCCGACGCCATGGTGGTGAGCAGGTGGATTTTGCTCAATGCTTGTTCATGCTTGCACAAATGTACCAGGAGTGGGCTCCAGCATCTCCTACAGATACGCGCGCGCGCACACACACACACACACACACACTCGGGGGAAGGGGATGCCAGGTCCCCCCGCTGCTGCTGGCACACAGCTGTCCCACTGTGTGTGGTGCACTGCCTACATGTGGCAAAGAATCCATCACTGCAGAAACCAATGAGAAAAACCCGGCACAGTGGGCGAGGAGAAAACTCAACGCCTTCAGCGTCCAGAGTCGGCCCCTGGGCTCCCGCCTGCTTTCCAAATGCCCCCTCATGGCACTGCCATTCTGGTGCAGATCCAAATTCCCCCTGAACTTGTGTTTCCAGCATTGCTCCGGGGCCCAAAGTGCTTGTGCCTGCCCCTGCCAAGGGCAGGCACAGGGCTTGCGTGAGGAAGCATGAATTGACGGAGGGAAACAGCCGTGTCTCCAGCAACATATGTGCTGCGTGCAGGAGGAACACGTTCGTAGGGAAGCTAGAAAGTGACTGTCAGTGTAAATACGGCTTTTTAGGACCCAAAAATGCACAGAAAATCACGTCGTGCCAACTTCCCTTCTCATTTTACCAACTGGATCCTTCTGTGCCCATTTCTTCTGCCCCTGCCATGACGGAGGGAAAAAAAACGCTTCAGTTCCTTCCCTTCCTTGGTGCTGTGACAGCTTCCTTTTCTACAATTAGCTGACCGTGCACTCCCTACACAACGAGCTGGCCTGGCCCAGGCCCGCTGCAGATACGACCTGCCAGGCCGTGAGGTCACCTAGCCTGCTGTGATTTGCACACCTCCACACCTGATGCCAACGTGAAGCCACAGTCCTGAACCGTGGCTGTGAGGCACGGCGGGCGGTCCTCAGCACCTGCTCCTCGCTTGCCCCAGGAAGCCGAGTGAGAGGACGGCGGCCTGCCTCTCTATGGGGGAGGATCTGCAATTGGCCACAGTCACCCAGCCGGGGACAACTGCCTGCAATGGAGACACCAGGCCAGAGAAGGAAGACACATGGCCAGAGCAGCGGTGGGGCTCAGGTCCTCTCAGAGCCCTACTCACCCACGGAGCCATCTCAGGTGTGGGGGAAGCCGGCTGGGAACGGCCAGCACCACAGGAACAGGCATCAGCCACAGACCTTGAGCTCCCGCTGGGACATCAGTGAGTCGCGGGAAATGTGGCAGACCTAGGGCCAGGACCCCTGGGGGCCCAGGGAGCTCAGCTGTGTGCTGGCTGGCATGTCCACACGGCGTGGGGGGCACCATGGCCACCAGCGGAAGAACGGCCCACCGGCACGCACCGAGGGCCACCAGCTGGTTCTTCAGAGGCCTTGAACAACGAATCAAACATACCTATGGACTTAATTCTCATCAGAATTTTCAACAAGCTCCAGGGGCTGTTTCATGGAGAGCCTTAGCAGCTGTGTCCTTGGTTGACATTGCTCATTCTGTCTGCAGGTCCTGTGCTCCTGTACCCGAGCGTCCCTGCATCCATGCGGCAGCCATGGCGCAGAGCAACTGCCAATCACCCTGAAAGGGCGGGGGCAGGTGCCTCGTTTGACCCAGAACCACACGGTGCAAGACTGAGAGCCGGCCAGGCACGTGTGATTGGTCCTTCCCACAGCGTGCGAGTCTACACACCAACGACTCGAGAACTCACAAGAAAAGCTTCTCTTTCCACACGGCTTGGGTGGATTCTCCGAAACATCATCTCCTTTAGCCCTTTAAAAATCCTTCCACCGGGCAGAGGGGGGCTCACCCTGGTCTCTGGCCTGCTGCACAGACGTCTGTTTGTCCGGTCCTCCCTCTCCCTCCACCCCTGCGAGTAAATCCTCCCTTGTGGGCCAGTGTTTCCAAGGACGCACAGTCCTGGGCCAGGACGCGGATGGAGTGGGTCACAACAGGCACGTAAAAACAGAGCAAAGTACACTCCGACTACAGCCGCAGAGTCCCCCAGGCGCAGCGGGAGGGGCGTGCCTAGTGCGGCCTGAAGTGTCCCCCGGGAAATGGAGATCCTCGGGCTTCGCAGCCACTGGATCCCCGGGGCCCTCCGTTGCCTGTGAGCAGGGCGCACACGTGCGTTGCAGAATCCATTCAGCCGGGCACCGGGCCTGGTGCCACGCAGATCATCAACGCATGTTTTTCTGAATGCATGATTGAAGCTTGACCTTCCTCTCTAATGATCTCTTTCCCACACCTTTTTAAAATCCGGAGGCCAGCAGCAAAGAGCCATGTAAAATATCCTTGCTAGTTTTATCGCTTTGCCAAAAGTTAACCTGGGCTGCTTTAAGTTCCGGAAAGAATTGTATGTTTCGAGGGCAGATCACAGAGCAATTCTGCTGCCTGAAAAGAATTTTTTTTCCCTAGAATCATTACTGAGGGTTCCCTGAGACATACTGAATCCCCACAGAAATGGAAATGCACTCAGATTAGCAGCTGGGCCACATCACTGGGTTTTCTAATGACAATCAGATTAAAAAGACATTTTTATGATCCCACATGACTGCTGTCCCATACACAGCCTCTCTCCTGTGTCACTCTCCCAACCTCTAAATTAAAGATGATTTCAGGCGCGGGGAAATGAGTGATGGAGACCCCCTGCTGGGCCGCGACGACTGCAGGGGAATTAATGTCAATAATCAAGAGTTTTACTTTCTGGTGTGGCGTGCGCGTGATTCACCCGCGTCGCTCGTCGTGCCAGAGGTTTATGTGGTGGAGGGAGGGGAGAGGGAGCAGGCTCTGGAGCTGTGCTTCCCAAGGGGAGAGCAAGCCAAAGCCTCTGAAACGGAACAACTCCACATTACGTTCTCTTAAGGGCTGAGCAGTTACTCTTACGGCAACTCATCTGTTAACAACCCAGGGGGACTTTATTGCCCGTAATCTATAAAGACAGCTCAACAGCAAGAGCCGAGAGTCAATCCAACCCTCGTGGAAATTAAGAAGGAAAATGCCCTATTGTCCTGGCAGGTCTGCAGCCGGGCTTTGGTCACTGAGTCAAGAAGAGGTGTGTGAATGGATGTGAGTGTGGCGGGAGCCAGCCTCAATTCGTTCCTGGCACTCTTACTCGTCCCTTCCAGTCGGCTGCGAAAACCAGCCCGGCCCCAACCAACAGCCGATCTCACCTTGGAACTGGAATTAAGAAACGGAATTCCCCACACAGAAGGGCTTCAGCAAGGAACGTGGCAGTCCCAAGCTGTGGCTTTCTTCTGGGTGACACAGGAGAGCTGCATACCGATGGTCCACCACCGTCTTGCCCACGTCTGCTCCTTCTCACCCACCTCTTCCTGGATCACAGTTCTTCCCACATAAAATGAAAATAAAAAGCTACAGGATATACATTTTCCAGAAAGTACCTTTTGGTACCAGTTGTGCATGTCAATTCTTCCTTTTTTTTTTAAAAGATTTACTTGAAATGCAGAGTTGCACAGAGGCAGAGAGAGAGAGAGAGAGAGAGAGAGAGAGGTCTTCCATCCACTGGTTCACTCCACAAATGGCTGCAACAGCCAGAGCTGAGCTGATCCAAAGCCAGGAGCCAGGAGCTTCTTCCAGGTCTCCCACATCGGTGCAGGGGCCCAAGGCCTTGGGCCATCTTCCACTGTTTTCCCAGGCCAAAGCAGAGAGCTGGATTGTAAGTGGAGCAGCCAGTACTTGAACCAGTGCCCATATGGGATGCTGGCTATGCAGGAGGTGGCTTTACCCTCTATGCCACAGCCCTGCCCCCTTTCTTCCTTTCTTTAAAATGGAAACTTCTTTTGGGAGAGTCTCCTTGAAGATGATCCAGAATCTGGGATATGAGGAAGCTGCTGGAGTGTTCACAGGGACTCTGGGTGCTGTGCAAATTCTCAGACCTGGGTCCAGGTGGCACGCCACTGTGGATCAGTGTTGAGTCTCTGGGCTGGCTGGCGCCACGGCTCACTAGGCTAATCCTCCACCTAGCGGCGCCGGCACACCGGGTTCTACTCCCGGTCAGGGCGCCGGATTCTGTCCCGGTTGCCCCTCTTCCAGGCCAGCTCTCTGCTATGGCCCGGGAGTGCAGTGGAGGATGGCCCAAGTGCTTGGGCCCTGCACCCCATGGGAGACCAGGAGAAGCACCTGGCTCCTGCCATCGGATCAGCGTGGTGCGCTGGCCGCAGCACGCTGGCCGTGGCGGCCATTGGAGGGTGAACCAACGGCAAAGGAAGACCTTTCTCTCCGTCTCTCTCTCTCACTGTCCACTCTGCCTGTCAGAAATAAATAAATAAATAAATAAATAAAGTCTCTGGGCTAGCTCATGTCCACTCTTGTGGGGGACCTGCCTACATTAAAGTCTAGTCATTGGTATGGGGGGGGGGTAAATGAATCACACAGCTTTGTTGTCTGTTACAAAAATAATGATTGATACTGTTACATCTGAGTAGGCAAAGGGAGGATTCCAAGGAGGACACGGGGGGATTGAGGGAGAAACCATGCACACGGAGGGAGACACTGTGGTCGGTGCAGAGAACGAGGCTCTGGGTAACACGACCCTGAATGTACTAGCTCTCAGATGGTGTGAGACTTCCCAGACTAATCTGGGGATTGATCATAAAAATGGTCAGGTCAGGCGTAAGGGCCTTAAACACTGCAAGGTAATTAAGAAATGGGTTTTTCTCTTGTGGACTCCTCAGAAGAGAGAGACTGTGGCACGGGTCCAGCTCCCGTCTCGGGAAAGCACTCCACGTACCACGTCGTGTCTAAGCCATTTCTTCAAGAATGAGGAAAACCCCAGGACGTGGCAATAATGAGATGCAGAGAGCCAGGAAGGTCTGTATTAACTCGCGTAAGCATCGCTGACGAGGGGCTGCAGGATGAAGCTCTGAGTCTCCCTTTGGAACCCTCAGTGGGACTTTAATTTGCAATCCAGTGTAGACACGCAATACACAATAGAAGCTTGCTTTAATGGTTGATAGCATGAAAAATATTGGCTGGTTAGGAAAGATAATCCACTTCTGAAAAGATCAGAATTTCAGGTACAATAGATCCTCTCTCCCGATGGTGTGTTACACAGCAACCCGGCTGTGCTGGCTTCTTCGCCGCGGCCCGCCTGTCTGTGTGCGCTGGACAAGCTCTCTGGTCGGACTGGCATGCTGGCAGCTCGTGACTTACAGCCAGTATGCGAAGGTGATTTCCCAAGATAATTTGCACAACACAAATGTCAACTTTTTGGGATTAGATGGATCTAAATATCTAATTATGACCCTCGGCTTGGTTTTGCTCCTGGGTTTCAAAAAATAATGAATCTGAGTTGAAATACCAGGGTCATGAGGCCAGAGAGAGTCATATTCTGCCCCCAAACGGCCGCAGAGGGGCAGGCTCCCGGGGCTGGCCCTGGTTCTCCACCCAGGTTGCTGGCACTGCCGTTATCTTCGCCTCCATTTCTGCATTCACACGATTTCTTTTTAGAACACTGATGAACAGACAGACGGTGCGGGCTTTTCTGAGCACGTGTCCGCCTCCTGTTCCCATCAGGGAGTTGTTGCCAGTCGCTGCTTATATTGGTCTGTGTTTCGTTATGACAACGCAGGCTGCTTGGGAACGGAAGGAGGGCGTATTTGGGATCGTGGGTTTGGAAGCTCACAGTCCAAGACTGGGTGGCCCCGTTGTGTGGGCATCTGGCGAGGGCATTCTTGCTGGCAGGGTGCCCAGAGCCAGCACAGACCTGTCTACGTCGCTCCTTATCACGGGCGCTCCTCTAATAACCTACTCAATCTAACCACTTCCCAACGGCCCCGCCCACCAGCACCCTAATGGGGTTCCATTTCCGTCCCATTAACCTAAGACTCAGTGGGAACAAGTCTTTACACCTGGGCTTTTGGGTGACACCCAGACTAAGATCCAAACCACAGGACTGCGGTTCATCAGTAGAGCTCTTAGCATGGTTCCTGGCCCACAGTCTGGGTTCACCTCCCACTGAATTCCAGCCAAGCCCTGGGCAGGCTCAGACACCCTGCTAATGACACTGAAGTCAACCTCCCCTGCGTGAGTCGGCTGCTGCTTCAGGGAAGAGGCTTGGTGCGTTCTCTGCCAGTGAAGGCAATGTCGGCGTGAGTCTGATTGCGGTCAAGCAGGGACTCAGACTCCAAGAGGCTGAGACGCAGGGCGATGGAGGAGGAGCCATAGCTTTGGATCTGAGAAGTGATCCTGGCCCCGCCCTGGATGCTGTGAGCCCCTGATACCCCAGAGGACCCTGGGTGGGACAGGCTGTCAGCGAGAAGACGAACGAGGCGGAAGAGCAGGTGGAGGAGCATGGGAGCCCGTGTAGAAACGCCGCGTGCTTCTCGGGAATGCGGGAGGAGCACGGGAGCACGGTGCACTATAGAAACGCTGACAGCAGGGCAGAGGGGTCTTTGCTGCTGCCTCCCCCATCTGTCCCTGGGTTTGGCTTCGGGGGGGAATTACTTTCCCAGGGAGAGACTTGGTATCATTATTTTACTTTTAATTCTTTTCAGAGAGTGAGAATGGCATTCCAGACTGAGTCCAGGGTTTGCAAGAAAGATGGGTTTGATCCAAACTCTGTGATGGATTTGTTTTTGTGGTTAAGGGAAAATCAGTTAATCCCCGGGTCTCAGGTTGCTTGTTAGTAAACAGGGGTGGTGACACCTGCTTCGCCCACCTCTCTGGGAGATGGGGACCCAGCAGATGTCAGTGCGCTCTGCCACCAGGACGCAGCGGCTTACAAACATCAGCTGTTGACATTGCACACAGAGGACCGACGACCCCATGACAGGTCACACACCGCCTCCGGGTGCTGCCTGTGATGTGGAGTCGCATGCAGGCACCTTGAATCGCCACCATCATCGCTCATTTTCCAATTCAGGATCTCTCCAGTCTTTGCACAGCTCAGCATGCGTGCTGAATTCCCGGGGACCCCGGAGGAACAAGGAGGTAACTCAGCACCTCATGCTGGGCCTGAGAAGGAGCCTCTGGGCACAGAGCTCATAACACGCGGGTCCCAGCAAGGAAGGGTTGTTGGTTCTCCTTTTTATTTTTTTTTCCCCAGAAAATTCATGCTATATTCTAAAAGGGTTGTCAGAGTCCTGCTGTGCCTGCATTGCCCTCCCTCCTCCACCTACACCTGGAGCCTCTCTGGGGCTTCTACCTGCGCTTCCCCCAGGGTCACGGGCACACCTGAGAATCCGGGGACTTGGAGGAAGCTTCTCCCCCAGCAAGGTGCTGCATCTCGTTGGCCTGGGCCCCTGGAGCCCAACCCTGGATCCAGGAGCGATTGAGGATGGCCAGGTGGATGCTTCTCTCCTGAACCAGATTCTCTCCCGGAACTGGGGTGTACCTGCGTGCCCCATACATGTTCTGGGAGAGGGCAGGGGCTGTGAGTGCCAGCGTTACTCACTGAACTTCTGGGTTCCCTGTAGCAGCCTCACGCTCACATTGAGAAAATGCTTACTGGATGACGCTGAAGGAATGTGCTCAACAAGTTAATGCAAGTCTGGTTTACAGGCCCCCGGTTGCACAACTTGCCTTCTGAACTTCTGGGCATTTAGAGAAAGTGTTGTAAACTGTGAGGAAAGACGTTGCCACACAGGCTCAGGCATTTAGGAAAAAATGTCTTTCTAACTGATACAGAGGGCAAAGGCGTCTTGGGTAAGCGAGGCCACTGATCAAGTCAGCAAAATGCAGAGCTCATCTCCAAGCACAGATGAATAAAGTGTTACTTCTTTTGTTCATAGTATTTATTTACCATTGTCTAAATAGCACTTAAGACCTGTGCTAAATACCATTCTTTTTATTGACACGACTAATGTGTGTTCTTTCTTTTTTATTGATCAGTTTAGTTAGGGGTCAATTTTCTTGATTGCTCAAATAACCTTTTTTTTTTTTTTTTCTTTTTAAAATTTAGTTAGTGAGGAGCTATTTGGCCTAGAGGTTAAAAGGCAGTTTAAGCCGGCGCTGCGGCTCACTAGACTAATCCTCCACCTTGCGGCGCCGGCACACCAGGTTCTAGTCCCGGTTGGGGCGCCGGATTCTGTCCCGGTTGCCCCTCTTCCAGGCCAGCTCTCTGCTGTGGCCCGGGAGTGCAGTGGAGGATGGCCCAAGTTCTTGGGCCCTGCACCCCATGGGAGACCAGGAGAAGTACCTGGCTCCTGCCATTGGATCAGCGCGGTGCGCCGGCCGCAGCACGCCAGCCGCGGCGGCCATTGGAGGGTGAACCAACGGCAAAGGAAGACCTTTCTCTCTGTCTCTCTCTCTCACTGTCCACTCTGCCTGTCAAAAAAAAAAAAAAAAGGCAGTTTAAGATATCTATATCCCAAATCCAGTACCTGGGTTTGATTCCTAACTCAGGTTTCTTCTCTCTCCTTCTCCCCTCCAGGTCTATTTTATTTATTTGAAGGGCAGAGTGACAGAGAGAGAAGAACAGACACACACACAGGGAGAGATATGTTCCATTGGCTGCTTCGCTCTCCAAATGGCCCCAACAGCAGGGCCAGAGCTGGGAGCCAGAAACTCCATCTGGGTCTCTCTCAGGGATGACAGGGGACCCAGCATGTACTTGGTCGCCTGCTGCAGGTGCATTAGCAGGAAGCTGGACCAGAAGCAGAGTGGTGGAGACTCAGTACGGGACGTCTGTGTCACAGGCAGCGGCTTAGCCCACTGCGCCACAACACGGTCCCCAGAGTAAGATGCTATTCCTATCAGGCATTTGGAGAATCAGGAAGTGTGTGTGCACTGCTGTGAGTCCCAAGCAGACACTTGGTTACTGCCGAGGGGACAAGCGATTAGTGCAGAGCCATTTTCTCCCTGAGCGGACGCTCAGCGACACTCAGTCACCCATGGGCACCTTCCTTTTGGAGAACGCAGACTGAGTTTCCCCAAGACTCTTACTCATTTGGAAAATGGGGGGAATTTAGTGCTGAACCCAATGGGTTCCATTCCAGGGGCCGGCATCATGGCACAGAGGGTTAAGTTGCAGCTCAAGGTGCTTTCAGCCCATATGGGGGTGCCGGTTCCGGTCCTGGCTACTCCACTTCCGGTCCGGTTTCCTGCTAACATGCCTGGGAAGGCAGCAGAGGATGACGACTCAAGTATTTGTGTTCCTGCCACACAACTGGGAGACCCGAGTGGAGTTCCGGGCTCCTGGCTGTGGCCTGGACAAGCCCCCACTGCTGCAGGTGCCTTCTCTCTCTCTCTCACTTGGCCTTTCACATAAATAAACCTTTAAAAATGGTTCCTTCTGATTGTAGAGGAACGCTTGACTTTTATAGGAGGAAGGCAGCATATCAGCGAGGACGAGGACCAGACATCAACAAACTGTGCCCCCGGCCCCTAACAAATAAACCTCCAGGAAGAGAAATCACCCCGGGAGTGAGAAAGATTAACTGCCTTGGACAGGATAAGTACCACCAGGGCTGCAGGCAGACAAGGAGCTGAGGGGGTGTCGGCTCCGCATCCCATTATGGATGTGAGATTTGCATAAGGCAGCCTCATTTCTTATGCTGCAAGCTCATTTGTACGTGACAGAGATTAAATGATGACGGCGCTGCAGAGACTCCTGGATCAGACACCCGGAGCAGAGAACGGCCACTTCTCACGCCGCCCGCGCCCTGTCGCACGGACTTCTGCCGGCTATGCGGGAATACTGCAGGGTTTCTACGCCTTCAGGGAACTGCACTGATTTGGAAAAGAGGCATCTAAACCTCGTAAAACTCTGGCTCAAGATGCAATTGTAATTCTTTTTTGAACTTTGGTCTTCCATACTTAGCTCTGTTTGGATGTCGTAATTAGAAATCCACATTTTTTTTTTCCTTTTTAAGAGGACAAGGGGTTGTCTGCACCAGTTATCCATGCCACCAGGGACTGGCATTGCAGCTCAAATAGGAGCCCTGGCTGGGCAGTGCTGTTTTGGCGGAATGCTTGCCCCTAAAAAGATTTTGTTTGTGGCATGACAAACAGAGTCAGGCTTCTGTCTCCAACATCAGCTTCGTGTCTGTGAAGGCTGAAATGGACAGACCGGTCTGTACTAATTACAATGCCTTAAATATGTATCCTCCCCTGTAAACAATATCCATGATAAAATACCTATAAACATTTATTAATCAAGTGACTTCACAGTGGGACACTTCAAAGCAGACCAGTGTTGGAGCGAGGAAACGGACAGGATGTGAAACAGGACTGGCCCTGGGCGTGTCCTGATGTCTTCTCTCTACTTCTCCATATGTCTGAAATTTTCCATAAGGCAAACTTTAAAAAAGGATTCCTTTTTAAATAAATGGCCCTATGGAATAAAAATATCATAGTGTAAAAATCTGTTTCTATAACACCGTGACTGCCAAACTTAAAATGTTCTTATTTGGAATATTTATGTAATCAGATAGATATTTGAAATTAGCAGTGATTTCCTTTTAGCTGAAGTGATTTTTATTAAAAGCGCCACGAGAGCTCAATCTAGGAAATATGCTTCCAGGTCAGACTGGTTTCTCTTCAGGTGGAGTCTTCCCCTAACAAGGATTTAACAGCCTCCGGCCACGTGACGAGAGGTAACAAATACTACAGCTTTTTGGTTTTCATCACTTTTGAGTACCTGTTTGCATCTTATAAGCTGAGGACGCACAGAATAAGAAAGTAATGAAATAATTTTTAAAAATATCCCATGGATTGGGTTTTTCCTGAATTCACCCTGGTTCCTGTCCACTTGCTTCTCCAGATTCCTGGGCCACCCTGCACTGGGGTCGCAGCTGCACGCTGGTGTTCAGGGAGTGCACAGTCACAGGCTCAGTTATTCCGATTCCTTCTCGGCCACGGAGCAAGGCCACGGAGCAAGGCCACGGAGCAGGGGAGCACCCGAGGGGCTGGGACCCGGGGACCAGGTCCCCACATTCATGGCTGCAAACGGGGCTGGGGATTTTTTAAAAACCAAGGAACCAGAAGTAATCAGCACGGCAATAGTGGCCACATGAGATGCAGCCGTTCTGTGAATTAAGGGGACCCTTCCATGTAGAACAGGAACTCACATGTGAGGGCCCAGGGACTGCCCGTGTGCTCTGCAACCTGGTGTTTCCGCAGCACTTCCGCACGGCTAACTTGTAGGGCCTCGATGAGCCCCTCACCCCCACCCCTGCCGCCGCACCCAGCCCCTGCTGTTCTAGCAGCTTCCTGTGTGATTCAGGAGACAAGAATCACCACACTCAAGTCCTGCTCTGTCACTCAGGAGCGGAGGAACTCTGAGCAAGGTGACCACCCTTGTGGACCTCAGCTCTGGCTCCTGTAACAGCTCATAGTGTCGGGCGGGTCTGGTGGGTCAGGAATTGGGGGCCAGGAGAGCAGCAGGCACGTGACCGCTGCAGCCGGGGTCCTCCCCAGGCTGCTGCCACAGCCACCACCTGCACTGCCATGTTTTCCAGGTGTCCTGGGCTCCGGGAGAGCGAACGACTTTGCACGCCTCAAATCGCATGTCCAAGGGCCTACGGAAAATAAGCACCCCGTCCGTGAAATCCTCCTCCACGCACATCTTCGGGATAGTGGCCGAGTAGAATTGCACACCAAAGAACCTCACGCACCACACAGCACAGAACACCCCCTTTGAACCGGAAATGCCTCCAGCCAGGACATACCGGGCTGTTCTGTCCTTGAGATCCTGCTCCGAGGAGCTAAGGGGAGCCTTTCTAAAGAATCTGCAGAGTAATTTCCCTGTTATCGCACCTGTACAAGAAGGGAACGGAAATTCACGGGGTGCCTTGGGGATGAGTTAGACGCCCACTGGATTAACTGGCTGGTAAGCTATTTCAGGTGAAAATAAAAATGTCTCTAGGAAGAAGGCAAAGTATGGGATTTAGGATGTTAAAGGAAGGAAATCCCAGGACAATCGGAAGTCACGAACACCACTGTTCCATTCCTTCAGAAGGAAAGTGGATTACTGGGCTCAGGATTAAATTGCATAAACCCTAGTAATCACATAAGCAGCTCTAGCACTTAGCACTAGCCGTCAGTTTCCCCTTCCATATCGCGTCTTCAACCCCTTTTCCATTCTGCGGGAGTAACCGGCACTGCCCCCCGGGAACGCTGTGCAAACCCGTCAGCTTTTTTCTCTCATCACAGGCCACAGAGACTCACGAGCTCTCCAGTGTGTCATCGGAACTCCTAGAATCTGTTGTGTGGGAGTGATTCAGCCCCATTTTACTAAATTTTCTGTTATTTTAGCTACTGTGATAATGGCAGAAGTTGCCAATTCACGTATTTATGAGAAAGTCGTAAGCAGCTCAAACCAATCTTTGCAAATTGGGAAAGTATTTTGTAAAAGCCCACGATAGGACACTCGATGTCTCATAATTTGAGAGTTGGTAACAATGTTGTACTTTGGGGTTCTGAACAGGAAGGCTCCAATACCAGCTGATGTCAGCACAGGGGGAGATGATTACAAATCCACACACGGTGCCTGGAAACCTCACTCTCTCTCTCTCCTCTGAGCCCTAGACTCCCGGATTTCCAAAGGATTCGATCTGTCTAGAATTCACTAACCTCACTTCCTTGAATAGAGTCGAGAGGAGTCCACCCACGTCTGATCTGTAGCAAAAATGAGGTTCATGGGGTTTTAAGGCAAACACCAATTTGTTCTTTCAATGATTTTCTCTTACATTCCTTGTGTACCTTGGAATGAAACATGACCTGTGAGATTCAAATATTCTGCTACTTATAATTTCACTCATTAATGGCCTATAATGAAGAAGGACTTGTTGGCCAAACAATTAACTTTTTTTGTCTGAAGAATAGAGTGGGTTATTCACTCATTTGCTAAGGGTTGTTGGCCTTGACCTACTTTACTTCTTCACAGTGCTTCCTAGGTCTTCTAGTGTTCATACTGAAAGCCATTTCCTAATCAAAAGGAGAAAATTAATAAATATTCATGAATTTTCTTTTGGAAAAGGAGTATGTTGATATATGCATAACATGTGACACCATGAATCAAATCTTCTATCCAATCCCACCACTAGACCCCAGGGACCACACATAACCTTTCCACCCTGAATTTTTCCATCTGTACATGGGGGGAAGCAGACAGCATTCACCACTCCCGCATGTCCTTAAGGACAGCACACTTCACCCGACCGCCCTTCTCCCAAAGACAGAACACCAGGAATTATTTTAATAAAGCCTTTGTCACTTTTGTTGGGGAAATGACTCAATGCTCTGGGATTATTAACAGCGGGCACCTGTACCAATAGCGTACTCTGCACCAAGGCAACCGGATCTGAACGAAGTGGCACAGGATGAGCTGCTTGGAGGAGAGCAGCAAAAAAAAAAAAAAAAAACAAAAAACAAAAAACAAAAAAACAGGCTAACCGAGAGCACTTTTGCTAGGGGACACAAAATGCGTGCTTTCAAAGGCTGGCAACAGCGCCCGGCTGCAAGGCTTCGCGCTGAGCCCATGTGAGTGGACCTTCCAGTGCGCGCGGTGCCATCGGCTCAGCGAGAAAACGCAGATGTAACGGATAACAGAACCAAGTTAAAGCGTGCCGAGGAGACCACGCAGGTGCAGCGACTGGGAATCAAACGGAAGCCAGCACTGTAACGTTACGAGAAGTACTCTCCGTGCGACGAGGGAGCCTCGGTGGACCCCAAGTTAGAATCCTGCTCCAATAAACGCCGTTACAATGTATCGAATGCAGGAAAGAGTCCCTGTTTCCGCACCTCGAGCCTCCTAGTCTCACGGTGCACCTTGCAAGGCGGAGTCCTACCCGCCTGGGACCCTCTCAAGTTGGCTTCTGCCCGGAACCCCCGCCCCCGCCCGCATTTCCACGCCGCAGGCGTGCACACGCGCACCGCCCCGCACTCGCAGGCGGGCGCGCACTCACCTTCCTGCTGCCTGATCTTGCGGCCCGCGGCGGACCTGCGCAACACGCTCCGTCCGGAACTGAAGAGGCTGGCCAGCTCGTCCAGGGGGCTGTAGGGGCCGGGGGACGAGGCGCTGGAGCTGCCCCTCCGGGGGTCGCCTCGCGCTGCCCGCCCGGGCGAGCAAGGGGCCTTGGCGAAGCTGCTGCACGGGCCCCCGGCCGGGGCAGAGTTCGGCTTCGGAGGCCCTCTGCACGGCTCCGCGGGGGCCGCCGCCCTGCCCGCGTGGTGGGCCGAGGCGGCGTCCGGCGGGAACGCGAAGTGCGTGGCCGGCCGAGGGGCAGCGGGCGGCGGCGGCGGCGGCGGTGGCGGCGGCGGCGGCGGGGAGCCGCGGCCCGCCCCGTCCAGCGCAGCCAGGCCGGGCGATGCGGGCCCGTCGGCGTCCGCCTTCGGGTGTCTGGAATTCTGCGGGGACAGCGGGCTGGAGCCCTCGGGCTGCACGGGGTACTTGAGGTTGGTTTCCAGCACCGGCAACTTCTTGACCTCGAGCGGCGTCAGCGGCGACTCGTCCGAGGCGGGCGAGCAGGTGGCGGGCGCGGGCGGGAAGACCAGCAGCGGCGGCCGGTGCGGGAGCAGGTTGGGGAAGGGCGGCGGGATGTCGGGCCCCGCGGGCGCGGGCGCGAAGGTCATCTCCTCGTACACAGCCTCGGTCTGCTCGGGGCTGCTGGGCCCCGGGCCGGCCCGCGCCGCCGCGCCCACCATCTCGATGTACACGGGCTCCGCGTCCGCGTCTGCGTCCACGTCCGCCGCCGCCGGCGCTGGGGGCCGCGCGTCCCCGGGCTTGGGGCCCCAGATCTCCTCGTAGGAGCCGCTGAGCTTCGTGTGCGGGCTCCTCTTGGGCTTCCGAGGAGGGATCTTCTTCATGGTGCTGTAGTCGTCGCTGTGCGGGCGTGGCCGGGACAAAGCTGCGGCAGGACAGAGCGCGCAGGTCAGCCGGGGCCGCCCAGGCCTTGCGGGGCGCAGGGGCGCAGGGACGCGGGCCCACCTTGGAGGCAACGACTGCGGGGCGCGGGGACCCCGGGCCCACCTCGGGGAGAGCAACCCCGGGGCCTGCAGAGACCTGGGCCCACCTCGGAGAGAGCGACCCGGGGGGCCTGCGGGGACCCCGGCCAACCTCAGAGGGAGCAACTGCGGGGCGCCGGGACCTGGTCCCACCTTGGAGAGAGGGACCCCGGGGCCTGCAGAGACCTGGGCCCACCTCGGGGAGAGTGACTGCGGGGCGGGGGGACCCGGGCCCACCTCGGGGAGAATGACCGCGGGGCGTCGGGGCCCAGGCTGTGGCCCCCAGACCCCTACAGTTCTGGACAAACCTTAGACTTCCAAGACTCTAGCTAGGATAGGATGTTTGAACTGGGAGCTAGGCGGCAACTCCTACCACTGGAGGCAGAAGTCAGATGAGAAGGGAGGGATCCAAGGAATATGAACAGCCTGAAAAGTGAACTTCGAAAACTCACGGAAGACAGAATTAAAATGGATTGTGGCGCCAAGTCTTGCAGTGCGTGCATGGGAGACCGTCTGCAGTGTCCCGGGGAAATGCATATCATGAAAAAGCTATGCATGGATTTCAAAGATGTTTGACCAGAAAAAAAACTTATTTTTTAATTTCATTTTTTTTTCAGGAACTTTTAAAATACCCTCATAAGAAACTTGGAGTGGAGAGGAGAACACGCTTGCACCCTGTTCTTAGGGCCTACGTGAGGTAGGGGTGCTGGAAGGGGTTTCAGTGATTTTTGGAGATAAGGTGGGAGAAAGCCAGAGGGGCAGCTAAGTGAGCTCCTCCAGGCCCAGGAAGCTTCCTGCAGGAAATAAGCTGATTCAACTAAGCCAGTGATGTGGCACCGACAGAACTCAACCAGCACAACACATCTGTACCGACGAGGACAGAGACAGAACTCAGCACAGCACATCTGTACCGATGAGGACACGACAGAACTCAGCACAACACAGCACATCTGTACCGACGAGGACACAGACAGAACTCAACCAACACAACACGTCTGTACTGACGAGGACACAGACAGAACTCAACCAACACAACACGTCTGTACTGACGAGGACACGGACAGAACTCAACCAACACAGCACATCTGTACCAATGACACGGGCAGAACTCAACCAGCACAGCACATCTGTACCGATGAGGACACAGAACTCAACCAGCACAGCACATCTGTACCAATGACACAGACAGAGCTCCACCACCACAGCACATCTGTACCGATGACACGGACAGAACTCCACCACCACAACACGTCTGTACTGATGAGGACACGGACAGAACTCAACCAACACAGCACATCTGTACTGATGAGGACACGGACAGAACTCAGCACAACACATCTGTACCGATGAGGACATGGACAGAACTCAGCACAACACATCTGTACCGATGAGGACATGGACAGAACTCAGCACAACACATCTGTACCGATGAGGACGTGGACAGAACTCAACCAACACAGCACATCTGTACCGATGAGGACACAGACAGAACTCCACCACCACAGCGTATCTGTACCGATGACACGGACAGAACACCACCACCACAGCACATCTGTACCGATGACACGGACAGAACTCCACCAACACAACACGTCTGTACTGAAGAGGACATGGACAGAACTCCACCACCACAGCACATCTGTACTGATGAGGACACGGACAGAACTCCACCAACACAGCACATCTGTACTGATGACACGGACAGAACACCACCACCACAGCACATCTGTACCGATGACACGGACAGAACTCCACCAACACAACACGTCTGTACTGACGAGGACACGGACAGAACTCCACCAACACAGCACATCTGTACTGATGAGGACACGGACAGAACTCCACCAACACAGCACATCTGTACTGATGACACGGACAGAACACCACCACCACAGCACATCTGTACCGATGACACGGACAGAACTCCACCAACACAACACGTCTGTACTGAAGAGGACATGGACAGAACTCCACCACCACAGCACATCTGTACCAATGAGGACACGGACAGAACTCAACCACCACAACACGTCTGTACTGACGAGGACACGGACAGAACTCCACCAACACAGCACATCTGTACTGATGAGGACACGGACAGAACTCCACCAACACAGCACATCTGTACTGATGACACGGACAGAACTCAGCACAGCACATCTGTACTGACGAGGACACGGACAGAACTCAGCACAGCACATCTGTACTGATGAGGACATGGACAGAACTCGACCAACACAGCACATCTGTACCGATGAGGACACGGACAGAACTCAACCAGCACATCTGTACTGACGAGGACATGGACAGAACTCAACCAACACAGCACATCTGTACCGATGAGGACACGGACAGAACTCAGCACAGCACATCTGTACTGACAAGGACATGGACAGAACTCAACCAACACAGCACATCTGTACCAATGAGGACACGGACAGAACTCAGCCAGCACATCTGTACTGACGAGGACACGGACAGAACTCAGCACAGCACATCTGTACCGACGAGGACACTATAGAAAGGGGCTCTCCTGAAATGACGCCAAGGATAGGTTTTACAGTCAATCAACACATTTGAATCCTTGACACAAACATGTATTTAACAAGAAAATCAAGAGCATGAAATGTCTCTAAAGACTTATTACATGCAGACTTTGTAACTTGGCAAAAGGTGCAATACTCTGAAAAATAGCAAATTATTGGTAAGAGTTAATTTTGAAAGAGGCCACATCTTCTGTATGAGCGTTGCGTCTTTATCAGAGGTTATTTCTCTGGAAGCACAGATGTTAATCTTAGAAAAATACATAAATTTTACTGAAATATCAATAGATATCTTGGATTGTTTTAATAATTTGGTATTTTGTGAATCTGTAGGAATTCTTGACATTAGCGCATCTGATGTGGTCACCTTGCTGAGTTATTTAACTTAGCCATATCTGTCAATGGCTGTACCTTAGAACAGAGCCCTCTGGTCCCAGTTTGGGGAAATAGAATTATTAACATAAGAGGCCAGTGAGGTAGGCAGACTGGGGTTCACATCTGAACTGTGACTCACTCATTCACTTACCTGCTTTTCCCGCTAGTAAATAGAGAAACTTCCCTGCCTTCCTCTACTCCAGTGCAACAGTGATGAGAACAACAGACAGGACTTGGAACAAACGAGACAGCTCTACAGCACGCAAGAAAGTGACAGAGGCTACGAAGACGCCGTCCTGGGAGAAAGTCACAGTGTGGTGTTGGGCATGGGAGCGGTGCAGGGTCGCAGTTCTAACAAAGGTCTTGCACAGACCTCTGTAAACTCTGTGTAGTCACGCACAAAAGAGTGATGTTGAGAACCATCGCAAAGGAACAGAATAGAAGCTGGATATGAAGTTCTTGCCCTAACTTATGGGACATCTCTGTATGCCACTATTATTCAAGGCACCCCAAACGGACAACTTTTAAGAAGGAATGCCCAAGTGCACATTGTTTAATTAATACTCATCATTCCAAGGACTGTCCATGGGCTAAACCACAACAGCTCACAAGCTTCTAGAAAGTGAGTGAACTATCCTGTTTTTTAACATTAGAGCATTCTGAATATATGAATTATTCAAAGGATTTGTGGTAGATGGCATTTTCCAAAACTGCCTTCAGTAATATTTTCAGTCCCGCGTGGTCTTCCAGATCCTTGAACCTGGGAGAGTCTCTGTGGCTGCCCAATGAATAAAACATCGAGAAGATGCTATTTCCTGCCAAAGACAATACAGCTTCTGCCTGGCTCCTGCCCTCCTGGGACATTGCCTGGGAGGCTTGGACTCCCTGCAAGCAGTCCGTACGCCCTGTGCAGACGCTATGCAGGGAGGGAGGGAGCGGCCATCTGCTCCACTCTCAGTGTGGGCTTTCCCAACCCAGACACCAGAAATGGAAGCATCGATGTCCACCCAGGATCTGATCTCTGCCTCTGTCTGACCACAGCTGGGAGAGCCTGTCTGAGAACCACATCGTGCAGCCCGGCCAGTGAGAGATGATGTGTATGCCACCCTTGGTACCCAAGACATTGCACTCTGGAGGGGGTTGTTAGGTGACAATGTGACAACTACTGCAGGGCTTGGTAACCGGAAGATGGCTGCTGCTATACACGAACGTGGCGCTGGAAGTGGGAGGGGCCCCCAGGAAAGCTCTGGGTGAGGCTTGGAGGAAGGGGAGGAAGATGCTGGAAGCTGGAGGAAACACCACGTTGTCGAAGTCATGGTGGAAAGTTCAGCAGTGCTGTGGGAACCAGGAGACTCACAGAATGAGCAGGGGGTGCTGGCTGGGAGATTTGCAGGCAGAGTGTGAATGCGGCATGCTGGGTTCTCCCACCTGCCCAGAGTCAGCCTGGGAAGACTGGGGACTGAAGATTGGGGCAGGGCTGGCATGCAGCTGGTGGGTAAAGCCACTGCCTGTGATGCCAGCATCCCTTTTGGGTTCCGGTTCCAGTCCCAGCTGCTCCACTTCTGATCCAGCTCCCTGCTAATGTGCCTGAGAAAGCAGCAGAGGATGGCCCAAGTGCTTGGGGCCCTGTACCCATGTGGGGGACCTGGAAGAAGCTCCTGGCTGCTGTTTTCAGACCAGCCCAGCTCTGGCCATTGCAGACATTTGGGGAGTGAACCAGTGGATGGAAGATCTCAGTTTCTCCTTCTGTCTGTAACTCTGCCTTTCAAATAAATAAATCTTAAAGGAGAGAAGTTGGAGCAAAGAAAGAGTAATGAACTAGAATGGACCAAAACTTCTCAGGTCTGACAGAATGTTTCAATGCCAAGATCTCTAGGTGGCAAACAGTTCTCAAGAAGAGACTTTTTTTTTTTTTTTTGACAGAGTTACAGACAGTGAGAGAGACAGAAAGTCTTCCTTCCGCTGGTTTACTCCCCTAATGGGTGCTACGGCCCGTGCTGCTCCGATCCAAAGCCAGGAGCCAGGTGCTTCCTCCTGGTCTCCCATGTGGGTGCAGGGCCCAAGCACTTGGGTCATCCTCTACTGCCCTCCTGGGCCACAGCAGAGAGCTGGCCTGGAAGAGGAGCAGCCGAGACTAGAACCCAGCACCCATATGGGATGCCAGCACCGCAGGCGGAGGATTAACCAAGTGAGTCACGGCGCCAGCCCAAGAAGTGACTTCTAGGCAGAGGTGGAATTTACAAGTTTTCAGGAACACAGGCTCTAAAGACGCAGCCAGGGACAGGCCTATCAGACTTGTGAGGCACAAGAAAAGCTGAAAGTTTGCCTCACAGACTTTTCCAACAGCAAAACTACCAGGAACCTCAGGGCATCGCCCCACGGAAGTGCTGCAGGGAGCCCAAACGAGGCAAAGCTGATCCCAGATGGGTGTGTGGATGCTTTGGCCTGAAGGAGCGGATTAGAAACTGGTTGACAAAAAACACATGAAGCTTTCAAAGAAATTGCCCCGCTACCCCTGGGTGGGGCAGAATCCTCACAAAATGAAGACTCTGCGGTCCCTTGGAATTTTACGAGCAGGTAGCAGGCTGAGAAGACAAGCCCCTCCCAGATTACACATTATAACTCTAAGGGGATGCCTGACTACAGCACAGGGCTGAGAACCATGGAGAACCACGGCCGGGTGCTAGGATTAAGTCCTTCCAAGGCCCTGGCAGCAGGGGTCCCCGAGTTGCTCTGCACTCCGGGGCCACTGTGCCATACCTGACTCCCCATTTAAGAAGAGGCTGTTACAGCGAATGTCCAGGCTGTGTGGGCAAACAGGACGTGGTCTCTTAGGCCACAGATCTGTCGATGGAGGTGGCTTGCTTTGGGGGCCCTGCTCCCAATCTGACTTCGTTGATGAGATGTGAGGATGGACGGAGGCTCTGGGGAGCTGAGGGAGAGGTGAGTGTACTCGTGTGGGAGCCGTGTGAATGGTTTTGTCCAGACTGCGGACTGAGTTTATAAACAGTGGCTACAACTGTATTTCCAGGCCTACCAAGAGGGAGGATCACTTTGTCCTACCCTAACCCTGGATGGGCCTTTGGGACAGCCCTGGGGGGTGAATGGGCAGCAGGGAGACCCCACGGCTTCCAAGGCTGACTTACAAAGGAGATGCAGCGTCCACCTGCATTCTCTCCCCTAAACCGTCTGCCTTGGAGCCTCCGGCTTTCCTTTAAGAACTCCGTGCCGCCCAGGCAGTGTGGAAAGACGGAGAGGAGACGGATGACAGTCCCTGGAGAGTCCTTGGCCTCGCAGTGCCAGAGACTGGCTCTCTGATGATTCCAGCCACCCCACCGCAGCAGCCTGGAGACTTTGAGTCACAGCCACGCCGGTGAAGCCCCCAGACCCCGAGAGATGTGGGCAGAAGGGTCCCTGCCTTATTTAGACCACGACGTTTGGGTGGGTTGTGAGCAAGAGATAACTGTTAATATTCCCTCCGGCTTTGTTCTAGATGTGGAGGGGCACCTCTTTTATATTACAGTGTTTTGAATAGAAGTAGCGGGGCTTGTGTGGAGGCCGTGGGAGGGGGCTGTGGGGTCCCTCCCGGGCACAAGCTCAGCTCTGGGACTCAGCGTACCCCTGTCCAGAGGTCACGTGAGCAGTCCCCCCCCCCCCAGGATGTCCTGAAGATCTGGGATGCTCAGCACGTGCCCTGCACGTGGTAAACACTCAGCTGGCGTCGGCCGCTAGCTGTCAACAGGGTGAGTGCCACGCGGCCAGGAGGAAATCATGGGAGGCAGAATAGCCTTCTGCTGAGTACGGCCTTGCTTCAGCAATGTGGGGTCACCGGCAAGCCCCACCGATTTCCAGACAGCCCAGGGTCCTGTCCTGCTGCCTGGCTTCAGTTGGAACCTCTGGGTGTCGGGACTGGGTGTTCGTTCTTTTTAAACTAACTGTGGAGAGCCACAGTTAGAGAACTAAAGGCCACTTTGGTTTGCGGCTGTTTGGGGGCGTGTCTTTGTGCACACACATGCCGAAACTCCGTTCGCAAATAGGGACTTGAGGGCTATAAAAATGAATGTTCACGGAGCATTTTCTTATGTTTTTTAGCCCTAAGATTTAGGCGTAAAACCTTTACGACATCTTCTTGGAAATGTCGGAAAACAGAGTCAGGAAGACGCTCCACCATCAGAGGACGCTCTTAGGGCCAGTTCTGCTGTCCTAAGGGCTGGACTGCATTCCCAAGCCACTGCATCATTTAGTGAACCCTTCTTATCTGACCCACTGTAGAATGATCTAGAGACCTGTGTCATGCTCAAGTTCTGTTAGTGGACAGGTACTTCACCCTACACATAGCTGCCCCTTTGAATTTTTTGCGAAGGCACATCAAGGACTTGTAAGTCCTCGTCTGTCTCAAGACACGAGTGCCTGGAGGCTGTCCTTACTGGGAGTAAGATTCCTGCCTGTTGGATCTGTGAAATACGAGGGGAGTGAGAAACCTGCTCATTGGGAGAACACGTGCACCTGTGTGCGGCAGCTCCCTCATCAGCCAGCTCCTCCAGGGTGGACTTGCTTAGCTTCCGAGCAAACCTAGCAAAGGCACAGCACCCAGGGCACGGACGAAGCTGACTTCAAGGCTGGCACGTGAGCTGGTGAGGTGTGGGTTAACCAGCAGCTGCACCTGCACAGAAAGGACTTCTGCTGGGTTGTGATGGCTTGCATCACTTTTTGCTTTGGGGGAGGGGCGGCCCGGGCAGCACTATCACCTCCCCCCTCCTCTCCCCCCATCAGATTCTCCCCACTCCCTGTGCTTGCTGCTGGGTCAGACTCCTCTCTGCACCCAGGCCCAGGCCCCGTGGAGGGTTAGTCACTCGCTGGCGGTGCCCCCAGCCTCCTGAGCTCACTGCTCTCTGCCTAGCACATGATTTGTTTGTCCATTCATCCCTCCTGCTGCCTGCCAGGTCCCCAGAGAGACAGCCAGGCTCACAGAGACACTTAATTAGTGTTGGGTGAATGAACAATTGCGTCAGAGACGGGAGTTGTGCAATCCTGTGTGCCTGTTATTTCCAATAACACACTTCTCAGAACAGCGTTCATGGAAACCCTAATTTCTGTCCAACTTCAGGTACGAGGAGAGACTGTTACGAAGGGGCTTACGCTGACAAACCAAGTATGACACATCTCACGGGTACATTTTGAACTTTGCCAAAATGTGCTGCCTTTGACTTACGGATGAGAAGCTAACTTCACTATAATGAACACAGCGCAAAAATGCATCTGTACAACGTTATGAGGAGAGCCTCGGAGTCCTCAGAAAACACTGCCTACAAGAAAAGTTCTTTGCACCCAAAGGAACTTAGGTTTTCATTCCACTTCCCGGTGGACATACTCTTGTACGCCATGTTTCCATCATGTCTGTGTTGAGTGCATACGACACGGCAAGTCTGCTCCAGAGAGAAGATTCAGACAAGATAGTCAAGGAGGGCCGGCGCCGTGGCTCACTGGTTAACCCTCCGCCTGTGGCGCTGGCATCCCATGTGGGCGCTGGGTTCTAGTCCCAGCTGCTCCTCTTCCAGTCCAGCTCTCTGCTGTGGCCAGGGAGGGCAGTGGAGGATGGCCCAAGTGCTTGGGCCCTGCACCCCATGGGAGACCAGGAGGAAGCACCTGGTTCCTGGCTTTGGATCGGCGCAGTGCCAGCCGCAGCGGCCATTTGGGGAGTGAGCCAGCAGAAGGAAGACCTTTCTCTCTGTCTCTCTCTCTCACTGTTTATAACTCTACCTGTCAAATAAAAAATTAAAAAAAAAAAGACAGTCAAGGAAAGAAACAGAACATGGTATCCACATTCAACCACAGAGCAAGTGCACTGCTGTGGCTACACGTGTACGCCAAGTCTATGGACAAAGGAGCTGGTACAGCCATTTTCCAGAAGTCATGTGCTCATCAGGTGTCAAGGGACGGGCAGTGTGGATCAATACAGATGGTCACACAGGGAGGTGAGAGCCACCCTGGAACGCCTGCTTTCCCAATTTCTCTGAGAGCGGCCACTTAGCTACCCTATGTCGTTATTTAATCCCCAGTCCTATCTGGAGCATTTAGTACCCATTTCTCAGATGAGCAAACTGGCCTTTGGGGGGTTTGTTAGCAACAGGCACGTAAGGAGCTGTGTAGCTGCACTGAGCGCTCGCTACTTCCAGGCCGTGGCTTTATAAGCCAGGCCGTCTTCATTCCCCACAAAGAGCCCTCCTGAGGGGTCTACTGTCACTTCCTCTTGATCCCTCACGGGCTGGGAAAGACTAAGTCCCCTCCAGCGCCCCACCCAGGAGGCGCAGACCAGGAGTCAGTGCACCAGTGTGTTAGCAGGGTATGGGAGAAACTGTGCAGCTCTGCACAGGGCCCCCGGTAGGGAGCTCCCAGCAGGGACAGAGATGGAGCCACTCCCTCCTGGCCCAGCCACCACTGCCCCCGACTTTGCGAAAGTCAATCTGATTTCCGACTGGTGCCCCTAGCTCAGTCATGGTGTGCAGAGCAGTGTAAACATTTATTAGCCTGTAAAATGTCTCATGTTTTTCAGGCACAAAGGTAGTGAAAAAAATAGTAAGACCTTCCTACAGCCTTTCTTGACTGCAACTGTGTTTACTGGGTGAGGGCTTGGAGGAAAAGGCCTGGCTAAGAAGACAGGATCAGGCCAGGGCAGCCTTCCCATGGCCTCATTATCTGGTACTCTAAAGTCCTCGAGTCCCCCTCACCCACGAGGTCTCCTCTCGCTCCCCCTCACCCACGAGGTCTCCTCTCGCTCCCCCTCACCCACGATGCTTGGTAAGTTTATTTGCCAGGCAAAGGAACTTGGGTTTCTCCACATGTGACATGGGGTGGGCTGAATAATAAGCCAGCTTCAGTTGTTCTTGTGAAGCAGGGTTGACGAAGCTTTTTAAACTCTTCTTCCTTCCCACTGAGAGAAACGAGGGTAATTGTGTGACATGTTTCTAGATGCAAAAAGTTCAGTATTGTCACTTGGCAGAAAAGCCTTTAGAGTCATAGCTGACTGCTACGATTTTCTGTGATAATGGAACGCTCCAGTTCTGGGGCCGCTGAGTACTGGAAAGAAGACTAATAACTTAGGATCTGAACTTTAAATGGCGTTTAATTTAAACATTTAGGCTGCCTTGAGTTGAGATGGCTGCCTGTGGCTGGTGGTTACGGTATCTGCACAGGCCTAGGATGCACTGGACTTGTGTGGTGCTGGGGGAGATGTCTTCAGTGTCATCGTTATCTTACGAGGCCACCATCTCTCCCACCAAATGGGCCCAGAGCCACTGCTAACAGCTGGCGTAGCCTACCTGGGGGTAGCTGCCTTTTCTGTCATAGATGAGATTCCCAGAGCATTAAGGGACTCAGTCCCCTTCAGCCCCTTCTGACTCCTGATAAAAACCTCACCAGAAAACACACTCGACAGCCGAGCAACAAGTCGGCTGCATCCCCAGCACTGGCAGTGGTGGTGGGCACTGAGTCATCCGTGTTAGGAATGGGGCATTAGAAGGAAAAGCAAACGATGAAGAAGGTAAACAGGAAAGGATGTGTCTTCTTCCTGCCCCTTTCCAGCCTCCCAAAGATGTGCTCGCGGGGCTGGGACTCAGAGGGGAAGCAGCTCCAAGGTAAATTCCAAGAAACAAAATCTCCCATAAAAATCTGGCAGGTGTATGACGTCACATGCTGGATTCTGGACCGTAACACAGAACTGGCAGAATTCCACACCTGAGCTCTTGCACCCTCTTCATTAATCCATTTTTTTTCTCTGTCACTTTGTATTTGTAGATATGCTCATCCTTTGCTATCCATGAGGATTGGTTCCAGGACCCCTGTCAGGCACCAAAATCCATAGTGTTCCAGTCTTATAGAAAACTGCCTAATATTTGCATGAAGCCACACATTCGTATGCTTTAAAGAATTGCTAGATTACAGTTAATACCTAATACAATATAAATCCTATGTAAGTAGCCATTATAGTGTATGGCTTGGAGAATAATACCCAGTTAGTTTTAGAATATTTTGATCCATGGTTGGGTGAACCCGTGGATGTGAAAACCTCAGATGCAGAGGGTTGACTACATCTTTTAAATCTCCTATAGCTCTTGATGGATCTTTCTTTTGTCATCAACTCTTGTTTTCCCTCCTCTGCTCCTAGGAGGCAGCTCAAGCTCCATTTTGAGCCCAACTTTCTCCTCGCTACTTTGTCTCCTAGTTGGCCGCTGCTTACTCCAGTGTACACGCTGGCTTGGGGCTCCTCTGTACACACCCGTGGTTCTCACTCTCACTGGTGCTGCCTTCGGTTCTGAGGCTTTCCTGGTCTTAGTCCCCATCCTCCGCCTCTCCCGGCAAAGCATTCCCAATGCAGGAATGTGGCTCCTTCCACCTCCCCAGGGAGCGCACTGTGATTTGTTTAGAATGTAGGCTGTTTCCGGTTTGTGTGGTTCACCGGGAGAACACCCCGTTTTCTGGAGGACCCTGTTCTCACTTCCTGTGTGCAGGCTGACGTCCTCCTGGAAGATTCCGCCCTGGTTGGTCACCCTGTTCCAGCTTGCCATGTCCACATCACCAGGGCTGCACATACACACTGGACTCTCCCCCCAACCTCGTGGATTTCTACTGTCCCTTCAGCTAAGTGTTATGCTAGGAGAGCAGCCTTTTGACTCCAAGTTCTACAGATCCACTTCTCCTTCTTTTTTTATTTATTTATTTTTTAATTTTTTTTTTGACAGGCAGAGTGGACAGTGAGAGAGAGAGACAGAGAAAGGTCTTCCTTTGCCGTTGGTTCACCCTTCAATGGCCGCCGCGGCTGGTGCGCTGCGGCCAGCGCATCTCGCCAATCCAATGGCAGGAGCCAGGTACTTCTCCTGGTCTCCCATGGGGTGCAGGGCCCAAGCACTTGGGCCATCCTCCACTGCCTTCCCGGGCCACAGCAGAGAGCTGGCCTGGAAGAGGGGTAACTGGGACAGAATCCGGCGCCCCGACCGGGACTAGAACCGGGTGTGCCGGCGCCGCTAGGTGGAGGATTAGCCTAGTGAGCCGCGGCGCCGGCCCACTTCTTCTTACAGCCAGAGGTGAGAGCCTTGCAAAGGTGACCCAGGTCCTGCTGCTCTCGGCCTCTGCCCCGTGATCTGTCCACCGGGTTCTCAGTCGTCCTTTCCCACGGTTGGGATGGTTGTTCTGATGTGCTTTTGTGGTTCGGTTCAGTCGTTACAGAAGGAACTGTGTTAGATTCAGGTCCTACTTTCTAATGAGGACTACACTGCCATTTCATATAGAATTCCAACCCCAAGCCTGCACTGTAACCCTGGCCCTATTTATTTCTGTCTCAAGCAATGATCTTCCAAAATACTCTATGTATTTACTTTTTTATCATCTCTTATCACCGGAAAGTGAATTCCATAATGGAAGAAGATACATAGGAGGCTGCTTCAAAAACTGTGTGGAAATGTGGAAATAAAAGATACTGCTTTTGGTGCGGGCGTGTTTATCTCGGCGCATATCCGTGGCTGGATGCTGCAGCTCTGGTGTGGTTTGGGCACCCCCACTGGCTCATGTGTTGGCAGTTTGGTGTCTAGGGTGGCAGTACTGGGAGGTGGTGGGAGGCTTAGAGCTGGAGCCACTGTGACATCCTCACGTCAACAAGAGAGCGCTCTTAAAAAAGAGTATTTCCTGTGGTACCCTGCTTGGGTCACTAGCAAATGTTATTCTGAAATTCTGCACTGGCCCCACCCCGCTCTCTGCTTTCCTGTATTCAGACAGGAGCCCTTACTCCCTCACAGGCCACCTCCACTGCCTCCCCTCCACCCTCTGACACGGCCACCTCCACTGCCCCTCCACCCTCTGACACGGCCACCTCCACTGCCGCCCCTCCACCCTCTGACACGGCCACCTCCACTGCTGCACCTCCACCCTCTGACACGGCCACCTCCACTGCTGCCTCCACACTCTGACATGGCCACATCCACTGCCTCCACTTCCACCCTCTGACACAGCCACCTCCACTGCCCCTCCACCCTCTGACACGGCCACCTCCACTGCCACCTCCACCCTCTGACATGGCCACCTCCACTGCCGCCCCCTCCACCCTCTGACACGGCCACCTCCACTGCCTCGCCTCCACCCTCTGACATGGCCACCTCCACTGCCTCCCCTCCACCCTCTGACACGGCCACCTCCACTGCCTCCCCTCCACCCTCTGACACGGCCACCTCCACTGCCACCTCCACCCTCTGACACGGCCACCTCCACTGCCGCCCCCTCCACCCTCTGACACGGCCACCTCCACTGCCTCCCCTCCACCCTCTGACACGGCCACCTCCACTGCCTCCCCTCCACCCTCTGACACGACCACCTCCACTGCCACCTCCACCCTCTGACACAGCCACCTCCACTGCCGCCCCCTCCACCCTCTGACACGGCCACCTCCACTGCCTCCCCTCCACCCTCTGACACGGCCACCTCCACTGCTGCCTCCACCCTCTGACACAGTCAGCTCCAATGCCCCCTCCACCCTCTGACACAGCCACCTCCACTGCCTCGCCTCCACCCTCTGACACGGCCACCTCCACTGCCGCCCCCTCTACCCTCTGACACGGCCACCTCCACTGCCTCCCCTCCACCCTCTGACACGGCCACCTCCACTGCCTCCCCTCCACCCTCTGACACGGCCACCTCCACTGCCACCTCCACCCTCTGACACGGCCACCTCCACTGCCTCCCCCTCCACCCTCTGACACGGCCACCTCCACTGCCGCCCCTCCACCCTCTGACACGGCCACCTCCACTGCCCCTCCACCCTCTGACACGGCCACCTCCACTGCCTCCCCTCCACCCTCTGACACGGCCACCTCCACTGCCTCCCCTCCACCCTCTGACACGGCCACCTCCACTGCCACCTCCACCCTCTGACATGGCCACCTCCACTGCCTCCCCCTCCACCCTCTGACACGGCCACCTCCACTGCCGCCCCTCCACCCTCTGACACGGCCACCTCCACTGCTGCCCCTCCACCCTCTGACACGGCCACCTCCACTGCTGCCCCTCCACCCTCTGACACGGCCACCTCCACTGCTGCCTCCACACTCTGACATGGCCACATCCACTGCCTCCACTTCCACCCTCTGACACGGCCACCTCCACTGCCCCTCCACCCTCTGACACGGCCACCTCCACTGCCCCTCCACCCTCTGACACGGCCACCTCCACTGCCACCTCCACCCTCTGACATGGCCACCTCCACTGCCGCCCCCTCCACCCTCTGACACGGCCACCTCCACCGCCTCCCCTCCACCCTCTGACATGGCCACCTCCACTGCCTCGCCTCCACCCTCTGACACGGCCACCTCCACTGCCACCTCCACCCTCTGACACGGCCACCTCCACTGCCTCCCCTCCACCCTCTGACACGGCCACCTCCACTGCCTCCCCTCCACCCTCTGACACGGCCACCTCCACTGCCTCCCCTCCACCCTCTGACACGGCCACCTCCACTGCCTCCCCTCCACCCTCTGACACGGCCACCTCCACTGCCGCCCCCTCCACCCTCTGACACGGCCACCTCCACTGCCTCCCCTCCACCCTCTGACACGGCCACCTCCACTGCCTCCCCTCCACCCTCTGACACGGCCACCTCCACTGCCTCCCCTCCACCCTCTGACACGGCCACCTCCACTGCCTCCCCTCCACCCTCTGACACGGCCACCTCCACTGCCGCCCCCTCCACCCTCTGACACGGCCACCTCCACTGCCTCCCCTCCACCCTCTGACACGGCCACCTCCACTGCCGCCCCCTCCACCCTCTGACACGGCCACCTCCACTGCCACCTCCACCCTCTGACACGGCCACCTCCACTGCCTCCCCTCCACCCTCTGACACGGCCACCTCCACTGCCTCCCCTCCACCCTCTGACACGGCCACCTCCACTGCTGCCCCTCCACCCTCTGACACGGCCACCTCCACTGCTGCCCCTCCACCCTCTGACACGGCCACCTCCACTGCTGCCTCCACACTCTGACATGGCCACATCCACTGCCTCCACTTCCACCCTCTGACACGGCCACCTCCACTGCCCCTCCACCCTCTGACACGGCCACCTCCACTGCCACCTCCACCCTCTGACATGGCCACCTCCACTGCCGCCCCCTCCACCCTCTGACACGGCCACCTCCACTGCCGCCCCCTCCACCCTCTGACACGGCCACCTCCACTGCCTCCCCTCCACCCTCTGACATGGCCACCTCCACTGCCTCCCCTCCACCCTCTGACACGGCCACCTCCACTGCCTCCCCTCCACCCTCTGACACGGCCACCTCCACTGCCTCGCCTCCACCCTCTGACACGGCCACCTCCACTGCCACCTCCACCCTCTGACACGGCCACCTCCACTGCCGCCCCCTCCACCCTCTGACACGGCCACCTCCACTGCCTCCCCTCCACCCTCTGACACGGCCACCTCCACTGCCTCCCCTCCACCCTCTGACACGGCCACCTCCACTGCCTCCCCTCCACCCTCTGACACGGCCACCTCCACTGCCTCCCCTCCACCCTCTGACACGGCCACCTCCACTGCCGCCCCCTCCACCCTCTGACACGGCCACCTCCACTGCCTCCCCTCCACCCTCTGACACGGCCACCTCCACTGCCGCCCCCTCTACCCTCTGACACGGCCACCTCCACGGCCTCCCCCTCCACCCTCTGACACGACCACCTCCACCGCCTCCCCTCCACCCTCTGACACGGCCACCTCCACTGCCGCCCCCTCCACCCTCTGACACGGCCACCTCCACTGCTGCCTCCACCCTCTGACACGACCCCGAAGGCCTTCTCCAGAGCTGACCCGATGCCACTGCGCCTCCGAAACCGTGCTCTTCCAAAGTAGCCTGTCTTGGGTATTTTGCTGCATAGCCATGTGCAAGTATACACACGGACATTCACATATACAAGTCTACATACATACACACACATATACACACACGTGCATAAATACATAACATGCAAGCCCATGATACACAATACACATATGCCTGTGTACACAAACTCATAATCACAGTGCATAGACAAGTGTGTATGAATGAGGGTACTTCAAGTGTGCAAAATGGAACTTATAGGTTATTTACGCAGATACTTTTCATCCTGGGGAACATGCACATTATAAACGTGGATTGTGAGGTTATTTGCGGAGATTGAACGCCACGCTTTCCACACGGTGCCCGCGTGAAGTACCCTGCGGAGGTGCAGAACAGGGCCCCACACGCGGCAGATGGCCCGTGAGTTCTGTCAATCCGCGCGCACTGGCAGGAAGCCCTTCCTCTGCTCCCAGGACCCTAAGAATTACTAACTCAGCCGCCGCCACTGCACTGCAGGGATGGTTCCCGGGAGAGCTGGCAGGAAGAGAAGCAGCTCTCCCTGGGGGCCAGGCAGGTGCAGCGGCGTCGGGGCGCTGGGCGGCGGGGGGCGGAATCCGTGGCCTTCACTTTCTAATCCCGAGTAAAAGCTGACCCGTCCAGGACTCCTGACCCGGGCTGGCCCTGGCCTGGGGCTGCTCCCGGGTGCGTGCGGGCACGCGCAGCCTCAGGGCTGCAGCGCTTACAGCGCGCACACAGGACCCGCGTGCAGCGACAGCCAGCTGCGGGCAGGCCCTTGCCCGCTCCAGGACTTACTCCCACTCCCCGCGGGGCGCGCTCACCCTGGGCTGCATCCCGCGCCGCCGCCAGGCAGGCGCTCACCGCCTCGTAGGAGGCGCTCAGCCGCGTGCTGGGGTCCCGCTTGGGCTTGGGCGGAGGCTGCTTCCGGGGCGATGGGAGGCCGCTGCTGTCTTCCGCACTGGACACGGAGTGGAGCGACAGGGACCGCACGGACGCCGCGGCCTGGGCGCGCCGGGGCCCGGCCTTGTCTTCGGCCCTGAGAGCGAGACAGAAGCGGATGCCAGATGTGTTAGCCTGGGGGTGCGGGGGTCCCCTCCTCCTGCACGGGCAGTACCCGTGCATTTTTCACACTCTGGCTATTGAGCAGATCAGAACACCCACATTTCTAGCTGAATGATGACTTCTGGGAAGTGCGTCTTAGGCAGACACCCACGCTGCAAACCCTGGAAGTTCATGGCCACGTCCCTTTGCTAAAGGACTCCAGGTTTCGTTTCAGCGCCCGCCCGCATCCTCATTTAAATCCACTGGCGACTGTTTAAGGCCTTGCAGGGGATTCCTCCCCACTCTGCTCAGTCCCCTGCTTGCCCAGGACCCCCAGCCAAGGGCACGCTGGCGTCCCTTAAATAAACAGACAACTGCTCCTTCCCCGCATTTTAGCTCAGGCAAATAAAGACAAAACCAAATTAAATTAACACTTCTCCAGTTTAAAGGTCTCTTCTGGCTCCCCACGGCAGCAGAATCAGGCCCCCGGAAGACGCCGTGCCTTTGCGGCACAAGGCGTTGGTGAACATTCGCCTTGATCTTATCCTCTTCCAGGGCCAAGGCACCTGCAAGGCGAGGTTGACCACGAGGAAGAGCCAGGAGCGGGGGTAGCAAATGACTCGCTGAACACAAGAGCGCACGGCACTCCGGGGATAATTTGTTTTCCCTGTAATGTTTAATTACAGTTTTCCGTAGAAAGGGAATTTTTTCAGTATTTAATCACTGCGATATTTGAAGCTAATTAGCCAGAGACACGTTGCCGGTTCCACTTTAACAAAAAATCATTCGGTAAAGGGGATTTGTTTTCAGGGAGAAACAGCAGACGGTCAGGGTCCACGGAAAAACGGCCCTGGATGAAAACGGGAGGGAGCCCAGTCCCTGCCCTCGCACCCTCATCCACACAGAGGGGGTGGCAGACGGCAGAAGGCCAGGGCATCCTCCTGGTTCTATTTCAGGCTCAGCATCCGCAGTGAGCTCTCCAATGCAAAGCTTTTCCCAGAGCTTTCCTTGCTGGCAAAGAAAACGGGGCCGTTTACGCAGGGAAATACAATACACGCGCTCTGTGCACGGCGCCCATCACTCCCGTGTCTTCTGGGCCGAGTCTCGAGTCTCTGGCCACATGTCCACAAGTTTCCGTGAGCCAGCCTCACAGACGTGACACCTGCATGAAAAGGTCCACGGCCCAGCTGCGAAGCTCTGTGGAGGACGGGGACATCTGATGCCTTCAAACTTTGAGTGCCCTAGGGACACTTAGGCAGGACCAAAGTCGTATTTACGGCGGTCTCTAAGCCGTGAGCAGGACGCACAGGGAATGCACCCTGCTACGCTGCCGCTGCTACGGGTCTCAGATCGCAGACGGGGCCCGCCTGTTCCTGTAACTACTGTCAGATTGGATGGAGCTCTGCATTAGGGCTGAGGGAACCTTCAGGACCCTGCGGGATCAATCACAAAGGTAATGAAAGCTGCACACAGCCTGCCCTTACCTCTGGATCCCTTCCTCAGGCCTGCTCCTGGCCTCCGCCTTCTCTCTATGGAGGGGGCCGTTCATTTCCCTCCGCAGCCGGTCATTCTCCCGGGCGATGTCGGAGGCATTCTGGATGACCAGGGCGTCGTAGGTTCTCAGCGCCATGTCCTCGGTGTTCTGCAGGAAGCTTCTGATGGACGTCTGCTCTCGCTGCTGCGTGCACATTTTCTGAAGCACGCGCTGGCGTGCAAGAAATCCTCGTATAACTTCATAAAAGAACAGTTCTGGGTCAGTGACCGGGGCACAGGGGAAAAGCCCAGACCCGCAGACAAAACCCACAGCCGACTTACAGCTCAGCAGCTGCAAAGTGAGCTCTGGTTAACCCAGAAGAAGCATTTACCAAAACGTGATTTGAATCGGATAAGGACATACGTAAATTCAGCAGGGATCACACGATGGCCAGCTTGACCCACACGAGGTCCCACAGCAGAAGCTCACACGGACCTTTTGGTAGCACAGGATGGATAGGGGTCATGGCAAAGCACCTGCTGTAAACCCTGGAGACTTTGACTTTGGGGTGTGGCTGCAACGGCCCCATCGGGTGACCTCCTAAAATACCAGATTAGTAAGAGGCTTCCAGGGCTGATGGAGTTAGTCTCTGAATATATCCTGCAATACCGTGTTCAGTGTGTATGTGATTTAGGTCCCGGAGAGAGGAGCACTGCCTTGAAGACTCTGGAAAGAAAACTACTTCAGATTTCTGCTACTCTAGAAAGGAGTGCTAGAAAAATGTGGAAAAAGTGGAGGGAGGAAGTTAGTGAAAATTCTTTTAATATACTTTTTAATAAAGATTTATTTATTTGAGAGAGTTACAGAGAGAGACAGAGAGGGAAAGAGAGAGAAAGAGAGAGAGAGAGAGAGATCTTCCATCTGCTAGTTCACTCCCTGCAATGATTGCAACAGCAAGGGCTGGGCCAGGTGGACGCCAGGAGCTTCATCTGGGTCTCCTATGTAGGGGGCAGGGACCCAAACACTTGGGCCGTCTTCCGCTGCTTTCCCCAGGCCATCAGCAGGGAGCTGGACTGGAGGTGGAGCAGCCGGGACTTGAACCGGTGCCCACGTGGGTTCCGGCGCTGCAGGAGTTTCCCTACTCACCACAATGCCAGCCCCAAGGATGTTGTGAGATCACTGAGACATGAATAAGGAATATAAGAAATTAAGATAAAGATTAAACGATCACCATTTTAAGGCACTTCTGTGTCAGGCACTTAAATTTTATCATTTAGTGCTGAAATGCAGTGATAAAATATACCGTCATCTCCATTTTGGACATAAGGATGATTTGTTTTGGAGGCCTAAGAAAATTCTTCAAGAGGTGGGTGTTTGGTGTAGCTGTTAGGTGCTGCCATGTGTGACAGTTGCCTGGGTTCAAGTCCTGGCTCCGTCCCTGATTCCAGCCTCCTGATAATGAGACAGCAGGTGATGGCTTAGTAGTTGGGTCTCTGCCACTGAAGTGGACCTGGACTGAGTTCTGGGCCCCTGGCTACAGCCTGGTGCAGCCCCGGCTGTTATAGGCAGGTAGGCAGTGACCCAGTAGGCAGGAGAAAACCGTCTGCCTGTTTCGGGCTTTCAGATAATTAAAAAATAATCTGTAATAGCAGAAGAGCAAATTCATCAAAGTTAAGTGCAGCCAATGAAGGACAGAACCAGGGTTCGTTCCTTCTGCACTCAGGAGGCCACACAGCACTCCTGCCGCCTGCGGTGGTGTCTCACGGGGTGACTGGCACCTCTCCTAGGGCACATCACTGATGGGAAGTCCCAGGGAGACAAATCAGCAAGCGGTGGGCATGGGGTGGAAGTGGAGTGAAAGGCAGTTGGCTCCTAGTCCCTGCGTCTGGGCATGACGCGTGCCAGGGCTTGTTCTCCCAGAAGCCGCTCACGGGTGCAAGGTGCAGGCTACCTTCCAGTTCTCAGCTCTAAGGTTAGAGGAGTTGTTCTGACCACGGAAGACGCATAATTTCATGGAAACCACTTTTATCTGTGTCTCTGGGGGAGAGGCCCATAAAACATAAGCTCTAAGATATCCCATGGCTATAAACGAACAACTATGTGGGTCACCTTTGACCTCTGCACTAATGCCCTGACCTGATTAGATGGTGGAAAGCAAAATACAACCATTCTGGAAAAGGAGCCAGACATCTTAAAGGCATACGGCTTATTTATTTATTTTTTTAAGCTCACAATACCAAATGTTGAGTTACTTTGAAATGTAGTCGTATTCAGTTAACTGCCAAACAGTCACACTGAACTAATCTAAAGGGAAAACAGTCAAACAATAAAGGGTACAATCAGACTTCCAGGAATGCAGAATGTGGAGCAAACTGAAGAAATAATAGGTGTGTGACAGACACATGGAGACAGACAGAGGCAGATCTCCCTGGACTGCCCCGTTCTTTCATCCACTCCTTCTCGTTGCATTAAAAAAAAAAAATCGAGATACCGACTTTTGCAAGGGTGAAGGTGAGAGGACATTCAAGATTCTTTTTAAGATGTATTTATTTATTTGAAAGGCAGAAACACAGAGAGAGAGAGGACAGAGAAAAAGAGAGAGAGAGAGAGGGAGAGAGAGAGAGAGAATCTTCTGTCTGCTGGCTCACTCCCAAATGATTGCAATAGCTAGGGCTGGGCTAGGCCAAACCCAGGAGCCAGGAGCCTCCTCCAAGTCTCCCACGTGGGTGCAGGGGCCCAAACACTAGGGCCGTCTTCTGCTGCTTTCCCAGGTGCATTAGCAGGGAGCTGGATTGGAAGTGGAGCAGCCGGGACTTGAACTGGCGCCCGTGTGGGATGCTGGCACTGAGGGTGGAAGCTTAACCCTCTGCATCACAGCGCCAGCCCCACAAGATGCTTATTCTGTTGGAATTGGGGAGGGGTCAGGTGGCTATGCCAGACCTCTGCCAGCGGCCACGGCAGAGCTGTTCACTGTGCTCAGCCCCGCATCCGAGGGCTGTGTTTTCTCCCACTTCAGACGCACAGCCGAAGATGTTTTCCGAACGTGATGCCAGTTACTAACAACCGGTATCTCTCATCAGGGAAAACTAATAAAAACAAGCGGGCCACAGCTGGGAGCCGGTATCTGTGGTCTCTCCAGCAATTCCAGTACGCAGTTTCCATGACAGCTACCACGTCAAGGTCTTCTTCGCAACCGTTGTTCATCCAGGGTAAAATGAACAAATATAGTCACAGAGAAAATTTCTGCTAGGAATAATTTAAAATTAAAATGATTACATTTAAAACGAAAAGTTACAGCTTTCTTTCCCTAGTACATTTACAAAAGAAAAAATAGAACTCTGTAAAAACTGGAATCGACTCCAAATTATATAAATTTTGAGTAAACTTAATAGCAAAAATAAAATTACCAAAATGCATTGTGGGCACTATTCTAAGAGATGTAAAAATAAAAATCAATAATTAGTACTTTGCATTTAAGAGCCTGTAATTTTTAAAATGCTTTTATGTCCATTATTTCAATTATGCAGTATTAAATTATGCGCTTTTTCTTGGGGCCGTATTTTTAGACTAGGCTCACTTTTTATCTTTGCAAAGGTGAACTGCTAATTAGGGTTCTGATCATTTCTTCAGCTCCAGGTCAACAGCTACAGCAACTCAATCTCTGTCACTAACCAGAAGAGAGATCTCTAACAGGCTCCCCTGATGCAAGACTGGACACAAAGTCAGGAAGGCTTCCCAGGGAATTTGTGCTACCCGTGCTGTGCACCGGCAACATCATAGTATACATGCCTCTTCCTGTCCCAGGACAGCTGCGCTGTCAGTCCACGTGGGAGGGAGGTCCCGGGTACAGCCTGGAACTCTGCACTTTCAACCAGCGCCCGGGCCGTGCTGGGGCTGCAGCTCCTCTCCTGCAGGCTGCTGGCCACCACGTGATGGGGGCCCGCCGCAGAGTTCACACAGAGGCAGACCTCATGAGCCCCACCGAGGAGGTGGACAGAGGCTGCAACAAATTAAACTCATTTCTAGCTCCCACCAGGCCCCGTGCTACACTACGTTTCAGACATAGCAGACGCCAAGGCCACTGAAAAGTAGCAGATAGAGAATTCTCCCCGTTACCTTCCTGTAGGAACACGTAATTACTGAACTATAGGTAAGACATCAGAAAATGTGTCTCTGAAGCACACACACATTATGTGAAGCAGTAATGTTTTGAAACATATATCTGTTCTGGGGGCTGGCGCCGTGGTGCAGCAGCTTAATCCTGACCTGCTGTAATGGTGTCTCATATGGGCGCCGGTTCAAGTCTCAGCTGCTTCTGATGCAGCTTTTGGTCCAGGGAGCTTCTGGTCCAGCTCCCAGCTGATGCTCCTGCGAAGGCAGCAGAGGATGGCCCAAGTGGGAGCCCCGGATGAAGCTCCTGGCTCCTGGCTTCAGACTTGCCCAGCACTGGCTGTTGAGGTCATTTGGGGAATGGAATGGAATGGAATGGAATGGAATGGAATGGAATGGAATGGAAGATCTCTCTCTCTCTCTCCTCTCCTCTTGAATAAATAAATAAATAAATAAATAAATAAATAAATCGTTAAAAAATACATCTATTTTGGGCCAGTGCTGTGGCGCAGTAGGTTAATCCTCTGGCTGCAGTGCTGGCATCCCATATGGGCACCGGTTCTAGTCCCGGTTACTCCTCTTCTGATCCAGCTCTCTGCTATGGTCTGGGAAAGCAGTAGTAGATGGCCTAAATGCTTGGGCCCCTACACCCATGTGGTAGACCCAGAAGAATCTCCTGGTTCCTGGCTTCAGATTGGCACAGCTCTGGCTGTTGTGGCCATTTGGGGAGTGAACCAGTGGACAGAAGACCTTTCTCTCTGTCTCTCCCTCTCACTGTCTGTAACTCTACCTCTCAAATAAATAAAATCTTAAAAAAAAAGTCCATTTACAATAGTCACTTGCATTTTCACAGGAAAAAAATCCTAAATGGAATTTCTCCCAAAGTTAAATGAAATAGATGAGCTTTCCAAATAGTATCATCACTCCATAAGAAAAAAATCAAGAAACTTCCATGGCTCATATAGGATTACAGAGAATGCCGTTTGACTGACTTGCTTGTTCCGGTTCTCCAGACCCTGGGGACAGTGGCACGGGCATAGGACTGGCATAGGAACTTGGTGCCGTTGCTGTACCCACGTGCCAGCCAGGAGTTTTGCCCACTGCAGATTCACAGGTACAATCTTACCGCCCCCTGCTTCTTAAAACAACATCCTGAATATTTGCAAGGTGGGGGATGCATAAGAAAAAAGACAGGCATATTCCCTCCAGAAATACGAATGACTACCGGATACAGGACGGGCAGTGTCTCCAAATGCTGAGTCAGAGACAGGCACCCAGCAAAGGAAGCCAGAGCACTCCCAACACACCCCAGGCCCTTTCCCTAGGGGGCGCTGTGGAGCGGACAGCGTGGCCGGCTCTGATGCACAGCCCCCTGACCTTTAGCCTGGGAGCTGTGTGTTCCCAGCTCCAGGTATTGCAGCCACATGCAAGTTACCTTTCTGGCAGGTTACGATCTTCCTCTGCAGCTGCAGGCACAGGTCGCTGAGCTGGTCTGCATGCCAGCGCTTCAGAAACACTTTGTGGGTCCCCATCTGAAATGCAAACAGCAGGCAAACCGTAAGCGACGACGTGAAGACGCCCAAATGACGCTGGGAAAATAGTCAGCCAAGAGCTCTTTGCAGCAGAGGATCGGGAGCAACAAGCTGGCACCATTGAGCCCAGGGCCTCTCCTCTAAGGGCGAGAGTTCACCCCGATCCGCGGATCCTCCAGGCTTCCTTCTGATCAGCAGGGCAGCTGTGTGCACACACTGTCAGCAGGTCCTACTCACTACTGGTGTGGCGCTAGCACCCCACGGTGCACCGGAGATTGACACTCTTCTCCAGAGGATAAAACCAACACAGGGGCTTGTGCTGTGGCAGAGGGGGTAAAGCCGCCACCTGCAGTGCCAGCATCGCACATGGGTGCCGGTTCAAGTCCCAGCGGCTCCACTTCCCATCGAGCTCTCGGCCGTGGCCTGGGAAAGCAGTAGAAGATGGCCCAACTCACTGGGCCCCTGCACCCGCGTGGAGGACCTGGAAGAAACTCCTGGCTCCTGGCTTCAGATGGGCGCAGCTCTGGCCATTGCGGCCAACTGAGGAGTGAACCAGCGGATGGAAGACCTCTCTCTCTCTCTCTCTCTCTCTGTGTGTGTGTAACTCTTTCAAATAAATAAATATATCTTAAAAAAAGAAAACCACCATGGGATTGAAGTTTGAACTTGCATGCTGTGGAGCCCGGCCCTCAGCTCCCTGGTGACCCCTTTCCTCCACTCAGAGCAGGGGGCAGGGTCTTCAGAAGGACAAACCAGCACCAGCGCAGCAGTGACACCTGTGGCCTGCGTGGAGGAGGCTTGCCACTGGGCGCTGGGAGGCTCCCAGGCCAGATGCACCTGCCCAGGGTTTGCCCTGAGACGTCTCCAGAGCCTTTTCATGGGGACACTGAGTTCACACTGACACACTTTGTTGCTTCCTCCTTTTTTTTTTTTTTTTTTTTTTGGACAGGCAGAGTAGACAGTGAGAGAGAGAGAGAGAGAGACAGAGAGAAAGGTCTTCCTTTGCTGTTGGTTCACCCCCCAATGGCCACCGCGGCCAGCGCGCTGTAGCTGGTGCACCGCACCTATCTGAAGGCAGGAACCAGGTGCTTCTCCTGGTCTCCCATGGGATGCAGGGCCCAAGCACTTGGGCCATCCTCCACTGCACTCCCGGGCCACAGCAGAGAGCTGGCCTGGAAGAGGGGCAACCGGGACAGAATGCGGCGCCCCTACTGGGACTAGAATGGAGGATTAGCCTACTGAGCCACAGCGCCGGTTGCCTCCTCCCTTTCCACCTAACTGCCTTAGCCGGCACCCACAGGCATCAGGAGACACCCAGTCTTGTTGGAACTGTGGTCAACACTGTGTACTGTTGGCAGCACAGGGCTCATCAGTCACACGAACGGAGCCAGCCCTCAGCCACTGGGCTCCTGCATGGACCCCCACCTGGCCTCTCCCGGTTCCCATTCCCACCCGTGGCGGGAGATGCCAGTGGGCAGCCGCCGAGAGCGGTCGCGATTCCCCCGTTGCCATTCTGGCTCCTGTGCTGGGCTCCAGAATTCCCTGCGTCTTCTTGTTCCTTCCCAAATGCCGATTATTTAGGCAGCCGGCAGGCAGGATGTGCAGTTGGCCCTGGAGTGAGCTCTGGAGAAGCAATCTGTGAGACAGGCATCGGGAGGGAGGGAGACGCCACCTCGTGTTCATCCCTGCCCCCTGGGGGACAAACCACCCTGTAGGCAGGAGGGCGGCTGGTGCTGCCACGCCTCGTGGGGTCAGTGTTTATCACTGGGGGGTCTGCCTCTGGAGGGGAGAGGGCTTCGTGGGGAGAGGACCTGTGCCAGGGAAGTAGGGGAACTAGGTTCTGGCTCCTCTCCCTCAACAGGTGCAGGCTCTGCCAGGGAGGCGGACGGGACAATGCAGACACATTCCAGTGACGGTCCCAACAGCCGCCCACAAGCCAAAGCAGATTTATCTCAGGGGACACAACGGATGACCCTGTCCTCAGAGAGCTCCGAGCTCCCTGGTGGAAGTCAGCAGTGAGCAGTAAATCCCCACAGTCCCACACACTCCGAGCCATGCAGGAGGCGTGGTGGAGGAATGCGACAGGCTGTGGTCAGTGGCATTCTCTGAGAAGTGACAGTGACGGCCACGTAGCCTTCAGGGATAAGCAAGAGTGGCAGATCCATGCCGTGGTGGGGGTCGGAGGGTGAGGCTGCCCCCAAGGCTCCTGGTGGAATTTGGTGACGGTGTGGCTGAGCAAGTGTGCCCTGTGCAGGTGCACCCAAGGATTCCGTAAGTGACAAAGGACTTCTGCTTCCACGGGAGGAGGACCAGAAGTTAGAAGTCCCAACACAAGCAACCCATTGAGACATGGCTAAGGCCAGGAAACGGCTTGGGGCCTGCAACAATTACATTTAGAAAGATAAAGAGATGGTTTGTTCAACTGCTTGGGCACACTTCACAGGTATCCTGTGGACTAATTAATTTCATATTATTTTGTTCTGTGTAATGCATTTGTACAATATATTAATAATACTGGGAGACGCCATTGGGAGTTTTAGCCTTTGCTTAACTCTGTTGGTCTTTCAGACATGCAGAATTTGTCTTCTATATTAAAAAGGATAAAACTAGATGTTTACCAGTAACCTGTAGTTTTTCCTTAAAACCCATTCTGCATTCAGTCCTTCCAATCCTACACATTCACGAGTACATGGAGCTAAGAATGGTTTTCAACAGGAAAACTCGGACAAGATCACAGGAATTTACATGGTCTATATTGACACTGGCTAGGAGAGAACTGTTGGCCATTTTCGCTGTTTTCTTCCGGCTAGGGAAGGGATGTTACTTTGTGATCAGTGTCTTGCTGCCCTACAGCACTGTCTAATCAGTTAAGAGTCACTGGAGGGGCCGGCGCTGTGGCGTCGTGGGTTGGACCTCTGTCTGCGCGCGCCAGCATCCAGCTGCTCCACTTCCCATCCAGTTCCTTGCTGATGGCCTGGGAAGGTGGTGGAACAGTTGGGCCCCTGCACCCACGTGGGAGACCCAGAGGAAGCTTCTGGCTTCGGATGGGCGCAGCTCTGGTCAGTGTGGCCATTTGGGAAGTGAGCCGGTGGATGGAAGACACCTCCCTCTCTCTCTCTCTCTCTCTCTCTCTCTCTCTCTGTGGCTCTGCCTCTCAAATAGATAATCTGTAAAAAAAAATGAGAACACAGTTCACATCCCCTATGTTCCCTGCTTCAAATAATGTTTCTCACTAAGTGGAGAGGAGGAGGGGCCGCTCACTCTCCCACTGAGCCCCTCCCCCACACTCCTGGAGGCAGACTGTTCCTATCTGAGATGAAAATGTTACTGTCACTCTGACTCCTGCGAAACGAAGCCATCTGGCATTACAGTCATCCTGATTTTTATTAGAAAACCATTAGGGGTTGGTGTGTGTGTATTTGTGTTTTTGGAAGAGACAGATTTTAAGAGGTTGCAGAATCGTCATTGATGACTTCCAAAGCTGCAATTATTGCTCCAGTTTTCATGGCTTTTTTTGTTTGAGAAGTGTGGGCTGTGGACGTGCAGAGCAAGGCGGGCACCGTGTGGGTGGTGTGGAGGCTGCACTCGTGGGAAACATCAAGAAAAACCACGAGGCACTTTTTCCCTCTTTCTTTAAAGACATTTAGGAGTACCGCGTGTTTCTGGCAGTGCCTTTGAAACTGCATTTATAAGGATAGAATCCAGCTATTATCCTTGGGTAGTCTATATGACGCACATGTTTTTCCTCTGTATTAATGACATTGACAGAAATGACTAATGTAGAAATCACCTTACAAATTGATGGTATATAGAAAAACAGTGATGCCCCTCACTTTATTATGCCCACGAATTGTTACCGACTTGAAGAAGTTGCAAATACTGCTTGTGTCCAAGCGTGAGTTAATTGCATTCACTCATTAACTGCCATCAGGTTACATCATGAGTCACCGTTTCTCATGGAGCTAAGTTAGAGCACAAAGTTCAGGTAACACGACTTTGCTTTGACAAACGCAGGGCACATCAATCCGCACGACAAGCAGCTTTTTGGTTACACATGGGTGAAACAGAAAAATGACTAAAATGTATATTGGAAGGCTCGCACAATTTCCCCCCAAATGACATCTAGAGCAGGATAGAGGAACAGGGCTCATTATCTCCAGGGCGGTGGAGGAGGGGTGCACAGGACGCAGTGCCCATAACTCACACAGGATTAGGTCTTGGAAATCATGTAGCTGAAGCTCTCCCTTCCACAAGAGACGAAGAGGCACACCAGACAGAATGTACGGCATTCCTCGGGTCCTCCAGAAAGCCGGTGCCGAGGAGACAGGTGTGGACCTGCTAAGAGACCCCAGGCTATCTCACATGCAGCGTGCCCATCCTGTTTTCCTAACAAACTCCGCTGACGTCCGCGATACTGACCTGGGGTCAGCTGCAGATCTTGGCTCCCCTAGAAGCCTCCCTTCTGTGCCGAGCTCCTGTGGCCGCCTGCTCTCCTGCTGTCACCTGTGTCCCCCAGTCCATCCCAGGCTGCTCGGATTCTGCTCCCTAACGGAACATTAGCCATCCTCAGAGGTCTCCACTCTCACTCCCTACAGCCTGCCTGGATAAGTTCCTGATCCCTAAAACTCCCACTGCAGACGACACATACATTTCTATGCGTTTATCCCATCCCTGAGACCAAACCTTCGTAAGCCCTGTCCTGAGCACATTTGTTTCAATGTTTTGCAGGCCCCTGAGCCTCCTAAGTTTTGCTTTTCCTGCAAATGGGCTTCTTACCCTGTATCCTGCCTTAGTGAATGGGAGGACCATCCCCTCAACATATGAAAAAATTGAAAAATATGAAAATATCTATAGGCTTCATTTCTCGCACAGTTTGCATCCATTCGTACTCACTGTCTCCTTTCTGGGCTACTGAGCCATCATCGTCTTAGCAACCACTATGGTTTGTTATTGGCTTGGGAACTCCCCACCCTCACCCCGCCGGGAGACCCAGGTGTGAAGGCTTAGTCTCCTAAGTCTTAAGTTAATGGTGCCAAGAGGGTGAACACTTAGTCCAATTATGATGTTCACAGATGGGGTCTTTGGGAAGTGATTAGATTGGATCAGGCTGCTGGGCGGGGCCTCTGATCGAATCACGGTGGCTTTATAAAGACGCAAGTGCTCCCTGTCACGTATCATGTGATGCTCTGTGCCTCCCTGGGACCCTGCTAACAAGCACGCCACCACAGACGCTGAACCAATGGAGACATCTGATCCTGGACTGTGAACTCCAAAACTGTGTGCTCTGTGTGGTAAGGAAGTTAACGCCACCTGCGTTCTATCGACTTCTCTAGAATTCACTGCCTTTGCTTTTCTGACCAATCACAGAAGCTCCCTGCATCACCCTGGGTCCATATGGGCCCACCCCAGTTCCTTTACTATCTTCAGAGTGTGGGTTCTAAACATCAACCTCATTCTGTTACTTTGTTGCCTAAAACTACTTACTAGCTCGTCATGATTTTCTAGATGATACTCAAATGCTTCTGCAATGTCTACTGGACTCCTGTCACATGGCCCTATTTGGTCGCTTTTCTTTTTATTGTTTTCTTATTTTAAAAATTGTGGTAGTCACATGTAACAGGAGATCCACCCTCTTAAAATGTTAACTGCACAATACGGTGTTATTAATGAAGGCAGATCTCTACAATGCAACACATTCAGGCTCAACTATTCCCACATTATATTGCATTGTTTACTGACATAAAATGGGAATTTGTGGAGTTGGAGTTGTGGTCCAGCAGATTAAGCCACTGCCTGCAATGCCAGCATCCCATCTGGCCGGCAGTTCAAGTCCTGGCTGCTCCACTTCTGATCCGTCTCTCTGCTAAGGTACCTGGGAAAGCAGCAGGAGATGGTGTAAGTGCTTGGGTGCCTGCCACTCAGATGGAGTCGCAGGCTCCTGGCTTTGGCCTGGCCCAGCCCTGGCTGTTGCAGCCATTTGGGGAGTGAACCATAGGGTGGAAGATTTTTTTCTCTCTCTGTCTTTTCCTCTGTAACTCTGCCTTTCAAATAAATACAATAAACCTTGAATTTATTTAATGCTTTGACTTGTGATTATTTTCAGAATTATCTATTAAACTTAGCTGTGAGTTATTTATGGGCCAGGATGTTGAAAAACATATAAGGATAATTTATGTGTATGTATGAAAAAAACGAAAGTAAACAAATCAGTGGAATAGAGAAGACAGGATATCAAAGGAAGTGAGCTCAGTGGATAGTAGCCATAATAGAAGTCCAGACACTAGAAACATTCATTCACCTGAAATAACACTTTAAATCTATGTATTTAATTCATGTTACAGAAATATAGGAATGCGATTAAGAAACAAACACGTTAAATTTCCTATTTCCAGTGGTGCCATTCCTGGTGTAAGATTGCTGTTGTACATGAAAACCTGGAGTTTCACTGGATTCCTATCCCTTTTTCCGGTCCTTGATTGACCTTGCACACTGCCTCTGATCTCAGAAACTGCCAAAAGCTTCATGCTACCCACAAGTGAAAAACGCATCCCTCTGGGTTCAGCATTCAAAGTCTGCATGATGCAGTGTTCACTGACCGCTGAAGAGATGGCCTTCCCTCTTCCAGAGTGGGTGCTACTGACTGGTATTTGATTCCACGTACCCTCCCTTGGAGCAGAAAGCCATTGTGAGACTTTCCATCCATCTCAGGCGGAGACCCCACCGCATGGCACTAGGATGCCGCCGGGGGTGGGTGAGAACCTAGCCTTTTATCTCTGCCTCTGCAGTTGCTGGCATATTTTATTAACATATTTTATTAACATGGGCCATACTTTAACAGGACATGTTGGATCGTGAGTGCTGGCTGCTTGGCTACAAAAAGAACACTTCATGTTCACTGCTACTGGGAAGAAGTCATCTCCAAAAATCTTCATCTCCCCTGCTCTACAAATACTAACCCCATTCTTGGAAATACTGCAACTTAGAAACGGGACACGTAACATCAGAGACGCTGTAAAAGAAGTCATCTTTGTCCCTGTAGCGTTAGCATGCCAGAACCCTAACCCCCGGCATCTCTCAAAGCAGGCAGCAGTGGGGATGAGTGCCTGGGTTCCAGCGGCCTCGTCGGTGACGCTGGGAACAATGCTGGCGTTCTTTAACGTGCTCTGATGTCTGCGTGCGTCTCCCCTTAGGCTTGTTTTCCTTCCTGCTGATCTGAGAATGTCATTGTGCTCCTCTACAACACTGCGCTTTCTATTTCCCCCACGCACAACAGCTCATCTCTTCCAAACAGCAACACCCCGCCAGCCCACCCTCCCACGGGGGTGCTGTGCGCAGTCCCCCACCTGTGGCTTCCTCAGGGCTCTCAGAAGCACTGTGCCTCTGAAAATACAGTTTCCTCCTCTCACACTTATTCCCCCATCAGCCCCCATCCATGTTCCCTTCACAGCCTTTGGCCATCATCTGTTCCTTCCTCCCTTCACCCATCCATCAATCACACCTTTGCCAAGGGCTCAGCTCCGGCCGGCCCCGTGCCAGCCTCTGGGACCACAGGGATGCCCAGGACATGGGCTGTCCTTCCCAGATGCTCCGTAAACTGCTGAGATATAAAACTCCTCCTCTCTTTAAACATCCAGTGTTGCTTTGTGCTGGGAACCTTGGGACTCCTCTCTTTGAGTTCCTCATCAATATAGAATATGCATTGCAAGCTACGGTCACTCCACTGTGGAGTGGAACATGAGAAGTTGTTTCCACTCCCTCACCTTGTTTTGTACCCGTTATTCAAGCCCCTTTATCCCTCGCACTGCCCCCTCCTGGGCACCGGTGACCACCACTCTCCTCTCCTCCTCCACGAGATCAGCTTTGCAGCCCTCCCATCTGAGTGAGAACCATGGAACCACGGCACTTGTCTTTGCATGCTGCTAACATGAGTTGATCACTGCACGTACTCCCCACGTGTGGAATCACCACACTGCGCCCTTACACACAGGCGACTCTGTGTCTCAGTGGAAGCTTTGTCCTCTTGAGGCCACGTTCAAAGGTGTCCCTCATTTGCTTCTTCGATTCATCCAGCTTGGAAGGATGACCGGGACTCTGTGTGTGTGTGTGTGTGTGTGTTTTACCACTAACATCTCTGCATTTTACCTTTCCACGGTAACTCTCAGACACTACCCGGCAGAAACAGTCTAATCTCCAGCCTGGCTCGGAAAGTCTGAACAGACTTTTAAAGATCCTCAGTGGATACATTCTTATGCACATGGGAGCTCCCTTTGTTACAAATAGGCCATTCTGCAGGAAAGATAATCGCAGCCACACACCGAGCAGCCCTTGCCATATCTTCTGGCGTCGGAAGAAGGCAGTGTGGCTTGAATTACATGTAATTACAGGTTAAGAAAAATTAAGTCATCTCACCTAGAACAGTTATGACCTGAACAGCAGGGAACAGTGAGTAAAAACCACTATTTTGAGCTCACTGGTGAATTACTCCCTCTGCGATCCTATGTATTATTTCATTATGGAAATCCTATCAATATGGCGAACAGCACTTCAAAAATTCCCTTCTCCCAAAAAATGCACATTGTGAAAAAGCAAACAGAGTGTCAGAACCACACAGGCGGGCGCCCTGAACAGCACCAGCCATCTTTCTTTCTAATCAAATGGCCTACATAAGGTCACGTGGATGACCTAAGCCACTAACAGCATCAACGCAGTCTTACTTAGTTCACGGTCGATAAATCAGATTGTGTTCCGTACAACTCTCCTTAAAGCCCACACACATGTGGTGCTAAGGCGCCCACAAGGTCCCCATTACTCAGCCCCAACACGGAAAACAGCTCTGGATGGGCAAAAGCACCTTTGATATGACAAGGCTTCTGGCACAAAACAGGTGCTCAACCAATGCTTGTTGAATGACTAAATGAACTTGAAACTGGAGAAACGTAGGTTGCTACTGAAGACACAGGACTGGATTAGGCACAAGTGTAAATGCCATTTTTCAGTGCTAAAGAGCCACACGCTATCCAGGAGGGTTGATCTTCACGAGCTCATAAGCCATGATAAGAGCAAAGATATTTCTGCCTCCTCGGGATGAAGCTCTTTAGTAGTTCCCTCAATAACTTTTTCTCTGTGAGGTGCTAATTTGAAACAAAAGGTTGAGAAGCACCGATCTGTGGCACCAGTGCCTCCTGTCCCACCTGCTTCCCAGGGCTGCAGCCAAGTTTCGGTCTGCTGCCTGCATCGCAGGGTCTTAGTGCACGGTGCTCCCTCCCGGCATCGTGCCGCCTGTCCTGTCCTCACCCCTCGGCTCTCAGCCTAACTGGGACCCTCACGGAGGTGCTGACCACTGCCCCACCCGAAGGAGAGCCCCTTGGATTCGCTGTCCTGATGGCCTTGCTACGTCCCTCCCTAATCTCTGCCTCCCTCCCTGGACTGTGAGCTATGACAAGTGCCCTGCACAACTTAAGACTCCAAGAGGTGCTCCATCAATAATCAGTCAACCAACAGATTGACCAACCTGCAGCAGAGGCAATTAGACCGAGTTTTAAGAAGGATGGTTGGACTGGGCATAGGCACAGTTTTGATTCATCAGTCATTAAGTGCAGATGATCATCTGGGGCTTCCGCAGGATGAAGCCAGATCTAACACCATAAAAGCAGAAACTTTCACATGTCACGGAAGCCTGAACGCAGACCCCGTCGAGGGAAATGGAGGAAGTAAGGAGTTTTGCTCATTCACTCACTGCACAAACACTGGCTGGGATCTGTAACGTACAAGACCCCGTAGGAGGTGCGGCAGTGGGCACACCCAGGGTGAACGTACGTGAGAACCCAGACAGGGCATTGGTGCACACAGTCCAGGTGAAGAGGGAAAAGGAGGCGCTACGGATCAAGCACGTGCACTACTATGTTTTAAAACTGTGTGCGCAAAGCCACATCAAGCAATTGGAAGGCTCGTCCCCAGGCAGTCAATTCTGGGTATTTTGTATTTTCTTCTTTATTTTTCTCTACTTTTCCAAATGTTTTTGTCAAGAATGCATACAATTTTTATACAAATTTGCTCATATGAGTGTGTATACATGTGTATACATGTTTAGCGTGGGAGTCCATGTATATGCGTGTAAGAAGACATGTATGTGCATGGATATGAATGTATCCATGGGAGAAAGGGAGATCAATGCATGTGCGCATTCGTGGTAGAACAGACATATCCCTAGGTTCCCAGTGTGCGTTGTCAACATTAATAACTCCAGACAAAGAGAAGGAATACAAGATAAAGAATCATTTTATAGGCTATTTTCTAGCTCATGCTTACAGTTGATTTGTGAAGTGCTCCTTGAGTAATAAAACAAAGGTAATAAACCATTAATTTATTGTACTAATAAGAGCCAGGGCTCTAACACAACCATCTCATCCTGGGAGACACAGAGAGAGTCGGGGTGGTGAAAACTTTCCCAGGCTCTTGCTCTTACTTTTATTATCTTTTTCTACTGTGCTATTTTACATTAATGCAGCAATAAATCCTTCACCTGACTGATTTTATTTAATGTTATGGTAAAATGCTGCTCTCTGGATTCTCAGCACTGTAAGAGCAAATCCTTCAAAGACCACGCATTTCACAAAGTCACAGCGAAATCTAGGCTGGTGGGTGAGAATTACACTCGGCGACGGGAGAAGAAACTCAAGGCACTGAAGTCGTTTCATAAGCGAATTTTATTAAGGTCTGGGGCTGTCTTGTGAGTGTCCATTGTTTTTCTTTCAGTCTTTGTTCACACACACTCTCACACATACTCACACTCTAACACAGACTGACATGCTACACACACATTCATACACTCGTCTTCACACGCACTAACACACATGCCCTCACAGTCGCATACATTCACACAGTAACACTCAATCACACACTAACAGTCTTACATGCTGACACACGCACATACTCACACACTAACATACACACAATCACAAACTAACACCCAATCACACATTAACACAGCCTCACATATGACACACACATGCTAACATGCATGCTTGCATACTCAGTCACACATACACATTCATACATGCACACAACCATACACTAACACCCACACACTAGTAGTCTTACATGCTGACACACACACATACACACTCAAATTCACACACACTAACACAGTCACACACATTCACACACTAGTACCCATACAGTAACACAGCCTCACACACTGACACACACACATACACACTCATTCACACACACTAACACTCATACCCTCACCTACTCATAATCACACAGTAACACCCAATCAATCACACACTAACAGTCTCACATGCTGACACAGACACACTCACATCCACACATGCTAACACACATCCTCACACACATCCTCAATCACAGTCACACATGCCCAATCACACACTAACACAGCCTCACACACTGACACACATACTCATTCACACACACACACACACTCTCACAATCAGTAACACAGTCTCACAAGCTGATACACACACACTGATTCACACATGCTAAAACACACTCTCACACTCACACACTGATTCACACACTAACACACACTCACACACTGATTCACACACACTAACACACACTCTCACACTCACACACTGATTCATGGTGCTAACACACACTCACACTCACTGATTCACACACTCACACACACTCACACCTCACACACTGATTCACGGCGCTAACACACACACTCACACTCTCACACTCACACACTGACTCACACTCACACAGATTCACACACTCACACACACTCTCACACTGACTCACGGTGCTAACACACACACTCTCACACATGTATCCCAGGAGCAAGCTGCAGATCGTGTGGGTGGCTGGGATGAGCCGAGGTTCTAGTTCTGCCTCTTGCTTCCTGCCCGTCAGTCTGGGGTCCCCAGGAGCGTCTCTGTGTGGCCCCTCATCCTGAAGGCACTGCAGGGAAGTGGCGTCTGCAGGTTTGAGACGGAGCGACATCTTGTCCACAAAGTGCCCCCTCCCCGGTCTAAACCCTCCTCGCAGTGTCACTGAGGAAGCCCACGGTGGCTCCTGACCTCTGCAGCCCAGTGCCCTGCCCTGGGCAGCAGCCCTGGCACGGCCGGAATCCCTCCCGCTTGTCTCACGTCTGCATCCGTCTTCTCTCCAGGTGGCTTCAGAGTGAACACCGCATTCCCACAGCGACACTGGAAGAACCCCAGCCACCGGCTGATGCACACAGAGTGTGTGGCAATCAGATTACACCGCTTAGTTCTCCCGGTAGAGCGGGTTCCAAAGGCCTACATTTCACACAAACGACAGAGCGTGCAAAGCAGCCTTGTCCATGGCCGGAGGCGATGTGGCAGCCGGTGTTTGATTATGTGCACTGCCTTCAAACAAGCACTGGGCTACAGATGTAAATATTTAGAAACACAAAATACCTGGGCGCCGGCGCTGTGGCGCAGCGGGTTAACACCCTAGCCTGGAGCACTGGCATCCCTTATGGGCGCTAGTTCTAGTCCCAGCTGCTCCACTTCTGATCTAGCTCTCCGCTATGGCCTGGGATAGTGGTAGAAGATGGCCCAAGTCCTTGGGCCCCTGCACCAATGTGGGAGACCAGGAGGGAGCTCCTGGCTCCTGGCTTCGGATTGGCGCAGTGCGCCAGCCATAGCAGCCATCTGGGGGGTGAACCAACGGAGGGAAGACCTTTCTCTCTGTCTGTCTCTCTCACTGTCTTACTCTGCCTGTCAAAAAAATAAAATAAAATAAACACAGATACAAGCTACAATTCCCTGAGACTCTCGGCACAAAGCAGTTCTCCAGGATCACCAGTTGGGTTTTAAGCATTTCCTGTCGGCTTATGTGAAGTTTCTTTCAGTAGCTTCTCATTTGCAAAGTCTCGTCTCATGGTCCAGCACACGGTGCAGCAAACCCACTCTGCAGCTCTCTGTCCCCACGCTGGAGACACAGCCACCAAGCAACAGACAAATCCCCTGGGAGAGAGCTGCGGGCCACCCTGCAGATGGCAGCCCAGGCCCTGGGTACCACAGAGAGGAAGAAGGCAGGGGCAGACCAGGAAGGCGGCGTGCAGTGGACTTGAACTCCAAGGCAGGGAATGTCTTGCTGAGAGCCAAGGTGGCCATGTTCACCTGGAGCTGATAAAACTGTCCTCAATGGCTTTGCTTGTAGAGTGAACACAGAGCCCTGTAACATCCCTTGATGGCCTCCGTCCGAGCTGGGCCTTAGCTCTCAGAGCCAGAATGCGACCCCACAGTGCTGGGACTTTCCTCTGGGTTTGTGTCCTGCTCTCTCTCTCTCTCTCTTCTCACCCTGCCCCCTCCTGGGCCTCTCCTTGCCAAGTTGGAAAGCAGAGGGCAAATGCCCTGGGACCGTGGGCTGGCAGTTCACGTGGAAAGATTCTGATGGGGCCAGCCTGGGACAGGAAGCAGTCCCTGGGTCTTCCTTCCCGCCATGCTGAGTTATAAACATAAAACAGACACCCCCTCCAAGGCGCAGGCTGCACAGACGAATAAAGGAATATTTATGTGTTTTTGAGCGAAGTTGGTACTGGAAGCACAATCCACCCCTTCCAGCTGATGCAGTGTAGACAAAACGACCTCCCGTGTGCTGTGTCAGCGGCTAGAGGAGGAGTGGCATGGAGTGGAGAGAACACGCTCCAGGCCGGGCCGAGTGCCGCCTTGGCAGAGCGGCCCTCCCACCACACGGCACACGGCATGGGAACAACACGCCACGTTCTGATCTCCAGCACAAGGGCCATCTCCGATGGTCCATTTCCTCACGTCTCAGCCGAAGCCATGCACGACCACCTTGTCTGGTTCCTTTCACTGCACAGAGCTGGCGTTGGCCTAACATCAAGTATGCAAGAGAAAAACATCCCACAAAACTCGGCATCGTTGGAACGCCCGCTCTACGTGAAAGGGGTTATTATTTACGTATTACATACTAAAAATTCCAGGGACCTCACACACGGACTCCAAACCCAACTTCATGAGAATAAAGAGCTCACACGGGCCTGCATGACAGCACGGCAGGTGCCGTGTGCAGAGGGTGGGCCTCACGGCGCATGTCCCTTAAGGACGACAGCGTGAGAGCCCCTTTCTGGTGGGTCAGGCTTCCCCTGGCTAGAGTGAGGGGGCGATGACAAAGCCGTGGCATCTCCACAGCATACTGGCTTGACCGCAAGAGGCTGACTCCACCAGTTAGGAGAAGCGAATTTCTCGTGTCCACCGTAGTTCGGTTCACACAGCCACAGACGACTCCAGTCTCTTCCATCCTCTTGCATTGTTTCAAAGAATATGGGAAGAAGAACTATGAATTTCATGCTAACATTCAGGCCCAAAGCGGGAGCAGTGCTACTAAACCCCACAGTGTAACTCTTAGCATCGGGAAATATTAAATTCTGCGGGCAAATAGCTCCTTATTTAGTTGTTGCACGGATTAGCACCCAGGGTGGAGGTGACTCCAACCCTTCCTGTCATGATCCGTGCGTTTCACTCAGTGCTCTGTTTGCAGATTGGAGGAGTCTGACTTTCCTGGTCCGAAATACTCGATTGCTTTCAAAGATTTAACTATTTGAAAAGCAGAGTTACAAAGGGCGAGTTAGAAAGTAGGAGAGAGAGAGGAGGGAGGGCGAGGAGGGGAGCAAGAGTGAGAGAATCAGAGCTCCCATCCACTGGCTCACTCCCCAAATGCCTGCGGTAGCTAGAATTGGGCCAGACCAAGGCCAGGAGCCAGGAGCACCATCCAGGTCTCCCACACAGGTGAGGAACCCAAGGCCTTGGGACATCGGCTGCTGCTGCTTCCCAGGTGCGTTGCCAGGGAGTGGAAGGGAAGCAGGTGTAGGACTCAGTCCCAGGCACTCTGAGATGGGAAGTGAGGATCCCAGGCAGCGGCTTAACACGTCTTTTTTCAGTCTCAGTAGGAAAAGTGAATTAGGAACAAGCCCTGTGTATGTGAAGTCAGTTATTTATCTCGCAATATAGACTACATAAAAGGTTATGTTTGAAGAAGCTACAGAAAATCCGTTTTCCTAACTAGACAATGGAGTACACACATGGAATACATTTCCTCTCCTCTGAATTTCTTTGTGGTCTCATACTTTGATTCTCCTTTTGGGGAGTGAAAGAGAGAGGGTCAAACGGAGCAGCGCGTGAAATCATAGCCCTTTCCTTCACTTTTCATTTTTGTTTTCATTGGCTCTACTCAATGTCTCACGTATGTTCAAATGAGCACCATCCCCTGCGACAGCCTCAGTCTCCCAGCACCAGCGCATGGACAGCACTGGCGGCTGCCAGCCCACGCAGGTGCACCTCCCAGGCTCCTCCCACATTCATACCCGCACTTCTGGGTGCTGTGTGGATGGACCGCTGGTCAGGCACTGTGGTTCCTGCCAGGCGCTTCCTGGGCAGCAGACCTGTTCCACATTCCCTCACTGTGTTCTGCAACTCGAGATCCCTTCTTCCCTGATGAGCATTTTTAAAAGGAAGCCAAAGAGAACCCCACTGTTACATTGTTCCCGGAGCTCCACTGCACTGTTTCTTGTTGCAAGATCTCAGAAGTGAGTCAGCCGCCATCACTGATCAATGAGGCTGCCTCCAACCCCACGCCCATGCCACTGACGCCCGAGTGGGTAGCTGACATCATCGCTTAGTAATTCCTCCTTCCTCCTTCCTTTTTATCCCGTCTTCTGGTGCTGACGTGCGTCCGTGGCAACTGCAGACTGAGTAAGCTTCCTCCTTCAAACAGCTATTTAAAGTGCACCTTCCATTATTAGTTAGCACAGAAGACAAGGGGGGCAAGAACAAAGGAGGAGACTGCTGGCTGACTCAAGTCATTGCTCATCCCTGCCCAATTCTAGGTCAGCTGCTGTTGGCCATGGGCGGACGAGGGTGGTGGTGTCAACCCAGCATCCTCCGCCAGTTTTACCCAGGGAGCCATTCCTGGACATCTCTGGCAACTCCATCTGAACCACGGGCTCTCTCCACTTCTCAGGCTAAGCCCCCAGTTTTGGCTTTGGCAACTGTACATTTTCACCTGGAGATGTGCTTGCTATCAGTCTTTCAAATGAGATGTATCTCTGCTTTCTGGTTATTGTCAGGTTTCACCAAAGCCACTGATGACCATTCTCTCTGCCACGGCATCCTTTCTGTTCTATGGCTGGGGGTATCCACATAACGCTGGCATCATGGATTTGATTCTTTTTCTGTTTTCTGTGCTAACACTGCTTTCTCAGTTCAACCCCCTTCCTCCTCACATGAGTCAAGGGCGGTATTCTGATGTTGCTGGAGGTGGTCAACCAAACCCACAGCTGCCTTCCCCTGGCCCTGCGAGTGTGAAGACCCATGTTCTCTTGCCTCAGTCATTCCGTGCTTCTGCGAGGTCCCTGCTCCCTGCTACTCAAGTGGATCTCAGACCACAGCATGTCCCCAGTCGGGAAGATTTCCTACCAAATCGGGCTCAGAGCACAGTAGCATCTTTCCCGTGAGGCAGGCTGAGAAGTGGGACAAAGAGAAGCTGCAAAGCAGGTGCCTGACCAAGCCTTGTAGCCGCCTGGAGGTCCAGGTCCAAGGAGCAGAACACTGTGGGACACCAGCTCTGGGTGTCAACCCCAGGTCTGCACTTTCCGGCTTCTCTGACCTCTGCTATGGGTTAGATGCCTCAGAAAGCCTCAAGGACAGGAAGCGATTCTGCAAAAGGGTCAACTGGAACATCCTGAGGTCTCCAACATGGCTGTAAAATGAAGCCTGCTGGATTCCGTCGCACGTCAGCTACACAATGCTCAAGCCAGTGCATCCCAAAGAGCAGTGTGCATCCGGGAAATTCATTTAATGTGGACCTTCGCCAGAAGCAGCAAAGGAACTGGACTCTGGCGCTCCCCACAAGGACTCGGCTCACTGAATTAAAATCCTCTGCTGCTGTGTCCCCAGCTCAGAGGTCACCCACCTGCCAGCCTTGCAGCCTACACTGCTGGAGAATGCATCGGCACCTGTCCTCCGCAGACAGCTCCTCCTCCTCGCCCAGGAGAACGTCGGCCAACGGCTTGTACCTGTGGAGGCGGCAGCGATAAGCAAGCAGTGACTGGATTTGCCAAGCAAAGAGCGAACTCAACAGGGCTGTCTTTCCACGTGTTTCCCGGGACTCTCTCCATATCCACCGCGATCCCCGCAGAGCCCGAATGCCCCAGCCACTGCACAACGCTGACGGAGACTCATCTTTTACGGGGAACATGGATCTTCAAAGAGTCAAATATAGCTTTTAGTCCTTTATGTGTAGTGCCATCATGGAATGATACAAGTGATGATTGGAAGAGAATGAAATCCACCTAGCATTGCCATCCGGACATCTGATCTACCTTTCACTTAGTGATGGATTCCTTGTTGACACTTGAGAACCTAGCAGCAGTCAGAGTCCCTAGTGGAGGACGGTCACCACAGCCTGGACACTCAGTTGCCAGGCAGAATAGCTGCCCCCCGCCCCTGCCCTGTTAGGTACTGAGCATTTGAACTTTCGAGAAGGACATTTTAGTTTGAGAAGTAGCTCTGCTTAAAGGACTTCCATTGCCTACCTGAAATTCACAGCAGACAATAATTTCCTGTAGATTAAAAAATATACTTGCAAAATTAGATTGTTCATTTTAACAAAAAAAAATATGTTGAAGTTCCCTTTGGAATTTAAGCTGACATATAAGCAAGGGATGTCGAGAGGGAGGAAGAAGAGGAGAAAGCAAAAAGAAAGAATTGAGCAAAGAGCCATGCGACCACGGCCCACTGCGTTTGTCTAACTCTCAAGTTGGGCTGTTCTTTGAGCTGGTAGCAAGTCAGCACCAAACTTCATCTCACGAAAGTTCTCTGTGCTATTCTGCATCACACCTCTGTGTGTCATCTAAAATTGCAGCAACAGATGGGGCCTCTTTGAGTGAGTTTTTCCCCCTCTCGGGGCAGTTAAGACAGGCAGTGCAGTGCCTGCACACTTCATTCACCGCCCTCGCAGTGAAGGGGGAGGCAGTGAGTTCTGAGCAAGCCTTGTGGACAGCCACACCGGCCTCACTTGCACTTCTTTATTTCTGCCGGTGCTGTGCATAAACCTGCAGCCAGCCTGGGGGAGAGGGTGGCAGGAACGATGGGTTTGGTGTGCAGCATAGGCTGAGGACGTGCACCCGTTATGGGCTGCAGGCTGTGTCCCCAAGATGTGTAGGTTGAAATCCTCTTTCCCAATGTGATTGTAGGAGGACGTGCATGAGGATGGCGGTGCTCTTGGAAGGAGCTAAGAGCCCAGAGTTCTCTCCGCCCGCCCCATGACCCAGGCAGCAGCTCCTCAGCAGAAGCCGCACCTGCTTCATGTTGATCTTGGCCTTGCACCCCTAAGAAGTCTGTGACTGCTGTGTGTGAGGCCTTGCACCCCTAAGAAGTCCGTGACTGCCATGCGTGAGCCCCCAGTCTGTGGCAATTCGTTATCGCACCTTGCGCTGACCAAGACAGCGCCTACTTCACTTCTCAGTAGAAAACATTTTTTCTTTCTTTTTTAAATCCTTAGCATTGTCACTGGAAACTCAGTATATTATTTTTTCCTGGATTGAGAATCACCACAATCTTGCTAGCCACGAGCTAGACAAAATAAAGGGACCAACATCAGCAACAACCCCTCCTTTTCAAATATAGATTTCTGCTCCTGTATCACACTCAGGATAGGAAGGCACAAAAATAGCAAGAACAGCCACGGAAACTGAACACTGAAATCGTAGCCCCAGAGGCAAGGATAGGAAACATTCTGCTCATCATTTTGATAACACCGGAAGGACCTAAATGATTTGTGGGTGACTGTAGTATCCAGTAATTTTTTTCCCCTTTATTGATAGGTGACAAAAATGTGATTTCTTACACACCAGGCTCTGAAGTTATGTCTGTATTTTTCATGGCCATATTGCAGTTGCTACATAAAGGAAAGAAATTTCTAGGGCATAAGGGAACAGGGGGAACTGGTACCATGGAGCATGCGTCTGGAGGGTCAGTGGGCTGTGGGGACAGGGTGCAGGTTTGGGACATTCTCCTGCAAGGATGTTGCCAGTGGGGCAGCAGCACATCCCATGACTCAGACAGACTGTGTTCCACAGCGTTCAAGGGGGTAAAAGGCGTCGGTGACGTGACCACGTTGTCTAAACAGGAGAGAACCTGCATTGAGAATCAAACCTCCAAGCTTCAGGTTCCAACACTGCAATGAATTTAGTAGGAGGCCCTGGGGCTCCCCCTCCTTGAGCGCTGAGTGAGTGCAAGTGACATGGGGCCCACATGACAACCCTCTTATGATTGTGGAATTCGGACCCCACATGACCTGACTCCAGAGACAAGCTCTCCACAGCCATTTCTGCAGTCTTCGTGAGACCTACAGGGCCCCGACCCCCCAATGGCTCTACTGTGGAAAAGGCAGAGGCCAACTGTGCAGAACAGTGGTGATGGCTGACATGCCGGCCGTGCAGGGACCCCAGCCCTGCTGTGCTGAGCTCTGGCTGGCTGGGCCTCTTGGCCAAGTGCACACCCACCCATGCCCCACCTAGGGTCACAGGCTGATACATTTCCACCACTTAGCTGGAGGTGCACCATGCAGCGAGTCACTCAAATGATCTTTTTATTCTCTGCTAATTGTCTCATTCGAGAACTTTGTTAATTATAACCAGGGATTTAATTGATATAATTCAAGGATCTGAATATAGTATTAACAAGTCAGAATGAAAATTCTTGTCCTTGGTGCTTTCTTTTTTTCTCATTTCATATTGTTCATTTGACACTTCAAAGGTATAATTCTGACATTTCAACTGAAAAGGCAAAAACATCATCTTAGACAGGGTGAGATACTGTATATTAGTGAAAGCTGAAAATCTTGTCTTTGGGGGCGTGAGTGTCATCTACAGGTGGAAGAGCGTGACCGCCCCGGTACCTGAGCTCCACCACCTTCTCCCAGAACTGCAAGGAAACACGGAGCCAACTGCAGTGTGCAATCACAGGTGGGGTTTCTGTATCTCTCAGCCCACCCTCCCGACTCTGTGTTCCAGAAAAGTCACGTTGGTCCAGGGGAAAACCTCAGATCCGGGCGTCCACCCGTCATGCTGCTGAGATAAACCAATCGACTCTACAAAGTAAACCGCGACTTTTCCCGTCACCTGCTCTTATCCTTTCAGCCTGGTGTAGCATGAGGGGGAATAACTGCCATCTCTTCCCAAGATTCATTCCTTCAGAATCAACCATCAGTTAACCAATCAATTAACCAGGACTGACTCAGCACCAAGTATGTGCTGGGAACTCCTCCATGATGGAGACAGAGAATGAAAAAGGAAGAAAGGAAATGTTCCAGGCAGGATGAGAGATAAGGAGAAATATAAGGCAGGACGCTCCCACGGTGAGAGGCCCCTGACAGCAAATGGGGGAGCTGCAGCCTGCAGGAGGCAATGGGGACCTGGGGCTGTGGGGTGTAAGCACCTGTTCCCAGGCCGTTGGGGCTGCAGTGTGGCTGGAGCAGAGGGAGCGAGGAGAAAAGCAAACACTGGGCTAAAGAGACGACTCTGCGGGTGACGGTGAGGACCTGGCCTTGACTCTGGGGAGTGAGGCTGGAGCAGGGAGTCCACACCACCTGACTCGAGGCTGAGAGCAGGCTGGAGGGCTCCAAAGGACTCTCTGGAGGACCACAGGTCATGTTCCTTGTGGGGCCTCTATCTCCTGAGGGGGATGGGCTGGCTGGGAGAAGTACCAGGAAGGCAACAACAATAGAAGGGTGTAAAATAGAACCTAAGAAGTAGACGGTTCTCCTGAAGAGCCTGCTGCTCCCGTTTCCAACGTGAACTCAGTTCTGTCTCACATGCACCTGCTGGCCACAGACGTTGGGTAAAACACAGTGACTCTGAACTGAGTCCCAGGAAACATGGGAATCATTTTCTTAGAAAAATACAAGGCGTGCCGATCAAGCTTATTTCTTGAACCTTCGATGCAGTCTCCCTGAAATCATTTCTGTTTGCTGGGTACTGGCTTCATTTTTACATTCCCAAAGGAAATCCCATTGTCAAAGTTCTGCTGTTTCAGAGTCCTCTGATCGTATTCAGTACACACACACACACATACACACACACACATCACATCACCTATTATGAGCAGAATTCTCTGCCAGGACACTCAGATCACCACCAAGTGTAAAACAACTCATGGAAGCCCTGTCCTTATTTCAAGACCTGATGCAATTAATCCGAGAATGGATATAAAACTACATCACTGTGATGCAGTTAACCTCCACAAGCCCAGCTAATCCACAAAAAGAGAGAAAAAGAAAGAGAAGAAAGGACGAGATGGTGTGGGAGCTACACAGGTGGATCCATAGCCAAAGACTGCAGTGAGGGGGAGAGAGCAGAGGAGTAGGCGAGGAAGACAGACTGGAGCTGTCCAACTTCAGAGTACCCAAAGCAGAGAGTGAGGTGTGGTCGCAGTGTAGGAATGCTGCAGAGACAACAGTGCATGGGCAGACAAGGCAGGCAGAGTGAGGTGTGGTCAGTGTAGCAATGCTGCCCAGAGCACAGTGCATGGGCAGACATTCAGGCAGAGTGAGGTGTGGTCAGTGTAGCAATGCTGCAGAGACACAGTGCATGGGCAGACAAGGCAGGCAGAGTGAGGTGTGGTCACAGTGTAGTAATGCTGCCCAGAGCACAGTGCATGGGCAGACAAGACAGGCAGAGTGAGGTGTGGTCACAGTGTAGTAATGCTGCAGAGACACAGTGCATGGGCAGACAAGACAGGCAGAGTGAGGTGTGGTCAGTGTAGCAATGCTGCCCAGAGCACAGTGCATGGGCAGACAAGACAGGCAGAGTGAGGTGTGGTCAGTGTAGCAATGCTGCAGAGACACAGTGCATGGGCAGACAAGGCAGGCAGAGTGAGGTGTGGTCAGTGTAGCAATGCTGCAGAGACACAGTGCATGGGCAGACAAGGCAGGCAGAGTGAGGTGTGGACGCAGTGTAGCAATGCTGCAGAGACACAGTGCATGGGCAGACAAGGCAGGCAGAGTGAGGTGTGGACGCAGTGTAGCAATGCTGCCCAGAGCACAGTGCATGGGCAGACATTCAGGCAGAGTGAGGTGTGGTCAGTGTAGCAATGCTGCAGAGACACAGTGCATGGGCAGACAAGGCAGGCAGAGTGAGGTGTGGTCAGTGTAGCAATGCTGCAGAGACACAGTGCATGGGCAGACAAGGCAGGCAGAGTGAGGTGTGGTCAGTGTAGCAATGCTGCAGAGACACAGTGCATGGGCAGGCAAGGCAGGCAGAGTGAGGTGTGGTCACAGTGTAGCAATGCTGCAGAGACACAGTGCATGGGCAGACATTCAGGCAGAGTGAGGTGTGGTCACAGTGTAGCAATGCTGCAGAGACACAGTGCATGGGCAGACAAGACAGGCAGAGTGAGGTGTGGTCACAGTGTAGCAATGCTGCCCAGAGCACAGTGCATGGGCAGACATTCAGGCAGAATGAGGTGTGGACGCAGTGTAGCAATGCTGCAGAGGGAACAGTGCATGGGCAGACATTCAGGCAGAGTGAGGTGTGGTCAGTGTAGCAATGCTGCAGAGACACAGTGCATGGGCAGACAAGGCAGGCAGAGTGAGGTGTGGTCAGTGTAGTAATGCTGCAGAGGGAACAGTGCATGGGCAGACAAGACAGGCAGAGTGAGGTGTGGTCAGTGTAGCAATGCTGCAGACACAGTGCATGTGCAGACAAGACAGGCAGAGTGAGGTGTGTTTGCCATGGGGTGAGCTGCAGAGGGCTCAGGGCCCGCAGGCATGGCAAAGGTAGGGTTTTGCTGGCTGGGGAGTCACTGGCAATGCGAGAGAGGAGGGAGATACCAGACCACTGTGGACAGCACCAGGTGTTTAGCAGATGGTGGAGAAGACAAAGGGCTCAGCTCCTTGGTTCAGGGCATAAATCAAGATGAGCAGCTCGAGGGTGGAAGAGAATCCGAGGAAGATCTTTGTGTGCTTTGGGTTTTAGAGACAGGGAAAAACAGACAGTGCCCACCAGCAGCACTACTGGCCGAGAAACACCTGTCCTGTGCACACTGACCTCCATTTGCACTTTCTGCACACAGCTCCTCTACTGGTTTGCAGCTCTCATCTGATTTGGTGACTGTCCTGTGGGGTTTCCCCTTTGGCACTGCAGGGACACATTTCACCCCGCTGGGGCCTTTGCCCCTCATCTTGCTGCTCTCACTGGGGCTGCATGGTGTGGGTTAAGGGGAGCAGCTGCCGGGGAGCAGGAGGGACCCCCATCCAGGCCACAGAGAGCATGTGATCGAAAGGTGCACAAGAGCTGGCGAGAGGGGAATTTGCTTCCCACGTGGAGGGTGCTGGGAGGGGATTTGCAGACCCTCTTTTCAGCTTAAGGGGGCTTTTTTTCTTTTTTAAAGCAACTGGATAGGAAGCAAAGAGATACAGTTATCAGAAAAAAAAAAAAAAAACCCTCATCTCGTTCCCAGGGAAACCTCCATGCCCTCTGCTCTGTGTGTTTCTTCCTCTTTAACTCCTGTGGCTACGAAGCCCCGCCCACTGTGGTGGTTCAGCGCAGGCGCTGCCCACCGTCAGTCTGTCCTGCGTGGCTCTCTCTGCCATCCCATGACCCCACACCTCCCCACGGCAGGATGCAGCCCCCACACTCCCTCTACCACACTCCTTTCATCAACAGCACCCACGCATCTCTGCCGGGGCCTCACACCTTCCCACCTGCCCTCTGCAGCAAGGCAGTACCCCCCTCCCACATCCACAGCCCCTCTGCCCTGCCGCACACTCCTGTGTGGGAACATCGGAGAGTCCACGCATGGCCAAGCCGGCTCCACAACCCAGGCTGGAGAATCTCCAGTCAAATGTGCTTGTCTGGGCTCCACCTAGGAGCTGGGATAAAAACAGACCTGGGGCCCATCAGCACCCTTGCCTGGGAGGACTAAGGCAGCTAACACAGAGAATGTGCAAGTCGGGAATCTTAAGGGGCAGAGCCTGCCCGCTGGTCCCTCAGACTGGAAATCAAGGTCATGTTCATAGTCTAAATGTTCTAAATCAAGATCACGTTCATAGTCTCTCTCCGCAGGAGTGGTTGGTTTTCTTACTACGATTTTAACGTCGTCACAGCCATATTTGCCAGGCATGCTGCAGAGTGCACAGTTAAAGACACGGGCAGAAGCTCAGAGGAAGAGAAGGAGGGAGGTTGGAAGGGAGGGGGGATCCCGGACTCCAGTGAGAAGCCCTGGCACAGCCATTACCAGGGCCTGAAGGCCACTGAAGCTGTGCTATCTTTCACCAGAGCTGCCAAAGCGCTAAGAGGCTGCAGTGTGTGTATGGGGGGTGGGTGTGAATGACCACGGCCCACACGCAGCTCACACCCAGCCCCGTGGCACATCACGGCACCAGAAGAGCATTCTGGCCCCGTGCTATTCACTCCTGGGCTTGCTGTAACTGGGCCAGGTCTCTTCTCCCAGGTAATAGGAGAGTGGAATAATAATAATTTTCAAAAAGTCAGCTGAATGAGGATTGAGATAAAAAGGAGGATAGAGCATCTGCTAAGAATTTCCATGACAATGCCCCAAGGTCTCTCCCTCCAAGCTGGTCTCACCGCTCCGTTTTAATTGTGCAGCCTAACGGCATCCTATCTACTCGATAAATGGAAGACAGGGAAACACGGAATTACAGATGCTTCCCCGGGAAGGGTGCCCTGAGCAGCCTCTGCAACGCGCACCGTCTACGTTAGCCAGGGTTGGACTTGCCTCTCACACAGCTCCTGGATGGTTTTCTATGCAGAAATGTCACCCATGCACAGAGGACACCTACCGCAAGGGGGCATCGAAAACTGTGTCCCCAGGGGGCTGAAACAACCGCTGCAAACCAGGGACCCAACCTGCAGCTCTGCGGGAGCTCCCGGCGCTCGGAGGGAGCTCAGCACAGTCTGTCCTCCACGCTGACGCCCGAGTGCTTTATTTCGCCTCCCTCCACGCGCTCTCTAATTTACTGGCTGAGCCATAGCTTGTATTTATCAGGTACAAGAACAGCTTGTTTAGTGAAACTGAAAAGCACAGATGTTCATTTGTTGTTAAAGCCTAAATAAGGGACCTCTTTAAGCTGTGTGGTTTAAAGAAAACCATTCTATCCCAAAGCAATTTGTTCCTTCATCAAATATTCAGCAGGGTCATTCTGACCTCCCATCTTGGAGTGAGGACTGAGAGCTAAAGCAGGTAGATTTTTTGGTGGAGATATCTGTAATTCCAGCGTTTCTTCTCTCGACTACAAAGAGGGGGATTTTCTTCTTAAAAACTGGCCCAGTGTCCCATTTCAGGGCACCAGGGTTCAAGCCCTGCCCCACTTCCAGTTCTGGTTCCTGCTAAAGCACACCCAGGAGGCAGCAGGTGATGGCTCAAGTGGTGGCTCCTTGCCACCGAACTCCAGAGATCCAGACTGAGTTCCAGGCTCCAGGCTTTGGTCCGGTCCAACCCCTACTGTTGCAGGCATCTGGGGTAGGAAGTCGGAAGGGATATCTCTTTCTGTCTCTCTGCCTTTCAAATACAGAATTTTTAATAGCTGGAAAGTTTTGTGGAGATTGGTGGAGTAACTGTATCATTTCAACATGTTTATGCCCATCGCCGATACTCCACTGTGTGACTTAGCACCACGTGCTCGGAACACAACTGCCCAGCAGGTCATAAGAAGCTCAGGATGAAACCGTGACTTTCCCCAGAGTCTGGTATTGAAGGCAGATACCACTATTCCCACAGTCAGGAGAATTTCCTTTTGAAAGTGCAACAGGGGTTGAATCAAGAACTGGGGTGTGGCGTCTCAACTGAAGTGCATCTGTTAATCTCAGAAAGTCTGATTTTAATACCAAGTCAGCCAGTACTTCGACAAAATAAACTCTGGGAAGACAGCACACATCAGGGACAGGGGCTTTTAAAGGGAGTTCACTGTGCTGGCACTGAGCCACGCGCTGCGCCAGGTAGGTACATTTTAAGAACACAAGCACAGTGATACATTTAACATGGAGAAGGGAGTTTCTGTTCCTCTGTGAGGTACATTAAATGGAGATGTGTTCCTTCTCAATGATCTAACCCAGAGGCCTGCGTAACTGTAAGGGATGACTAGCAGCCATAAAAACTAGAATCCAGGACACTTCAAATTGGAGAGAAAAGAACTTATGCACCTAAGTATCACAGTGAGTCTTGATTACTTATTGTCACTGTTGGTGAGCACGGGATGGAGAGACCCAAATGATAAAAGTTACACACATGAGAGCTGAGAGACCTTGGAAAGTGAAGTATAGCATTGTTCACTGAGAGGCACTAATATCATAGTGGAAACCTTAACCCCCAAAAGGTCATGATTCAAACTGGCAGTCAAGAGGACTTATGCAAAATCTTCGCCTGCTCTGGGTGTGTTACTAAACCACAGGGCTTCTACACAGCACGCACCTGACAGTCTGGGTCCATCTGGTCCATCTGCTTCTTTCACACACACACACACACACACACACACAAAACACTGTGCTTGGTGCGGTAGGAACAACAGTGAACAAAGTGCATCCTGCCTTGGAGTATCCTCTGGCAATCAGAATTCTCAGAGACGTGATCCTAGTCTGCTTTGCAGCTTCTGCGAATAGGACCAAAGCTATAGGAAACTGATAGCGCAAAAAAATGCTTGTCCCAGGCAAGGCAAACGATGTCTGTCTCAGACAGCACAAACATACGTTGCCAGCAGAGAAGCAAAGTCTCTATGCACCAGATTCTCACTGGAACTGGTTTAAACATCTTATTAGTTTCCTCATTCAGTAGGGAGATAAATAAAATCATTAAGATGCATTCCTAATGAATTTCTGTGGCAGTCATGATTTTACCTTTCTGAAGATATTTTAGCTTACTAGGATGTGTAGTTGAGAGTGAGCAAAGCAGGCAGTTAGCATTCCAACAAAAACCAAACTGCACTCGCTCCTTCATGCCAAGGTGCTCGCCAACCTCTGCTGTCTGGTTTCTTTGCTTTGTGCACGCCACTTCGCCCATACTCCATAGGTCAAGGGCACTAGCAACGCCACATCACACCTGTGGCTCCAGGGAGGCTGCTCGTCACACACGGCACCACTGACTGCTCTCGCGTGGAAAGCACGCTCAGAGGCTCACCTTCCTGTTCTTTGCTTTTCCCTTTTACTGTTTCCCAACTTCTCAGCCTCCCCAGTAAGAACTCCTCCCTCCAGCCTCTAGGCAGATGTGCAAGTCCTTAGCATTTCCTTCTTGGGCCTTCTGGAGTGTCTGACCACAGAAATCTCAAGTTCATTCAAGGCTAAAAAGATCATTTATGAATCAATGGCTTAAAGTGGTATGTATGTGGAGGAGGTACGGTCACACCACCTCAAATCACGCCAAGTGGACAGATCGCTTGTTGCAAGCTGAAATCACTCAAGCCGAGGAACCATGACTTCGGAGAGCTGCCTTTTCCTACACCAGCGAGTCATTAAGACCCTGTTGGGAGGGGCGCCCGTGCAGGGCAGGGCCAGGACACAGCCGTGAGCACGAGACTGGCGACTGGGGATGCAGAGAAACTGAAGAATCAAACTCTTCAGGGTGCCCTCATCATCCATGAGCTCTGATACTCCCTCAACACAGCTCCTGATGACATTCCAGAATTTACTATCCCAGGGCCAGGCGCCATCCGTCCCGTCCTGCCTTCACACGGTGATTGCTTTCTATAAATGGATAAAAGCATCCTTGCTGTCCTGTCGTCACTTCTTCAATTTCCACTCCCCATGAAGGTCCCCAGGTGTGTGTCAATTTAGTGGTGGATACCTGGGTCCAACCAAACAGTGCACGTGAGAATCAAAGGGAGGTAGAGGCAACGTCCCTAATTACACACCCAAGACACAACCATCAGTCTCTGAACCTCACATGGATCTGTTGTATTGCCCACTGGACAGCACAACTTGGGTCCCCCAAGGACACCCTTAGACCAAGGAGCCCCTCTCCCCCTTCTGCCTGTCTCCACTCCATGCCGTCCACCCAGTTCCCTGCTAGGAACCCGAGAGCCTTCATGACCTTCATCCGCACACACTGACCCTGGATGGCCTGAGCATCCCCAAGGCTCTGCTGTCTTCATCTCAGTTACATCTCTCCATGACGCCTCGGGAGTACTCCAACCCATAGCCCCACGTCCAGCTGCCTTGCCCCTTGGGGCTGGTTTCCACTCTGTCTTCACGCTGCCAGTGACTCCTGACCCTGGTACACAGGCCCAGTGTTGTAGTCTAACTCGTCAGCATCTTTGAGACTCACCTCACTGTCACTCACTCCGGGCCACCTTACAGCTGCCCCACCTGGAGACCCGCGTTGCCTGGCCCAGGCACGCTTTTCTCGCACTTCCTTCCACGTCATCACTCCACATTGCCACTTTCTGTTTTCTGAGGCTGTGCAGACGGGCTATTTTATGCAACCCATACTTCTTTCCTGAACATGCCCCATAGTCCCTGGTGTTGAAAACACACAACCTATTTCTGAGTTAGTAAATAAAGGAAGGAAGACAGAGCTCCAGAGTGATCCGGCAATCCCACCACTGGGTGTGTATTCAGAGAAAATCACATGAGGATGTCAGACACCTGCACTCCTGTGTTCATTACACCACAAGTCTCCTGGCATGCCAACATCCCGGACGGGCTCAAGTCTGCAGCCTGCCTGCTCCACTTCGGACCCAGCTCCCTGCTAATGTGCAGGGAAAAGCAATGGAAGATGGCCCAAGTGCTTGGGCTCCTGCCACTCGCGTGGGAGACCCGGATGAATCTCCTGGCTCCTGGCTTTGGTGGCCACCTGGGGAGTGAACCAGGGGATGGAAGACCTCTGTTTTCCCCCAGCCCCTCTCTCTGTAACTCCGCCTTTTAAACAAAATAAATCTAACAACAACAAACAAGCAGCTTTTTTTAACCATCTAAAAACCAAGTGAAAACAAAGGCTGTGAAGTGGATCGCTTCAGTGGTAGTGTGAAGGCAGACGCAGTGCAGCCCAGGCACTCCTAGGCAGATGGATGCCCCTGTGTGCACGTGGCTGGACTTTGAGAGCAGAGGCTGATGTGGGTGGAGCCTCACAGGCTCCCCATCAGAGCTCAATCGCACCTGTGGACACTCACAAACACGCCCAGTGACCCTGGTGTCCTTGGCAACTCTCGCTATACCAGTCGCCGCCCACCAAGTCGGATCTGCACAGCCCACAGGCTGAGGAGTGGAAGCCAGCCTCTTGTGCATCTAAACTTCTCTTGGGGACATGTCTGGCCAGCACCCAGTGGTGACTCCCACTCAAATCCCGCCTCAGAGGCCATGGAGTTTTGACCTTTGATCTTCCACCTTTTTGGACCTCTTCTCATTTTATCTTTTAAAAGTTCTGGAAGATCATGCGGGCTTCAACCCATGCAAGTTGTCTTCCACCCAGCGCCCTCAGGAAACTCCTGCCTATTTACAGGTCTGGGCTAGTACAGTCCTTAGCCACTGGCCCCGCCCCCTGTGGAGACGCTCCCGGTCCCAGGCATGCTGTCGTATCAGTTCCATAGGCTTTCTGTAGGCTTGGCTTTTCTAACACTGCACTCTGGTTTTCACGTTACCGTGGTTTCTAATAGGCGCCGTATCCTGGCAACATCCAACATAGCCCTCCTGCTGTGGGCTGTCTTCTAGCCCGCCACCTCAGAGGGTCATGGCTACCTTGACCCCATCTCATTTAAATGGCTCATTCTCCTCCCCTTGACACCTGCTTCTCCTCTCCCACTGTGTCCCCTGGGGAAGGGGCTGGAACACCTGTTCTGTAACCTGAGCCATATCCCCAGATGTCATCTACAGTTATCATCTGAGGTTCCACGTGTAGCATCATTGAATAGTGCTCCTGCCACATTCAGAGATACCAAACACATTTTATTATTTATTTATTTTTAAGAGCCTGGGTTTGAGCTCCAGCTCCTGCTGCATTTTTTTTAAAAAATATTTCTTATTTATTTGAAAGATAGAGTAAGAGGGAGGGAGGGAGAGAGGGTGAGAGGGAGAAGTGTGTGGGAGAGAGAGAGAGAGAGAGAGAGAGAGAGAGAGAGAGAGAGAAAATCGTCCATCTGCTGATTCATCCCCAGATGGACACAATGCCCAGGGCTGAGCCAAGCAGAAGCCAGGAGCCAGGAGCTTCACCCAGGTCTCTTACATGGGTGGCAGGGGCCCAAACACTTGGGCCATCTTCTGTGCTTTTCCTAGGCCATTAGCAGGGAGCTGGATCCGAAGTGGAGCAGCTGGGACAAGAACTGGCACCCATAGGAGACGCCAGTGTCACAGGTAGCAGTTTTATCTGCTATACCACAACAGCAGCCTCCTGAAATTTTAGAAGTTCACATTTGTCCTTTCAGTTCATTCAAATTATCTCTGGAGGGCAGGTGTTGTGGCACAGCAGATTGAACCGTGGCGTGGGACAGCCACATCTCATGGCTTGGGACAGCCACATCTCATGGCTTGGGACAGCCACATCTCATGGCGTGGGACAGCCACATCTCATATCGGGGAGCTTCTCCAAGCACTGGACCCTCCGCTTCCAATCCAGCTTCCTGCTACGGCACCACGGGAGGCAGCAGATGATGGCTAAAGTGCGTGGGCCGCTGCCACCCATATGAGACAGACCCAGAGTCCCAGGCTCTGCGTTTCCTTCTGGCCTAGCCCTGGCTGTTACAGCCATTTGGGTGGTGAGCCAGCAAATGGATCTCTCCCTCTCCCTCTCCCTCTCCCTCTCCCTCTTCCTCTCCCTCTCCCTCTCCCTCTCTCTCTCTCTCTCCCTCACTCTCTCTCTCTCTATCTTTCTCACTCTCTCATCAGTTGTTCTGCCTTTCAAGTAGATCAAAGTAAATAAATCCAACTGTTAGCAATAAAGTGCAATGTTTTAAAAGTGCCACTGTTTGAGCAGGCATTGGGTACACTTGTCAAGATGCTTTATGGGATGTTCACATCCCACGCTGGAGTGCCTGGGTTCAAGTCCCAGCTCTGCGCCTGTTTCCAGCATTCTTGCTAACACACGCCCTGGGAGGCAGCAGTGATGGCTCGAGTACTGGGGTGGGAGACCAGGATGGAGCTCCTGACTCCAGCCCTGGCTGTTGTGGGTATTCAGGGAGTGGATCTGAGGATGGAAGAACTCTCCATCTCTGCCTTTCAAATAAGCAAAACATTTTTTAAAAATCATCATTATGGAGTCAGTTCTTAGCTATAGTAGGCTAAGCATCTGCCTGCAGTGCCGGCATTTCATATGGACACCAGTTCGTGTCCTGGCTGCTCCTCTTCTAATCCAGCTCCCTGCTGTGGCCTGGGAAGGGAGTGGAGGATGGCCCAAGTCCTTGGGCCCCTGCACCTGCATGGGAGACCCAGAAGAAGCTTCTGGCTCCTGACTTCAGACTGACCAAGTTCCAGCTGTTGCAGCCATTTGGGGAGTGAACCAGTGAATGGAAGACCTTTCTCTGTCTCTCCCTCTGTCTAAAATTCTACCTCTCCAATAAATAAATAAAATCATTTAAAATTACCATTATTTTAACTTTCATAGTTTCACTCAAAACCAATCTCTTCCTAGCTGTTAGTAGTGTTTTTTTTTTTTTTTTTGAGATTTATTTATTTTAAAGTCTGACTGACTGAGAGAGGGAGAGACAGAGAGAGGAGATGGCAGGGCTGGGCCAAGCTGTAGCCAGGGGCTCAGCACTTCATCTGGGTCAAGTTCTTGAGCTCTCATCTGCTGCCTTCCCGGGTGCATTAGTAGGAAGCCGGATCAGAAACAGAGTCGCTGGGACTCGAACTGACCCTCCCATATGGGATGCGGGCACCACAATATTACCCTGCAAGTGGTCTTAATTAGGGTGATCTGGGCACTTTGTGTGGCTGCTGGCAATGTCTGCAGGTGTCTTTGTTGACATGATGGGGAATGGGTTCCTCTGGATCATGGCAGCAGTTCCCAGCTACTAACATCCTGCCGTGCACTGGAGAGCCCAGCACCAGAAGGTGCGACCTGGTCCGAAGTGTCCAACACCAAGGCTGAGAAACCGCTAGGCACCCAGCTCAGGAGTCAGCAGCACTCTAGAGAATCTGGGAGTAGCGGTTTCAGGAGCTGTGGGCCACAAGTCTCTTTTGAAATGTTTAGCCATCGGGTCGGGCATGGTGGTGCAGCGTGTTGGGGTGCTGCCCGCGATGCTGGATTCCCGTATCAGAACACTGGTCTGAGTCCAGGCTGCTCTGCTTCCAAGCCAGCTCCCTGCTGTTGCTTCTGGGAAGGCAGAAGATGACGGCCCAAGTGCTTGGGCCCCTGCCACCCACACCCATGATAGAGTTCCTGGCTCCTGGCTTCTGGCTGGCCCAGCTCCCCAGACATTGTGGCCACTGGGGAGTGAACCAGCAGGTAGAGGCTCTCTGTCTCTCTGTAACTGCCTTTCAAATAAAGAAAGAAATATCTAGAAATGCTCAGCTATGCCTTTGAAACCTGAAAGGAGCCACAGGTGGCAACAAATGAGTGTGGACAGGTCCCAGGAAAATTTTACCTACAGGCTGTTGGCTGGGTTCAGCTTGAAGGACAAAGTTCACTGACCCATGATTTAACTTAAAGGGAAAGAAAACCAGGGCCAGTGCTGTGGTGCCGCAGGTAAAAGCTGCCACCTGCAGTCCCGCATCCCATATGGGCGCTGGCTCTAGTCCCGGGTGCTCCACTTCTGATCCAACTCTCTGCTATGGCCTGGGAAAGCAATAGAAGAAAGCCCAAGTCCTGGCCAGCGCCGCGGCTCACTTGGCTAATCCTCCATCTGCAGCGCCGGCACCCCAGGTTCTAGTCCCGGTTGGGGTGCCAGATTCTGTCTCGGTTGCTCCACTTCCAGTCCAGCTCTCTGCTGTGGCCCGGGAGTGCAGTGGAGGATGGCCCAGGACCTTGGGCCCTGCACCCACATGGGAAACCTGGAAGAAGCTCCTTGCTCCTGGCTTCAGATAGGCACAGCTCCGACAGTTGCGGCCAATTGGGGAATGAACCAGCAGATGGAAGACCTCTCTCTCTCTCTCTCTCTCTCTTCCTCCCTCCCTCCCTCCCTCCCTCCCTACCTGCCTCTCCTTCTTTCTCTGTGTAACTCTGACTTTCAAGTAAATAAAGAAATCTTTTAAAAATAAGGAAAAGAAAACCACATTATACCTTTTTTCTAAATGTTTAGTGCCTACTTAGCTTCAAAATACAGTCCAAGATCTGAACCCTGGCTTCTCCCATTTTCTCTTTTTCTACTTGCCTCCTGCTGCTGGCAGGTACCCTGTGTTCCTCTCTATTCCTTCTCCCACCTCTTTTTTATTTAAGATTTATTTATTTATTTGAAAGGCAGAGTTACAGAGAGGCAGAGGTAGAGAGAGGTCTTCCATCTGCTGGCTACAATGGCCAGAGCTACACCGATCCAAAGCCAGGAGCCAGGAACTTCCTCTGGGTCTCCCACGCAGGTGCAGAGTCCCTAGGACTTAGACCATCTTCCCAGACCATAGCAAAGAGCCAGATCAGAAGTGGAGCAGCCAGGACTCGAATCAGCACCCATATGGGATGCTGGAACTGCAGGCGGCAGCTTTACCCGCTACACCACAGTGCCAGCCCCATCTCTCACCTCTTGTTACCCCAGCTACCCTCACCCTTCAGAATAATCCCAAACCTGGGACGTCCTCCCTCGCCTCCTGGATGTGCTGATGGCCCCTGCAGCTCGAGGTACCTCCAGGAATTCCTAGTCCCTTTCCCCTTTGGTGTCAGGATGCAGTCTCCGTCCAGGAGGCAATGACACCCAGGGCAGGGCTGACGCATTTGCTGTGGGATGCCTGAGGCTTGTGTGAGACTATCATGTCTTACCACAGCCCCTGCAACAGTATCAGGTCGTGTGCAGGAACTCGATATTTGCCCCAACAACTTCTGAGCTTAGAGTTTTCAGCTCTTACCCAGGTAAGATTCAGGACAAGGAATGAAATTGCATTTAGGGGCTGGCGCTGTGGCGTAGCTGGTGAAGTCATCACCTGCAGGGCTGGCATCCCATATGGGCTCCAGTTCCAGTTCTGGCTGCTCCTCTTCCAGTCCAGCTCTCTGCTGTGGCCTGGGAAAGCAGCAGAGGACAACCCAAGTGCTTGGGCCCCTGCACCTGCGTGGGAGACCCAGTGGAAGCTCCTGGCTCCTGGCTCCTGGCTTCTGATCAGCACAGCTCTGGCCATTGAGGCAATTTGGGGAGTCAACTGGTGGATGGAGGACCTCTCTCTCTCTGCCTCTGCCTCTCTGTGACTCTGCCTTTCAAATAAAATAATTTTTAATTGCATTTAGATGGAATTAAATGCACCACATAGCATTTTGCTGTGTTCCATTTAGTTTAGAATCACTTCTGATGTTTAAACGTTTCAATGAATTAACTGGAGGAAGTATAGGTCTGCAGCTTTATATTCTTAACCCAATGAATACATAACGTAGGAGAACGCCGAGGAGACACACACAAGACTGCTACGTATATGTCTACACAGCTTACACTTTGCAAGGCCTGACTTATAAGGATTTTTGTTTGCTTAAAAGGGATCAATTACTGCTAATGTGAGTTTGTATGTAATTACCCTGATGACTGTAATTAAGTGGCAGCAGCACACTAGAAAGGCCAGACCGTCTGCTTAAATCTGAATTTTTTGAGTCTTCTTCCTCAACTGACACATGCCTGGGAGGTGGCCATGCCAACAGGCAGGGCTGAGGACGACAAGCACAGTTAGAGGGGCTTCTCACAGGCATGGCTCCTGCGCTGTGACCCCCCAACTCTGCAACCCCTGAAGGCTTCTTCAATGCCTCCAAGTTCCCCAGCGCTAAAGCCCTGGCAGAGGAGACCATCGGCAAGAGAAGGGGAGACTCCCTGCGAAGTGCTAACTGCTATGGTGGGCAAAGCAGGTGGCCCTTGGCCAGAGCCACAGCACTTTCGTGGGCATAGGGGGCGGAGCCTGCAGAACTCTGGCCACGTGGTGTGGGGGCTCCAGCTCTAGGTTTCCCTAAGAATCAGGAGAGCCATCAGCTTCCTGGACACTGTCTAGTGCGCTTCATTTTAACTTAATTAGAACCCATGCACATTCAAACAGATACAGTGTTCGCCTCCACTTCCTACCCGCAATGCATGTCTGGTACCATCATTTTATAAAATGCACACTGCTCTGTGTTCGTTTTTGTACAGAGATATGAGTCTGTTTGGGAAAAGCCATTATACATTAACCGAGTAATCAAATCAGAAAACTGTGCCATGGTCCACACAATTAAAACTTATCTTAAAAATGTCCCATGTGGATGTTCACCTAGTGGGTAGGAGACCGGTGTCCCACACCAGAGTGCCTGGGGCTGGTGCAGGGCTCTGGCTCCTGACTAGAGGCTTCCTGCTACTGCAAGCCCTGGAAGGCATGGTGACAGCTCAAGTGCTTGGGTCCTGCCACCTGCATAGGAGACAGGGATGAGGTTCCCAGCTCCTGCCTTGGGCCTGGTTCAGTCCTGGCTGTTGTGGGCATTTGCTGGTAAACCAGTAGATGGGAGTGTGTGTGTGTGTGTGTGTGTGTGTCTCAAATAAATTTAGAAAATATGCTTGTTCAAATAATACTAGCATCGTAGGAAGTTCTCTATTATAAAAATATATTGTAGTCGGCTCACAAGCTAGCACAGAAATGTATAATAAATTCCTTGTTTGGTAGGAGCCAATGCAAAAATAAATTTACATATTTTTGCTTCCAGCCCAGATGGAGCAATAATGATTAGATGTACCCTTGAGATGGAAATGACTGAAAATTGCTGACCTATGGACCCACGAGTTGCAGGCCAGGGGACAGCAGCCCATCAAGTCAGTGGCCTCTGAGAGACAGAGGAAGCCCTAAGCGAGGCCCCACATGACTTCACGAGGGAGCTCCCAGGCTACAGCAGACAGAGGGGGCCCAGTGAGACTCATGAACTCTGGGTGGAGGAGTTGAGGCCGGGGCACGAGGGTGCTGTGGCTGCAGGTCACAGGGCAGAGGGTCAGGGTAGGGAGGGCTCCTCGGGGGAAGAGTCCAGCAGAACACTGACGACACACGTGCGTGAATGGACCCCCGATTCCCAGGAGCCACCTCCTTATGGAGGACAGGGAACCGTGGCCAAGGCCAAGGCAGGACGTGCTGCTCCCGTCAGCTGGCACGGGGGGCTCGGCCATCCTTGGGCCCTGGGCCATGTGCTGCTCCGGTTCTACCTAACACAGCTCAGATCAACACCCCCCTCAACCCCCCAGCTGACAACAAACTGGTCATCAGTAACTGGTTTCCCAGACCAAGCTCGACAAATTTCTAGAGATACGCAATGTGGACCCCTGAGAAAGCAAAGTTCACAGTGTCTGGTATCCAGTCACACACTGCCAGGCATGCAAAGAGGCAAGAAAATATAGTCTGTAATAACGAGAGAAGCCATCAATTCAGTGACCCAGAAATGACAGAGATAATGGAATTGGTTGATGAATAGATACTTGATGAAAAATAAGATATGTTAAAGACATGAATAATTTTTAAAGGTCTAAATTGACCTTCTAGAAATGAAAATTATAAGTGAAACAAGAAGCGAATTGAATTGGATTAGCAGAAGACTGGACATTACAGAAAAAAGGAGAGAGCAGTGGAGCCGAGGACAGCCACGGAATGTATCCAATGATCCAGTGGACACGGCGGACAAGGGCTCGGCAGGCAGAGCATGGGTGACCTGTGGCAGAACCTGAACGGCCTAACAGATGCAGAACCTCACTTCAGGAGGAGGGACGATGGAGTGGAGGAGGGAAAAAGCACGTGAGGGGTGGGTTTGGGGCACCACAGTTAAAATACCCACAACCCCTAGGGAGTACCTAGGTGTAGTACCTGTCTCTGGCTTCCTGTTAATTCCAGCTTCCTGTTCCTACAAACCCTGGGCAGCAGCAGCAACGGCTCAAGTAATTGGGTCCCTGGCACCAACAGGGGAGACCTGAATAAGTCCTCCCTGCCTGGCTCCTGGCTGAGCTGGCACTGCCCGGCTATTTCAAGTGCTTGTGGAGTTAACCAGCGGATGGGAATGCTAGTTCATTCTCTCTCTCTCTCTCTCTCTCTCTCTCCCTCCTCTCACTTTGTGCTCTTCAGAAAAATAAAAAGCTGATTTTCTTGTTGGAAAAAGGGCAAGACAGAGGCTCAACACCTTAAAAATACCAGCAGAAAAACAGGTCAAGCTAAACACCTTGTTTCATAAAATATATTTCAAAAACTGAGTGAGAACATACAGACCACGAGTGAGCCCTGCGGTCCACCACGGACTCTGCAGGGAGAGGACTTGACAGGTGGCTTTAGGAGCTGTAAGAATGTACCCTCGGGAGGAGGATTTTCTCCGTGGGGAGGATGTGTGTGAGGGATGGGAGAGGATCTTTGGAAAATCTCCAGGTCTCAGCTCCATTTTGCTTTGAGCCTAAGCTGCTGGAAAAAAAAAAAAAAAAAAAAAAAAAGTCCTTCTAGACAGGGCGGGAGACAGAGGAGTTTGGATTAAAAAGAACAAGGGAGGTTGGGTGTGGTGTGCGGATTAGGAAGAACACACTAACGCGAGATGTCAACAGAAGTTGGCTGTGTGGTTATGGGGCCTCTTAGCACAACGCTATAATTTTTGTTTAGTAAACTTCAAACTGTAAAAATAAATACATGAATAAACTGAACTGAGATGAATATAAGTGAAATAAGATCATGCAATTATATACCACGTGATTTCACAGTGTTTGTTCAACAGTCAAATATCTAAAATACCAGTCATTTTTATTTGATAAGTATTATATATTTTTAAAACGTGTATTTATTTGTAAGGCAGAGGGAGAGTGAGAAGGATATGGAGAAGGAGAGGCAGAGAGTGGGGGAGAGAGAGTTCTACTGGTTCACTCTGCAAATGCCTGCAAGACACGGGGCTGGGCCAGGCCAAAGCCAGGAGCCTGGAACTCCATCCTGGTGTCCCACGTGAGCGCAGAAACCCAAGTCCACGGGCCACCACCTGCTGCCTTCTCAGCCGGGCCAGATGCAGAGTAGCCAGGACTTGAATCAGCGCTCTGATACGGGACTCAGGTTTCCCAGCTGGCAGCTTAGCCACTGAGCCACAATGTCCACCCCGTATCTTTAGGTTATGGTTGTGAACGTATTTAATGTCCCAGGATTGGTCTCAACAGGATGAACTGAAGTGTAGCAAAAACAACACACGCTACTTCATCACTGTGCTTGTAGTCATAATGCAGGGTTCAGTTAGTGTCCCAGGATCAATTCACTTCCCACACTGCAACGCTTCTATATGCATTTGTGCTTGTGATTGGTTAACAAGACGTGAAAATACGTATCCCTGTGGTATTTTTTTTCAGGCTTAGATACCTCATGTCTCTGAACAGTGGGCAGAAATTAAATTGTCTGCTGGATGAAAAAATTAATTTTACTTCTTAGTTTTGAGTAATTCGAGTGCAGATTAACAAACTTAGACTCACACCAGGATATAAAGATGTACCATGGTTTTCCACAATCCTTGTACTCCATGCTTGACAATCATTTAAGTAAATGAAACAAAAACTGTATGTTTCAAAATAATAGGTTTGAATATTTTTGTGTTGTTTACAAAAATTGCAAGGGCACTCAGCCAGTAGAGCTAAAAATTCCTTGCATGTGGCAGATGGTCCCTAAGTGTTGTCAAGGATAAAGGAAAGAAGATGAGAGCAAAAGGGAGGAAAGCGACCAGAAAGGAGAAGGAGACAGTCAACATTATGATCCAGGAAAAGCCACGGCAGCCTCACGAGACATTGCTTACGGCAACCTGCAACACTGTTGATTTCCGGAGACACCCACAGTCTTAGCAGCAGCAGGCTCACCGACGTCCCAGGCCCTACCCCAGCCATCCCCACTTTGAACACCACGCTGGTGACCCTACTGGGCAGCCGTGAACCTGAGAACCTGCACTGAAGAATGTCAGGGTGTGTGTGTGTGTGTGTGTGTGCATACACATAGGAACATGTGTGCTAAATGCCACAGGTTGTTATGAACGTTAGCAGCAGCACAAGACAGCAGAGCATTCACTGGAAAATTTCTGACGTTGATTTGAAAATTGTATGAATTCTGTCAAGGACAACAAGACAATTATATGCACAGACCTTGAATTGGGTTCAGTATAAGGTGCTGAACACACACTCTAAAATGCAGTCCTTGTGTACATCATTTTCATGCCTCTACATGAGACTGTGAAAAGATAATTATGGTTCAGTGTGAAGAATGCACCTTATTCCAGTAACAAAGACCTGGGGTGGGAAAAGACCTCCACCTCTGCATTTTTAAGGTGCATTATCGCACAGAAAGTGCAGAAATGGTTAATTCTTGGAGAACACGCACCGTGTGAGGGTTTATAAAGAGGCCCAGCCTGGGTCATGAAGCCGCTGAGCCTAGGAAACAAGAAAAACAGAAACAAGAAGGTGGAGGCTGCCTCAGCTTGAGACCTTCCTCAACCAAGGAGGAGGTGTGCATGCAGCATGTGCAGGTTTTATCAAGAGTAATGATCAACGAGTAACAAAGAATTAGAAGTCGACACATACAAGCATGCAATTAAGTGCTACAATGTTTAGTTCGAGGTGAGAAGGGGATTATGGCATTGTTCTCAACCTCGCAGTGTGTTGGACATAGACAACGGGCTATTCGTTAGGCAGACTTGGCCAAGGACACCTCCCACGGGGATATCGCCTACAAGATAACACCAGATGGTAATTCTATAAAAGCTGATATTGAAGTGATGTGTAGGTCATCATGTATGACGAACGTGCAGGTATCACTTTCTTGTATATGTTGTTAGATTAGCACCACTTTACTAACTCTCATGGCTACTTCTGCTGCTGCTGCCTTTTTTTTTTTTTTTTTTTTTTTTTTTTTTTTTTACAGGCAGAGTTAGACAGTGAGAGAGAGAGAGAGAGAAAGGTCTTCCTTTTCTGTTGGTTCACCCCCAAAATGGCCGCTACGGCTGGCGTGCTGCGCCGATCTGAAGCCAGGAGCCAGGTGCTTCTCCTGGTCTCCCATGGGGTGCAGGGCCCAAGCACCTGGGCCATCCTCCACTGCACTCCCAGGCCACAGCAGAGAGCTGGACTGGAAGAGGAGCAGTGCCCCAACAGGGACTAGAACCCAGGGTGCGGTGCCGCAGGCAGAGGATTAGTCTAGTGAGCCGCAGTGCCAGCCCTACTTCTGCTTCTTAGCTCTGTGGAGACTCAACACAAGCTCTTTCAAGTCAGAGCCCACGGCTGTGATGAATGCCACAGTTGGTATTAACGTTTGTGAATGGGACTCTGCTTTTTAGTGTCATGATGATCAGAGCTGCAAAAAGGACACTTGATTCCTGCTGCCAACCAGTCATCAATGGCTAGCACTGCTTATCCTAATAGCCATTCATCAATGGCTAGCACTGCGTATATCATTTCCATAATTCTCCCATTGATTCCCTCAATAGATACGTGACCATTTTCAGGTCATCACACAATCTCATCCATCCTTCTGAAAATTCCGAAGTTTTGAATATATTAAAAATTCCTTTCTAATCTAAGCAATCCAACGTTTGATAGCTGCGGAGCATCGATGACCTCCTGCAGAGGAATGTGTGTGTGTTTGTACAGAGATATTTGTCATAAACTGGAGATACTTGTAAGATTATTAACACTTAAAATATTTCTCCCTCATTATTACTTTTTAGCAAATTTTTTAGATCATGGATTTATTTATAATAGATTATTTTTATTCAAAAATTAAAATCTGCTAAAGTGGACATCTTTATTCCATGCCATAAAAATGCTTCCTAACTGACTTGCCACAAAAGTTTTCAAGCTCAAGTTCTAGGGCCTTGCACCAACACAGATCATTATGCAATTTGTGGAAGTGAGTCAGTTCTAACTGTGAATTTTTCTTGGTTAAAAATAGCTTCTACTTGGCCCGTGCTGTGGCTCACTAGGCTAATCCTCTGCCTGCGGCGCTGGCACCCCAGGTTCCAGTCCTGGTTGGGTCATCGGATTCTGTCCCGGTTGCTCCTCTTCCAGTCCAGCTCTCTGCTATGGCCTGGGAGGGCAGTGGAGGATGGCCCAAGTGCTTGGTCCCTGCACCCGCATGGGAGACCAGGAGAAGCACCTGGCTCCTGGCTTCAGATTGGTGCAGCGCCGGCCGTAGCAGCCATTTGGGGGGTGAACCAACGGAAGGAAGACCCTTATCTCTCTCTCTCTCTCTCTCTCTCTCTCCCCAACTCTGCTTGTCAAAAAAAGAAAAATAGCTTCTACTCAAAACACAAGATCACCAATACAGGGTCTACTGTGATTTGAAGATTTATTATTAAAATGTTTATGCCCCATAAATCCATCATCTACCTTGGCCATATTATGAGGTAGTTTAGGTAATAAAGCATTTCAAAGACCTAAGAAGAAAACATTTAACGTAGCCTATTAAATTATGAAATAAAACTACTAACTCTGACATTGTTGTACGGTTTTGACTTAAATCCCAGAGAATGGTTCAGAGTGTTTCTTTAGAAGCGAGAATATTACTAAATTGTGATAAATATAGGACCTGGAGTCATTATCTCATACTAAAAAGTCTAAACGGTTGCCCTAAGATGGGAATATTTAGGCAAGACAATGAAAACTATTTTGGCCCATTAACACATCTTTTATGGAATATCAATAAACACTACATCCTGGATGCAGAATTCAGAGCTCAGCTATATAACTATTCAGAAAGCTAAAACATCAATCACTCAGGGCCTGTGTTGTGATGTTGTGGGTTTAGCTGCTGCCTGTGATGCCAGCATCCCATATGGGTACCAGCTCTAGTCATGGTTGCTCCACTTCTGATCCACCTCCCTGCTAATATGCCTGGGAAAGCACGGATACGTGGGGTACATGGGCCCCTGTACCCACATGGGAGACTCAGATGGAGTTCCTGGCTCCTGGCTTTGGCCTTGCACAGCACCTGTTATTGTTGCCTATTGGGAAGTGAACAGATGGAAGACTTCTCTCTGTCCTTCTCTCTGTAACTCTTTCAAGTAAATAAATAAATCTTCAAAAATATCAGTTATGGGGCCGGCACTGTGTGGTAGTGGGTAAAGCCACCACCTGCAGTGCTGGCATCCCATATGGGCACTGGCTCAAGACCTGGCTGCTCCACTTCCAATCCAGCTCTCTGCTGTGGCCTGGGAAAACAGCAGAAGATGGCCCAAATCCTTGGGCCCTGCACTCACGTGGGAGACCCAGAAGATGCCCCTGGCTCCTGGCTACGGATTGACACTGTTCTGGCCATTGCAGCCAATTGGGGAGTGAACCAGCAGATGGAAGACTTTTTTTCTCTCTGCCTCTCCTTCTGTGTGAAACTCTGACTTTCAAATAAATAAATAAATAAACCTTTAAAAAAATCCCTCACCCATTCTTAGTTCATTCAACAAATATTTGAAGACCCGTCTCATGTGCCTGGAAACAGGCATACTGTAGGAGATGTTCCTGGACACGGCTTACAACGTATGCAGAACAGCAGGAAATAAACAGGCTAGCAGTCCAGTGTGCAGACACGGGATGGTGCAATGGAGGATAGTTAGCAGGCCCTCTGTCCTGGCATGTCAAACAGTCCCAGATGATACATGCATCCCCGTAAAAACTGAGTAGACCCATTTCACACTATCAACATGTTCTGGTTTGGTGAAGTGCTAAATGGCCACCCTTGTCTGTGGCAACATAAATGTTGGCATGGAATAAAGCATTCTAGAATACTTTTATCTGCAATACATTGCTCTAGAGACTGCAGAGAGATTCCCAAAGTTGAGATGTATGGGACTCATCCGCTAACCACCGTGTCCACCATTCACTCACTGGTTGTCTGTCTGAGGACCTCTAGGGTGACACAGGGCATGAGGCTCTGATCAGCCCCACTGGTTGAGATGAGCGCTGTGGACTGAATGCTTGCTTCCTCCTAAAAGTCCTACGTTGAAACCCAATTGCCAACATGATTGTGTTTGGAGGTAGAGCCTTCGAGAGGTAATTAAGGCTAAAGGAGGCCAGGATGGTGGGGCCCTGGTCCAACAGGGCCCTCTCAGAAGAGACATCCGACAGCACCTCCCTGTCTCCCCAGCCACCACCCTCCTGGCCCCAGCAAAGAAAGGGCACAAGGCCGCGTGAGCACACGTGAGAAGGCCGCCGAGTGCAACCCGAAGCAGAGTCCTCTCAGACGTCAGTGGTGCCTTGACCTCACCCCTCCAGCCTCCAGATGTGAGAGCTCACCCAGTCCACAGCATTCTGTTCCACTTCCCTGCCTACTCAAGCAAGCTAATGCAGTGACTGACAGCTCAGCCTACCGTGCTGCACAGTCCTCAGCTGGACAGGGAGGTTTGAGACCTTTTCAGCGAAGACTAAGAAAAACAAGAAAATGTAAAGGATGGCTCGGGACAATAATGGAACCATGGATACGGGACTTTGGACTTTTAACTCAGAAAGGCAAATTAATAAGATTTGAGATTTCAATTTCTTAATTGAATAGCTCTGGACTTTCATTTACAAGTCATATTAATCTTTGAACTTTTAGTCTTGCTGGAAACTTAATAATAGAAGGAGACTTATGGTCCAAAATGCAGACTATCTGGGCTATTGGGATTTTATTAGAATCGATGTTTTGCCTGACTTTAACATTTTCTTGTACTCTGGATGGAGGATCTTTGATGAACCGCATTGGAAACTGTGTCAGGACAAGGCTTGGGTGGGAAGGAGGACACAGGCCCAGATGTGAATGTGAGTGATCTGGGGTCAAGAAGGCAATGACTGTTGACCCATCCCGGAAGTTTGGGGTGCACCATCTACACGGCTGATAGTAAGGATGCATGAGGGAGCCCTGGGACACTGGGGAGAAGGGAGAAAGAGTGTTCTGAAAGGCTGAGAGTCCCCGGACGCAGCCACACCCTGTCCTCCCCAGCCTGCCCGGGTGAGTGCAGGGTCCCAGACACCGCCACACGGCTGGACTGGCCCAGGAAACTTCTTTTCTGTAGAGATGGAGACCCTGCACCCTCTGGGTCACTGTCTAACCTTTGAGCTAAGGGCAAGTGCAGAGCTAATCTAATCAGTGATGGGGGGGGGGCAGGGATCATTTTCAGCTCCTTGTGGACAAACGACATGCAGAGAAACAGTTGTTTTCTTCCACGTCTCCAAGCTCCGTGACTCAGAATCCTGGCATTGGATTATTTTATGGACACTAATGATCATATTAAAAATACAGTGCAACTGTCAAAATATTGAAATCTTGTTGCAAACAGCTCCCCGTCTACTTGTTAGAATGGCAATCATCACCCTGGTTTCCTCTGCCTTGGACTGATGCTTGCTCAGTGGAACTCCATATTTGTTTTAAACTATTTTGGCTGGCCAGCTTGGGGGATTTTATTTTTCCAAAGTTACTAGGAAGTAATCAAATATGTACTTTTGTTTTTCACATTGTTCTAAATGAAAAACTACAGTTCTCCAATTTTAGGTACCACTTTTCTTATTCTTGAAACTAATTCTTTGGAGGCCAGCTTCTCCAGCCACATTATCTCCATGGTGGGAGAGGCTGCAAGCCTGGAAAACAGAGAAATGGTAGAGTGTAGGGCCCAGAACTGAGTTTCCGAAATCCCCAGGGACTTCCTTCCCTCTCGGCTGAACAGCACACCTGAGCTATTGCCTAGGGACACTAGCAGCGTTCAAACATAAAGAGACAGCTATAAAACAGGTGTGTGGGTAATAATGAAACTCACGGGTGTGTTATGAGGATTCAATGAGGTAACGCCCAGTGCTCAGTGTCATTGAGGGGAAAATGGCATCACAGACGTGGTACTCAGAGTTTCCATAACAACTGACATCGCACCGTGGAGCTCCCTGTGAGGAATAGGACAACAGGTGCAGAAGCCAGAGCTTCACTCACGGTGGCTACCAGATGGTCCCTGATGGTCTCCAGTGCCCGCGGTCACAACGGTGTGAGTCCTAACTCACACTGACATGCTGACGGAGAGAACCACTTGTATACAAATGAAGAAACAAAGGGTGGATGGGTGACTGATGGCTGTCCTGGGGATCACTCACCTAATGGAGTAGACACTGGGCGGTGAGCCAGACCACGGGAGCAAACGTCCCAGGCACCGTTCATATCTGTCCTTCTGTCTAAAGGACTGGTACCCACAGGATGCTGTCAGAGGAGGCTAAGCTGAACCATAACGAGTCCCACTGAGCCTGAACCTCCCGCCTCCCAGCTAAGCCAGTGTATGTGCACAGCCCTGGCCTGTTCCTCTAGAGGCCATTAATGGCCGCTTTCTGCTGAGGGCTGGGTCAGGACCACGGGGTCTGGGAGTCCACAGTTCTTCCCGCCTGGCCCATCAAAGCAAAAATATGCCCATCGCTGCAGTAGAGTAGGGGGAACTTACTATCCAAAGTCCCTTGAGCAGTAGAACAAATTCCAAACAAAGATATACTTAATGAAGTTGTCTTCTAGCTATGACTTACGCTTCTCCCTTGTATTTTCCATCTCATTAAAAAAACTTGCAGACCCATTTTATGCTCAAATTTCATTAAATCTCATACGATCAGCCAACCCCGCTGAACAGTTTCAGCTGAAAGGTTGGACTTGGCAGAATTACCTCGAATACAATAATTCCTTTGCCAATTAAAGCTTTTAGAATGTTGACTATCTCCTGGCCTCACTAATTCACATTCGTTTTGAAGAGTTCTGGACAGTAACTGGCATCACCAACATTCAAGGACACTGCCAGGAGATCAGCACAGCCGTGCCTGGCGACTGTCCGCTCCTCTGAACAGGACTTTACTCCAGTAAACCCAAATGTGTCTTCTTTCATCTCTCTCCCCATGTCTGTATTCTTTTACAACTTTTTCCTTTGAACAAGCCAAATGATTCAGACTATTTCTAAGAGGGATTTCTTCCAATGACAAACGGAAGACACAGTTCTTGGGTGCTCTGGTGCCAAGCATAATCTCAACCACTCTGCTGCTTTCACTGTTCAAGTCCTCTGTCCTGGCCAAATCTGTCTACCTCACGAAAAGTTCAACCTCCCCATTCAGTGTGGCCACCCTACCCCTCCCAGCCAACCATAAAGAATCCCTAAGAACTCCCCTGGGAGTCTGCCACCCACAACTTAGGGTTAGCCTCCCAAAGACGTCCCTCCAGATCCCAGAGAGAATGACATTGGGAAGGCCGGCATTCCAAGAAGAGAAGTACAAATAAGCTGGCTCATTCCAGATCACTGTGCTGAAAATAACGGATGAGTTAACACTGTCGTAAGCATCCAGACTATTAATGAGAACTCAGAGAAGATGGGTGGTGCAGGCGAGACGTGTCCTTGGAGAATCCCTCAGATCCACATTTTCAGTAGTCTCGGACAGTGTTTCCTATTATCCAACCTAGTGAGCTAACATATCCCTGCTGGAGAGAGAAGTAACAGCAAGTCAAACCTGTCAGCAGAACTGTGGAAGACTGTTTAATTCTCAATTATATGCACGGTCTTTCATTCTTTTTTTTTTTTAAAAGATATTCATTTACTTATTGGAAAAGCAGTTAGAGAAAGGTCTTCCATCCACTGCTTCACTCCCCAAATGGCCACAAAAGCCAAGGCTGGGCCAGGCTGAAACCAGGAGCCAGGAGCTTCATCTGGGTATCCCACATGGGTTGCAGGGGCCCGAGCATTTGGGCCATCCTCTGCTGCCTTCCCAGGTGCATTAGCAGGGAGCTGGAGCAGAGCAGATTAGCTAGGACTCAAACCAGAGCCCATACGAGATGCTGGTGCTGCAGGTAGCGGCTTTACCCTCTTTGCCACAGCACCGACCCTGCATGTTCTTTCTTTACAAGGCTGTGACCACGTTGGCTCCATCCACTGATTCCTTCCCATGTCAATGGCCTGGACTGCTCTTGGACAACTCCGGCCAGCGGAACGGGGTGTGCTCTGTGTGGCAGTGCGAGGCCTACCTTTCAGGACTATGGGCTTCTCTTCCTGTATCCTGGGACCTTGGGCCCCTGTGTGGGAAGTCTGGGCTGTTCAACTAGAGAGAAAGACAGGCCATAGGGTTGTGGCACCAGACACGTGAGCGAAGAAACCATCGTGTGTCCCCAGCCCAGCCAGGCTCTAGCAAAACCAGCCTCTTCTGCTATTTGACAACTGGGGAGTACACTTCGTGCAAGAATGGGCCCTACTAGTTCTGGTTCACCCACAGAGCTGGAGTCAGGGCACATCGCTGTTTTATGTCGCTGAGCTTTGGGATGGTCTGATACACAGCAAGAGACACCTGAGCCAGAAGTCCACAGACCCCACTCTTCATTGTGCGCTTGCAGTCACTTCCTACCAGGGGGTCCTTCTCCACCCTACGTTGATCCTGGCCAACCCACTGCTTTCACCAACGGCTTACGAGGGAGTGGCAGGCGCCCATCTCAGCCTCTGACACAGCACGAGCACTTCCTAGACCGGCACTGTCCTTAACCCTGCATTCCACCATGAAACAAGAGTGATGTGGGGCCAGGTATCCTCCTTCCAAACCTCAGTCCCAGGTAATGCATGAGGGAGATAACCCTTTGTTTTGCTCACTCTGATTGTTGGGAGTTGGCTTATAAAACACCTCCAGTATTATAAAATACCTGTCACACTGAAGACTCGGATCAACACCAGCACTCACGGGTATAGAGAAGCAGCACAGATTTCTTGCACCAGGTTCACAGAGTTTGGATCTAGCATGGTAGACAACCACCCTTGTGGCCTGGCACATCTCTTCCAGTCTAGTGCAGAGAGAGGTGAACTATTCCCTAAAGGGCCAGAGAGAAGATACTAGATGCTTCATACACCAAGGGGCACAGCCGAGGGTGCAGCTCTGTAGGCACTTCCACGGCCACTCCAGATCTCGGCTGAACACAGGTGGCAGCAGCACTATGCCAGGTTTAGCCCAGGGGCTGCGGTTCTGACGCCTCTGGGCTAGAGTAGAAAACGGACACACGTGTGGATTGCTCCAGCGTGATCTAACAAGCTGTGCGATGAGCACAGGGATGAGACTCAAACCTATTTGGGTTTTATACAGGTCTTTCATGGAAGAGACTGGCATGAGTCGTAAACAGCATGGGAGGGAGGAAAGATAAAGACAGTAGGATCATAGGAAGGCAGCCGCAGAGTTCTGAAGCCATGGGCTTCCTTCTATCAACAGAAGAGGGACCCAGTAACAAGAACGCTGTATCCAAGGCTTCCCAATATTATTTGTCCAGCTCAGCCACCTACTGCATACACTGTAAACATGGCTAGTTCCATCGCCTTGGACTGCCACCACCAGGAACCACAGGCTGGGCGGCTTCAACCACAGAAACGAGGCTAGGTGCCAGCAGATCGGGCTTCTGATTGGGGCTTTCTCTGTTCTCACAGTCACATGCGTTCCTGCTGTGTCCATACGTGGTGGACAGTGAGAGTGAGAGAGAGAAGAGGGAGGAAAACCGGCCCTGTTCCATTGTCTCTTCTCATATGGATATTAATCCTAACCCATCAGAGCCACACTCTTCCGACCTAATTTAACCTCAGTGCCTGTGTTACAGATTCATTCCCCCTCAGCAGCCACACAGCGGGCTAGGGCTTCAGCATAAGGATTTTGGAGGGGCAGGGTTCAGTCTGCCACTATGGGTAATCTAACTGGGCACCGCGGTTACACGTGGTATCAGTGCTGCCCCCACCCCGCGTTGCTCCTCACATATCCAAGCTCATGAAGTCTCTGACCCTGGAGGACCGTGTCCTGGGGCCCTTGCCATCCTATTCTGAAGCTGCCTTGGACAAAAAGCGCGCAGGGAACCAATCACGAAGCACACGTTTACATCTGCTCAGTACAGGGTCCCTGTGCTGATGTCTTTCTGCAGTTTCCATCAGGAGACGTGGCGTGCTGCCAGTTCCTGAAGCCAGGACGCCGCCAGGCAAAGCTACGGTCTCCCGCCCGCCTGGAGGTTCCAAGGAAACGTCCGGTATCCACACTGCATCCCAGAAATAACAAACACTGCTCAAGTAAGCAGCTGCCTGCCTCCAAACTGAAAAGCTGCACATCTTTTTTTTTTTTAATTTTCTAAGATCTTTGTGGTGACACAACTATTGTGCACTGCACAGCCGTTTGTGATGACCTCAAAGCCCAAGGGACGCTCAAGAACCAGTCAGTGAGCCTCGTTCTGGACGCAGCCAATGCTGATCGCACTTGGCTCAAGTGCTGTAGACGCCGATAACTTCCTCTGGGTCAGCGTTTCCTGGGCTATGACTCCACACTCTGTTCACTGAAGAGAGATGGTGACGAATTTCCTCTGAGACAGATTAGTCATGCCATTGCCACTGCCACAGCACCGCACATCCGCAGTTACCTGTCGCTGGGAGACTTTAAGCAGGGAATGCTGAAGGAGCACTGGAATGAGCGGATCATCTCCCTTCCCGCCCTACTCATTCCTAAGGCACTGTCTGTTCTCCACCATGCAGGAACATTACTTTCAGTTGGACAACCACTAATCTCCAATGCCGCGTTCCTTCTGAAAACATTCAACACTTACAAGGCACAACACTGTAAGATATAGCGCTTGCCTAGAAGAAATCATTGAGAAATGCAAGTATATGAAAAACTACATCTAATTTTAAAGTGTGTTATCTGCACATATTATTTTAACAAAGATTGTTTAATAAAGATTAGTACTGATGTGACACATTACAAATACAGAAATAAGGGCAAAATAACATTATGCTATATAACACTACACACACACACACACAGAGAGAGAGAGAGAGAGAGAGAGCAAGCCATGTTCCTCACTCTCCTCCGGGGGAAGAGGCTATTTGTTTGTTGTTGTTGTTTTGACAGGCAGAGTGGACAGTGAGAGAGAGAGACAGAGAGAAAGGTCTTCCTTTGCCGTGGGTTCACCCTCCAATGGGCACCGCGGCTGGTGCACTGCGCTGATCCGAAGCCAGGAGCCAGGTGCTTCTGGTCTCCCATGGGGTGCAGGGCCCAAGCACTTGGGCCATCCTCACTGCACTCCCTGGCCACAGCAGAGAGCTGGCCTGGAAGAGGGGCAACCGGGACAGAATCCGGCGCCCCAAGTGGGACTAGAACCCGGTGTGCCGGCGCCGCAAGGTGGAGGATTAGCCTAGTGAGCCACGGCGCCGGCCAAAGAAGAGGCTATTTGGACAACTGCTTGTTGGAACCATGGATAGGGAGATTCATGTGGCTACCAAGGCTATGGGGAGCCACTGAGTGTCCTGTAGTGCAGAGCCTCTTTGACACATGTCTGTAAGAAACTCTCACAACAAACTGGAAGAAAATAGACTAATGCAATTTTCGATTATTCATCACACAAGATGAATCCTGGTTCAGATCCAGAATAGGAACCCACCAGCACTATTTCCCCAACACTGTGCACATGTATGTATCCAGCATAGGAATCCACCAACGCTGTTTCCCAACACTGTGCACACGTGTGTATCAGCATAGGAATCCACCAACGCTGTTTCCCCAACACTGTGCACACGTGTGTATCCAGCATAGGAACCCACCAACGCTGCTTCCCCAACACTGTGTGCACACGTGTGTATCCAGCATAGGAATCCACCAATGCTGTTTCCCAACACTGTGCACACGTGTGTATCCAGCATAGGAACCCACCAACGCTGCTTCCCCAACACTGTGTGCACACGTGTGTATCCAGCATAGGAATCCACCAACGCTGTTTCCCAACACTGTGTGCACACGTGTGCATCCAGCATAGGAATCCACCAACGCTGTTTCCCAACACTGTGTGCACACGTGTGTATCAGCATAGGAACCCACCAACGCTGTTTCCCAACACTGTGCACACGTGTGTATCCAGCATAGGAACCCACCAACGCTGCTTCCCCAACACTGTGCACACGTGTGTATCCAGCATAGGAACCCACCAACGCTGTTTCCCCAACACTGTGTGCACACGTGTGTATCCAGCATAGGAACCCACCAACGCTGTTTCCCAACACTGTGCACACGTGTGTATCCAGCATAGGAACCCACCAACGCTGCTTCCCCAACACTGTGTGCACACGTGTGTATCCAGCATAGGAACCCACCAACGCTGTTTCCCAACACTGTGTGCACACGTGTGCATCCAGCATAGGAATCCACCAACGCTGTTTCCCAACACTGTGTGCACACGTGTGCATCCAGCATAGGAATCCACCAACGCTGTTTCCCAACACTGTGCACACGTGTGTATCCAGCATAGGAACCCACCAACGCTGTTTCCCAACACTGTGTGCACACGTGTGCATCCAGCATAGGAATCCACCAACGCTGTTTCCCAACACTGTGCACACGTGTGTATCCAGCATAGGAATCCACCAACGCTGTTTCCCAACACTGTGTGCACACGTGTGTATCCAGCATAGGAATCCACCAACGCTGTTTCCCAACACTGTGTGCACACGTGTGTATCCAGCATAGGAATCCACCAACGCTGTTTCCCAACACTGTGTGCACACGTGTGTATCCAGCATAGGAATCCACCAACGCTGCTTCCCAACACTGTGCACACGTGTGTATCCAGCATAGGAATCCACCAACGCTGTTTCCCCAACATTGCATGCACACGCGTCACTTGGGAATCCTAAAAGCTTTGCAGATTTTGCTAGTCAGTCTGGGGCAGGGCTGGAGGTTTTATGTCCCCTCAAGTGTGCTTTGCTTGTCCAGCCCTGGCATCCTTTCAACGCTTGACGAGGTGACAACAAAGCGAACAAAATCATTGCTGCAAAGTGCCTGGAGGCTCTCCAGGTGTCACGCACAGGGCACCGGCACCTTCCACATGGCCTGGATGCTCCAAACGCTGGCCCCGGGCCTCAGCTGTACCCACGGAACCTGAAACTGGCTGGCGCCCAGGACTCTGCATTGTAGCATGCCTTCAGGGGTCAGATGGGCTCTGATGTTGGAGAACTACTCGGAAAGGCTTTGCACTGTTAATCAACGTAGAATTTTTCAAGACCTGGGATCCGGTGGGACCACCTGTTCCTGGCAGACAACCTCACCTTATCCCCAAGCCCAGGGCAGCCCTCACACCCAGGGGTCCTTGGAATCCACTCTCTGTTGATTCCGATTCAGAAGGTCTGAATTATTATTTTAAACGTACATACAGGTGGGTTTCAGACTCACGGACCCAAAGGCTGCTTGTTCTTAAAGGGGTGGGGAGGCTGATTTTAACACATGAACTGTAATATGTGAGAAACACTTCATCACGCAGCCAAACCTCCCTGAAGGTTATGAATGGACTTCCACCTGGGGAACAGTCAGGCAGACAAGCGCTGCGCACACGAAAGGCAATAATGCAAAATAATTGCTGCTATGACCCCGTGTCTCCCATCAAAACAACCCACAAATTAATTCCTGCAGTCCAGTTTAACTTGTCCCTATGTAACACTCAACCTAGCAGCTATCGCCTATCAATGAAGAGACAAACATGTCCAATCTCTCATCGAAACGCATCTTTTAGATTGCAGACTCACGTCTCTCTCTGTGGGAAGCAGACATTCTGCAGGCTAAACACCCCTCCCCCATCAGCGGGAGCTCCCCTGTCTCCTAAGGGTATTCTACTCAGACTGGCTGGGACGAGCGGAAGTCCCACGATGCCGCCTTCTTCTTTGTGAAATCAATCAGAATGAATAATAAGCAAAGGCGACTACTTTTTCTAGAAAAAACAAATGCTTTAAAATTGAAGACAGGATTTCAATCATAGTTTAAATTTACCTTTTGTTCCTAACGAAATATTGCAAATTTAGAGGTTTACAGATTTCTGATTTATTTATTTATTTTTTTCTGAATGAGCCAACAACAGGTTTAAAATCTTCTTTGGACAGATGGTTTACCAGGCAGATTTTTCCATACATTGTTATATAATTAACTTTTCACCATAAATGTTTGATTTCATAGTCTTAAGATGGATACTACTTTACAGTGGTATTATTTTAAAGTTTCATCTCATTTTCTACGAGATTAACTGCTTTCTGGTTTCTGGCTGTCCATTCTCCCTTATATTTTTCAACTGTCTAAAACCAGACATTTACATGATTTTCACCAAGATTAATATTTCCTTCATTCAGAAGTTTTTTCTCATTCCAAGTGGCCACCTTTTGGTCCTTCCGTGCACAGCCCAGACATTAATAGCATAGCATGACCACTAGTTGCTAAGCATTTAAAGTCGCTACCTTTCTCAGGCAGAGCGCACAGTCACAGCAAGGTGATCAAAGACAGACTTGGTCTACAGTGAGTATTAAGTTACCACACGACAACTCATTTCCTTACAAAGGACTCATCACCACTATTAGGTCACAATCTGACGAAGGCTCCTAATGCAATCAAATGCATACAAAGACGTATATACCCTGAAAGGTCAGTGTTGGCTTTGGGAAAACAGGCGCTCCCTGCAGCCCACCAGGACCAAGCCCTATGGGAGGAGGGCTGCACTGTGTGTTTCCCTGGTAATCTGTGCAATCCTTGTGCCCAAGAGGCTTATCAGCCGAATTCACCTAAAGCAAGAGCTAACAAACTTCTTCTCTAAAGGGCCAGGGAGTAACTATGTCACAGATACTCTATGGTGTGCCTCAGGTAACACGGAGACATGTGTTTATGGCTATACTCTAATAAAACTTTATTTACAAAAATATAGAGTGGGCAGGATTTGGCCCACGAATGTAATTTCTTGACCTAAATACTATTTTGTTTATAATACTATTTTGCTATAAAGAAGTCACATAAAGTATTCTCTGCTTAGATAATAAATGTATTCATGAAAACATTACAGGCAATAATTTTACAGATCTTTAAATAAGGGAATACGAAAATAGTTTCCAAGGTATTGGCTTCAGTGACGTTTAACAACCTGTTATCTAAGCTTTGTCAGTGCCTTCATTGAGTCTCTAAATATTTTGTTGACTCAACATAGAAGAGTAGAAACAATAAAAGCAGACACCAGAGGTTCTTGCTAAGGTATTGCTAGCATACTACTCCGACCCGTGAGTGAAACAGTGATCAGAACAGCAGGGGAACTGACCTCGACAGGAAATCCGAGAAAGACAGACGGGCAGGGTATCCGCGTCGGAAAATCTTCACCACCTCCAGGACCCCGATATACTGCAGCTGGGCAGACACGTAGAAGTTATCAAAGGTGTCTGGCAGCCTTGAGTCATTGGGCTTGATGCAGTGAATGAAGTGTGGAGTGCACTTCTGGAGTTTTCCAATGATGTCTGCCAGCGATTTCTAGGGAGAGAAGTAGCCCAGTGACTCTCCCAGGGGAGACCGACTCAAACTATAAAGCAGTTGTTTAAGAAGTCTTTATCTCAGTCCACGGCTCTTGTGTATTATGCTTTATTTACCGTGAGTGTGTGTGAGAGTGTGCCTGGGGGCTTGTGTGAGTGTGCACATGTGAGTGTGTGTGAGTGTGTGTGTGAGTGTGTGCATGAGGGTGTGTGTGTGTGAGTGTGTGCCTGGGGGCTTATGTGTGTGCATATGTGTGTGTGTGCCTGGTGGCTTGTGTGTGAGTGTGTGTGTGTGTGCGTGGGGGCGTGTGTGAGGGTATGTGTGTGTGCATGGGGTGTGAGTGTGTGTAGGGGGCATGTGTTGGGGGTGTGTGTGTGCATGGGGGCGTGAGTGTGTGTGCGTATGAGTGTGTGCACGTGTGAGTGTGTGTGGGTATGTGTGTGAGTGTGTGGGGGCGTGTGTTGGGGGTGTTTGTGTGAGTGTGTGCATGGGGAGTGTGTGGGGGGGACGTGTGTTGGGGGGTGTGTGAGTGTGTGCATGGGGCGGGAGTGTGTGTGCGTGTGTGTGTGCACATGTGAGTGTGTGTGTGAGTGTGGGGGTGTGAGTGGGTGTCTGCATGGGAGCATGTGTGTGTGAGTGTGTGCATGGGCGTGTGTGAGTGTGTGCATGTGTGAGTGTGTGTGCATGTTTGAGTGTGCATGCACATGTATGTGAGTGTGTATGAGTGTGTGTGGGTGTGTGTTGGGGCATGTGTGATTGTGTGCACATGTGAGTGTGTGTGTGTGAGTGTGCACGCACGTGTGTGAGTGTGTGTGAGTGTGCACACACGTGTGTGTGAGTGTGTGTGAGTGTGTGTGCTGGGCGTGTGTGTGTGTCTCACTGGTTTCTGAAGGTCCTGGGTGTCAGCAGTGGAGAACGCACTGCACAGGTCCTCCCCGCAGAATCCAGAGCTCCGCTCACCCTGAGCCGCGATGCTGATGTGGCGGGGTCGCCCCTTCCCAGCCTGTGCAGAAACGCAGACGTCCCTTTCTTTTTTAATAACTGTAATGAGAGCAGGGTGGGAGGGAGGGGGAGGGAGGGAAGAAGGAAAAAGAGTATGTGGATTTTAGTGAATTTTAGTTTGAGGGGAAAGAAAGTATTAAATCTTGTGTTGATGTAAATTCACTTATAGGCAAACACACTTGAAACACAAACGGTAAAATCCAAACGATGTGCTGTGATGTGACTGCACACGGAAGAAATGGGCAACCACACTGGAATAAGAACCGCTCCTGCCACGTGTTCAAACACACGGCTGGTGTGTGAGACAGATCCAGCGCCGTCGCCCTCGCTCTGATCTGAGAACAGACGTGGTTCACGTGGTAGGACAAACTCTCTGCCGTATCTTGGTTGTGTCCCTAACTGTTCACATTTATCCCAAAATGTAGCTTCCTTTGGGGGCAACATTATACTATTTTATAAGACAATTTGACGTAATAATCACGGATTTTCCCATAGATTTAACTGCAGTCAGGAATTCTTTGAATATATGCGGGCTTGATTTTTTTTTTTTTTTTTTTTGACAGGCAGAGTGGACAGAGAGAGACAGAGAGAAAGGTCTTCCTTTGCCGTTGGTTCACCCTCCAATGGCCGCCGCAGCTGGCGCGCTGCAGCCGGCGCACTGCACTGATCCGAAGCCAGGAGCCAGGTGCTTCTCCTGGTCTCCCATGGGGTGCAGGGCCCAAGCACTTGGGCCATCCTCCAGTGCACTCCCTGGCCACAGCAGAGAGCTGGCCTGGAAGAGGGCCAACCGGGACATAATCCGGCGCCCCAGCCGGGACTAGAACCGGGTGTGTCAGTGCCGCTAGGTGGAGGATTAGCCTAGTGAGCCATGGCGCCGGCCATTGATGCTTTCTTACTCATGGTTCCTCCCTCCTTTTCTTGTTCTTTTTTTAATTAGTAAAAAGGATTAGTAAATTTTGCACCTGTGAAAATTGACAACAGACTGTTTTTAAAACAAGTAATTATGTACGGCTCTTTAAAAATCATATGGAACACAGGGTAGATGATAACGGAGATAAAAATCAGTGGAAGTAAGGCCAGTGGGAAAAGAAATAAAAGGCAGAAGTTAATTAATGAAATTCTGTCAGGGCCCAAGGACCCCAGCCACTGACGTACCAGCACATTTCACAAAGTCCCAGAGACTCGGGCCAACCCGTCTACTGATCTAAAATCATTCCTCCCTCTCAAAAGAAGACAGTCTTGATGGAGGGAAAAGTTCTGGTGGAACCTTCCTGACAACCGGGCGCTCTCGCCACTGCACCAATAGCTCATGTCCTTCCACTAGGATGAACCGCGGAGCTGAAGTGATTCGTGGGAACCGACGAGGGGCCGTCCAATAAACCGTGGGCAGAGACCAGACTGCTGTCCACAAACACAAGGCAGGGCGCCGCTCAGCTAAAGAGTGGGTGAAACGCGACTCTCCTGACCACTCCAGTGGGTATGCGGGAGGGAGGAAACGCGGGTGTGAGGAACGGAATGCTGACAGAGCAACCACACTAAACACACCTCCACCCTGACATCCAGCGCTTCCCCCTCTGAGTGGAGGAAGGGCTGGGAGTGATCTCCCTCTCGCACCCCTTAGGCAGCAGACTAACGGCAGGTGGGCCTCCCACTGTTTAATAACTGAGGCTACACAGCACAGTGCAGAGGTGCGTGGAGATTCCTGGCTCTTGATTTTCCGGGAGACTGAGAGAGGGGGGGAAAGCTCTGTGGGAACCAGGAGAACAGGAATCTTCCTCAGAGCGGGCGGCCTGGGCTCTGCCTTGGTTATGTAAGCAACGCCCTTTTCTGGCCCATGAGACTGAACTCTTATGATCACCTTTTTTTTTTTTTTAAAGATGTAGTTTATTTACTTGAAAGGCACAGTTACAGAGAGAGACAGACAGATACAGAGAGATCATCCATCTGCTGGTTCATTCCCCACATGGCTGCAACGGCCAAGGCTGGGCCAGGCCAAAGCCAGGAGCCAGGAGCTTCCTCTGGGTGGCCCATGCAGATGCAGGGGCCCAGCACTCAGTCCATCCTCCACTGCTTTCCCAGGTGCATTAGCAGGGAGCTGGATGGAAGTGGAGCAGCCGGGACTCGAGCCAGTGCCCAGTGGGATGCCCGCATGGCAACAGTGGCCCAACTTGCCACGCCACAGTGCCAGCCCCATCACCTACTTCTGTAACGCCTACCTCCACGGGTCCGTCATCTAAACTGCAGACACACATGTGCACACACACACACACACACAGTAACACACATTTCTGACACTCTGAGGAGTGAACCATCTCTTTCTTTGTAACTGTGACTTTCAAATAAATAAATAAATGTTTAAAACAAAATTAGTATAATACAAACATAAGTTAAAAACTAAAAATACACCGTGAAAATCTTCCAGCATACAGAAAATACTCTATAATAAAGAAATTCACTGTTTAAAGAACAAAACCGCGGAACTAATTCCTATCAGTAAAAGAAGTAGCTAAGTGTGTTCCTTCTACGTCTACTGCCCTTAAGTTACCGTTCACTCATCAAACAGTGACGGACATGAAACAGAAGCAGAACGAAGCGCAGTCGGCCAATAAGATGAGTGGCCCTGCACGCTACTGAACTGTGACTCTAGGACGCTTTGTGAAGCTCTTGTCTCTCTCTGAAGGTCACATCCCAGGCAGGCATGCGTTCCTGGACATCAACTTCTTTCTGTTGGTGTTCAAAACCACGCTTTGCACACACACCAAGCAAACTTAAAAACAACCAAACGGGAATCACAACAACTCCTACCTTACTGAGTTCAAGATAATTCCTGTTTTCTCCAGTAACAGAAGACGCTGCCATTTTCTTGTTGAGCAGGGCGGACTTATGTCCCCGGAATTTAAAGCAGGGGTACGAAGGGACGAGCGAGCCCGTCTGCGACAGTTTCGACTGGAACAAATGATTGATGACGACATTTTCACTAGCTGGGAAATAAATAAAGGAATACTGTAAGTGGCAGTAGAACCCTTATTTCCTTGAGCATTCACTGTGTTTCCTTACACAAGTGCCTTGACCACTAAGGCATCCGGTACTTGGTGTGGAGGTTGGAGGAGTCTCCCTCCCTGATTCACTGACCGTCTTCATCCTCAGCCAAGAGTCCAGATCTCCTTCCCGGCTTCCCCCGTGCACCTGGCCCCCGGCTCTCTGAGTAACTCTCCCCTTTCTCCTGCTAGTCAGGACAGCTTCTTGCACCTGTTCGATCGTAACAGGCTTCTGTCATGAAGACAGGGGGTTTCTCTCACCAAGTCCCCATCGCAGGAGAAAGACCACCTAGGAAACACTTCCTGGGGACTGGCTGTCTCTCAGAGTGGTGTGCAGACACCTGTGGGAGACCCGGCCTGCACGGATGGCGTGGGTGGTTAGACTGAAGAAAGGAGAAGGCGTTTTTGTTTTTGATCGTCTGTGAAGGCAAAAGCAACCCACCCTATCTTTGATGTTTAGCGACACAAATATCCTAATTCTGGATCCAGGTCCTTCCTGCCACTTCAGGGCGGACACTGGAGCTTGAATGGGAGGAATCTGGGTTACAAACTAGAACGGAGGAGGGAAAACACGCACACAGACAGCTAAGGATGCAGAGGGGACCTTTCTTACGTGATTTACGTCTGTATATAGACAGCTTTTCAGCTAAAATTTCGTAAAACTATGATGAATGTGCCTACCTTGAAGATTACTGCAAAATTAAAATGTGACATCACGTGACCAAATCGCGTAGGATCACGGTGAGGCCATCAATCAGGGAGCAACCTCTAAGCCCACAGCAGTTTAATTTCTATCTTTCTTACACTTGAGTTATTTTGTCTGCCCAGGTGCAAAATACTGCAGATAAAATATCCATCTGCAGCTTCTGGTGAAAAATCGCCACATTAATAAGCATGCAGAGAGCTGTCAGAGAAGGGAGCTGCAACCGTAGACAGGAACAAGGAGGAATCCTGTGGTGTCGTCTAAGGGCCGGAGTCTCCACAGGCATGGCTTTCAATGCGTAGTTACCACTATAATCACTATCTGCCTCTCACGCTTCTGCGTTCTGAGAGGAGCAGGCACCACGTCACCCAGTGCCCAGGTCTTTGCGCTTCCCAATGCCATCTGCTTCTAGGATCAGTCAAGGTTCTCGGACAAATGCCTGCCTTTGAGTTGAGTCTAGGGAGACGATTCCGGAACAGTAACCGCTAGAAAGCACGGAAAATCCATCGGACAGACACAGGAGCTGACCCGACGGGGTCTTCCACGGCCAAGTTTGGACAATTTCAGCAACAACACAGTGATCATAACGGGTTACGACTCACTGGATAAAGAGAACTCACGCGTCCAATCTGATAACAAATAAAGGAGACGTGGAACATCACAGCACACAGAACTACTGAAGGAGCTTAGCAAAACGTGCAAATTGTTATGTAGATCGACTCATGCTGCAACCAGAAAGGGGGATCCGGCCCAGCCTTCCCCGCGTGCAGCAAGGAATAGACTCTCGGCAGGGACGTCCTTCCACACCACGGCCGGAAGAGAGCCTGGTCGCTGGGGCTGCAGTGAGTTGGGATAAACTGGCCAGCTGCCCAGCCCCCCAGTCCATCCCTCCCTTCTGTGGCCTCCCCGGAATAACTGCCGTAGATAAGCGCCCCATCTGCCCTGGCCTTCGACGTCATGGGTTTATTATACGCGGCCTGGAAAACACGGAAGCATCACGCACTGGCCACTTCCTCAGACTTCACTCTTCTGTGTGAATACCTCCATGTAGGCCCGCGATGACGGAGGTGGCTATGCTTCTCTCATGCCCATCAGCCTCGTGTGAACTTGGTCCCCAGATCCAGCCCAAGAGCCCAAGTGGGAACTGAGGGGGAAGTGGGGAACGACCCTGCTCTTACTCCACTGTGCCTGGAAAAACGGGGTTAGAAAACCAGTCTGGGCTGGCGCCGCGGCTCACTAGGCTAATCCTCCACCTAGTGGCGCCGGCACCCCGGGTTCTAGTCCCGGTCGGGGCACCGGATTCTGTCCCGGTTGCCCCTCTTCCAGGCCAGCTCTCTGCTGTGGCCCAGGAGTGCAGTGGAGGATGGCCCAAGTCCTTGGGCCCTGCACCCCATGGGAGACCAGGAGAGGCACCTGGCTGGCTCCTGCCTTCGGATCAGCACAGTGCCGGCTGTGGCAGCCATTTGGGGAGTGAACCAATGGAAGGAAGACCTTTCTCTCTGTCTCTCTCACTAACTCTGCCTGTCCAAAAAAAAAAAAAAAAAATGAAAGAAAGAAAGAAAGAAAGAAAAGAAAAGAAAAGAAAACCAGTCTGGGCTGGCGCCGCGGCTCACTAGGCTAATCCTCCACCTGAAGCGCCGGCACACCGGGTTCTAGTCCCGGTCGGGGCGCCAGATTCTGTCCCGGTTGCCCCTCTTCCAGGCCAGCTCTCTGCTGTGGCCCGGGAGTGCAGTGGAGGATGGCCCAAGTGCTTGGGCCCTGCACGCCATGGGAGACCAGGATAAGCACCTGGCTCCTGCCATCGGATCTGTGCGGTGCCGGCCATAGCAGCCATTTGGGGAGTGAACCAATGGAAGGAAGACCTTTCTCTAAAAAAAAAAGAAAGAAAGAAAGAAAAGAAAAGAAAACCAGTCTGCAATTGTTCAGGAAATAATTGGTTGCAGTGTGCATCACTCACGTCTGCACACCCAGTGGGCGGAAGCTTGCTGAGAAGTGGAGCACTCCCACAGCCCCCACGGGCTTCGCCAGGTCCCCATCAGTACGAAAGGGAAACAGCAACCCTCTGAGGGGCACTGCCTTATCCAAGGGCCTGCAGCTTCCCACGGGCGCTGCCTGTGGGTCCGGTGCTCTGAGAAGGGGCCCCGACACCTGTGCACTTCCTGGCAAAGATGCGTAACTCGCTTCCGACAGGAGGAAACGCCGAGTGAGCCCAAGGTGAGGGGTGCCTACACAGTGTCTGGCCTCCCATCTTCTGAAGTTCTTTAAAATTAATTAATTAGTATTTATGTATCTGAAAGGCAAAGAGAAAGAGAAATCTCCACTGGTTCACTCCCCAGATGCCTGCAGCAGCCAGTCTCTGCAGTCCGTCTCAGTCTGAGCCTCCCATGTGGGCAGCAGGGATCCACGCACTTGAACCATTACCACTGCCGCCCAGCATGTGCACCAGCAGGGAGCTGGGAGAGGCAGGGAGCCAGGACTCCAACCCAGGCATTCTGATACAGGGTGCAGGCGTCCCAGGGGGACCTTTTCTTTTCTCTTTTCTTTTCTTTTCTTTTCTTTTCTTTTCTTTTCTTTTCTTTTCTTTTCTTTTTCCTTCCTTCCTTCCTTCCTTCCTTCCTTCCTTCCTTCCTTCCTTCCTTCCTTTCTTTCTTTCTTTCTTTCTTTCTTAGATTTATTTTATTTATTGGAAAGACAGAGTAACAGAGAGAAATAGAGGCGGAGAGAGAGGTCTTCCATCCACTGGTTCACTCCCCAGATGGCTACAATGGCCTGAGCTGGGCTGATTTGAAGCCAGGAGCCAGGAGCTTCTTCTGGGTCTCCCATGCAAGTGCAGGGGCCCAAGGACTTGGACCATCTTCTACTGTTTTCCCAGGCCACAGCAGAGAGCTGGATCAGAAGAGGAGCAGCCGGGACTAGAACCGGCGCCCACGTGGGATGCTGGCGCTTCAGACCAGGGCTTTAACCCACTGTGCCACAGCACCAGCCCCAAGGGGATAACTACTGCGCCAAAAGCCTGCCCCTATGGGGAGCAACTGGGAGCAACTCAGACTAGACTAAGTTACTGGAATTAAGACTTATTCTATGCATCTGCTCTCCCACAATATGGCGCTGAGAAGGGAGTAACAACTTCTACGCAGCTGCCTCTCGCCAGCTTGAGTGATGACCTGCAGGAGCTGATCCTGCTCCTGATTGGAGGAGAGCAGCGTACTCGGCGTGTGGGTAGCAGAGTTGGGATTGGTGGAAGAGGACTATAAAGGAGGAGAGAGACAACATGCACCAGGAACATCTAAGGGGAACACCTGAGGAACACCTGTGCAGCCCCCGAGAGAGCCGGCCGGCGGTGTGCCGCTCCCCCGTGGAAGTGGGGAAAGTGGCAGGGGGAACCGCCCTTCCACGGAGGTGGAAGGGACGGTAGCCAACCCGGGAAGAACCAGCAGCAAACCCGGGGAGGGCCGAGCAGACGAAAGAACAGCGCAGGGTCCAGTGTCGTTCCTCCATGAAGAGGGGGAGCGACATGCCCCTATCTGAACTTTCATTTAAAAAAAATCAATGTCGAGCCGGCGCCGTGGCTCAATAGGCTAATCCTCCACCTTGCGGCGCCGGCACACCGGGTTCTAGTCCCGGTCAGGCTGCCAGATTCTGTCCCGGTTGCCCCTCTTCCAGGCCAGCTCTCTGCTATGGCCAGGGAGTGCAGTGGAGGATGGCCCAGGTGCTTGGGCCCTGCACCCCATGGGAGACCAGGAAAAGCACCTGGATCCTGGCTCCTGCCATCGGATCAGCGCGGTGCGCCGGCTGCAGCGGCGGCCATTGGAGGGTGAACCAACGGCAAAGGAAGACCTTTCTCTCTCTGTCTCTCTCTCTCACTGTCCACTCTGCCTATCAAAAAAAAAAAAAAATCAATGTCATGACAGATAAAAACATGGGTGGAACTGGAGGTGGAGTGAAAAAAGCTATGCTCGGAAAAAGAAGGATCACGTGATCTCTGTCATCTGTGGGATCAAAAAGCAAAAAAACCAGGAAATCCCCTGGACGTTAAAAACGTCATGGTTTTCCCCAGCGCCTGGGTCGGGAGGAGGAGGGAGGGACTGGGAAGGGTTGACTTCTGGGCACTGGGTTATAATGACCTCTGTATTACAGAGCCTAGAAGGTCGTATTTTCAATGCTTTCACTACAAAATAATGCTGAATATCTGACAGGATAAACATATTTACCCTAACTGGATACTACAAAATGCATATATAGGACCAGCCTTCACACAGTACCTGATCACCATGCACCATTTTGTATGTATTTTAGAGCTTTTTAAATAAAAAAAAAATTCCAAAAAATAGAGAAAAACAAACAAGAAAGCAAACAAGCAGGAAGAGGCCCCTCCCTCACTTCCCACAAACGAGCCGGAGAACTGTCCCAGAGAAAGGACCATGAGTGTGGCGCACACGTCACGTTGTTTGTATTTTTTTTTCTTTAAGTTTGAAACCACTTCAAACTAACAATTAAATAATAAAAATACATCATGAGCCCATTGAACTTAATAATTATCATTTATACTTAAGCAAGTCTATGATGAATGGATTTACATATAAAAGTGCAATGCTATTCTTATAATTGAGAAAAATTCTTTAATAAAACTGGAAACACTGGCCGGCGCCGTGGCTCAACAGGCTAATCCTCCACCTAGCTGCGCCGGCACCCCGGGTTCTACTCCCGGTCGGGGCGCCGGATTCTGTCCTGGTTGCCCCTCTTCCAGGCCAGCTCTCTGCTGTGGCCCAGGAGTGCAGTGGAGGATGGCCCAAGTGCTTGGGCCCTACACCCCATGGGAGACCAGGAGAAGCACCTGGCTCCTGCCATCGGATAAGCGTGGTGCGCCGGCCGCAGCGTGCCAGCCGTGACAGCCATTGGAGGGTGAACCAACGGCAAAAGGAAGACCTTTCTATCTGTCTCTCTCTCTCACTATCCACTCTGCCTGTCAAAAAAATAAAAATAAAAATAAATAAATAAAACTGGAAACACTACAATAAAAAAGGGCCAAAATAGATGAGTATGTGTCAGAAAATTCAAGGAAAATTGAGTCAACAAATACATTTGGGAATGGGAATTTAGTGCAGTAGCTAAGATGCTTCTTGGAGGGCCGGTGCTGTGGCACAGAGGGTAAAGCTGCTGCCTGCAGTGCCAGTATCCCATATGGGCACCGGTTCAAGACCTGGCTGCTCCACTTCCGATCCAGCTCTCTGCTATGGCCTGGGAAAGCAGTGGAAGATGCCCCAAGTGCTTGGGCCCCTGCCCCCATGTGGGAGACCTGGAAGAAGCTGCTGGCTCCTGGCTTCTGATCTGCTGAGCTCTGGCCATTGTGGCCAACTTGGAAGTGAACCAGCAGATGGAAGACCTCTCTCTCTCCCTCTGCCTCTCCTTTTCTGTCTGTGTAACTCTGACTTTCAAATAAATAAATAAATCTTTTATTTAAAAAAAAAAAAGATGTTTCTGGGGACTCCTGCGTTCCATAGCAGTGCCTGGGTTCTGCTTCCATTCCAACTGCTAAACCGACTCTGGGAGGCAGCAGATGATGGCTCAACCATTTAAGGCACCTGCCACTTAGGACGGAGGCCTGCACTGAGCTCTGGGCTCCTAGCTTTGGCCTGGAGGCCCCAACTGTCATGGACATTAGGGAGTGGATCAGCAGAAGGACGATCTCTCTCTACCTTTCCCTGTCTAGGTTTTTCAAATAAATGAATATAGGTAAATAAAATTTAATTTTTTTTTTCAAAAGATATGTTTTGGTGCAACAAACTGAAATCCACGCATGGAGACAGGGGTCTGATTTACCAGCTGAGGCATCATGCCAGGTGCTGGCATCCGCATTAAAGTCTCTTGTTTGAGTCCTGGCCCCTCTGCTTCTAATTCAGCGTCCTGTGAATGCTGGGAGACGGCAGGGGACAGCTCAGGTGTCTGAGTGCTTTCCAGCGTCCTGGCTTTGGCTTGGCTCAGCCCTGGTTGTTGGGAGCATTTGGGGAGTGAACCATCAGATGGAAGATCTGTGTGTGTGTGTGTGTGTGTGTGAGTGTGTGTGTGTGTGTCTGTATCTCTGTGTCTCTCCGCTTTTCAATAAAGTGAAAATAGATAAAGAAAAATTTTAAAAGAAAAAAATCCATGCATAGATTTTTCATAATGTGAATTTCCTATGAACTTGCTTGAAGACTTCCTCAAATGCATGGGTTTCAAAATCTTTGCACCAAAATAAATTTATCTTTTAATTTTGTTTTCCCATGGCTTTCAGAAGAAGCCCCCTCATCTAACTGTTTTATTTCTGGCTTTCCTCTGAACTACAGAGGACTCGTGTCATCTGCTGAAGTACGGAGGCGCCGTTGTGTGCCACCAACATCAGCGCCCTGCCCGCGGCTGAGCCAGCAGCAGGAGAGACGCCCTGCTTTGCTGTGCCCGTCAGAAGCTGGTACAGGAACCCCTGTGAAGAGGTGGTTTTATCCTTCTTTGCTCCTGCAAGGAGCCACTCGCGGCCACCACTTCCCTCATGTCACCCTAAATACTCAGAGATGGGCAGTATCTCTCACTTGGACCTACAGTCTGCCCAGGGCATCTTTCTGGCCCTCAAATGGAACCTGGGCAACTTAAGACTCAATAAATGGTTAGCATTATTGACAGCGAATCTTAAATTTCCCTGCGCTTAGGAGCAGCCTTATTAGTCTAGGTGTTGCCTCTGAACCAAATTGACTTCACTTTTTTTTGTTGTTGAAGATTTATTTATTTATTTGAAAAGCAAAGTTGGAGGGAGAGGGAGAGGGAGAGAGAGAGGGAGAGAGAGGGAAGGAGAGGGGGGAGGGGGAGGGAGGGAGAGGGGAAGAGGGAGAGGGAGAGGGAGAGGAGAGGGGGAGGGGGAAGGAGAGGGGAAGAGGGAGGGAGGAAGAGGGAGGGAGAGGGAGGGAGAGGGAGGGGGGAGGGGAGAGGGGGAGAGGGAGGGAGGGAGAGAGGGAGGGAGGGAGAGAAGGAGGGAGGGAGAGGGGCAGAGGGAGGAAGGGAAAGGGAGAGGGGAAGAGGGAGAGGGGAAGAGGGAGAGGGAGAGAGGGAGGGGGAGAGGGAGAAAGGGAGAGGGAGAGGGGAAGAGGGAGGGGGAAGGGGGAGAGGGAGAAACGGAGAGAGGGAGAGGGAGGGAGATGGGTAGGGGTAGGGAGGGAGGTAGGGAGAGGGGAAGAGGGAGGGGGAGGGGAAGAGGGAGAGGGGGAGGGAGAGGAAGAGGGGAAGAGGGAGAGGGAAAGGGGGAGGGGGAGAGGGAGAGGGGGAGGGAGAGGGGGGGGAGAGAGAGAGAGAGAGAGAGAGAGAGAGAGAGAGAGAGATCGGTTGGTCTTTTACCCACTGGTTCATTCCCCAGATGGCCACAGAAGTGGAGCAGCCAGGACTTGAACCAGGGCCCATATGGGATGCCGGCACTGCAGGTGGCGCTTTACCCGCTACACCACAGCACTGGCCCCTTGGCTTCAGTTCTAACCTCAGGTGGGTGTGGGCATTTGGCACGGTGATGCGGTGCTATTGGGACACCTCCATCACCTCTCAGTGCTTATGCTTCAGCCTCGGCTCGGGTCCCAGTCCCAGCTTCCTGCTGGTGCACACCAGCTGCTGATGGCTCAAGAACTCGAGTCCCTGCCTCCCCGTGTGGGAGACCCGGATTGGTTCTGGCCTGCTGGCTTTGGCCTGGCCCAGCTCTAGCTGTGACAGGCATTTGGGAATGAGCCAGTGAGTGGGAGAGCTCTCTCTTTCTCTCCTTTTCATATAAATCCATAAACGTTAACCTCAGGCACAATGAGAGTAGTTGCTGCATTTCTCTGAGCTGTGCTCTAAGCTACCTGACCTGGTTAGATGTCTCGTAGGCCCAGTTATCTGTACAGATCAAACCGCAGAGTCTACCACTTTCCTCAGCTGGGAGCTTTCTGACAATGTGAAGACACTGTAAGCAGAGTATGTACAAAGATCCTGGCAGAGAGGTCAAGGAGCCCATGTGTGACATGGGTTCAACACTCAGTTCCAGCTCCCAATTCCAACTTTGAGCTAGTGCAGACCCTGGAAAGCAGCACAGCTCAGGTAACGGGGACCCTGCCCCCCAGGCGGGGGACCTGCAGGGAGCCCCCAGCTCCCAGCTGCGGCCTTGATCCAGTTCTGTCCACTGTGGGTACAGGGCAGTGAGCCAGCAGATGGGGGCTCATTCTCTCCTGCCTCTCAAAGAAGGAAAATAGTCATTTCTATTATAAACTCTACATGCTTTTAGTAACTTTCTACAGCATCAAAGTCTCCCATGGTTCCTAAAAGGCCATCAGAACCTGATGGCTTTGGCTTGACTAATGGAATAGGCAGGCATTATGCCAGGGACCAGATGTGCTCTTCACAGGTTTTGGTAAACAAAGTTCTGCTGGGGCCCAGCCATTTCGTTTGTGTTGTCCACACTTTTCCTACTGTCACAGCAGAGCTGATCCTGCACGGAGACCTCTTGGCTCCCAGAGATTCTCCAGCCCCTCACAGAGAATTCTCGCACCTCGTAGATAAGCACATAAGGGAACATTGTAAGTTCTCCTCTTCCTTAAAATAACGCAAGGTTCACTCATTTTTCTTCCTGGAACTTATTAACAAGTACACACAAAAGAATGACTAAAATATAAGGACTCTATTAAAGATAAGTAGAATTGCAGTAAGACTGGTGATTGTAATTTATTTTCAATACATATATTCTATCACCAGAAATACAACAGGAAAGCAAACAGCACTGCATCGACTTCTGAAACCTGCTCCGTATTAGAGCCTCAGGAAGGACGGGCTCCAAAGGGAAGTGCATTACTAGGGAAGTTCAAACAGCTGCCAACCAGAAGGAAGGCATTTCCAATGATACTACGTAGGGTCAGTTATTTCAGGCCCATGTTTCTCCATGATATTATCCCGAGTCCATGTTTCTGTCACTGGTCTCAGCCAAGAGACTCAAAGCAAGCGTAAGTCCTAGTGACAGGCAGAGTAGCCCTGCGAAAGGCAAGACCCCGTGCTGCTGCGCTAGGAGCTGAAGCTGTGCCCTCACCAGAGGGGACGTGGACGTGTCACTTCCAACTTGAAGGCATCCAAATCTTTCATAGAAGGCATCATGAGCTCTTCCTTGGAAAGATAAGTGACTCCATCTCACGTAGGACACTTCAACCCCCAAAACAGAGACAGCCTCTGATTTGTTCAAAAAGGTTGCTAGAAAAATGAGAATCACTGCAGAACTGCCATTGAGAAAACAATCGCTACAGCAGAATTATATATACACACATAGTTATATACACGTATATACACATATAGTTATGTACACATATGTACACATATAGTTATGCACACATATATACACATAGAGTTATATACACATGTGTATACACATATAGTTATGTATACATGTGTATACACATATAGTTATGTACACATATAGTTCTGTACACTTATGTATACACATATAGTTATATACACATATAGTTATATACACATGTGTATACACATATAGTTATATACACACATATACACATATAGTTATACACACATATATACACATATAGTTATATACACATGTGTATACACATATAGTTATATATACATATATACACATATAGTTATATACACATATAGTTATATACACATATAGTTATGTACACATGTGTATACACATATAGTTATATACACACATATACACATATAGTTATACACACATATATACACATATAGTTATATACACATGTGTATACACATATAGTTATATGCACATGTGTATACACACATAGTTATATACACATATATACACATATAGTTATATACACATGTGAATACACATAGAGTTATATACACATATATACACATATAGTTATATGCACATGTGTATACACATATAGTTATATACACATGTGTATACACATAGAGTTATACACACATGTGTATACACATAGAGTTATATACATATATACACATATAGTTATATGCACATGTGTATACATATATAGTTATGTACACATGTGTATACACATATAGTTATATATACATATATACACATATAGTTATATACACATATAATTATGTACACATATAGTTATATACACATATAGTTATATACACATATAGTTATATGCACATGTGTATACACATATAGTTATATACACACATATACACATATAGTTATACACACATATATACACATATAGTTATATACACATGTGTATACACATATAGTTATATGCACATGTGTATACACACATAGTTATATACACATATATACACATATAGTTATATACACATGTGTATACACATATAGTTATATACACATGTGAATACACATAGAGTTATATACACATATATACACATATAGTTATATGCACATGTGTATACACATATAGTTATATACACATATATACACATATAGTTATATACACATATATACACATATAGTTATGTACACATGTGTATACACATATAGTTATATACACATATATACACATATAGTTATATACACACATATAGTTATATACACATATACATACGCATATAGTTATGTACACATATATACACATATAGTTATATACATTTACCATATAGGTTTATATAGGCTAAATGATGGCAGATAGATACATATACAGTACTAATGTTCACAGGGTGAAAAGGACCATAAATTCATATATGCATAGGCCTTTGCTACTGAGAGATATTGCTTAGTGGTATGTATATACATGTATAGATACATACATACACATATATGTTATATGCACATCTATTTAAATGTGTGGGCTTTTCCACCCAGTGGACACAGGCGCTCTATAACTGCATGTACAGAAGAATAAACACCTCCAGTCCTGCCCAGCGTCCTCTTGAGGAATGAATTCACCGCCCTGAGGCCTCAATAACTCTGGACGCAAAATTCATCCTCATTAGTCTGCAGAGAAAAGTGTTTTATATTCGGACTACTAAAGCAGTAAAGGTGTTTTACATTTCTATGTGCTAAAAGCTTAGTTAAATTATGGTTTCCACTGGACTCCAGATTAAATTGTAACCAATGTATGTCTCGTGTGGCAAGAGCTATTCCTTGTATTTCTGGGCATTAGAGTGCAAAAGATATTTCAGTTATTCTTTAACCGCTCGCATATTTTACAGGAAAGTGTTCAGAGATAAAGAAACCAAGGATGCAATGCACTTTAACCAATGTAAAGGAGGAATAAATCAACTTACTTTTCATCACAAACAGAAGATTCTGTGAAAGCGAGTCTTTATTTTTTTCAATTGCTCCAACAATTTCATACATTACCTATAATAAAAAAAAGAGAATCATTGCTAATGATTAATCATGACCATGAAAATGAATTCCCTTAAAGAATAACTTGATTCAGCTAGAGTTTGCAATTATTCATAACAGGAGTGTCTTCGAATCGTAGCGTCCACACAATGCGCAAGTTCAAACCCATCGCCCGTGTGCTCTCATTCTGTGCATTAGCAGGGGGACACCTCTCCTGTTCTGTCTCCTGCAGGTTCTCTCTGGTCCTGCACGTGAGAGCCGGTGTTGAGCCATGTTCCTGTGGTTCCAACTTGTTCAGGAAACACACTAAAGCAATAAAAAAGCTTCCGGGGCACTTCAGGAATGAAGGAGGACTTCGGTTTGAGCAATTTAGTGGCCACCTCGCCAAAGGGACTCTGTTGGGTTATTGCAACAGTGAGTCCAAGATCTATAGAATGAAGGAAATGTGGGAAAGGATCAATGCTGGGTTCTCCAAGAATCACTCTGGAGTCGCCATCGCTTGCTTCTGATGCACTGAAATGACCTCAGTGGCTGGTGTTACTGCTGTGCTAGCCTGTGATTGGGAGACTCCACGTCTGGAGAGGGAAAGGGTTTGCTGGTCTCTCAGTCTGAGCTATGCGTGGGCTACCAATGGGCCACTGAGAAGCCAAATCCGTCGCACTTCCATCAGAAGTCTTCCCAGCTTCCCTCTTACAGAAACACCTCTGTATCCAGGGCTCTCCTTCGTCCTAAGTGGACCAGGACCGAATCTGGGGAGGCAGGGGAGGCGGCTCACCAAGAATGCCCTGTAACCCAGGGGAGTCTGAGTGGTCACATCCGTCCTGCCCCTCTGGCAATTTCAGCTAGAGACCCAGGGCGGACTGGCAGCAAGAGCAGACCAGACAGACCCAGACGAAGATGCCATGAGAAGGAGCCCTGGGGCTTCCCTGAAGATGCACGCGTCCTACATGGCCTTTTAATTCCAGGGACTAATGTGTCCATCCTTGCCATGGAGCCTTACTTAGTCACTATCCACTGCTGTCCTAAGATCTTAAACAGCACAGAAATCTCCAGGCATCCTGAAGATTCCCAGGTTCTCAATGAATATCACTCAGAAGACTGACCTAAGTGGTCACACCAAAACAAAACAAAACAACAAAACAAAAACAAACAAACAAAAACAAAAACAAAGCAAAACAAAAAACTGAACAACTTCCAGGTAGTGCTGAATCATTACCTAACTATCCAGTTTGCACTTCTGGCAGAACATAGCATGCCAATGTTAAAAATGAGAGTTCCATACGACGTTACATATTATACACTAGTAAATAGGAACCATTTTTATATAACCCAGAGCAGTGATTCTCAACAGGGCTGATGGCACCTTCCAAGCACACTGGGCAGTGTCTGCATTCACTTGTGTTTGTCACAAGGATGGAAAGCTCCCACAGAGAAGAGTCACCTGGCCCTGAACGTTCACACGTTGGGGTTGAGGAGCTTTGAGGTTTGGCTTCTCTGTGCCCGGCTGTGTTGGGAACAGCAGCGCCCAGCAAAGCCATGGAAAAGTCCACGTAGCTTCTTAAGTCACTCTGGATCTACGTGGATCCTGGCAAGTCACTTAATGGTCAAATGGGAGTTAAGTACCTTGCTGTATTGTGAATGCTGTGATGTAATATAACCAAAGCTCTTAGCAGGCCAAGCACAATTATTCAAAGAGCAAGGGATTACTGTTGGTGGGCATTAGTCACCCTGCAGGTCTTGCTGTGCTGCTCCCTCACTGAGCTGTGCCCACGTGATTTTGGTAGTCAGTATTCTAAACCTCCTAGGGAAAAACAGTGGAAATCCATATGGCCAACCTCTCCATATTCCAGGCACAACCTCACATTTTGGGAGTGCAGGAGATTCGTTTGGGGCTTCATCCACAGCGTCTTCAAACGCTGTTCCAGTTACATCAAGGAAAAGCAAGCATTTCATAAAGATTGCATCTCCAGTTCTCTCAATAATGTTCTTCTCTGTGACTCCACGTATTTCTGGTGTGGGTACCAGAAGTCCTCTACCTCTGGGATTCTCCATCCCTGACCTCATCCCCGAGGGTGTGAGCTCCTCCCACCCTCACTTTCTGAACTTGCCCTTCATTGGCACAGAAAACTCTTCTGCCTGAGATCTTTGCTTCACTCTGACGTTTTCCAAGTCTCAACACAGCCTGATGCTTAGAGCCAGCCAAAGCAGACGTGGACTCAACCCTCCACCATTCTCTGCAATAGTCGGCCATTCCTAAGTCTAGCTAATACATCGCCAGTAACTGGATCCAATAGAATCCAGCATCACTTGTGGCTGCTACAGATTCATGCAGAGGTATCAAATGGGCCCAGGGACTCTCTAAGAGGTCCTCTGATTCACACTCGTGGTTACCACTTTGCTCCAGAAACAGTTAGAAATCTTTATTTTTGAAGATTTATTTATTTATTTGAAAGTCAAAGTTCCAGAGAGGGTGAAGTAGAGGTGGAGGTAGAGGTGGAGGTGGAGGTGGAGGTGGAGAGAGAGGGGGGAGGGGTCTTCCATCTGCTGGTTCACTCCCCAAATGGCCACAACAGCCAAGGCTGGTCCAGTCTGAAACCAGGAGCCAGGAGCCAGGAGCTTTGTCCAGGTCTCCCACATGGGTGCAGAGGCCCAAGAACTCAGGCCATCTTCTGCTGCTTTCCCAGGTGCATTGGCAGGGAGCTGGACTGGAAGTGGAGCAGCCAGGACGTGAACCGGCAGCCATGTGGGATTCCAGCATTGCAGGTGGCGGCTTTACCCACTACCACAGTGCTCGCCCTAAAGTTAGAAAGCTTTTTGCTTCTTTTCAAACTTCCAGTGTGAGCCCAATTTGCTCATCCTTGGTCGATGACCACACTTCTTCCTCAAAGGAAAACTGCACATCTCTCCAAATCAGTCTTCCTTCTCCAAAAAGCACTTTCCACTTCTTCGCGGCACTGCCTCGCAGTATCTGGACTGGGAACCGTGGTGCTCTTTCGGGCCCTGCCCCTCTAGATTGCTCACCATCATTTGCCAGTGGCTTTAGCTTCCCCCGCCCCCGTCCTCACCCTAAAAACCATCACCAACTCTCTCGACAGGCAAGTCATCAAAAAGATGAAAAGATGAAAAAGATGACATGTGGGCTTCCACATGTCCCCGTTTCAGACTGGCTCATTTCCACAGTGAGTCGACGTCTGCACAGATCTGAGGGTGTCATCATTCCCACTCAGAATCCCTAACCCTGAGTGATGGAGTCTCCTACCACACGGCTTTGAGCTCACGTTCCCTGCAAGGCAACCTGATTATGCCAAATGAGACACTGCACTGGTGTGCGTGCACAGAGCCAGGACACCTGTTTTCTATAAATGCAGTCCTTCTCTGTCTGTGCTCCTGTTCTCGGTGTATTTTGTGATGGTCCTTCCCACCTCCTGGGGAAGTTTAATACCCAAATCAGAAGGCAGAGGCTGTGCCGCTTTCTGCCTTGTCTCTGAGGCACCAGCAAAGACGCTTGGCTTATTGGACATATCCAACAAACATCTGGTGCAATGGACAAGAAGTTGCTGCGTGTGGCTAGATATACCTCCCCATTATGCTGTCCTTCTTCATTACAGATTACGCTCGAGTTCTTCATGATCACAAGGTCATGTGGTTTGGAAAGTCTCATCCCCCGCACCCTGACTGTACATGGAAATTTAGAGAGAAGGTTGATGACCTCCCACTGCAACTACAATGGAAAACGATCCCGTTGGAGACCTCGACTTGCGAGAATAAGTGATTCCACATCAACACAAAAGCTCAAACACCCCATGGAGGCAGTTTGATGTCTGTGGAAGGTATAGCACTCAGCACAAACATTTCTGTTGCTGCTAGAGTATTTATATAAAACTAATGAATCACAAAGCAGGGAGCCTCGTTTCTTCTGAGTTATTGGGCGACGTCTTTAAGCTCCTGGAGACCTTCACGTGTTGAATACATGATGCTGTAGGACCTCTGGCCCAATTTATAAGATGTGCACAAGCATGGGATGGACAGGATTTAAGTTGATGTTTAGTCACAATCCAAATAGCACAGTTATCGTATTGTAATTAATATGATATACAAATGATTGAGTACTGACCACTTAAAATTGGCATTAGTGGATTGTTAACTCATAGTTTCAGATAATTTTTTCTGGTTTCAGATCTGAAGTCAAGTATTTCTTCACTGAGCCCTTGTATATTTTGGTAGAAAAAGATTTCCGAGACCCTCACTTGACCCTGGCGTAGACAATAGTAATTATGATTATAATTATTATTATTGGATGAATCAATGTTTCCAGTGGACAGAGCTGAAAATAAACCTGAACACACACACGTACATACACTTTTTCTTCATTTAAAGATAAAATGCATCTTGATTCCAAATTTGGTCTTTAATCATGAAAATTTCCTTAATACAATGAAGTCTGATTTTGAAAAATCTGAAATTCTAAAAATCTAAATAACTTATGTCCACTCACGCCCATTTGTTAAGTTCCTAATAATAAACAATTTTTGAATAATATTGTCCATATCTTCAAAAACTTCCTGTGATTTTGATAGGAATTATGATAAACCTGAATGTCAGTTGGGGAGGACTAACTCACATGTTGCCTATTCATGAACTGATGACTTGCTGTGTTGTCTCCTAGTCCATGAATGTGGCAGGTCTCCTTCTGTTTTCATCAGCATTCCGTGGTTCTCAGCATACGCACTCTCTATACGAGTATGCTTTGTGAGATCGATGCCTAGGTGTTTTATTTTTAATGAGCAATTATAAATGTCATATTTTTAACTCCACACCCCATTTCTAGCACCTAGTAATACAATTAATTGTTTCATGTTTATTCTGTATTTTGTGACCTTGCTGAATTCACTTATAAGCTCCATGAATTTACTTTCTTTTGGTAATTCCTTGGGATTTCATCCACTGACAATTATCTGTTGTACATATAGGCACAAGTTTATATCTTCCTTCCAATCTGTCTGCCATTTACGAAGTTAATTCAAAAAGTTCATGAATAATGGAATTAAAAGATAAATTTATTTTGATGCGAAAACACTGAGATCCATGCATATTTTTTCATAATACACATTTTCCATGATCTTTTTAAAGACTGCTCATATTCCCTTTCTTGCCTTATTACACTTTCCGAGGTTTCCAGAGCTACGTTGAGTAAGAATGGTGAGTGTGGGGGCCGGCGTTTTGGCGCAGGGGGCTAAGCCACCACCCGGGATGCTGGCATCCCATGTGGGCGCCACGGTTCGTGTCCAGCTGCTCTACTTCCGATCCAGCTCCCTGCTAATGCGCCTGGGAAAGCAGCAGAAGACGGCCCAAGTGCTTGAGCCCCTGCCACCCACGTGGGAGACCTGGAGGAAGCTCCTGGCTCCTGGCTTCAGCCTGGCCCAGCACTGGCCATTGAAGCCATCTGGGGAGTGAAACAGCAGATGAAGATTCTTTCTCTCTTTCAAAAAAATAAATAAATCTTTAAAAAGAAAAGAAAAGAAAGAAAGAGTGGTGAGTGTGGATTTCCTTGCCTTGTTCTGACCTAAGGAGCAAAACTTTCCATCGTCACCACTACATATGGCAGCAGTAGGCGTGCTGTAGTTGCTCCTTATCAAGTTGACTGGGTTGATCCTGCTAAGTCGATGACCACATGTCCACTAATAAATCTCTGGTGGAAGGCATTTTCCAGCTGCTTCCCATAGTCCTGTGCCAGTCCACTCCCAAACTCCTTCCTTGTCGTCATCACTCCTTTTAGAAAACTCCTTCCCAGCTCCCAGCCAGGTCCACCTGTGAAGTCCCCACTCCCTGGGAGGCATTGGCTGCAGCTGAAAGAGCGTTTGGCTTGCATGGATCACACCCTCTGGGCCCCAGCTTAAGACCCTGAGTCTTCAAGGCTTCTCATCCATCAAGCACAGATGGTGATGTCGATCTCTGACTCTCCTCTCTCTCTCTCTCTCTCTGGTTTTGAAGACAACAGCAAGCCTGTGGCATCTTTGCAGAGTACCCACAGTTTTCTAACAAACACCCCTCGTTCCTGCTCCAGGGCTCACCTGCACCTGCCTCTCTGCCTTTCCCGAGAGTTTGCACACGCCTGGTTTCAGAAGGACCCTTGAAGTTGCACAGCCATCTCTGCTGGGCCACCTGCCCAATAAGATGCCAGCCAGACCTGTGATTGTACCAGCTGGACTTCACTGCCCACCTTCTGAAGGACTTGCTTCCACGTGGAATGAGTCTCTGTAGAGGCCGAGCCCATGAAAGTCAGGAGCCAGCTCTACCCCGGCACGTGGACATCCCCAGAGCAATGGCCTCCCCAGGAGTGGCCATCAGCCCCGAGGACACAGCTTTGCACAGCCGGTAAAGAGAAGCTGCAAACCCTGGCGGGGACGAGGCCACTGAGGGTTGCTGGGCACTTGAAAGGGAAAGGATCCTCAAAGCCAAGGGATACAAGAATTCCTATGCAAGGGAAAACCACCATCGCTCCCAGGACCCCCTGGTGCGCCTGGCCTGCGGGGGGAACAGAGGAAGGTTTGTTGGCTGTGGGAGCTGCAGGAAACAGGAGACAGGCAGGGGCTCTCCTGGTCACCCCGGCAGTGGCTCTGCCGGGGCCCTGTTCCTCTTTCTTGCTGGCTTATTATTCGGGGATGAAAGGAGAACACCATGAAAGTAGCAGAACCCCGAGACCAGGTTACCGCTGTCCTTTTCGCCACCGTCTTCCCGCACTTGACCCCTTTCTGGAAGTCGGATTCGCGCTGCAGGTGAAAGGCACGCCTGCTGCGTGTAATGGGGACATTTACATGCACACAGCCTGGTGCGGATCTGGAAGGAAATGCTCACAGAGTCAAAAACTTCCTTTGGAGCGATTCTGTTCCATAAAATGACTCAAAAGAAAACTTTGCATTTTGCTTGTGTTTCGGCAGCTAGCAAGCCTCATTTAAATGCTTCCGCGTGGATGCCATAGGAAGGGTGTGATGGCGTACTGGGGAGCGGTGGCAGGATGCTGTTTTTTCTGCAAACACTTGCTGTGCCATAAGTGTATTGCTGCAGTAAACACAATCAAAAGATAAATGATGTCCACTACAGGGAAAATGGAGGTGCACACCTTTCCCCGCGGCCAGGAATCCCAATTCAGCCGGATACTGACCTTCCCGGCTCCACAGAGAAGGGAAGCTACTAAATGCCAGCCTCGTGCATCTTTTGCCTCACTGAAGGCTGTCAGGCTCAGCCTGGCTGATCTCCAAGGGAACTGACGTCCGAAGGCAAGACTGCTCCACAGAAACAGCTCCAGCTACCAACACGGGCGTCTCGTTCCCTGAACTGCAGGCAAGAGCAGCCGGGGTCCTCTGCTTTGCCAAAGAGTGTGCAGGGTTTGGCCAGAGCCGGGAGGCTTGAGTTCTTGTCTGCAACCTCATCTCTCTCGTGGGCCTTGCACAGAGGAGTCCTGAGCTGGGCTGTGGGATACGTGTGCAAAACCCAGCACCCACCACGCAGCGACGGTTTGTGGCGTTTCTCCATGCGTGACTCCCAGACGACCTGGAATGTTCTGGGGTGCTCTGCATGAGAGCTCACCCCAGAATGCCTGGGCCATCATCTATAAGGGTGGAGCCCAGGAGCCTGCATTCTAACTTGCTCTCCCGTTCATTCTGGTACACAGCAAAGTTGGAGAATCACAACTCCAGGAGCTAGAGACGCAACAGCGTGCTCATCACCGCTGTCCACATACGAGGCACTGGCTAGGGCAAGGTTTCCGAAAGTCAGTGCTCATGTGCATTTTAGACAGGGCCATCATCGCTCACACAACAACTGTCCAAGCACACATAGGCACACTTTGCATTGCTGATACGTGGAAGGTGAGACAGGCCATCATTATACTCAAGATTAAACTTAGGAGAGTTAGCTCTTTCCAAAAAGCTCTGGGGAAAGCATTTTTAAATACTTTTATGTGAGATGGTAGCATTAGAATTCGGTGCTTTTTAAAATCCCTGATCATCATGATGTCCTATATAAGCCTTAAGACTAAACGGTTCATGGAAATATTATGCGAACACTGTAGATGAATTACAAAAGCTTTTATGCCAAGATCTTTTAATTCCATTTTCCACACACTTTTTTTTAAAAAAAAAAGGATTTATTTATTTGAAAGGAAGAGTTCACAGAGAAGCAGAGGCAGAGAGAGAGAGAGAGAGAGAGAGAGAGAGAGAGAGGTCTTCCATCTGCTGGTTCCTTCCCCAAATGGTCTCAATGGCCAGAGCTCGGCTGATCCGAAGCCAGGAGACAGGAGCTTCTACCAGGTTTCCCACACAGGGGCAGGGGCCCAAGGACTTGGACCATCCTCCACTGCTTTCCCAGGCCATAGCAGAGAGCTGGATTGGAAGTGGAGCAAATGGAGTCTATAGGAGATGCCGGCACTGCAGGCGGTGGCTTTACCTATGACACCACAGCACCAGCCTCTTCGACACTTTTTGAAGTCCCCTCACATGGTGCTGGGGTTTGGAGAAAGAATAAACAACTCAGAATGGTGAAGTAAAAGGGGTACCAGGCCAAGGGCCAAGCAGAGGGGCTCTCCTAGCTTCCACCTGTCACGCAGGGACGTGAGTGGTGAGTGCTGACTGCGGGAGCCTGGGGGGTTCCGGTTCTGGCGTCTTCGGTTCAGTTCTGAGTGCTGGCTGGTTCACAGTAACGCTGAATGGCATTATTAACACAGCTCATCAAGGAAAACATTATTAAAGAGGCTGAGAGTCATACACAGGCGTCCGTGGATGCCAGCTATTCAGAGTTTCAAATTGCCTTTGACGCGGCTAACATCAACAGGGATTAAAATGCCATCAGCCTGGACTGCGAAGATGATCAGGGTTGGAAGACTCAATTTAGAATAAATCAAGGAAGACTGTGGGCACTGCTCTTCTCCTCACGCATGCACATGCATAACATTTGGGAAACAGTAACAGAAGAAAAATTAAACACTGTGCAGAGGGCCTGCTTTTACTCTCTCTCTCTATCTCTGCCCCTCTCATGTGGTCTCTGATGCATTGCAAGGGCTGGACTCTGCCACGCCTTGTGCTCTGTGTCACCTGCCTTCTCTCCTGTGCAGGGGCCAGCCACTGTCCAGGGGCCCTCCCTGTGGTCTCTGCTGGGCACAGCAGGCACTGTGGTGTCAGGGCGTCCCTGAGATCAAGGGGTTTAGGAGGCATGGCCGACACCCAGGGATGGAGGACAAGGGGTATGATGCAGCTGTCTCCCCCTCCCTGGCTCCACCAAATCCTGGCAACAGTTCTCCATGCTCCCCGTGCCCAGGGCAGCTGCTGTGGCTCCAGCTTCCCCCAGGTGCTCGGCACCTGAGCTCTGGGGGAAACTTCTCATCCCATTATCTCCCAGCCTTAGAGAAGGTGGCTGCCACCAGCTGTGCGTAGTTTCCAGGTCACCTCACTGTCGGTCCCCTCTCTGCCTGCACTTCTCCGTGTAATCTACTCCCTGTGATCGCTCTCCCTGGGAACTGAGTGCAGCCTCTCTTCCAGTTAGCATCGTGCCAATCTCCATTGCCAGTTTCTTGCTGCGCCGACTCCAGTCTCACACGGCTCAATAAAGGACAGGGACAGACGCCGTGCTCAGCGCTGTCCACCACTTTGGAAGGGAGATAACAGAGCTCCTGAAGGTGACAATGGAAGCAGAGAGAATGGGGCAGGACTCAGTATGGCTGATGGCTGGACCAGACCCAGCGATAAGACTGACTCATTGTAGAAGCACCACGGCATCTGTGCCTGGAGAGCGAGCCATGGCGCTCAGGCAGAACAGGGCTCAGCATCCCTGGCAGGGGTGTGAGAAAGGAAAGGAAGACAGGAGGAGCAGCTATTGGGTACAAGAGGCTGAACAGTGCCACGGGAGGAGCCCCCAACACTGCTCAGCTCCACATCGGAGGCACGGGGAGCCCCGGTAGGGAAATCACTACTCAGACTTTCAATTCCTTCACTGTGCTCTCTAGCTCTGCTAAGGGTCCGCATATGCAGCACTGCACTGCAGTCAGACCATTTCCCAAGCTTATGTTCTCTGCCTTCTAAGGCAGTGTGCTAAGGTGCAACTACATCATCACAGTGAGTGTGCTTCTGACAGAAGAGCTACATTTCCACATGGTTTCTGGGCCGTGTAGGCACCTGCACGTGTCCCACATCACAGCCTGGACCTGCTGCATGTGCTTCCGGTATTTGATTTATGCATATGTGTGTGTTTGCAGATTCTTCTACCCATCCATGCAGCCTGTGCTTGGTACCTGGCTCCCTGCACGTGTCTGCCTATGGATCTCTGGGTCTGGCACCCAGTGTGAGTGCACAGCACGGGCTACTCTGTTGCTATAACAGCATCCACGTGGACCAGAAGCACTTCTGTGTACATTCTTCCTCCCCACCCTAGGCCAAGGGAGGAGACGCTTCCTGGGGCCCTTGGGCACTCCTCATAATCTCACCAGCTAGAGGCTGCTTGCACACTGGAGCATGGGCCAGTGCTAGCCTGGTGCTCTTTTAGATTTTGGAGCATTTTTAAATAGCAGATTTTCAAAGTAGGGATGCTCAACTGATCATATTCCAAAATTAAAAAAAAAATCTGAAATCTCATTTCTAGTCCCAAGCTTTTCAGATAATGCACACTTAAGGTGTGGCTGAGTTTCTGGTTTTACAATGAATTGAAGCCCAGGACACAGGTGACAGTTTTTGATAATTATTTTTTAGGTAAATTGGGAGGGAGAGAGAGAGAATTTGGGAGATGGGTGAGGGATTTAGTTTATTTTGCTTCTGTTGAAGTTAAGATGGCATCCAAAAAGAGATATGGGGAAGGGGCTCAAGATTGCAGTATAGCAGCAAGGTGTGCTGAGTCGCAAAGAGAGAGATTGATGAATAGAGGGGACAGTCAGGCGACAGAACCATGAAAGGTTGGCGTGGAGTGGCACAGGAGCATGCCAGAGAGTGCCGGGGACCACCCCGGGGTGGGTAGCGGTGCCCAGAACTGCAGAAAGAGAACGGAACAAAGAACCAGTGGGAGGACGACTGCCACCCCCAGTGCCACTGCCGGCACCCACCACCGGCACCTCCGACCCACCCTGGCGCAGACAGGTGGGACACAAGTGGTTGAGTGGGGAAGGAAATCGATGCAAAGTGAATAGTGCTTGCTGCTGTAAGTGGGAAGAGGGCGCGATCCTGGGGGACGAACTGAGAGATTGAACACGCCATGATCCCTCGGTGTGTCCCCCCCCACAACCGGAGCTGCAGCGGGTGGGAAGCAGGCATCTTGTTTGCTTACATTTGGGAGTGAAAGAGGGCGGGCTCTGCTTTTGCCTTCTGAATGTGAACTTCAATGGCGGGGATCGCCCCATCCGGAGAACAAAGACCACAGTGGTTGGAAGTGACTCCCCCTCGTCATGCAGCGGGCACAGTGACGGGGGTGGGGCTGAGCAACGGAGGCCCAGGCACTCTGCAGTGAACAAAGGAACAGGCAGACCCGCCAGGGGGCGGAGCTTAGCACCTCACAGCCCAGGTACCAGCCTACTCAAGTACCTGCCTCTCTCAGTTACCAGAAATGAACGCTAGAAGGTGGAGCTGCCTGCTCACACTAGCAATCAGCACAGACACATAGCAGAGGAAAATCAACCTAAAAATTAAACCAAACAGAAACCAAACAGAAATGCCAAAGAACAAAGGAAAAATCCTGAATAAGAATATAGAAGAATCTATGAACTTGCCAACAGAGCCGGCTAAACCATCCATAATAGAGGTTTAAGAAGAAGAATTTGAAGTCATGCCAGAAAAATAATTCAGAAAATTAATAATCAGATTACTCAGAAGCAATGAGAAACAGATTCAAGATCTGAATGAAAAGCATGCCCAAGGATTAGAGATCCTAAAGAGAAGCCAGAATGAAATACTGGAAATGAAAAACTCAATTGACCAAGTAAAAAACAACGTGGAATCCCTCAGAAATTGAACAGATGAAATAGAAGAGTGAATATCAGAACTCGAAGACAAACTTCCAAAAATGATACAGTCAGATAAAACACAGGAAGAAGAAATTAGAAAATTAAAAAACACGACTGGAGACTTACAAGATTCAATCAAGTGTTGTAATGTACGGATAATTGGAGTCCCTGAGGGTGTGCAAAGAGAGAACGGATTGGAAGGCATTTACAATGAAATAATATAATAAAACTTCCAACATAGGCAGGTTGAAAGAAACTACCAAATTCAACAAACACACAGGTGTCCTAACAAATCTGACAAGGAAAGGAATTCACCATGACACATTGTAGAAACACTCAGCTCAGTGAAACACGAAGAACAAATGCTAAAATATGCCAGAGAGAAACAACAAATCACATTCAGAGGTAATTCAATCAGACTCACCCCGGACTTCTCATCACAAACCCTACAGGCAAGGAGACAATGGCATGATATATTCCAAGTTTTAAAAGATAAAGGATGCCAGCCTAGAATAATGGACCCTGCAAAGCTGTTATTTATGAATGAAGGGGAAATAAAGATTTTCAACTACAAACAGAAACTGAAAGAATTTGTATCTTCACGTCCAGCCCTTCAACACTGGCTCAAGGACATGCTGCACACAGAAATACAAAAACAAGAACTTCACTACAAAAGAAGACAAATGTAAAAAATGACCCAACTAAACTACAAACAAATCTCAAAATTCATAAACAGCTCTTTTAAGGAAACATGACAGGAAAAAGACAGTATTTAACAAAAGTCACACTGAATGTAAATGGCCTCAACTCTACAATCAAGAGACACCGAGTAGCTGAATGGATTAAAAAAGAAAATCCATCAATCTTGCCTTCAGGAATCACACCTCACCAACAAAGATGCACGCAGACTGAAAGTGAAAGGATGGAAAAAGATATTCCAAGCTAACAGAAACCAAAAAAGAGTAGGTGTGGCCATCCTAATATCAGACAAAATAGACTTTAACAAAAGCTATTAAAAGAGACAAAGAAGGGCATTATATAATGATTAAAGGATCAATCCAACACGAAGATGTTACTATTATAAATGTATATGCACCTAATTACAGGGTGCCTGGCTACTTGAAAGAATTACTAAAGGATTTAAAGGGAAATATAGATGCAAATACAATAGTAACAGGGGACTTCAACACCCCACTCTCACCAATGGACAGATCAGCCAGACAGAAAACCAACAAGGAAACAACAGAGCTAATTGACGCTACAGACCAAATAGACCTAGTAGATATCTACAGAACATTCCACCCACAGCCACAGAGTACACATATTTCTCCCTGGTACCTGGAACTTACTCTAGGATTGACCATATGCTAGGCCATACAGGGAGCCTCAGCAAATTCAAAAAAAATTGAAATTATACCATGCATCTTCTCAGACCACAGTGCAAAGAAACTCGAAATCAACAACTCAAGAATCTCTACACCATATGCAAACACATGGAGAATGAACAACATGATTCTGAGTGAAGAGTGAGTCATAGAAGAAATCAAAAGAGAAATCAAAAAATTCCTAGAAACAAGTGAAAATTATAATACAACTTATCAAAACTTATGGGATACAGCAAAAGCAGTGCTAAGAGGAAAGTTTATAGCAACTGGTGCCTACATCAAGAAACTGGAAAGATACCAAACAAATGACCTCTCTATGCACCACAAGGATTTAGAAAAACAGCAGCGAACCAAACCCAAACCCAGCAGAAGAAAAGAAATACTAAAGATTAGAGAAGAAAGAAACAGAATTGAAACAAAATACAAAACATCAGCAAAACCAAGAGCTAGTTCTTTGAAAAAATAAACAAAATAGACACACCATTGGCCCAACTAACCAAAAAGGAGCGAGAAGACTCAAATCTGTAAAATTAAAGATGGTAATGGAAATGTACAACAGACACAACAGAAATAAAAAATTAATCAGAAATCACTATAAAGAGCTGTATTCTAACAAATTGGGAAACCTGGAATAAATGGATAGATTCCTGGACACATACAACCTTCAGAAACTGAGCCATCAAGACACAGAAAACCTAAACAGACCCATAATCATGAAAGAAATTGAATCAGTAATAAACGAGCTACCGAAAAAGAGGAGCCCAAGACTGGACAGCTTTACCGCTGTATTCTACCAGACATTTAAAAAACAACTAACCCCAGTTCTTCTCAAATTATTCAAAACAATTGAAAGGGAGGGAATCCTCCCAAATTCTTTCTATGAAGCCAATATCACCTTAATTCCTAAGCCCGGAAAAGACACAACAGAGAAAGAAAACTATAGACCTATCTCCCTGATGAACAAAGATGCAAAAATACTCAACAAAATCCTGGCCAGCCAAATCCAACTACACATCAGAAAGTTCATTTACCTGGACCAAGTGGGATTTACCCCTGGTATGCAGGGATGGTTCAACATTCGAAAATCAATCAATGTGATACATTACATTAACAAACTGAGAAACAAAAAAACATATGATTACCTCAATACATGCAGAGAAAGCATTTGATAAAATACAACACCCTTTCTTGATGAAAACTCTAAGCAAATTGGGTTTAGAAGAAACATTCCTCAACACAATTAAGGCAATTTATGACAAACCCATGGCCAGCATTATACTGAATGGGGAAAAGTTGGAGGCATTTCCATTGAAAACTGGCACCAGACAGTGATGCCCACTCTCACCACTGCTATTCAATATAGTCCTAGAAGTGTTAGCCAGAGCCATCAGGCAAGAAAAAGAAATTAAAGGGATACAAATGGGAAAGGAGGAAGTCAAACTATCCCTATTTTCAGATAACATGATTCTATATATAGGGGATCCAAAAGATTCCTCTAAGAGACCATTGGAACTCATAGAAGAGTTTGGTACAGTAGCAGGATACAAAGTCAATACACAGAAATCAACAGCCTTTGTATTCACAGACAATGCCGTGGCCAAGGAAGAACTTCTAAGATCAATCCCATTCACAATAGCCACAAAAACAATCAAGTACCTTGGAATATATTTAACCAAAGATGTCAAAGACCTCTATGATGAAAATTATAAAATATTAAAGAAAGAAATAGAAGAAGACACAAAAAATGGAAAAATCTGCCATGTTCATGGATTGGAAGAATCAATATCATCAAAATGTCCATTCTCCCAAAAGCAATTTACAGGTTCAATGCTATACCAATCAAAATACCAAAGTCATTCTTCACAGACCTAGAAAAAATGATGCTGAAATTCATATGGAGGAAAAGGAGACCTAGAGTAGCTAAAGCAATCCTTTACAATAAAAACAAAGCCGGAGGTGTCACAATTCCAGACTTCAACACATACTACAGGGCAGTTATAATCAAAACAGCTTGGTACTGGTACAAAAACAGATGGATAGACCAATGGAACAGAATAGAAACACTGGAGATCAATCCAAACATCTATGACCAACTCATATTCGATAAAGGACCTAAAACCAACCCCTGGAACAGGGACAGCCTCTTCAACAAATGGTGCTGGGAAAACTGGATGTCCACATGTTGAAGTATGAAGGAAGACCCCTACCTTACACCTTATACAAAAATCCACTCAACATGGATTAAAGATCTAAATCTATACCACGACATTATTAAATTAATCAAGAGCATAGGGGAAACCCTACAAGACATTGGCACAGGCAAAGAATTCCTAGAAAAGACCCCAGAGGCACAGGTAGCCACAGCCGAAATGAACAATTGGGATTACCTCAAATTGAGAAATTTCTTTACAGCAAAAGAAACAGTCAGGATAGTGAAGAGGCAACCGACAGAATGGGAGAAATTATTTGTAAACTACACAACTGATAAAGGATTAAAAACTAGAATCTATAAAATGATCAAGTAACTCCACAGCAACAAAACAAACAACCCAATAAAAAGATGGGCCAAGGACCTTAGCAGACATTTTTCAAAAGAGGAAACCCAAATGGCTAAGAGACACATGAAAAAGTGCTCAGGATCCCTAGCCATCAGGCAAATGCAAATCAAAACCACAATGAGGTTTCACCTTACCACGGTTAGAATGGCTCACATACAGAAATCAACCAACAACAGATGCTGGCGAGAATGTGGGGAAAAAGGGACACTAACCCACTGTTGGTGGGAATGCAAACTGGTAAAGCCACTGTGGAAAACAGTATGGAGATACCTCAAAAACCTGAATATAGACCTGCCAAATTCCACCATGGGAATTTACCCAAGGGAATGAAATCAGTAAACAAAAGGACAATCTGTACCTTCATGTTTATCGCAGCTCAATTCACAATAGCTAAGACATGGAAGCAACCTAAATGTCCAGCAAGCAAAGACTGGATAAAGAAATTGTGGGATATATTCACTATGGAATACTACAGGGCAGTAAAAAAGGATGAAATCCAGTCCTTAGCAACAAGATGGAGCAAGCTGGAAAACCTCATACTCAGTGAAATAACCCAGTCCCAAAGAGACAAACACCACATGTTCTCCCTGATCCAGGAGAATTAACACACAGCTAAAATGAAAGCTATAGAAGCAAAATAGTCACTTTCAGAACTAACGTCCTCAAGAACCCTTGACCTGATTGTCGAGAGACAGTTAACTATTGTTATTTTTTACTGTGTATACCCTTTTGGTTTTGTTTTGTCGTTTTTTTTTCTTTTTCCTCTGTTTTCTTTCTCTCTCTCTCTCTCTCATCTACTCTACCTCACACTACAGGCTGAACTCTATGTAACACAGAGTTAATTACATGTATTTTAAAGCAATTGGAAAAGGATACCAGTTAAAAACAAGGGAGAGGATAAGAGATGGAGGAGGTAGTCTAGAACCGTAAAACAGTATAGTTCTGCATACAGGCATACTTAGACTCACCTCTAAGGGTGTAGCCTAAGAACTAATCCTGGGGCTCCAAACCCATAAGAATCAGTGGTATAAACACCATCTTCACTGCTACAATGATCAACTTAAATGTTAAAGGCAACAAATAGACAGGTTCAAGTTTAAAAGGGACGACATAACTAACATCAAATACCCGGTAAAAATAACAGAATTAAAAAAAGGAAGGAGGGACCAACATGGCAAGCAGTCTGCACAGTAGATTCCTAGAATGACTTCCACTCTGACCTCAGAATCAGCCCTTAAGGCTTCCTGGTCGGGCTGAAAGGCCTGCAGGAGCATCTTGGGCATGGAAAGACAAGAGTCTGTGTGGCGGGGAGGGGGACCCTACATGGAGGATCTCTGCGAGACCTCAGAGGAAAGAAGGGTCAGCAAAGAAGGAGACACTCTTCTCTGAAGGGAGAGGAGGACACTCTCTTTGCTTATGGCCGTGTCCAAATACCGACGGAGTCTATGGTCACAAAAGGCCTCCATAGCCCTTGGAGCCAATGACAGGAGCCTCGGATGATCACTGACGTCATAAAAAAGAGTGTTAATTGTTAAAGGAACAACAGTAGTCACTGAGCACTTGTTCCCCATGTAGGACCTCTGTCCCTATTGAATTGCAATATAAGAATCGATTGTGAATTCTCTCCCTAAACTGTACTGTATATGTGTGTGTGGGCATGGGGGTAAATTGTTGAAATCTATGATTAGCAAAGAGTTGGTCCTCTGTATATAAAGTCATACTAAAAATGATCCATAATGAAGAAGGAGATAGGAGAGGGAATGGGAGGTGGGAAGGGAGCGGGTGAAGGGCATGGGGGATAGAACCACTGTATTCTTAAAGTTGTATCTACATAAAAATGCATTCATTAAATAAAAAGATGAAGATAAAACAAGAGATATGGAAGGCCACTGTGCAGGTCTGAAGCCCACAGGGAAATCACTGGGTGCCCTGGGAGTCTTCCCACACACACGCTGCTCCCTACCGGCTCCCACGGGGACCAGTGTCCGTATTTAATGGAAGGAGGCGAATGCTCACTTCAGCCAAACCTATAATCCACCACATTATTTATGAGATGCCCAGGATAGCTCCTAGGAAACTGGTGTGTGGGCTGAACAGGGGATAAAGCGCGGACCTTCTGAGATGCACCCTTCAAGTCAATCTATCACAGCACAATATATGTGACAATCAGGCTGCAGCAAAATAACCAAAAATGTGTCCCATGATTTCCCACGCCTGGTTGCAGCTCCCGCCCAGGGTCTGCTGGCAGCAGCATCTTCAGAACAGACCAGCCGAGGCTTCCGTTCATCGCCGTTCCATTCAGTGACTCTGTGCTGTAGCTGTATCTGTTTTCCTTTGGATTCACTTTAAGCTGTTAAATACTAATCAGTAAACGAGGTTTTGAGGGATACGTGGCAATGTTAAAATCCTCGACCAGAAGCCTAGAAGGCTCCTCAGAGATATTCCTTTGGAACTGACACAGTCGACATTTGCAGACATGCCTCCCTTGTTACTTTAAAGGGAAAAAGTACCAATTAACAATCAAATGCAGATATTACAGTGAATCAAAGTTGCAGAACAGAACGCACCAAATCTCTGAAGAAACAGTAGGATTCCCCAAACGCGGTTCTGTATTTCTCTTCCCAGGAAAACCAGGACAGGAAACGTGGATGGTGTGACCCTTCCTGCCAAAGGAGAGACTAACAGAGAAGCAGGAGTTTGGGGTGTGTGTGTGTGTGTGTGTGTGTGTTCGTATTTTTCAGAAAGTCTGCTCAAAAGGTGAGCACACACGGATGTAAACGGAGCTCTTTCCGTGCCGGTCAAAACACCTCTGTCCAATAACCTTTAATAGCATCTGTTCGGTTGAGACCAGACAGATTTGATTGTTGTGTCTGGGGATTCTGCCTGGAGAAGAGAGAGAGAAGCAAACAGAAGCTGCCCTATTGATTAATCCACCTCCTTCACGGCCAGAGTCTTTCCAGTTCACTGTGTTTCCCTCAAGTCTTGGGACAAGGGAAGAGGAACGAATGGACAAGCCACAGAAGGCGCTCCCAACACAGGTGGAGACGGGATGCAGAACTGCCCGAGGTTCTCCCTGTGCACCTGTCCTACGCCTAGCCATGGAGAGATTGGCTTCAATCTGGGATCGACGAGATACAGCTTCCCACTTCTCAAGAGAGCAAGCTAACAGCACAAACCTAAACAGGAGATAGTTTCCCAATTCAGTTTGCTCAAAGACGGTGCAGGAAAAAAACCACACTGGTCTTGTACAAATGGGCCACGAATCCGTTAACAAGCTGCCTTTCCACACATCCCTTCCATCAGTGATGTTTTAGCAATGTGACCCCCCTGAGGCCCGTGGACGTGGGTGATGAGAGCAATGCAATCAGCCTCTGCGTGTCTGGGATTACAGCTGCTTCTGTGGGCACGTGGACAGCGATGGAGAAGGAATTCTGATGCACACAATCAAAACCCACCCCCGGGAGGCCGCAGCTACAGCCACGTTCTCTAAAGCGGCCATGAATTTTTATTCCATCGTAAAATCACAACTCAAAATGTGTATAGCAATTGCAGAGGATGTTCTAAGTTTCTTAAGGGAAATAATATTGAAAGGATCTTTTAAAATGTGCAGTAAAATTTCACACACCTGTATGCTCAATTAAAAATGAGTCACAACACGAAATGGTAAAGACTATAATTTTTTACAAAATTCTCTTTGATCTAGTTCCAGCTATTCATCACAAAAACAACTCATATATTCAGTGAAAAACAGAAGAAATGTTCACACTAACTAAAAAATGTACCTGTTTTCTGCTTTAATACGGTATTATAGTTTGCATAGGGAATACTCAATTGTTTTGCCCTTACCTTCCACTGGAGTCTTTCAAGTGTGATAGGAAAAGCGAGAAAACTATCTCAGTATAACTTGAGTGCCTACATCCTTCCTAGCATCTGTTGAAGTGATACTAATAAAATTGTGATATACAAATACATTCATTATTTGATGTTGACAGCGTTGCTTCACGCGATGCAAACACATTTACAAGATGTAGGAATTAATTTTTTAACTGTCAAGGGCACTTATCATTTCCTTCGTACTTGAGGCAACATAGGAAAACCGCTGTGTCTACACAGACTGCTTGCCCACCCTGCACCTGCAGGGTAATTTTAAGAGTTAGTTTTCTTTAATTACAAATTTCACGGATGTGGCGACAGAGTCCTGTGCTCCTCAGATTCTCCTGGTCATGCAGCTGGGACTCGAGCCTGGGTGGGTGGCCCCCCGTCCTGTCCCCTCCCACCGTGCCCTATGGAGTCTGTGAACACGCGGGGATGGGAACTTGGAGGATTTCACCCCAAGATACTGGAGGAAAAGGAGATAGCAGCCGGCCCGTAGTGGATTGAAGGCTCCACACCCACACCCACCTGCAACCACAGACTAGAACCTTCTGTGGCAGTAGGAAGGCCTTCGTAGAAGGTCTACATCCTTCGTAAAAGGCACCCAGGGACACACGCGCATGGGGAGGCCACGTGACGTGGGCAGAGGCTGGGTGATGTGTCTGCAAGTGAGGAATGTCATGGCGGGCAGCCACCAGGAAGCAGGAGAGGCGTGGGACGGGTTCTCGCCCAGAGACTCCGGAAGTCGCCACCCGGCCCACACCTGGTTTTTGGATTTCTGTGCCCAGCACTGTGAAAGGCTGAACTGCTGTTGTTTAAGGCACCAGTCACTGGCCCCTCACTACGGCAGCCCCAGGAAACTGCATGCCTAATATGTGGATTTCAAAGTTCTTTCCGCACTGAAGTAAACTTATCTTTTAATTCAGATTTCCCATAAAATTTTTATTGAAACTGTGGGGAGCAACTCGGACTAGACTAGGTTACTGGAATTAAGACTTATTCTATGCATCTGCTCTCCCACAATATGGCGCTGGGAGAGGAGTAAACAACTTCTACACAGCTGCCTCCAGTTCAACCAATAACCTGCAGGAGCTGATCCTGCTCCTGATTGGAGGAGAGCAGCGTACTCTGCATGTGGGTAGCAGAGTTGGGATTGGTGGAAGAGGACTATAAAGGAGGAGAGAGACAACATGCACCAAGAATATCTAAGAGGAACATCCGGATAACATCTGAGCAGCCCCCGAGAGAGCCGGCCGGCGGTGTGCCGCTCCCCCACGGAAGTGGGGAAAGTGGCAGGGGGCACCGCCCTTCCACGGAGGTGGAAGGATCGGCAGCCAACCCGGGAAGGACCAGCAGCAAACCCGGGAAGGGCCAAGCAGACAAAAGAACAGCGCAGGGTCCTGTGTCGTTCCTCCACGAAGAGGGCGAGCGACAGAAACTTTTAAAGATTTATTTATTTACTTGAAAGACAGACTCACAGAGAGAGAGAGACAAAGAGAGAGACCTTCCATCTGATGGTTCACTGTCCAAATGGCCATAAAGGCCAAGGCTGTACCAGGTGGAAGCCAGGAGCCAGGTTTCTCCACATCTCCCATGTGGGTGGCAGGAGCCCAAGCACTTGGATCATCTGCTACTTTCCAAAGTACATTAGCATGGAGCTGGATAGGAAGTAGAGCAGCCAGGGCTCCACTATGGGATGCCAGCATCGCAGGCAGTGGCCTAACCCACGGTGCCACAATGCTGGTACCGCCACAGACTGTGAGAAATATCTTCATGTGTAGCTGTATGATGTTCCGTGGATCCTGAACTTCACCAGGCTTATTTACCTGGAAATCCAACATAGCAATGTCGCTACACAAGGATGTGATGCAAACATCCGGGCGGTACTTGGGCAAACCAGAAGAAGCTGTGCAGGCATCAGGCATTTTTATTGGTGAGGGTAAGGAGAGATCAAAGAGATGTGGATTAGACCAAGAACCTGATCCTTGAGAAGATGGATGAGATGTGTAAAGACGGAAGAAAAGAAAACCCGAGGTAAGGAAACCCACATGGACTGAGATGGAAAACCAAGGGGCCACTTGGAAAACACACACAGGGAAGAAATCCTGCAGTAGTAAGAGTCAAATGACTCATTTCTTATAATGTGTAACACTGGACCTGCAAAGACTTCAATAGCTTCCTAGGGCACCTGTAACAAATAACCATTAACTGGGTGACCCTAAAAGAGAGAAGTTTATTCTCTCCGTGCTGGAGGCCAGAACTCTAGAACTGGCAGGCCTGCACCCCGGAAGCTCTGGGGAGAGAAACGTCCTTGCCTCTCCCAGGGTCTGATGGTTCCCAGCCTTCCTCAACTGATGGCTGCACCCCACTAACCGCTGTCTCCATGGCCATAGCACCTGCTCATCCTCTCAAGTGTGCCCTGATCCTGTTCTTGAGAGGGTACATCCCCCCCAGGGAATAGAGCCGACCCACACATGCCACAATGATCCCATCTCAGGTCCCTTAAATTGGTTACAGACACACAGGCCCCTTCTCCAAGCAGATCCCCATCACAGCTTCCAAGGAGGTATGTTTTGGGAGACCAGCATTTGACCCAGTGCAATGCCCAAGTGTCTGAGGACAGATGGAGCTAAAACATAGGCAGGTGAGAGCAAGATTGACAACTTGGTGCACGTAAACCATTCCGGCCATCGTAACCGGACACGGAGAAGTAAGTCCTTACCCAAAAGGAACTGCTTTATGCTAGCAAAAAGAAGTGACTGCAATAAACACTTCAAACAAGGATCTCATGACCAGACAACAGACAAGAGCCTCACCATACATAAATACGCCCATAGACACACATACATATGCACATAGACACACATACATACACACATAGACACACATACATACACATATAGACACACATACATACACACATAGACACACATACATACACATATAGGCACACAAACATACGCACATAGGCACACATACATATGCACATAGACATATACACATATGCACAGACACACATGCATACACATATAGACACACATACATACACATATAGACACACAAACATACACACATAGACACACATACATACACATATAGACACACATACATACACATATAGACACACAAACATATGCACATAGACACGCATACATACACATATAGGCACACAAACATACGCACATAGGCACACATACATATGCACATAGACATACACACATATGCACAGACACACATACATACACATATAGACACACATACATACACATATAGACACACACACAAGACACACATACATACACATATAGACACACAAACATATGCACATAGACACACATACATACGCGCATAGACATACATACACACATACATACACATATAGACACACATACATATGCACACAGACACATACATACGCACATAGACACATATACATACGTACATAGACACACATATAGACACACATACATACGTGTGTTATACTGCATGATTCACTTTGATTTATATTTTCATTCGTTTTCTTTTTATTACCTCAGATTGCTTTTTTATCTCTTAATCTATTCACTTTTTGCACATCAAAATTTAGGAACTTTAAAATACTACTTCCTATTAGCGGCAGTTTAGAATCACTTTGATGGGAACTCGGCTCCTCTAAGAGCCAATGTCTTCTGCCAGCTATAATTCACCTGCACTTCAAGATTCTTAATTTGAAAAGCCAATAAAATTAGACACACTTCTGGATTTAATGCTCTTCAGTCATTTAAATCAGCAGAACACATGTAAGAGCCACCCCTAAAATAGGTGATCCCATATATGATGTAAAATTTGCTAAAGCAAATAATCAACTAAAAAACCCCATAAGCCTCCTTTGATTCAGATTCACGATCATTAATGAGACCTTGTTAATATTTCATGCACAGCCTCTTCCCATTTACTTAAAAATATTTCTGTAATGGAGATTGAAAAGCACGCGCCGCTCCTATGAGAAATGAAAAATTCAAATGTGTTTAGGAAAGATCTTCAGCTAAAATTCACATCAGGCTGCTTAAGCAATCCTGAAAGCACCTTCAGGCCTCTGCTCCACACAGGACTCAGGCACAGCCCCGTCTCCTGCTCAGAGTTTTCAGCACAGGCCAGGGCTGGACATCGCCACCAGAGCAACCATGACCCACGGAGAGGCCACGCAAGCCCACTGTGGGAGCACAGGGTGGTGAGAGAGAGCCTCCCACCCATCCACCCTGAAGACTCCCACCCATCCACCCTGCCACCTCCCACCCATCCACCCCACAGACTCTCCCACCCATCCACCCCACAGACTCCCCCACCCATCCACCCTGCAGACTCTCCCACCCATCCACCCCCCAGACTCCCACCCATCCACCCCACAGACTCCCACCCATCCACCCCACAGACTCCCACCCATCCACCCTGCAGACTCTCCCACCCATCCACCCCCCAGACTCCCACCCATCCACCCCACAGACTCCCACCCATCCACCCTGCCACCTCCCACCCATCCACCCTGCCACCTCCCACCAATCCACCCCACAGACTCCCACCCATCCACCCCACAGACTCTCCCACCCATCCACCCCACAGACTCCCACCCATCCACTCCGCAGACTCTCCCACCCATCCACCCTGCCATCTCCCACCCATCCACCCCACAGACTCCCACCCATCCACCCCCCAGACTCCCACCCATCCACCCCACAGACTCCCACCCATCCACCCTGCAGACTCTCCCACCCATCCACCCCACAGACTCTCCCACCCATCCACCCCACAGACTCCCACCCATCCACCCCACAGACTCCCACCCATCCACCCCGCAGACTCCCACCCATCCACCCCACAGACTCCCACCCATGCACCCCGCAGACTCCCACCCATCCACCCCACAGACTCCCACCCATGCACCCCGCAGACTCCCACCCATCCACCCCACAGACTCCCCCACCCATCCACTCCACAGACTCTCCCACCCATCCACCCCGCAGACTCCCACCCATCCACCCCACAGACTCCCACCCATGCACCCCGCAGACTCCCACCCATCCACCCCACAGACTCCCACCCATGCACCCCGCAGACTCCCACCCATCCACCCCGCCGATGATCAGACAAGAAATAAACCAGAAGCCGCAGGGCCACTGAGCTCCCGTGGGGCAGCACTGCCAGTCAAATCTACTCGGGGTGCCCATCCTGCCGTCCCAAGTAAGCTGCACAACCACAGGCTCTCCACACCCCTTGCTTTGCAAAATGCCGAACGTGTTGCTGTTCCGTCGTGTTGTTTCTCCAAACGCAACAGTTCAACATGCGTGTTGTGTGTGTAGCTGCGTGTGACGAGGTGAATGGCATACGTCCTGAAATATTGCCGCAGATTACACAGACTCTACTGCAACACTCAGCGAGTCCCTGGGAGTCCCCAGGCTGAGGCTCATTAGTGCGACGCTGGGGAACGAAAGGTTTTTATAAGACCAGGAAGTCGACTCCAAACGTGGGAAGCTTGCTTACAAATCAAGGTGCTTCTACAGGAACATCCGTGATTCTACAAGGCTTTTGACTCTGCCCCAACTGAGCGACTGATTTTCTCTGACTTGCAGTATTTCTATCTGAATGTAGTAAACTAATTGTATCATTTTAAACTGTTAGTTGTTTTCCCACCAAATAGTCAAAGAACAAATAAATTCAAAATGGAAAATATAAGCACCTGTTGAATAACTTTATTTAAAATCTGACTTAAAATAATTTTTAAAAATGATTCCAGGGGACAGTGCCATGGCTCACTTGGTTAATCCTCCACCTGTGGCACTGGCATCCCATATGGGCGCCGGTTCTAGTCCCGGTTGCCCCTCTTCCAGGCCAGCTCTCTGCTGTGGCCCGGGAGTGCAGTGGAGGATGGCCCAGGTGCTTGGGCCCTGCACCCCATGGGAGACCAGGAGAAGCACCTTGCTCCTGGCTTCGGATCAGTGTAGCTCTAGCTGTGGCGGCCGTTTGGGAGGTGAACCAATAGAAGGAAGATCTCTCTCTCTCTCTCTCTCTCTCACTGTCTAACTCTATCTGTCAAATAAATAAATTTAAAAAATGATTCCAAAGCACATTTCCCCTCATCTGTCAAACATCTGGTGCATTTCCAACACACAATCAGAATTACACGGCGGGTCAAGTCCACGCCCACTTACAGTAGCATCCGTTTAGGAAAACGGTCTCCCTAAATCACTATATTTTTTGTAAGTTTCAAAATAATTCGGAGGGCTAGCACTGTGGCACCATGGGTTAAACTGCCCTCTACCGCTCCAGCATCCCATATGGGAGCCAACTGCTCCACTTCTGATCCAGCTTCCTGCCCATGAGCCTGGGAAAGCAGCAGAAGATGGCCCAAGTCCTCAGGCCCCTGCCCCACATGGAGACCTGGAAGAAATTCCCGGCTCCTGGCTTTGGCCTGGCCCAGACCCAGCTGATGTAGCTCTTTAGGGAGTGAATCCGTGGATGGAATATCTCTCTGTCTCTCTGTCTGTCTCTGTCTCTGTCTCTCTCTGTCTTCCTCTCTCTACTAAATAAATAAGTCTTTAAAATAATCCTACATACTCAAATAACATTTAACATGAAGAAAATATAAATTTAAAACATCTAAATACAAGACTAAAATATTCCTATTTCTCTAAGTAAATTCTAAAGCTAAATCATTCAAATGTAAGAGGAAGTTAATAACTCTCCAGGAATGTACACATAAAACCTCCCACTGCTTCCCTTCCACATCTCATTGACCACTCAAAGCACCCGTGACACATCATGTCGCAGTTTCCTGCAGTGGGCACGTTGGCCTGACTGCCAGCCACATCACCCGGGCTGCACAGCCCATCTACCCCTTCTCTCCTCCTTTTCTCAGGGTGTTTGCGATATTTCTCTTCCTAATAATGTCTTTTCCCCATCTTCTTGATGCCTCTCCAGGGCAAAACCATCAAGGTACACATTTCCAGGTCTATAACCAGGTGTCTACAAACAACCAGCCTCTTTTATCTCAGCATCAAGTATTTTCAGCATTGTAATCGAATTTCCGTTAAAACACCCCCAACTTAGTACATCCGACATCTACTGGCAGGCCTTCCAAACTGCTTCATTCTCCAGGATTTCCTCTCTTGCTCTGCAGGACACATAATGCAATCCTGCCTCGGTGGCCACTGGAGAACCCTCGCTGTCCCGAGCTACGTCTGCCTCCCTCTGCAGAGTCCCAGCTTCCTCTCCCTTTCCACTGCCACCTCTCGTCCCCCTGCGAGGCTCAAGCTCAGGCCTTAACTGAGTATTTCTAAAACCGCCTTGACTTTCCTACTGATCTCTCCCATATCACATCCTCCCGTTCTCCTTTACTGCCGCACCTCTGCACCCTGAGTGGAGTGTGAAGAAGAGGGGAGAATGACTCCTGGGCTGACCACAGCCCACTCCCTGACGCATCCCTGTGCCCAACGCCTGCACCCTGCCATGCTGCCACCGGGCCCATGAGAAAGGCTGAAGGGGATGATGGGAGGCAAGGCCAAGGCGAAGGATGAAACTGAGAAAACCTGGAGTGCTGCCTGCTAAGCCAGCTCCTGCAAAGCCAGAACCCACACGGCTGCTGCACAAAAGGGAGAGGAGATACCCAGGGAAGTGGGAGAGGCTGGCATCAGCAGGTGGGACCAGCCCTGCCGAAGACAGAGGTGCCGTAAAGGACCAGGCTCAGGGAACGCTGAGTGGAGCTGTGTGTTCTTGATGACTGCGCACTTCTGGGGACTGCACAGTCAGAAAAACTTTTTATCAAGTTTTATAAAAATGCAGAATTTTGCTTTATTTTATAAGCTAGGTACTAGCACAGTAGACAGCTCATTCTTGTTCTGGGGGAAGGGGCGCAGGTCACTAACAGAATGGCTCCAAGGCTGGACTGATGGGGGGAAAACACCCTGCCCTTGTAGATGCCAGAGACCTCCTCTGGGGTCCCAGGAACCCAGTGATGAGCAAAAGATAAATTCAATTTTATGCCCTCTGTCTCCTGTCTGCCTTCAGCATGGGCCTCACTCCCTCAATCAGGAGACCTGCTGGGAGCTGAGCCCCCTCCTTCCTCTAATTCTGCCCAGCACAGCAGGCCATCTGGCTTCACGGTGACACTCTGGAGATGTGTCCCTTGGAACAGCAACGCCCCCTTTCTGGATCGCAGATCATCAGATCCATCGCTCTGCCATCTCATCTCATCTCCAGAAAGCCGGGCTCGGCCTGGGAAGAGTCGTTAAGCAACACGCTAACCGTGAAACGTCCACCCTCGCTCTGCACGCCCCATGTGCAGGGCATCACATGACCACTTCTCTGGGTTTTAGAGTGGCTTTGCGATTGCAGGAATGTTGTTGGATTCTGTGAATGACTGTCCTGCCTGAAATACCATAACTGTGTATGAAGAGAATCGTTAGTAAAGTGCATTTGGTTTGGCTTGGGGGAAAGAAAAGAACTGCACATGTTAACAGTCAAGAGCACACGTCCTCAGCAGTCCAGGCACATTGAATCGTGATTGGCCAAACACAAGCTTTGTAGCCACGCCCACTACCATGCTTTCTGTACATCACTGAACTTCTTACATGGGTAGGAACTGAAGAATGGTCCCTGGCTACTGTAGGTGGCTTTTGCAGCCCAGGGGTTGGACAGTGAGAAGGCTACCTTCTCAGATTCCTCTACCGCTGGACCAAGGCTGTTCTTTAGCTTCCGCCAGGCCAGCACCACCAGAGGGTTTAGAAGGTGGACGTGGTGGGGTCCACCTGCTGCGGTTTCTGCTCTTTGCCTGGGTGAGTCTACACAGATGCTTGCTTCCTCTCCAGCCCAAAGAGCCCCTGAGCCGTCACTGGCTTCCTGGTGTGGAGTCGAGGGGACGGACGTTCCCAGTGGGCAGGAGGTCGCAGAGCTCAGCAGCAGTGGCAGAAGCTTGTGGCTGTGGCGGGAGGCATCCTGCTGCAGGCTGACGCCCGACCTGCCTCGGTAGCTCGGTTCTGTGCTGTGGTTTCAAGGGTATTTCTGAACTTTCAGCTTAGGGACACCAACAATTATTCCCCTGCACTAAATTATACACCACATAAAGGCTATGGGGGATTCATCCCACGCAGCCAGATCCTGAGTGATACCCACACCACACCCTCTTTCACCATCAGTGAGCTCCAACTGACTCTCGCAATCCAGGTCAGAGTGCACTGCCTATGAGCAACGCACTTACACTTTTTTTTAGTTAAATAATTGCTTTCTTCCCAATAGTACGGTATACACATGTGAACAGTGTTATATGAGTAATATTAGCATATGAATATGCTCTCCCCTATTTGAGGACAGGGACAATGCTTTCTGCGTTTGGGTTCTCTGTGCTTCTCCGTGTTTGGCGTTTCCAGAATACACTGACTCGAGACCTGGCCCCTCCAGTTCATATGAACAGTGTCAACGTGGGAAAGAAGGGCTACAAATTCAAAGGTGGAGATGCTAGCTCTAGATGGGAGCTGGACGGAGGATACAGGGACATGGACTTGAGCTTAAAAAGTGGATGAGATGGGATCTTGTTCAGAGGCATGCTTTGAGATTGGGTGTGAGAGAGTTTAATGGGGTTGGGAAATGCAGAAAAACCAAGCAGATTAGGAAAAAAAAAAGCCCTGGATGGAAGGCTTGACTGCTCAGAAGTACAGGTAGGTCGTGGGAGCTGATGCAACCTGATTGGAGCAGCCTGATGCCAGTCAAGACTAAGGACCACCTCCGTCCAGGTGGGAGGAAGTCCTGGGAGGCTTGGGAGAAAGAAGTGTTTTCCAGAGTTCAGAGAATGGAAAGGGATCTCAACATAGCTGTCTTTCTTGGGTTGACTGCCTTAAGAAAAAAACACTAAAAATTCCAGAGAAGCAAACCCAGAAGCTCAACATCTGTATCACAAAACCACCTCCCCCTCCACCACTGGGAGGCAGAGCTCTCTGGACTCAGCCCAGGGCCTTTGCTCCTATCAAGCTGTCACTGGGGCTGTCATGAGAAGGACCTCGCAGCCTGCTCATTACCCAACCCCACGACGTGCACTCCTAACAGGCTAAAGGGAAAGAGCTTAGCAAAGTGGAATGTTGTAGGCTGTTCACCCAGCTTCCATCGACCAAAATAACGCACCCTACAATACGGAAGGCACGGAAGCCTGGCCCTGGGCCCCTGGGCCCCCGGAGCACGCTGTCACCACGCCGCTGCTTCACTCACCCTCCCCGCGTAGTGCATGACGGTGAACGCCGTGCCGGGGTCCTTGAGGGCAACGTTGCCGTTCCCGTCCTTCGTGGGGGAGTACACTGCGTGCGTGCTGGCCGAGTCCAGCAGGCTCTGCAGCCTTTTGGGCAGGTTTGATTCCATCGACCAAATCGTTTGACTCTCTTCGTCCAACAAGGACAGAAATCCAGAGGGCTTCTGAAAGTTAAGAAGAGACAGAGGTTTTCTTCCATGACGTAACTTGCTAATATTGCTGGGGTACACCCATGTTCATTTATTTATTATTATGCGATACTCAGATTATTATGTGATACTCAGAAAATCAACTGGTCTTTGCTTTTAATGCACTTCTAGTTTTCTCGCTGTTGTATTCTGACCACCCAGCACAGAGGTGCTGAGCAGCATTTGCTGAATAGCTGAATAAACACACAAGTGAAAAATGTATTTTAGTGTTGTTACAACACCGGAGTAATTTAAAAAGTATACTCTCATCTTAACAAGCAGAATACAATTTTAGTCTACTTGAAAACCCTAATTTTTTCCTACCCTAAATTCATATGGGACAAGAACCATCAAACAAAAAAACCCACAATGATATCCAGTCACCAAAATTGTGGTAAAATCCCACTGAGAAGGGCAAGTGTTTCTCTAACATTTATTTCCAACAAAGACTGACATTCAGACGGCTGCTGAAAGTTAAGAAGAGGGAGCTTTTCTTCTATTACTTACTTTTTATTTTTTGTTCATGTATGCGCATGTTCATTTATATTTTAGTATATTCATGTAGAGACTCAGAAAATGAATCAGTCTTTGCTTTTAATACCTTCTATTTTTACTCACGGCCGTGTGTGTGTGAGCTGCAAGCAACAATTTAAAATTAATCTCATTTGAAATAAAATGCTGCCTAACAATGTGACAGTCTGATACTTCTTTCTCTCATATAGAACACTGTGAGAAGAATTTTCGTAGTGTCATTTTTGGTGACTAGAAGGCCATTTCCTTGTATCTTAAATGCTCTGGTTGTCTTAAGGCTTTTTGAGTCTCTTTGCTAATAGGAAGAAAAATCTGAAGACTGTATTCAGTGTTCAGAAGGCTGTAGGAGTTGCCAGCACAGGGAGTGGATGTGGGAAAGAACCGGCTTAGTGCCAACCAGGAGAAAGAACCACCATGGTGGGGGCTGGCAGGCAGAGGGCAGTGTTTGGAGATGAGCCCTCCCCCCAGACCCACATGGGGAGGGATTGGTTCCAGGAAGCCTCAAGGGCACCAAAATCCTCCAATGCTCCAGTCCCTTCTATAACTTGGGGGAGAGCTTGCCTACAACCCTTGCAGTCCTCTACCCTCTCTGTAGATTGCTTCTGATATCTAATACAAAGTGAGCGCCATGTACGGAGTGGTTATCTGCATTGCTTAGGGAATGAGAACAGGAAGGAGACACGTGTACATGTCCAGAACAGATGCAATTTTCTTTAGACGGCTTTGTTCTGAGGTTGGTTGATCCCGCAGATGTGGAAGCTGCAGCTACAGTCCGCTGTCTGGCGATGAGGATGGCACTTCCGGCCTGAGAAACCCAAGGTCTGGCTGGGAAGAGCGGGAGGAAGGATGGGTGGGGTGGAGAGCAGCATGAGACAGCTCTGCCAGATCAGCTCACCCACTTCACGCCAAGACACCCACAGCTGGAGAGACTGCTGTCGCTAACACAGAAGGGAGGCTCCACGGGAGGAAAGTTGGAGAAGAAAGCGGGAGGCTGAGTGTGTTAGACCAACAGGCAGCTCCGTATGGCTGAGATCAGCCCGGGACCCAGGCAGAGTCCCCGCGAAGAGCTCAGAGGCGAGGTCCAGGTCTCCACAACTGGTGGGGAGTGGTCCCAAAGCAGAGAGGCTGTGCCAGGAGCCTGCCAAGGACTGGTCATGTACGAGGTGCTTCAAAAAGCAACCATTGTTTATTTCCCTTTTTTTTAACAGGCAGAGTGGACAGTGAGAGAGACAGAGAGAAAGGTCTTCCTTTGCCGTTGGTTCACCCTCCAGTGGCCGCCGCGGCCGGCACACCGCGCTGATCCAAAGGCAGGAGCCAGGTACTTCTCCTGGTCTCCCATGGGGTGCAGGGCCCAAGCACTTGGGCCATCCTCCACTGCACTCCCGGGCCACAGCAGAGAGCTGGCCTGGAAGGGGGGCAACCGGGACAGAATCCGGCGCCCCGACCGGGACTAGAACCCGGTGTGCCGGCGCTGCAGGTGGAGGATTAGTCTAGTGAGCCACGGCGCAGGCTGTTTATTTCCCTTTATAGCAATGGATTTGCTCGAGAGTAAGTACACTGTTGACACTATAGTCGCAGGCCATTCCAGCATCCATGGCCCTGTGTGTCCTGTCATGTCAAGTCTTCTCCACATGCCGTTACTCAGTCACATACATGCACACACAAGCACACACACACACATGCGCACGCACATCCAGCAGGTGGAACAGGACGCACCAGCTGCTCCAAGGCCGTCTACAGTGCATTTGCACCCTGGGGGCTGTGACACAGCTCCTCTTTGGGGCCGAGGGTGCTTACTTGTTGGTAAGGTCTGTCATGGGTATTTCAGAGTTTCACAGATTGGGCCCCAATGTAATACAAGAGAAGAGGCCAAAGACTGCTAAATCACGCTGCCCGAGAAACCAAGCTGATATGCTTCCAGGAAGAGGCACTGGTTTCTAGCAAGATATTTGTAAGCATCATAATTTGTACTGTCTCCAAATGTTTAAGAAATCTGTGTGTGGGCGGCTGTTTGGTACAGAGCTGAGACACCCCGTAGGATGCTCGCACCTCATACTGTTTCCAGCCCAAGCTCCTGACTCCAACTTCCTGCTAATGCAGATCCCAGGAGGGACCAAGCGACGGCTCAAGTACTGGTGTCCCTGACTCCCACACACAAGACGTGCACTGAGCTCCTGGCTCCTGGCTGTAGCCTGGCATAGTCCATTTATGGCAGGCATTCAGAGAGAGACGGAAGACAGGAGCATGCCCTCTGTCTCTCTGTGTCTTTCTCTCTCTGCCTCTCAAAATATTAAACAAACCAATAATTTTAAAAACCCTTTTGTGTTATGTTTGCTAGATGTTTGAATTAAAGCCATGACAGAATGGTGGGGACCAGTCTTCTAGACTTTGGAAACCTGTGGAAATGTCTGAAGAAGAAAATAGAACAGGGGGAAATAAATCATAAGAAAAAAATTAGCGGCCTTCAGTTTCTTCAATAGTCAAGGCTCAGGAGAGACTGAATTGTGGTGCTGTGAGTGGAATGTTATTATAAGCAGTTTCACCTCAACAGCAAAAGGCATCAACAAGCCACAGAAGCCAACAAAACAGAATATACATCAGGGGAGTGTGGCAAGAACCTGAGTGAGTAGCTTCCTTCAAGGACATAAAATAAATACATAATCCCTCAAATGCAACCATGGCCCTTGCAAATCTTACAAATGTTGGTGAAGAGTAGTGGGTTAGGATTTCTAGAAAAGAAACAGTAAGTTTGCTCTGTATTATAGAGAAAACGCTTGCCTGGTAGACAGACCTCCATGTTTATAGATTAAAAAAAAAAAAAAACAGAGCAGGGTTCACCCCTTGCTTTGTGTGTTGCTCACCAATTTTAATGGGTGTCAAAGAAAGGGAGCCAGAAATGTCCACCTTCTTTTCAACTCACTGGGACGAGGGTCCCACTGTTAAAGTAACTGTTCCAAGGATGAAACCCCAAGCATGATAAGCGGTGTAAGGTCCAACAGTCCAGGACAGAACAGTGAGCTCGAACGAGGGTGGTGGAAGCCCAAGACTTCCCACTGACCGCTGAGTACACGCTGTGTCAGTGGAAGGCATTTCAGACCTTCAAGAGAGGAATGTTGTGCCATGTACGTCCTGACGACGGACGGCTGTCTGCAAAAAGAGGGCTTCTTCAGTGATGAATGTGCCACTGACAAGTTGCTACCAGGAACCGAAGTACAGAGCAGACACAGAATGCTGCACCTGAGAAATCTACCTCCATAGAAACAGAGAGCAGAAAGTGAAACACGGTGCCCTCTCAACAGCTGAATGCTGGTTTCAGATGCAAGTGTCTGGAGATATGGGAAAATCCATAGGCTGTCTTCCCACGTCGATAAAGAGGGACGGCTGTTTTACGATGGGTTTTTATCTGACAGAGATATTACGGCAAAGTTTTACATTGCAGAGTCGAAACAATGAGCGCACAAACAGCTGATGGGCAAAGACTCTTCATTTTAAATAGTATCTAAGCACGTAGATATCTTGCTGTCAATTTTTCCAAATCTAAATTTTATAAACTTTGAAGATCAATGAAAACAGGTAACTATAAATTTGTTTTATGGTATTCACCTTAGGTATTTATTTTACCACAGAATGGATTTTATACTTCGGGCACTCGTAACTGCTAGCAGAATTTCAGCCATGTTGGATAAACAATGTTGAGTTTTTTTTATATCAAATTAGCGAGATGCTTCTTGTCCCTTCAATGAACTGATGATTCTTCATAGACCCCTTTAGAACAAGACAGCTGAGCTTCTCAACAGATTTTAAAAGTTTACAATGTGTCACAGAATCTCATACATATCTTAGAAACAGGCCTCCTGAAAGAAAATGCTTTGTCTCCAGTATATTTAAATGCATGTATCCTGTTAAGTATCTAATTATATTATATGAATACCTGGAAAAAAAAATCCAGAACTCCAGTCTGGTTCCCAGGGGAATATGTGGTTTCCATGGCAACTCCCTCTTGTACACATTCTGTTTGCTCGTGTAGAAAAAGCACTTCGGTGACATACTGGTGCATCTTCTCGTTGGTCATGTTGACACAGAGCTACAGTGGGGAGAGAGACAGCAGTTCACAGGATGGCAAGGCAGCCCAGACCCACGCGTTCAACGACACAGCTTCATGGGGGGACGTCCACAGCCATCAGCCCATCGAGACACAGCGCCTGGGAGCCTGAGAACTCAGAGTTCCACGCGCTACGGCTGCATTTCATGTTCTCTGATCAATTTAAAACGAACAGGCTACAAGCAACACAAAGGGTGATCGCAGCATTAAGTTGCAAATGTTGTGTCTCAAATAGATTTGCGCCTTTAAAAATCACTCCAAGAGGAAGAGCTGTGTGTCCTCCCAGCAGCAAGTGATGGCCAAAGCCGGGCTGCCCTAGGATCGCAGAGACAAGAGGAACACTGCTCGCACTGCGCACTCCCGGTTGCCGGGCAGGCTCCTGGAATGAACGTGGGGCTTCCCTGAGCACTCATGACCAAACGTCATTTATTTATGTATTTATCTACCTATTTTTGCACAAACACAAACACTTTTCTTTATCAGAAAGGTTTTTTTTTGCAATTTTTTTTTCTTTTTCAAAAGACAAAAAAAAATCCTTTTTTCTTGCAAAAATGTTTTCCTATAACCCTTCAGCTGCTAATGGTTCCTCTTCCCACAAGGACAGACCCATCACCAGCAAATCAAGATGTTATTTCTGAATTGTCAAGTCTTAATTTCTTAATCTTAAATAATGAAATTTTCTTCACCTTCAACTATTATTTTTAAATAAACACAAGTTAAAGCCAACCAAAATAAGATCTTATTTACCCTCTAGGTTTCTCTCTCACTTTTCTGATTCCTTTTATATCAGAAAAAAAAAACACTAAGAAATCCTCATCTGTGCTTACTCTCCCTCATCCCTCTCCACTGCCCCTGGAATCAGGCTCCTAAAACGTTTGCTCCACGACTTCACCCGAGATGCCTTCTGGCAGCCGCTGGAAAGGTGCCCTTCTCGCGTGTTCACTTTTCTGACAGTGCTGGTTCCTCTGCGTTCCTGGGTCACGTCCTCACCCGGATGCCCGCCCCGCTGGCCTCTGTCGCCCTCCACCCACCAGCCCTCTCCACCTGCAGTGTGCACAGCTCACCCTGCAGCCCTAGCTCTGCTCGCTGCACCCACTGCTTTGGGGAGCTCATCCAGTCTCAGCACCTGGTGCTCCTCAGCCACGCCCTGAGCCCCCGTGCCCACCACGCAGCACCCAGACACCGGCGAGGATGCCGAGAGCTCAGGACCTCGCTCCAAGTACTGACGGACGAGCACGCGTGCACAGAGGAAAGCAACTGATAGAACGTTTCCACGGAAATTAGAGCTCATCTGTGTAGGGAAGGACATCGAGGATTATTTTTAACACGAAACATCCTGTATTCATATAATGAAAATGCCAGAGCCTGTGTAAAGAACACTCGTCTGGAATAACTAGTCCCAGTGGAAAGAAAGAGCCTTCCCCGTGCCTGGGGTCGGCTCTCGCGCACAGGAGCTCCTCTGAGGCATTTGAGAGCCCGTCTCCCGGGAGCGCCTGTCTCCTCTGTGCCCATGTGGCCACATCCCTGAAGTCCCAGCTGCCACGTGACCCCCGTCAGGGAAGGTTTGGTGCTCGGATGGGGCTCTGCCCCTGCCATGGAGTGTGGCTGTTGACGCACTGCCAAATTCCTGCACACGGAAGGAAGCTGGTGTTTCCTCACAGGTCCAGCTACTCAGGAGGAGGGAAGAGTACGGGAGTCTTGGGATGGAGACGTCTCAGACACAGAGATTCCAGGAAAGACACAAACCCCACCAGAGCGCAGCACGCTGGTCTGTTGTGAGACGGGGGTGACTTGCTTTAGACTTCCCTTCCTTGTCCTCACCAGGGCTGGCCCCTTGTGAGGCCAGGATCGCGTGAGTAGGTGTAGACGGCTCAAACCCCGTCAAAAACAGGGTGAGCAGTGTGTGAGATGATGGCAGGCCTGCAGTAGCCTCTCTGTTCTGGTGATTAACATAGAGACCTCTTTCATTACTGAGATAATAGGCGGAGAACAATAGTACAGTGAAAATATACCAAATAAAACAGCAGTTGATGCATTTTGTTGAAGATGGGATTAAAAGACGGGCTTATTTTGGAACAAAGTTTTGAAGTTCAAGCATAAAAGGAATTTCAAAAAGCATATGGAAAATACATATTATGAAAAAACTACATATAGATTTCAAAATGTTTTCATAATAAACATTTTTCATAGTGTGCATTTTCCCAGGCCCTTCTGGAATATCCCTTAAATACTAAAAATAAAAATCTAAGTATCATTTATTGGTGCAAGTGTTTGTGGCAGGTTAACCACTGCCACATCTGTCACCACTTGGGATGCCGGCACCCATATCAGAGTGCATGGGTTCCAGTCTGCACCCCACATCTGATCCAGCTTCCTGAAAGGCAACGGGTGATGGCTCAGGTTACTGGGTCCCCCCAGTACATGTGAGAGACATGGATTGACCTCCAATCTCCCATGCCACATTTGGCTATTGGCAAGCATTTGGGAAGTGAACCCGTGGATGAGCGCTCTGTGTCTCTGCCTTTCAAATTGATCAATAATCAATAATCAATAATTAATAATAATTAATAATTATTTTATACTGACACCCAAACAATAACAAGGATTCTTAGCTCCAGGTCAAAAGCTGATGGCCTAAGCCTACTGCTACTTCTCATTGCTTTTCCAGCATCTATGACTTCCCAGTAAAACGCAGTTTCTGTAAATCCAGAGGTAGCTAACTTCTGTAGCCTAAGTCACCCTCATGTGTCCACCACACAGCCAGACCTCAGCTAAAATCACACTGGCGCCTGGCCGTGCTGCTTCAGAGCCGTTTTAAAACCTGAAACACTGGCAATTTGTTTAAAGTCAGAATCTCTCTTTGAGTCACGTTCCTCTCCCTCCACTCCACCTGTGATCCCTGGATTTCTAGAATTTTCACCCTTCTAATTTCTTTGGCTAGTAATTAATGAGAATCGTTCCTCTCTGTTCCTCAACAGCTAGATGTCAGGAGATGTATATAAAGCTGTAAAACCTTATTTAAATTTTTCTTATAAGCACACTTCCAGTGATCAATTTATGAACGAAAAACACAGTCACTTTAGATAAGAATATATCATAGAAGACACTAAACATACGTGTTGCTCTTAAGGCAAACACAATTCAATATCGACACAAACCAATATTTTCTATTACAGTTGGCAAAGAGAGGGAAGGCCGTCAGTATTTAAGTGTCACACGAGCAGTTCTGTCTTCCCTCTCACGGTGTGGCCTGGCACGCCCGTTCCCACGAGTTACTCCATCAGAAGTAAGCGATGTCACTGGACCCAGATCCTCACGCTTACTTCCACGCTATCTTATCCTCCAGCAGGAAATCCATTTATCTTACTCCACAGCCTATAAACTGTGTCTGTCTGAGCCTACAGCACCAGATCAATCCATGTTTATCACATCCTAGAGCATAAAAATCTGTGTTCATCTTATCCTACAGCGTATAAATCCAAGCCTTCCATATCCTACAGCATATGCATCTATGTTCATCACATTCTACAGCACACACACCCACGTCTGTCATACCCACCAGCACAGACATCTGTAACTGGCTTATTTGAAGGCATGTTTATCTTCTCCTACAGCACATAAATATATGTTTATCCTCTGCCATCTAAATCATTGTTCATCCTATCCTACAGCTTATAAACCTGTATCATATCCTACAGCATATGCATCTATGTTTCTGTTATCCTATGGTATAGATATCTACATTTGTCTCACTCTACAACATCATAAATCCATGTTTATCACCCCCTATTGCATGTCAATGTATGTGTATCATCCCCTACATCATTTAGATCTTTGTTTACCTTACCCTACAGCACATAAATCTGCTTGTCTACAACTATAACCTGTGTGTATCATATCCCACAGCCTGTAAATTCGCATTTATCATACCCCATAGCATGCAAACCTTTATCATACCCCACACGACCTTACTCTTCCTGTATCCTGTACCATATACATCTACGTATACTGTAACCCAACAGCAGACAAGTATTTTTCTTACCCTACAGCGTACAAATCTACGCACATCTCGTTCTACAGCATATGCATCTGCACCCATCATATCCTCAGCATAGAAATCGTGTGTAACTTATCCCAGAGGATGCATATCTGTGTGTATCATATCCTACAGGATATAAATATGTGTGCATCTTATCCTACAACATATAAATCTATGTAATCTATGGGCTATGGATGTATATATCCCGGATATCCTATGGGATGCGTATCTGTGTGTAACATATCCTACAGGATACAAATATGTGTGCATCTTATCCTACAACATATAAATCTGTGTGTAACTTACCCTCTAGGATATAAATGTGTTTTTATCCCATAGCATATGCATCTAACTCATCCAACAGGATACACATCTGTGTGCGTACCTTAATCTACAGGACATAAATATGTGTGTATCTTTTCCTACTGCAATTGTGTTACCTAGCAATGGTTTGAAAGATAAACTTTTTCCCTTCAAAACTATGTGGTATCTGTCCACAATAATATCACTACTGTTCAAGTAATACGATTACTTGGCACTTCAATCAATCCTCAATATAACAGAAATAAAGATTGTTGTTAGGAAAAATTGAAATATTTTAAATTATTTCGCTTTGCTTCAAAAACAGTTTTTTTTTTTTAATTTGTTTGAAAAACAGAGTTAGAGAAGCAAGAGTGAGAGGCAGAGAGAAAGTCTTCCATCTGCTGGTTCACTCCTCAAATGCCACAATGGCCAGAGCTGGGCTGATCTGAAGCCAGGAGCCAGGAGCCTCTTCCAGGTCTCCCACATGGGTGCAGGGGCCCAAGGGCTTGGGCCATCTTCTACTGCTTTCCCAGGTCATAGCAGAGAGCTGGATCAGAAGAGGAGCAGCTGGGACTCGAACCGGTGCCCATATGGGATGCCAGCACTGTAGGCGGCGGCTTTACCTGCTACGCCACAGCACCACAACCAGTATTTCTATGTGTTCCCTCCATCTAATAATTTACTGAACTCCCTTATCACTAGGCAACTTTGTGACTCATGAATAGCAAATGCTATAAAGTTATTAAGACAGGTGAATACTTACAGCAAACCGACAGGACATAAATGACCTCTTTTCATGGAAGGGAACTATCGGGAAGTTTCTGATCCCGGGACCTGTACATTGTAACTCTGCCCATTGCTGAGTCCCTCGAGAAAACACACAGAGATCTGGCCTTCGGGAGTGAGATCAGAGGTAGCAAGGGCAGTGTCCATGAGTGCAGTGTATTTGAAGGAACAGACTGGTCAAGCCATGGAGAGCAAGGTGCTGTCCGTTACACATGAAACAGCCAAGGGCAAAGCAGGCTCACCCAGGATGCCAGAGAAACAGCCGTGACTGATTCTCCTTCTGAGACCCTCTGACGGGAAGTACGCGGGGGGACGTGCATGCCCCCAACACATGAATAGAACGGGCCCCGCATCTCGCACCGCAGGTGGTCTGCATCTCTGCCTGACCGAGACCCCCAGCCTGGACTGTCGGGCCAACCACCTGGGGCCCGATGTGCCTGCTCGGAGCCCTTCCATAACAGAACACAGCTGTGGTAGACGTTTCCTTGAGTATCTTACTAGACGGAACACTGGCTTCCCTGGGTTGATTCCCTGGGTTCATCAAGACGGTGACACTGGGCACGAAGGCAGAGGAGGCCACCCGGAGTGGGAGACCGCGGAGGGCCAGGTGCCCCATGCCCCCTCCCGTCCCAGGAGGTTCTGAAGATCTGGCCCCCGTCAGCTCACTCTCCGTGATCTGGCCTCCGGCTCGGGATGGAGCAACCCAATTTACGACTCTCCTGGTCAAAACGCTTCATAAAACACAGAGCCTCGATTGAACTTCTAACACTTCTAAGCGGCTGTGTCCTGTGGCTGTTCGTTTTTGTGGCATGCGATGACCTTTACAATATACCTGGGCCTTTTATTGTACATCATGTTCTTTGTATTCCGGAATGGAAAAAAAAATCCTAAAGTAATTTATTAAAATCCCACAGGGAACATTCCAGTTTGAAGTATAAAACCGAATAGCCTGTGGACTGAATTTCAGCGTGTAGCTTTTATTACAGCGCTGCTTTCTGGAACTAAATCTATATTTGTATTTCTAACAGGGGAAAGCAAAGGCTGAGTGGCGCAGTGAATCACCAGGACCATGTACAGTTCAGGGGCGAGGTGCAAGGAATTCATTACAATGCGTTACCAAAAGTTCGCCTTTCCCTGTTCTAAAGCGTTCAAAACACTGACGGCCTGTGCCGAAGTTAAAGCACAGCTGTGGTGCTGCAAGAACTTCAAAACTGCCCACGTTCATAGCACAGACCCCTCCCAGAGTCAGGTACCCAGCTGAAAAGCAAGCATGCCACCAACCACTCCACCACACGCTGCAGAAATCGCGACCCGCTGGCTCTTCATTTTGTTCCACGGGACTGCGTGTGTGTGTGTGTGTGCATGTGTGTGTGGGTGTGGGTGCATTAACTAATGTACTCAACATAATCAGAGGAAGATGGAGCGGAGAATTCTGCACGCAACCCAGGTTAGAGACCATTATTTCTGCTGCTTCTCTCTACCCTCAGAATTCTGTTTGGGCTGCAATAGACCTCCAGGTGTTCCTCCAGGTCAATCCGAATGTGGGTGAAAGGAGAGGATTCACAAGCGATGATGAATAATTATTGAGTAACTGCTTAATTAGCATGCACCCTTCTCTAATTAAAATACATGCTTTGTACATTAAATGCCGTTGCTAACGGGTTTAATGATAAAAATTATGCGCCCCTTGAAAACACTCTTTAGTTACAGAACCGCACTGCTTATCCAGATGGCCCGTCATCTGTATTAATGACAAACTTAATTTCTTGAGTAAATTTCTACCAACTGTTCTCCCTTTATTTTTATTACTCAGTGAAATACATCTGAGGCAAAAATAAAATAGAGCATGACATATACATCACAGAATTAAAGTGGGAGATTAATTAAAGCTGACTCCAGCTGCAGGCACAGCCCCAGGCACTAGACAGTGAATCTCAATTCTATGTGCACGCTGGAATTAACAGGGGAGCTTTCTAAAAAAGGGCCATGTCTGGGCCTGACCCCAAACCAATTAAATCAGAGGGGGGCCCAGACATTGATCTAGTTTAAAAGCCTTCCAGGTGATTCTAATATGCAGATGTGATTGAACTCACTGGGAGAGATGATGGGACAAAGAATACACAATCCATTAACTAATTTACTCATCAGATTCTGTGTGGATGAGGGTTCCTCAGAAGGTTCATGGAAGACTAGACTTAAAATAGAAAACTTTATTCTGGTACAAAAAATCTTTGAAATCCATACATATGAGGGATCTGACGAGGTTCACGGAAAATCTGTGTTATGAAACATGATGCATGGTTTCAAAAAGTTTTTGCACCAGAATAAACTCCTAGGTTAATCTCATTTCTGTGAACTTTCTGAAGGACTCTCCTATATAATAAAATCAATGAGAGAAAGAGAGAAAGGCGGAGAGAGAGTGAGGAGAGGGAGCATACCCATAGGAGTGACGTCAGAAGTCAGATCGTGGTGTTTCTCTGATGTACTCCACAAACATTAATTGAATGAGACATGAATAGCTCTCATCTAAACAAACGTTAACCACGCAGACATCCACTGGAGAAAGACTGCAGTGAGCCAAGGTAACGGCTCTGCTGTGGGCATCTGACGAACGTCTGAACCCCCAGCCCACGCGGGGGGCTCAGCAGACCGCCACTCACAACTCGCTTCTCCCTGATTTCTTCATGTTGTCTAGCAGATGGCCAGGTGGGGGCTGTGAGGGGACAGCCCCTCTCTTGTTTGCTTCCATTTCAAAACTCTGTAATGAGGCGCTGGCGCTGTGGAGCACTGGGCTAATTAATGCTCCACCTGCGGCGCCGGCATCTCATATGGGCGCCGGTTCGAGTCCCGGCTGCTCCTCTTCCAATCCAGCTCTGCTTTGGCCTGGGAAAGCAGCAGCAGATGGCCCAAGTCCTTGGGCCCTGCACCCACGTAGGAAACCCGGAAGAAACTCCTGGCTCCTGGCTTCGGATCGGCACAGTTCTGGCTGTGTTGCGGCCATTTGGGGAGTGAACCAGCGGATGGAAGACCTTTCTGCCTCTCCCTCTCACTGTCTATAACTCTACCTTTCAAATAAATAAATAAAATCTTTTAAAAAACCACCTCTGTTTCATAGTAGCTCATCTCCAAATTTCCACTGATTGTACAGCCTCATGTTCTCTGCCATCCTTGTCTGGAAAAGACTGTACCTACTCTCGTCCTAGCACCAGCCAGCCAGCACGGGGCTATGCAGGTGAAGTGTGCCCAACTGTGTGGTCCCCAGGGGCCCGCACCAGGAGCCCTGGCCAATGCAGAGGAACCCTGCACGCATCCACTGCCAAACCCACTGCTTCCCGCCTGCAGCCTGGGCTGCTGGTTCTGTCCGGTGTTTTACTTTCTATTGTTTTTAAACTCTACTCCCTTTTCCCCTGTCCCTCTTTTTTGGTGCATTGCTGTTTCTCACAGCAAGCAAACATTCTGTCCTCTGGTTTGTCTAAGATATTTTAACATCAAAGTACATAAAATAGATTTAAACAAATATAAAAAGCAGCTATTGCACATGCACAAAGATATTATTTTTATACAGATTAAAAAAATCACGTTCTATATCCACATTTCTTTGAGCCTCTCTCTGACTCAACATTAAACAAATGCAACAGTTCCAACCCATGGCATCTTCTCCCGTACTGAAAGCCGTTGCTGTTTGGGTGTCTGGGCTGTGTTTGTCCTGTAACAAAGGACTCCAGCAGACTGGGTCGCTTATCAGCAGTGGACAGTTAGAGCTCACGGTGCCAGCACAGTCTCTGGATGGCTGCTCTCTGCTTCCGGGAGGCTGCCCTGCTGCATTGCCTGGGTCCCTCTGTCCTCGTGTGAAGACACGAGAGCAACAGGGTGCGGCCTCCACCCCAGCTCTTTCCTAGGGGCACCTGCCAGTCTCATCCCAGAGGGCGGATCTCTCAAGCCGACATCACTTCCCGAGGGCCCGGGCTCCTGGTGATGCTGCCCTGGGAATCCAGTTGCATCATGCATCGTGAGGGGGCACTGCCTAAGCTCCAGTGTTGGAAGGGGGTCCCAGTGCAGAGGCCCTGAGAGGGGGAGCCTTGCAGAGGTGCTCCGGGCACGGGGACTCTGCCCTCCTGCCGGGATGAATGCCCTCTCTGTGCTTACAAAAGGACATATTCAGTCCCGCCCCTGCCCTGTCCCTCTTCTACCTCTCCACACCCTGGGGGCTGCATTGTTCAGGCACCCTCCTGGGAGCCGAGATGGCCCCTCCCCAGGCACCAAACCTGCGGGTGCCTCGATCTCCGACGTTCCAGGCTCGGGAACCCTGAGCTTTCTAAGTCACCCAGTCTCAGGAATCCTGTTACAACAGGGCAACACGCAATAGAGACCTGTCATTCAATCCTAGCCTCTGAGATTGGACAGGCTGGTCGTAAGCAGTCAGCGCTCTGTCTGTCTGCTTGCTCTTTCTCCACCTCTTTGTCTATCCATCTCTCTCCCACTTTCACTCCCCCTTCCCATCTCTCAAATAAATACAGATTTAAAGGGCAGCAGGTGTTTAGCCTAGTGGCTAAGGTGCAGATTAAGTGGGTAACGTCCCACATCGCTCTGCGTGGGTCTGAGACCTGGCTCTGGCTTCTGACTCCAGCTTCCTGCCGACACGCCCCTGGGAGGCAGCAGTACTGGCTCCAGGAGTCGGGTTCCTGCCCACTACTGCAGTCCACCTGGACTGCATTCATGGCTCCTGCTTCTAACCCACCCATTTTAGGCATTCACAAAGTGAGCCAGCAGACGGAAGTGCTCTCTCTCTCTCTCTCTCTCTCTCTCGTCTCTTAAATTTCAAATACAGATTTTTCTTTCTTAAAAGGGGTAAGTCAATAACAAACCAACTAGCTAAATTTATTGCCACATTCTGTATAATATGCTAAGATCAGAATTGAAAGATAAAAATTAAAAAATTTGTGGATATTTGTAATGATTCTATATACAGAACACACATCCCTCAGTTTAAGTACAAGAGCTGGAAACACAGCCTCTGTTCAAAATGCTTTTAAAGCTTCGGTCACGGCTGGCGCCGCGGCTCACTAGGCTAATCCTCCACCTAGTGGCGCTGGCACACTGGGTTCTAGTCCCGGTCAGGGCACCAGATTCTGTCCCGGTTGCCCCTTTTCCAGTCCAGCTCTCTGCTGTGGCCAGGGAGGGCAGTGGAGGATGGCCCAAGTGCTTGGGCCCTGCACCCCATGGGAGACCAGGAGAGCACCTGGCTCCTGGCTTTGGATCAGCGCGGTGCACCGGCCGTGGTGGCCATTGGAGGGTGAACCAACGGCAAAGGAAGACCTTTCTCTCTCTCTCTCTCTCTCTCTCTCTCACTGTCCACTCTGCCTGTCAAAAAAAAATTAAAAAAAAAAAAAAGCTTCAGTCACCATAGCATACTGCTCGTCTGTTTTCAAGTTTGGTCATTTCTATGAAATCTTGCTTTGTAGGAAACATCTGTACGCAGGGAATGTTTCCAGTCCTGGTGCCTCTTCTGAAATCAGTCAAGACAAAGCCCGGCCTGAAGACAACCGCACATCAGAATTTCACCTTCTGCTGCAGCAGTTTCCACTTTGAACAAACGCATTCTCCCCAGATTTGCTAAATTCTCAGAGCAGACTGCTGATATGCAGTTCTACTGGCTTCAACAGATTCATGGTCTATCTTTATATGTATGTGTTTCACAGGGAAATTATCGTATGTTAAGTCATTTCTTCCCACTACTTTGCTCTTCAGTGCAGATGTAGAAGGCAAAACTCAGTACTACTGTGTTTGGAGAAGACAAATTCTAACATTCACTAAATAGTATGTACATCATCTCAACGTGTTTCTCATTTGCTTCCCACGGCATGTTGTGGATAACTGTGAACATGTTCAACAGGATAGGACAACACAGGACTCCTCATCGCCTGACTTCACCAATCAGCACCAATCAGCAGCTCATGGGTGATTCCGCTTCTCCCTTCCTGCTGCCCCCCCCCCCGCCCCCGCCCGAGGACTCATCTGAAATGTTTTGCAGACATGGAATCTGTAAATCAGCAGATATTTTACTATGATTCTCTGCAATATAAGAACTTAAACACATCTAGAGTCCTGTCATCACACAGAGTAGAATCGATAATTGCTGCTGAAATTAGGTATCTCGGCTCCACGTTGCCCTGCATAGTCCCGGGGTTTTTTATACTTCCACAAACGAGGGTCCAGTAATGTCCACGCGTTAATGGATGGAGATGTCTTTAGACCATTTTTAATCCACGATTCCCCGCCTTTTGTGCTTTTCCCTGTCCTCTGTGTTGAGAAGTCAGGTCTCCGCCCACACACTTTCCTGCCCTGTGGTTTTGCAGCAAACAGCCTCTTGCTCTACTGTATCATTTTCCTCCATCTTTGGTTCCTGCTAATTAGTAGTTGCATGGAGCAGCTTCATTGAATTCAGGTCCCTCGCCCCTCCTCTGCCCTCCCCCCCTCCCACATTCTTCCCTCCCTCCCTGCTTAGTAGTAATACTTGACGGTAGTCTTATGTATGCTTTTTTTCTCAATAATGTTAGCAGTCATTGATATTCATTGCCTAGATTCATGACTTATTCAGAACTATACGATTGTTTTGTTCTCATTCTATCATTCATTCCTCATCTACTTGTAGTGGCATTGCTTCAAGTTATACTTGTAAGTTAACACAGGGAGGTATTCGTCCCAATTTACAAATATGAAGTTGACTAAGAACTCTTCCCTAAGTTAACATATAAATACTGTATTGGATTTATTCTAATATCAAGCTTTTCTGTCTGAAAATGCAGTGTCTTGGCATCTCCATAAATGCTGTCTGACTTCAAGAAGCATCTTAAAGTTCTAACACTTAGGTTGTTTACTTATTTTTGACTAAGGAAATGCTGACTTGTTTTCCATTATATCATCTAACCAGTTATTTTTGGAGTATGTGTTATTAACTTCACATCCTGCCACTCTGCCAAGTCCTCTTGCTGTTTGTATGAATGGTCTTATTCATTCTTTTGGGTTTTCTAGATGCGCAATCATATCGGGAAGTAGAAATGTTTTTACCTTTCCTTTCCACTCCTTATGTCCCGAAGTGCATTCTCTTTGCTAACATCACTGGCACTGAAACGTGTAAACAGGGCGTCCTGGTCTCCTTTACTGTCTATTTATCCAGCCTCGTATACTTGGATTTCACTGAGCAAGCACTTAGAACTGGAGAGTATTTCTACTTCCAGGATTTCTCTGCAAAGATTTGGAAAGTATTTCTATGGTATTAGAGTTAAACTCTACATAATAAAGGAAAGTAGAGTTGATGAAATTTAGGTATTGCATAACAGGAAAAGAGGCAACAATAATATAACTAATTAATCAGAGTGACAAAGTCAGAATCTTCCAAGTTATACTTTGGGACTCTATTTAGAATGCCTCTCATTAAAGTATAAAACTACTGGTGAGTTACATAAATGCATTTTCACTTTAAAAATCGTCTTCATTGCAATAAGAAGTAGTTTGAATAGAAAGGATTCATTACACATTCGCGATGGTCTGAATGTTTGTGTGCCTCCACTCCAAGGTGATGGGATCGGAAGGTGGAGTTCTGCCAGGTGCTGAGGTGGGTCCCTGGGCTCTGCCCTTGTGAAGGGGGCCCTCCGGGCCTTGCACCTCCTCCTTGTGAGGACCTGGGATTAACTCGCCATGCAGGGAGCAGACACAGACCATCAGTGTTTCCACCTCGCCCCTCCTCCGGCCTCCAGCAACATGACAGTCAGTTTCTGCTGTCTGTCAGTCACCCACTTGTGGTGTTTGGTTACTGCAGCCCAAAATGAGACAAAGACATTTCCTACTAGCTGAAATAGATCTTCATTTAAGAATATCCCTAACGGCCACTTAATCCTTTGGAGTTTCTGGAGGTTTTTGCAAGAGGGGACGTTGAAGTCTGGGGTGTTTTTGAACAGCTGCTCAGCTGTGTCCCTGTGCTAGACATCAATCCAGCTTCTTAGAGAGGGACAATCCTCAACAAACACAGGTATCCATTCTCAAGCGAGGACAACCACTAGGAAACCCAAGTCTTTTCTTACATTAGTTTGCTTTTTCTTAAATTCCGATTGAAAAGACATTCACTAAATTTCTTTTATACACAAATTGCCATTTCAGACGTGACTGCGGCACGTGGAGCTGACATTGTTGCCAACAGCTGACAGGTGAGCCCCTGGACCCCTAACAGGGTAAAATACACATTTATAAAAGCATTAACATTGTTCCAGGTTTGATTCTGAATATAGCATTACTTTGTTAAGTATTTGAAGTCTGCAGAAGAATAAAAAATAAGAAATCCACCTTGTGTTAATGACATAGGACTCTAGGATGGATCACTCAAAACAGTGACCTGTATAAACACCGATATGCAAATTAAGGTTGAGAAAATAATGTCCCTTCCATGTCTAGTTGCTATTGTGCATAATAGTAAAACAAACCTATTAATGCTTTTTAAATCATATTTATCTTTGGGAACCGCGCTGTGTTATAGCAGGTTAAGCCTGGGTGGCAGCACCAGCATCCCACATGGGTACTGGTTCGAGTCTCGGCTGCTCCACTTCCAGTCCAGTTCCCTCCTAATGCCCTGGGAAAGCAGTGGACATGCTTAAGTCCTTGGGCTCCTGCACCCACGTATGAGACGTGCATGAAGCTCCTGGCTCCTGACTTTGGCCTGGTCCAGCCCAGGCCATTGCAGCCATTTGGAGTCAATCAGCAGATGAAAGATCTCTCTCTCTCTCGCTCTGTGACTCTTTCAAATAAATAAATAAATCTTAAAAATTATCTTTTTTCATAATTTCTATCCAATAATCTTTATCCATAAATTCCTAAAACTAGCTTTAGGTGTTTCGCAAAGATTCACTCTTTAGACTTGAACAAAATGTCAGTTCTTGTGACACACAAATGTCAGCCCATGACTCTATTCTAAACTGTATCATCTAGCGGGAGGGAGAACAATGGGTTAATGGGTTCACCTAACTGTAGTGAAACAAGTGAGCGGGAACGGGCTGGGAGGCCAGACTGCAGCCACAGCACCAACGCCGTGTCTGGGTGCAGAGCGACAGCCAAGGACGGGGAGGGACGTCATGTGACGTCACCCACCAGGTCAGGGACAAGCGCTGGCTGTGTGTGTGTGTGTGTGTGTGTGTGTTTCCATGGCAACCTGATGCTGCCGGTGCCGACAGCCTGCGAAGCTGCCCTCCGGGTCGGCCTGCAGAGGGGCCACGGGTGCTGTGGGCTCCGCAGGTCATGGCCAGCTGACTGCTGTTCTACTCATGGTGACAGATCACCACGAAACACAAAGGTTTCCCTTTCCTATGGATCCCCGGAAAAGCAGGAAGAGAAAAGAAACGTCAGGCCTCCTTGTTCTTTCCGACTGGACTTCTGCAACGTCATGCAGGGAGCTGGGTTCTTGCTGACTCACCTGAGCCAGGTGAGCTGGGTGAGTCAGCAGGACGGAGGAGCTGCACGCAGCCGGCTCTCCCAGAAACAAACAGGCTGACCGGGACAAGGTCTCTAAGTGTCCTTACTGACATCAGTGACGACAGCTACCCACGTCCGCTGTGACAGAGAATGACAGCAGGGCATCTGCGCTCACACATCCGTCACGACTGCACAACTCCACCAACCCGTTACTGCCCCAGTCCTACGAATCAGGAGACCGTTCCTCTGCTGGCTGGGAAAGTGCCGCTTGCACACAGCATAGAATCAGATTTCAGATACATCCTATTCAGTCTCATTTCCGCTGTCATTAGTCACTCATCTACCCTGAGAAAGCAGGCCAAACCAGTTACACAGGCATCAGAGTTTGCTGCACGCGTGGCCTTGTAGAGCTCCTCCTGGAAACAATGCAGGTTTTCTGTCTTTCTAGCTGTGTGTTTCCCTTTTCTGCAGGCTACGCCACAAGGTATTTCCATGTTCTTCTTTAACACTGAATTTTTGGACATATTTAATTTGATAAAAAGAAGTTGTATTTAAGATGCTTAAATAACTTAGTACTTTTTAAAATACACTAAATTGTAGATGAATTAGAAATAGCTAACACTTGGCAGATATATGACTGTCCAGTTGTCCCCTGCACGGATGTCACACAAGACAAATCCCCGAACAGCAACAGAAGATTTCCATTCTGACTTTTGCCCAGGGTTTCCAGAGACCTTTGCATTGATCTAGGACTCCTGTGTCCTGTCTCCCTCTGCCTTGCAGAAGTAGCCCTTCCTAAACACAACTCAGGTCTTCACCTTGCGCTGTCTTCGAAGACAAGTGGCATTCCCCAGTGTGGGAGCCTTCCATCTGTGTGTGAGGCCACACAGAAATGCTGAAGAGGTGAGCAAACCTGCGATATTCATTCATAACATGAGGGTAAAGTCCTGACTTTGATTCTACATTTGAAAGTAAATTATTTTAACAATTGTCACTGAAGTAAAAAAAAAAAAAAAGTAAAAAAAAAATTAGCAAAGAATTGAAACAGGTTATTACAGTTCAGAAAAGTTTAAAAGAAAAACTACTCACTTGCTCAAATTCATTCTTTTGAAATTCTTCAAAACCAAAGATGTCCAAAATTCCAATATTCAGTATCTGTGCGCTGAAAGAAGATAATACGTGAATGAATGGGCTTTCTCCAGACCCCTCAGTCCCGGCCCCGACCCTCCGCTCAAGGCCACTCCATGTTAGAGGGAGCCGGTCAGAGCACACCACTGCCAGTCTAGACTAGAAATAGGGACAGAACTGTCTTAGCGTCTTGCAGAAGATTCTGAGTGCTAGCAACAAAGTGTGGTTGAAACGCCTGGACCCACACACAGACACTTGAATATAATTACGCTGCTTTCTAACTTACAAATCGACCTCATATGGGTGGGCTAACATCCTCTGAAATGGGTCTGGTGCTGACTTCTTACCGGGCCTCATTTTCCCTTAAGGAACTTGAGCCCACGTGTCTCTTGGCTCTCTCTGGATCCAGGACCATTCAGACATTAAAATCCTGTCTGTTGTATCTCAGTTACCCTGGGAAGAAGACATATTGCTATACCCATTTCACTGGTGAGTAGACTGAGATTAGAGGGTTGAGAAAGCCCTGAGTCTGCAGGAAATCAAGAACTCCGTACTTCGGCATAGGCCAATATGCAGTCCATCACTCTGACGTCCCCTCTGCAGGTCAAACCCTGCCTTTTCAAAAAACACACACTGTGTCTTCAGCTGGAATCTTTACAGTCGGAGACTTGTGAAAGGGAAACTTGCAAGGAACTTTTAAGAAACCAGGCTTGTGATTCAAGGACCTCTGGCTCTCGGGTTAGCACAGCTCCGGATGAGAAGGAAACCTCAGATTCCTGGGTGCACACGGAGACTGAGGACGGAGCAGGACGCCCGTGGGGAAGGGTGGGGCGGGAGCTGGCCTGGGGAGCGTGAGCGGGCTTGCGTCTTTCACAGAAAGCCTGGGACAACCCCAGTGCTGGGTGTGTCCCCGTCCACCAGGTCACTGACTTAGCCTCTCCTAGGACAGCTGTGCTCTTTATCTTTTGCCAACGGCTGCACTATTCTCTCTATATTTTGAAAAGATTTATCCGTTCATTTGAAGATCAGAGCTATGAGGTGGGGGGCAGATCTTCCATCCACTGGCTCAGTGCCCTTAAGGCCACAACGGCCAAGGTGAGGCCAGGCTGAAGCCAGGAGCCAGGAGCTTCTTCTGGGTCTTCCACATGGAAGTACTTGGGCCATGCTCCACTGTTTTTCCCAGGCCATCAGCAGGCAGTTGGACGGGAAGCAGAGCAGCCGGGACTTCAACTTGTGCTCATACGGTATCACAGAAGGCAGCCACACCCACAAAGCCGGCCCCTGGCTCTGCTATTCTGATGCCCTGAGCGTTCTTATCCAGGCCACACTCGGATTCTTGTTTGCAGCTATTTCCTCTCCACCTGCTTTGTGCAAACGGCGGCCCGAGTTGGCAGCACTGTTGTGCTTGTGTGCCTGTGTTTTGTTTTTCAGGATCATTATATAATCACCCTGCGGTCTGTCATGCTCTGCTCAAACGACTATTTTTCCCTTTTGGAAATGTGGAGGAATGGTTCTGTGACATCCTGTCTGGAAGAGTATTTGTGTACGTGGGAGAAATGCGAGTTTCCTAGAGAGGAGGCAGGGCAGTTAGACAGTCATCAACATGAACTTGACAGTCAGAGCCTGCAGAGAGGAGGAGGAGGAACGTCCCTTGAATGGGTCTCATCCTCTCTCTGTACCTCACGCGAGTGCTCGGTAAACTCCATGCCGAATACAGAGTGAAAACCAGAAACTATAAATGCTCAACCCAGAATCAAATGTTAAGACAAATGTGATCATTCTTTCTGATTGTTAGGAAAAAAGTCAAAAGAAGTGTTTCAAGGTCTGATTACATAACTGGTAGCTACTTCCGCCACTCATGCACTGTTGCAGAATACATAAGGAGAGTTTCTGTTAGAGGTCTTATTTTAAATTGCATCATTCATTTTGTTATATTTTAAAAATAACTATTAGCACCTCAGTGGATGTCTGTTCTTATCTTAATTACAGGAACAACTACACAAAGAAATAACAAATATCCCACACTAAAGACACAATTAGTTAAATGGCACTCACCCCATGATGGATTAATTTAATGAAACTGTCTGGTTAACAGAGAGCAATATATAAACTCTGTGCAGAGAACAACCCGATTACCCATCCAGAGCCTGGGAAGGCAACGGAGGCGGCTGCAGAAGACACAGAACCGTTTTGTGTTTGTTCCTTTACTGATCCAAATCTCCCAAGGTTTCTCTATTGAAACCCTTCTGCCTTCTATAAGCAGTGAAGATTCAACTGATATCCAGAAAGACTATATGGAAATATGGAAAATGTTTATGAACAACATGGAGCTAAAAACACAAGCTGGAAATCAGATGTCTATCTGTAGGGGAGTGTAATTTCAGCTCCACTAAAACATCAACCCAGGCCATGGGAAAAATGCAGCACGTATATTTGTAGGAGGTTAGGCCTGGAGGGGAATGCTTAATTTTCTACATATTCTCTAGTGAGCATTGGAATACTATTTATCCTTAACCTTATGTAAAACCCTTTATTTAAAAAGCTATATGATTCTGCACAGATCGGGGGGTTTTCTGATGTGGTGGGGCAGAGAGGAGGAGGCCCCCGTGGCAGGAGCAAGGTGCTGGTTCTGCCAGTGGGGGCAGGGCAGCAAGACCCCCGGAGGCAGGAGTGGGAGGGTGGCTGTTTGAAGGCCAAGGCCACAGGCAGGGCTCAGCACTGTCACTCCGCCTGAGCACTGGTGTCAGGAGCTCCCTCAGGGCCTCCCCTGCTCGGGTCCAAGCTGGCCTGCCCGTGGCCTGCAGTTTGGACAGAGTGCAGGGGAAAGGGCAAGAAATAGCAGCGACACCAGGCCTCCGCGGGCGTACATCCCGCCTTCTCTTGAGGGTGCCACTTGGTGCTCACACCAGCCCCCCGGGGAACACGGGAGAGCAGGCGCCTTTGACGAAACTGGGCCAGGCTGGGGCCATCCACCAGGAATCGGGAGCTGGGAGCATGCATGAGGCGGGAAGGGCACCCCCTCAGCCCCAGATTTCATAAACACAAGATTCCAAACATACTTATTTTCAAAAAGATGATGAGGAAAGAAAACCCGTTCTCAGGAGAAAAATTAAACGCACGCTGAAGCATTTTCCAGGAAGACTTGGCAATTCCTGACAGACACACGTGTTACAAGTCTATTTCAGGGTCAGGATTGCAGGAAGCGTGTCTGATATTGCCCTAGCAAGCTCGGTCAGGGAGCTGTGCGGCCTTCTAGCCAGCTGCACGTCCAGACTGTGCAGCAGTCTACAACAAGGCCACTGCTTTTATTGACATCTTGACCGCTGTGGCGCTCAACCCCACTTTCTAACAAGAACAGCAGAGGAGCCAGCTGATCAACCAGGATTCAATCCTACAGGCAAAATTAACATATGAATGAGATGGCTTCTGCTAACGCAAATTCTGCCTTAGAATTCTCCAGAGAGATCTCCTGGTAGTTAACAAAGCCATAAAATACAACATCTTTCATGTCTGGAAAAATAGTCAGTGCCAAGCCATCTGTCTGGTTTTGATGTTGCCTTCCAGGTGTGTAGGTAGAGAGTGAAGAAAAGTCTAAATTAATGGGAGTGTCTACCTTTGAACCTGAACAAAGCCCTCCTCGGAGCAGAGGGGTTCCAGTTTGAAGAGGCCAGGTTTCCTCCTCCGTCATCCCTAGAGGAAGAGATCCCGAAGAATCTAACTCTGAATCAGTTTAGGGAAGCAAAGACATGACTTGGAATGTTCCAGAAATCCACTCCTGGGCTTGTATCAAAGCAAATGAGCAGTGGAGGGCCCGTGTCATGGCACAGCCGGTTAAGCCGCCAACTGCACTGCTGGCATCCCACATTAGGACCAGCTAGAAACCCAGATGCTCTGCTTCCAAGCCAGCTCCCGCAAATGTGCTTGGGACAGCAGCAGATGAGCAAGGTGACAGATCCCGATGGAATTCCAAGCTCTTGGCTTCCGCCTGGCCAGCCCTGGCTGCTGTGGCCGTTTAGTGATTGAACAAGCTGATAGAAGATTGTCTGTCTCTCTCTCCCTCTCTCTTTCTCTATCTTCCTCTCACTCTCTGTAACTCATCCTTTCAAATAAATAAATATTTAAGAAAACAGAGAGAGAGAGAGGGAATAAGTATACATGGCCGCTAAAAATCATGCCCAAGAATATGCAAGGCTATGTGTCATTTATAATAGTTAAAAACTGGCAACAGTTGCGATGTCCACCAACAGTAGAACTATCTAACCAATGGCACAGAGAGGTGTGTTTGCATGCATTTGTACAAAGGAATAGCACACGGGAATAAAAATAAGGATACAAGGTAGCTACATTCAGCATCATCCATGCATCTCACATACTAACACTGAGCCAGACGCAGCACACCCACTTGGATCACCACGATGCATGGGGTAGGGCTTGCTAGTTAAATATTTGAAAAGTGAGACGCACTTAAAGCCATATTTATCTTGGCACTGCCAAGTCAAACATGATGTGAGAATAGTAAGCGACATTAGGGTTGACCTTGGCCACCACAAGAGGCTCAAGTGCCATTTATTAATATGAAGAGCAGCAGGGAAGCAAATTACAAACCAGATGTCTGAAAGTCCCAGGGCTAAAGGCGGGAGAGAGAACATTCTTCAAGACCTTGAACGTCAGTGACGCAGTGTTTACCCCATTCCTGTTTCCACTGCTGTGTAGGATCTACTCCCGCCCTCCTCCTCACATCAGCGGACGCTGTGGGGAACAACTGGCCAGACTGGTGGTGGCACGGCTCCATTTCTCAGGGATGCCTTCAGACAGGCGACTTTATTCCCTCCAGCAAAAGTAAACAGAGGGAGTTCTATTCCACATTTTGCTGGATAAGTGATCAGGGAGAGCAGCGGGCGGCGGGCTCTCGGTGGCTGAAGGACATTCTATAAGCAAGGGAGAGGCGCATTTCCCAGCAGAGCATGGCACTGAGGAAGTACACTGTGCAAACAAGCTTCAACGTAGGCCGGTGCCACGGCTCACTAGGCTAATCCTCCGCCTGCGGTGCCAGCACTCGGAGTTCTAGTCCTGGTCGAGGAGCCGGATTCTGTCCCGGTTGCTCCTCTTCCAGTTCAACTCTCTGCTGTGGCCCGGGAGGGCAGTGGAGGATGGCCCAAGTGCTTGGGCCCTGCACCCCATGGGAGACCAGGAGAAGCACCTGGCTCCTGGCTTCAGATCAGTGCAGTGCACCGGCCACAGTGAGCCAGCCACAGCGGCCACTGGGGGGTGAACCAACAGCAAAGGAAGACCTTTCTCTCTGTCTCTCTCTCTCACTGTCCACTCTGCCTATCAAAAAAAAAAAAAGTTTCAACGGAAACAAAACAAAACAGAAGCAACACAAAATCAGCTCAGGTTGCACTACTGTGGCTCTTGCTTGCTCAAAGCCAGTGGCCGTCCATATTATACCGAATGCCATACGCCAACACACAGTGGTGCTATGAGTGTCTTATATGACTTCTAAACCAGGATCCTGTGTGTTTGCTTGATTTACCTTTTGTGAAACAGTAAGGCCAAGACAAAACCTCCAAGGAGATTCAAGAATTCTGTTGCCTCTTTGTCTTTTCAAGGGAGTACTAATTTCAGTCCTACAAGAAGAAGACACCTCTCCTTGCCTTCCACTTGTGCCATCAGGTAAGTGGCTACAGGACACAGCTGTGGATAGGACTTGGGGCCAAGTTTCCCAGTGATACCTGGGAAACCCAAGCACATCAACACAAGGGAGAAGCTTGAGAGGAGAGAGAAGTCCAGGGGGCTTCAACAAACCTTAAATGCACAGAAAGGAGGCTGAGAAAGGGTAAAACCTTGGGCAGCTAAAGAGGCATGAAACCCACCCACATGGTCTGGTTTGGTAGCCAGGAATTTAGGAAGACACAAAGGTGGCATCCCATCAGAATGGGTGGGAGATTTCCTGTGACCTTTGAAGAGGAGGTTTGATTATTTATGGTGGAGAAGGGAGCTTCCCCTATGGGTGATGCCCTGGGTGCCTGGGCGGACACGTTGGAGCAGGCACAGGCTATTCTGCTGTGATCCCAACACAGGAAGGAATCTGGACTCTCCGTGGAGGTCTAACCCTTACCTGCAGTTTGGGCTTGTTAGGACAGAGTTGGAAGAGCTTGGCTAGCTCAGGGCACAGGTGGGAGGGGTTACAGGAGCCATCTTCTCAATTGTAGCCTTCAAAATTCACCCACTAATGGTGCCCTGCTTGTTCTACAGACTCAATGATCCATGGAGTTGGCTGCATAACTTCTGTTGGGAGGGCCATCTCAGAGTTTATCCACGAAGGCATGGGATGAGTGGCTGCACTGGAAGAGGGGACATGGCGATGATGTGTCAGAGCTGCTGAGCCTGAGGGATTGATCTGAACTGGTGGGTACTCAGGAGTCGCTGGTGGTGGGACTGGCCTTGGCTGACTTAACCTGTGTGGCCCTTCCCCCACAGAAGATCAGTGTAGTCCCAAGGACACAGGTGTCCATCTGAGCCCACTCCAGTCAGGAGTGGACCGTGTCATGGGAAACTCAAAACCAGAACTCGCTCAGATTCGCTCACAGCGTATTTCGAGAGCATCAGACATTTGGATGCGGCTGGTGTGTTTAAACTTACCCTAGGAATCACAGACTCATAGGTCTTGGAATCAAAATCAAGCCGAGGAGATACGTGGGCTACAGCTCCAAATGTGCACAGATGGGGTGTGATTATCACAACTTGAGGGATAGAGAAAATTAAGATTCACAAGACATAAATGTTTTACTCAAGATTTCATTAATGTTAAGTGGTATTCTCAGAACAGGAAGCCAGATCTTTTGCTTCTTATTACTTTGTAAAAAAAAAAAAAAAAAAATCCCTGGAACTGAACTAAAAGATAAAATTACTGTATTTGCAAATTAATCACTTGACAAGTACCCACACAAAATACCAAGTCGGCACGCCACTCAACCCTCTAGCCGTAGGCTACAGTGACACGTGCTGTTTGGTGTTTGTTTATCGTGTTCTGGCTTCACAGAGTTCCTTCTCTTCCTTCACAGTAAATCTCCTCCAATCCAAATCTTCCTTGTCTTTTAAAATCGATTCTAAAAATTTTAAAGGAAATACGCTTTCTTATGTACACTTTAGGTATACAGCATGATGCTCTAAATTGCGCTGATGCAGTAACACACTCACTGCAGCGGAACAGGGGAAGTCAACCCGTCACCGCACAGCCGCCCCTCCCGCCCGTGGGAGAGAACAGCACCACAACACACAACACACTGCTGGCAACTGCAGTCCCCACGCTGCGCATTCACCCCTGACTTTCTCCTCCTACAGATTTGCTGTTTTGCGTCCTTTAACCTCTACCAGACTTCTCCTCGCCTAGTGAGGTTCCGGTTGCTAAGTGTTTTACGAAGCACGTCCAGACCTCTTTGCAATGTAAAATAAGCATTGACAAACAACACTCTTCAACATCCACAAGTCCAAGTCTGGGAGCTTAATGGCCCAGAAGCTGAGGGAGCACTGGGAAGGGGCACACTGACACTGTCACTGTCACACCCTCTGTGAAAGCCAGAGCTGACGTCCTACCTGCCACCCTCAACACAGGTGCATGCAAGAAGCAGTTAGGAAAGTTCCCCACATAATGACCTGCAGCCCGTGGAGGCAACAGGCTAACCTCGCACCCAAAACTCAGCGGCTCTAAACAGAGGTATACGATTGCTCACAAGTCTGTGTGTCCTCTCGGGCTGTGCCATCCACAGGGCTGGCTATGGGCAGGCCGCTGGCTGCACCAGCACCAGTGTCTCTCTCACCTCCCAGCAGGGAGCCTGGGTGTCTGCCCAGCACGGTGGCAGGGACCTGCGGACGTGGAGTCTGCCCAGGTTGTGGACTTGGGACATCACTGTTTGGCTGTGTGTTCTTGGTTAAGGCCAGGCTCAAGGCCAGCTGTGGTTCAAAGGGAGAGGAAGGGATTTGTGTTCTCGATCAGAGGAACAGCAAAGCTGTATCGTACGGGCTTGGATGCAGAGAGTAGCCAAGGATGGTTCCACTTTTGCCATGTGTCAGGTGACTCTTCTGTGAATTGTGACTTCTGTGTAAGGTGTAGCTGAAGTCGCTGATTCTTTCATTCTGAAAGTCTACACTGCACGCCTTGCTCTGTAGAGCAGGGAGCAGAGCCCAGGTACACAGGAACAGAGAGGGCACTGCCTCGGGCCATATCCACACTCTGGTATGTAATTACCTTCAACAGAATTTAATTTGAAATAAAGAAATTACCTGCATATCTTTTTTTAAAAGATTTTATTTATTTGACAGGTAGTGTTACAGACAGTGAGAGAGAGAGAAAGAGACAGAGAGAAAGATCTTCCTTCCATTGGTTCACCCCCCCCAAATGGCCGCTTACGGCTGGCACACTGCCCGGATCCGAAGCCAGAAGCCAGGTGCCTCCTCCTGGTCTCCCATGTGGGTGCAGGGCCCAAGCACTTGGGCCATCCTCCACTGCCTTCCCAGGCCACAGCAGAGAGCTGGCCTGGAAGAGGAGCAGCCGGGACTAGAACCGGCGCCCATATGGGATGCCGTCACTGCAGGCAGAGGATTAACCTCGTGCGCCATGGCCCTGGCCCCTGCATATCTTAAAAGGCTACTCTTTTTAGTTTTCTCTCACTCTTCCGATAGATAGTCTTCCAGGAAGGAGGTGTTTTGGTAGGAGTTGGGTTTTTCAGTGAGACCCAGCAGGATGCACACCCCGGGGCAGCTTCACTATGTACATTTTCGGTTTACAACATGATGCTCTAAGTTACCTGATGCAGTAACATGCTCACTGTAGTGGAACAGAGGAAGTTAACCTCCTTGCCGTGCGACTGGAGTCGTTTACTTAACTTCTCTGGTTTCCAGGTTCTTTATTTGAAAAAGGAAGACAACAGCGCCTAATGTTTGCAGCTAATGTTGCTATAAACTGCAATCCTCCACAGCTCTGTCCCCGCTGTCTCGTCGGTGATAGTCCATAAATGATAACCCAGAGGACGGCACCCTCTCCACGTATCACACCAGCAGCCACCAGCAGCCAGACTGCAAATGTGTATTTAGCAAGACAGGATGTGAAGACAGAGAAGTTCAAGGCTCAAGGCACACACAAACTTAGACATCGCTCTACTGGGAAAGCACACCATCTTGTGTTAGACAATGTCACTTAAAAAGGCTACGATCATCCCTACAGTGGGAGGGACACGCCCACTGCTGTGTTTTCAGGGAGAGACAGAGGGGCGCTGTGCTTCCTCCCCGCAGCCTGCTTCCCTGTGGCCCAGCCGCCCAGGCTCAGCCCAGGGTCAGCCTGGGCTCCGTCACTCTGTGGCCAGGACAGGCTTGTAGGGCTTGAACACGGGCCAAGTGAAGAGAAATGAGAGCAGGGGCCGGCCGCAGTGCGATGGGTCTTCTCCTTTCTATGGAACACAGGCGCTCAGCCTCTGCCCTCGGAGCTGAAAAGCTGGGTGCTGCGAGGTTCTCAGGCACGTCGGAAGCAGTCGCATTTCTTCCAGGTGTCTCTCAAAGGACGCGTACAAATAACAGGATGGTTTTCACAGAGAACTACTGCTACCATTGCAGATGAGTGTCCTCATCTCACAGATCTGATCAATCTGCTTTCCTCCTTATCTTCCGAAAACAAGGACTGGAGGTGAAAGTATTAAGCTCCTTAGGGGGCCAATAAGCTACTTATCACAAGCACTAAGGTTAACATTTAAACGGAGCCGCCCTGTTGCCCAGAGTGTATGGTAATTGTTAGCATGAGTCGCAAATCTTTATTACTTTAGGTTTCTCAGGTAGCAATTAAAATTTTTTGAGTATTATTATGTGCCCAATGCTTGCATAAAACCCCAGTACTTCTGATTCTCTGGAGTCTCCTATTTGAAAATAAAAATTATCTCACAAAATAATGAAAAACAAATGCACAATTACCAGGAAAAGGTTTCTACTCTTTAGGAAATCATTATACATATGGGTGTTTTGGTAAGGAAGTGGAGCAGAAGGAGAAGTATTTAGAAAGCAGGTTCTGTCTAGATATTTGCTAAATTGTGTGGTTTTGGTTGTCATGGTAATAAGCACGATGATTTAAATAAATCTACTCAGAAATAGAAGTCACTCATACTATACTCAAGAGTCAAAGAAATCTCATTATTTAATGGGGAAAATCCCTCAGTTTGGATGAAGGAGGAAAAAACATGGTATGGCAAGCTTATTTTCCCAACAAACTGCTTGCCATTTTGTCTCTGAAACAAATAAAGACAAAATATTTAGAACTACACAACAAGGGAAGCATGACATATAGATTTCTGGAATGCACGACAAAGTATTTAGGAGATATTTTACAGGCTGAGAGAAAAAAGTCCTTGGAAAATATGCAACAGGCACTAAACTCAAGAATTCAGAAAAAAAGCAGAGGGCTAAACATTCAAAGAGAATAGAAATAAGGCTGCAATAAAACTTCAGAAATGAGCAAAAAGGTATCTTCAAGAAATGTCAACAAAACCAAAATCTGATTTTCAGGAAAAAATAACCCTAATAGGCAAGTTTTAAGCAAGACTTAAGGACACTGGGGGATGTGCATAAATCATATCAGAACAGCAAAAGTTGTTCAATAAGACTTCAAGAATATAAAACAGAGCCACAAGTTAATTTGTGAATAAATAAAAAATCTTAAAGTTGACATGGACAATTTTCTGGAGAGTTTATGTGAAACAAAAAGAAATAAACTAACCTAATATGACATATGAACATTAAATATTTAGAATCTCAAAGTTATTCTTCTTCTACCCGCTAGGAGATTCTAGGGGGATTTCAGCAGACAAAAAATGAAAATACAAGTTCATGTAGCATAAACTCCATTAGAGAGAAGAAAAATAAAGAAGGCAACCCAGTTTACTCCTTAATGCACAATTGATGGCAAAAGTTGTATAAAAGAAAAAAATTGAATTTCTTCTCATTAGTAAAATGCAAGCATCCTAAATAAAGACTAAAAACCTGAATCCAGTACATCAGGGCTAAATTGAGTTTACATCAATGAAGTGTTACTCAATATTGTAAGAAATACATCCATGCAATTTGTCATTTTAACAAAGAGGCGAGAATTCCTATAATTATCAACAGATAAGGGAAAACACTCAACAAAATTTAGTGTACATCCATAACTGAAAACACTTAGCAAGGACTGTACACTAGAACATGAAGTAGACCTATTGCTTCATGGCAAATATTTAGCAGTGTTGCCATTAATTTGGAAACAATAAAAGAAGATCCACTGTCATCACAAATCTTCAGCCTTGCTCCAGCACTACAGACCAATGCCATAAAATAATAAAACGACATTAAGAGAAAAGGAAAATATAACTGTGCTAATTTATGTCAATACAGTAAGACATTCTCCAGGAAAATTATTAGAACTAATAAGAAAGCCAGCAGGACTTCTAGATAGAAGATGAACATAGAAAACTCAAGATTCAGTATTCCAATAAACAAAATAGAAAAATAGCAACATAAAGTCCAAAGTACCTACAAAAAGGCAAGTAAAGATGTCCAAGACATTGATGTAAAAGATTACAAACACTAAGGCATAAATACATGAACAGCCATTGAGATACAGATCATATTTGTGGGAAGAAAAGAATCAGTAGCCTAAAAGAGCCATCAATCTCTGTATTAATCCATGCATAGTTTTCTAGTCAACTTCCCAAAAGAATTTTTCATAGCATCAAAGCACTTATAAAATTCATATGAAAAAATAAAGATCCAAGGATAGTCAAGACAAATAAGAACTTTGTATAAGAACTACATAATTAAAACAATATATTCTTGATACAGTTTTAAGCAGATTAGAAATCAGGAGGGGAGTGAAGAAGCACTAGGAATAAAGAATCATTGAATATCCAGCTATGGGCTTGGAGTAGAAGAGGGATGCCTACAAGTCCCAGTTCACAGCTCTGAGTTCCTCTGTGCACAGCCTCCAGAAGACAGGCAGCTCAGTGGACAACCAGGGAGCTGCACATGAATGCCCTCCCGGCAGGGTTAAATACACAGCAGGGAAACTGCAACCGTGTATCTCAGGAGACAAGCACCAGCCTGAAACACCACCACTGAGGGGAGAAAGGCAGAGACAAGTGTTTTCAGCAGGAAACAGATGAGAGTGGCGCGCTTTCTTCACCTGTGAGACGTAACGTAACGCAGCAGTACAGAATCATCCATCGGCACAGGAAGCTGTGAGAGCCGGAGCTGAGCAGGGAGTAGGAGGAAACACCCGACGGGAGAGCCCCTCCGTGCTCCTACACCACTCAGCTCCTGATGCTCCGTGTTTGTCATGCAAAGCCAGCAGTGAGAGGGATGGGAGTAAGTGGTGGGAGGCTGGAACAGGTAGATGATCTTGAGGTTTCTGGGGTGGGGAAGAGAGGTGTGCCTAGGATGGGACATAAAGGAAGTTGGTGGAAAAACAGATCTGAAAGAAAAGTTTATATTACAAAAAAAAAAATTTGAAATACATGCATGGCTTCCTCATACGTGTATTTCCCCTGAATGTGTTGAAGATCTCTTGTATGTAGGAACACAAAAGGGAACTCAGCTTCTGCTTACAACTGTCCATTTCTTTCATGTTAAATAAGAATCCAGAGTAAAAGCTCCAAGATGCGTTTGTTTAGTCGCAGGCAGTGGGCAGACGGGTGGTTTGCTGTATCTCTGAGTGATCCTCTTGATAATTACCTCTTTTTCCAGAAAAGAAAAGCACCACCATATAATAAAGGATATTATACATTAAAAGGAAAAAAAAAACCTGGATAAGTCTATTTTCATTGTCTCACACACTACAGATACTTTATTATTTTTATGAACACTTGAAAAGTAATAAAAATTATTGGTATATAATTATATATGTAATATATAATTATTCAGTAAGATTTAGGTGTTTTCAGTGTAATCATGTAATTCACAAAATGTCACTTTCTAAACAAAACAATTACTTCTGAACTGACTTGTACATTTTGGGATTTTTATCCTTTTTACTTATACATTTTTGATTTGTAATTCCCATCTGTGAGTTTAAATCGTCATAATCATTTCAGTAAGACAGACACCTGAAACTCGTATGGAATGAAGACATTTGGTTCTAATTAGACTCACTTATGCATGCCTAATATCAGCTTCAAAAGCAAGTCGCACTGTTGTTTTTCTGTCTGTTAAATGAGGACAGATTACATCTCCTGGCCTTTGCTGAATGTTTCCAGCAATCTATGAAATACAGATCTAATAAGAGAAAGATGAGAGAGGGGGGAAGGGAGAGAGAAGTAGGCAGGGGAAAGAGGAAACGAGATTTTGAATCGCACTGTTCGATGTCTCCTTGGGAAAGTTAATCCCCAGTTTTACAAACACATCTGACTTTGAGACATTTCTCATGCTCTGTTTTTCTCTCCTTGGTCTGCCTCTTACTTCGGTCTGTGCAGTGTGCTTGGCGACTGTGGGAGTGTCAGGGGAGCTGTGTGTGGCAGGGAAAACTTCGTAAATTAAGGTGAATACTCCTGAGCTTTGCCATGGCCATGGCGCCTCACCACCCCACAGCCTGAAGACGTGTGGGTCCTCAAGGCAGTGATGCAGAGTCTGGAGCTGGGCGATGCTCATACAACCCCCATTCCTTACCGTGGCGGGCACATACCTTCTGAAAAATACCATGTTTTTGCTTTTGGCTAAAATATTTTCCAACCACCTGCATGAGAGTGGAGGGAGCATCACCTGGAACCCTCCCTGCTCGAGGGAATGACGACCCACACCCACCTAAAGCCACGGAAGGAGACCCCTCCGTAAGGAAGACTCAGAGCCGTGGAGATGTCCCAGTCCCAGGAGGGGGTAACTCTCCCACACCTGCCTGGTTCTGTGCAGGTGCCACTCTGTGAATGGGCTACTCCTCAAACATTTATGACAAAATTTGTTTACTTATTTGAAAGGAAGAGTGACAGGGATTGCGGGGGAGGCTGGAGGAGAGGGAGAGACAGAAAGGTTTTGCATCTGCTGATTTAATCACCACATGGCTGCAACAAGTGGGTCTGGGTCAGGCCAAAGCCAGGAACCAAAAACTGCCTCAAGGTCTCCCACGTGCATGGCAGGGGCCCAGGTGCACTAGCAGGGAGCTGGATCAGAAGCCAAGTATCCAGGACTTCATCAGGCACTCTACAAACTTTTAACTCACCCAGTACGCCTGTGAGTGATCCCGTGCCTGACTGGGAGACTGTCTGCCTAGCCCAAGAAGGAGGTTAAGAGGGCACGGCACACCATGCCTCCTGAGAAAGACCCTGGTGCAGGACTCAACACACTGAGACCCCCCCCCCCCCCACCATACACACACATATGACCTGACTGCTGGCAGGCGGCAGGGGCCCCAAGCACATTTCCCCCACCCCACTTCCTGTTGAGGAGCCTTGTAATTCTCAGCTAAATAAACAGCTCCCAGATGTGGCTGGATCCATAAGACCACCTGGAAGGCTACAAAGGCTATGTGACCTTCAAGCTGATTGGAGAAGCATAGAGGCACCACTGTCAGCTTTATCCTACAGAATCAGTGTTGCCCTGACCTGGCTACTCCCCTTTTCCTGCCCTATAAAAGCTTGTGCCTAATTTCTAAAAAATGGACATGTTCACTGAAATTGTCTCTAGTGCTTCTTATCGAAGAATGCTGTCACCCCACTATCCCAACAGTGTGGGCCTTGCAGGAAGAGCCAACATAAACCCTCTTGGGTTGAACCACTTCTTCCCAAAGGATAAGCCAACTCTATGTTTATGAGAACAGTATACTGGGACCGGCACTGTGGTGCAGCAGGTTAAGCTGCTGCCTGCAACATCAGCATCCCGTAGGGGTGCCTATCTGTGTCCCAGCTGCTCCACTGTCAATGTGCCTGGGAAAGCAAGAAAAAATGGCCCTAGTACCTAGGGAGTGAAAAAATGGATGGAAAATCTGTCTGGCCCTCTCTATAAATCTCCCTTTCAAATAATTTTTTTTAAAAAAACAAATCTTTAAAAGATGTATTACAACCATGGCTATATTCCAGTCCTTTCAAAAATTACAAGTTGCATCTGATTTTTTTTTTTTGACAGGCAGAGTGGACAGTGAGAGAGAGAGACAGAGAGAAAGGTCTTCCTTTGCCATTGGTTCACCCTCCAATGGCCGCCACGGCTGGCGTGCTGTGGCCGGCACACCGCGCTGATCCGAAGCCAGGAGCCAGGTGCTTCTCCAGGTCTCCCATGGGGTGCAGGGCCCAAGCACTTTCATCCTCCACTGCACTCCCTGGCCACAGCAGAGAGCTGGCCTGGAAGAGGGACAACTGGGACAGAATCCGGCGCCCCGACCGGGACTAGAACCCGGTGTGCAGGCGCTGCTAGGCGGAGGATTAGCCTATTGAGCTGCGGCGCCAGCACATCTGATATTTTTTTTTTTTAAAGCAGCAAAACCTCTTGGTTAAGTAATTTGAGAACACCATAATGACTCATGCACACACACACATGTATTCCTGATTCGAGTTTCAGGGCTATGTATTCTAGGAAACATGAGAAGATGGTGAACCGCTGAGGGTGGCACGGGTGCTGTGGGCCTCTGAACCCCTGGGCCTCAGGGCACCACAATTCATGGGTGAGTGTTGACTACATCTGGATAGCAAATAGTTTCCCAAAGTGCAGAGCTTATCAGCCCGTCTGCACCTGCTACTGCACACGTGACACACAGCCAGGGTTTCACAGTTCAGAGCAGCAACCTTTCCTGCAGAAGGGACTGCAGATCCCCACACGGAAAGCCAAGAGTCTGTGAGATGAGACTTGGGCTATCACCGGGTGCTGGTGAAGGCTCCACAGGATGCCTTCGTAAAGCTGTTCTCATGGCTTGCCTGTAGCGCAACAGAAAGGTGTCCGAGCATTTTACCAAGCAAGTCTTGGCTTCCCGTCCCTAACAAACAAGATCCTTGACAAACAATGAAAAGCTTAGCCATAAAAATAACCTCACAAAAGGGACTAACACACTTAGGAGTTCTACTTATTTACTATGAAGAATCTTGGCATGTATACTTCTGAAAACACACATTTTAAGTAAAGTTTAAAAAATGAATTCCTTAATATAAAAACAAGTCAATGATAAAATCACTAGAAAAATACATGGACTTGACACTACCCAGAAGGAGTGGGTGCTTAGCCTAGAGGTTAACATACCAGTGTTGCACAGCAGAGGGCCTGGGTTCAATTCCTAGCACCAGCTCCTAATTCCAGCTTCCTGCTCATGCAGACCCAGGGAGGCAGGCATGATGGCGCCTGTGTTTGGCCACCTGCCAGCCATGAGGGAAATCCCAATCCTGTCTGTGGGCATTGGGGGATGAATCAGCCAAGGAACTTCTCTATTTCTCAGCCTCTTTGCTTCTTTTTTTTATTTATTTTTATTTATTTTATTTTTTGATAGGCAGAGTGGACAGTGAGAGAGAGAGACAGAGAGAAAGGTCTTCCTTTTGCCGTTGGTTCACCCTCCAATGGCCACCGCGGCCGGCGCATCGCGCTGATCCGAAGCCAGGAGCCAGGTGCTTCTCCTGGTCTCCCATGGGGTGCAGGGCCCAAGCACCTGGGCCATCCTCCACTGCACTCCCTGGCCACAGCAGAGAGCTGGCCTGGAAGAGGGGCAACTGGGACAGAATCCGGCGCCCCGACCGGGACTAGAACCCGGTGTGCCGGCACCACAAGGTGGAGGATTAGCCTAGTGAGCCACGGTGCCAGCCAGCCTCTCTGCTTCTTTAGTAAATAAAATAAACCCTACAATGGGACTATCAGAGCATTGAAGGTATTTCAGAATGTAGGAATCTCTTTAATGAATAAATTAAGAAATTGCTATAATCTGGGACTTGGGTGGTAGGTAGGTGAATTAAGGCACAGAAATCACATGGAAAGTGCATGTTGTTTTTCCTTAAATGCATGAGTTTAATTGTTTAAAGATTTATTTATCTGAAAGGCAGAGTGACAGAGAGAGAGGAAAAGACAGAGGTGAGAGAGATGTGCCATTCTCTCTCTTTTTTAAAAATTTATTTATTTATTTGAAAGTCAGAGTTACACAGAGAGAAGGAGAGGCAGAGAGAGAGAGGTCTTGCATTTGCTGGTTCACTCCCCAGATGGCTACAATGGCTGGAGCTGCGCTGATCAGAAGCCAGGAGCCAGGAGCTTCTTCCAGGTCTCCCATGCGGGTGCAGGGGCTCAAGCACTTGGGCCATCTTCCACTGCTTTCCCAGGCCACAGCAGAGAGCTGATCGGAACTGAAGCACCCGGGACTCCAACTGGCCTCCATAGGGAATGCCAGCACTGCAGATGGCAGCTTTAACTGCTACACCACAGCACCAGCCCCGAGAAGTGCCATTCTCTGGTTCACTCCCCAGATGGCCACAACAGCCTTGTCCAGGCCAGGCCAAAGCCAGGACACAGGACCTCCATCTCCCACATGGGCAGCAGGGGAACAAGGACCTGAGTCATTCCTGCTGCCTTCCCAGGCAGATAAGCAGGAAGCTCTATCAGAAGCAGAGCAGACAAGACTGGAGCCAGCACTCAGATAGGGGATAAGATGTAACAAACCCTAGTGATAATCTGAGAAATTAAATCGCTGAACTGATGGGCTAATTAAACAGAAAATCACTCCAGGAGAAAACGACGTCAACCTCTGGCTGAAAGGCCGTCCTCCTCACTGCTCCCTCTGTTAGAGAAAGCCACACTGTAGTCACGCTGGGAGCACAGGCGGGTTCTAACGGTTGGCAGATTTTCACAAATGACAGTTTTCTTTGATAGCCAGTGTTCCAGCTTTATAAACAACCTCAGTTTCTGGGGTAAAGGACAAAACCCGGACAACCCTTGGGACAGCAAACCCATCCCACTCAGTAAGATATTCAAATTTAACACTCGAGGCTTTCTCCTCCTTCACCCATTTCCCTCAACTCCCTACCTGTCCCCAGACACTCCACGGCATCTGCATACTAACAGCATCTGTTTCCTGCTCCACGGACACCCTACCTGGGACACCAGCTCCTTAGTCAAGCAAGATGTCCGCTGTCAGGACCCAGTGTCCATCTGTGTTATTGGTTTTTCTCAGGGAACTTCTACTTAGGCGATGTCAGTGTTTCTAACTCACCGAGACCTTGTTTTTCTAAATCAAAGGCTACAAATGGATACTGTTGGGCAAGCTAGCCACATGCCATGCAACTGCTCTGTGCAAACCTATAGTCCGCTCAGCACAAAGCAAACCCATGCAAAACATCTGGGGAAAAACCCTACATACCCGATAGGTGTTAGGTGCATTGTGACATTTCTATTACCAAAGTACAAGTGGTTTTCTCTGTTTGCTACTATCCAAACCAAACAAGATTACCGAGTAGAATTGAGAGGAAGAGACAGAACTGCCTTGGATTTCCACCCTCCATGCCATCTGCAATTTTTTTTACAACTTTTCTCTTGCCCATGAATACCTTAAGGTAAACCAAAAAACCTTGCCAGCGATGGCCACCTCTGTTACCATAGCAGCAACCAGGGCCATTACGTCGGATACAAGATGGACCTTCAGACCCCCCAGTGCCATAGGGACAGGTTTGGAGGAACAGGGGACTCATGGAAGCTGGACACCATGCATCCTGGGGTTTGTGTATCTTTATGGTTAGGCCAATCCAGATGGGACAAGCACATAGAACAGCCCAAGAGTACCTTAGAGAGTGAAGCCTCAGTGGAAAGAACCAACAAAAACTCCACGTGTGCTCTTGGAACTATGCTGTGTCTGCAAGCCAAGTTGTGCCGTGCACACATGGGATTTCAGACCTTGCAGACATAATCAGTGAATACAACCTTGACAGATCAGTGGAAGTTTATCCTCAATCTCTCTCTTGTGAATTACTGGGTCATCTTTCTCAGCTCATTTATTTCCAGCTTAAGTCTACTTATCCGTGTGGTGTTTCTTACAGGTAAAAGGGTCTGGGTTCTCTGTCTGTGTGTACTGCATTAAATGGAGGCTGTGCATATGGACACATGTAACAGATGGGGTGTGTGTGTGCATGTGTGTGTGTGTGTGTGCGTGTTCTGTCCAGAACTCATGATGAGAACGAGCTGAAGTCAGCCATCTGTGAGCTGTCCGGTCTAAAGACATTTGAAGAAGAACCTCAAAGAGTCCACAGCCCTGCTCCTGCCTGAGTCTCAATACCTTAGCAAAATACCGACGAGGCTTCGATTCAGGAGCAGTAACACCTCTGAATTTGACACTGACAATCCAGTCTCGGGATATACAGGCTACATCACGGAAGAGGTCCAATTATAGGAACTTCAAAAAATATTCAATATTTAAAAAAATAAGTTGCTAATCAATATACTTTCAAGTCTCTAAACATTCATCTAAGTTCAGAACCACCCAGACAACATCCTTCACAGAAATTCAGTGCAGTTGGAGAGCAGGCCCTGGGAGTAGCAACTACAAAATGTGAGCAGCGGAAGCGTCCACAACACCCCGGGCACATCCCACTCCCAAGCCCTCTCTGGCCTCACCCCAGAGCAGTCCTGTGTGGGAGCCTGTGTGGGAAGGAGGGGGACTTGGCCTGTGGACCTTGTAAGCCCAAGTCCCCTGCAGTGCCGGGAGGTGCCAGAGGAGGTGAGAGCTACAGGCAGAGGCAAGAACCCCGTGCTCACACGGCCAAGGCTGCAGGGAAAGGGGTCCCACCCAGGAGCTACATAGAAATGAAAAGAAAGTGCAGGGATCCTGATCTTCATGGCCAGGAAAGCTTTGAGACCCCAGCAAGACTGGAAATGGCCCCAATCCTTGCTCCTGTCCCCAGTTTTCCCATGAGAAGGGGAGGCAGAATCTGCAGGCTGGGGGTACAGAGGCCCACCCATGCCGGCAGGGAAGGGGGACCGTGGCCACCACGGGCTCTGGCAGGGTTGAGGGGGAGGACTCTCACCCCATGGACACTCGTCACTTCTGTTCAGATACTGGACCTTTGGAGACGCCAAGGAGTTACAGAGTGAGCCTTATTTAAGAGTGAGCCAAAAAGTCGGGGTTGGGGGCTGCTTTGATTCCTATCAGGATCAGAAAAATATGATTTGTATATTGAATAAATTTTTTTGACAGGCAGAGTGGACAGTGAGAGAGAGAGACAGAGAGAAAGGTCTTCCTTTGCCGTTGGTTCACCCTCCAATGGCCACTGCGGCCGGCGCACCGCACTGATCCGAAGCCAGGAGCCAGGTGCTTCTCCTGGTCTCCCATGGGGTGCAGGGCCCAAGCACCTGGGCCATCCTCCACTGCACTCCCTGGCCACAGCAGAGAGCTGGCCTGGAAGAGGGGCAACCGGGACAGAATCCTGCACCCCGACAGGGACTAGAACCCGGTGTGCCGGCGCCGCAAGGCGGAGGATTAGCCTAGTGAGCCGCAGCACCGGCTTGAATACATTTTAAAGGGAGGTAGAGCTTAAGGCAAATTTGTGTTTTCATCCAACAGCAAATCCCACTTTTTAGCAAAGTGGTTTCACCACGATCAGGGGTAAGTCAGCCACAGGACTTTGGAGTGGTGAACAGATTTACCTACAAGGTAGACACAACACAACACACATTTCCTGTGGCCACCCTCCTAGCTGCCTTTGCAGATCAGGGTCCATTGGAATGTGTCTCCCTAGCTCTCCACTTCCTTGGTGAAAACAACAACAGATGCATCGTGATGAGCCTCTGCATTGTGAATATTGTACCCAAAACAGGGTGGAAAAGACACTTCCCCGGGAAGAGGCAAGAGTAGAGGGGTGAAGGAGTCCCCATGGAACCTCCTCCGTCTCTCAGGTCCACATGCGGATGATGTCCCAAGACACCGGGCCACGTCTGGAGGGAAACCTCTTCTTGGTTGCAGAAACCAAGGGGCTGGCTCTCTCTTGGCTGCCCTGGTGGGGGTCTGTGATAATGGGGAAGGGGTTCCTGAGCCCCTGGGGGATACCTCCACCCTGGTATTTCCTGACCCAGTGTGTCCAGGCCAGGTAGAAGCGACCACGATAGCGGTCACATCCATTCCTATGAAGAATGAGCAGAGCAGGTCTGATTGCAGTTACTGAAGCACCCAAGTGCTTCTTTGGGTTCACCAGCCATAGAAGAGAACAGGGCAGAAGGGACGGTCCCCATGTCTGAATCCACCCAGGGCAGCGAAGTTACAGGGATCTGCGCCTGGGACCTCGGTGTGGAGGAAACAGAGACTTTCTAAGCAGCTGCAGAGGTCAGCAGCTATGGGTTGACTACTCACAAAGGCATAAGGCTGACGATACTAGGGAAGTCAGGTCAAGCTCATCAACTTCTTAGTGTTGGTTCAGAAATCATTAAAAATCACATCTAGTTGTTGACACGGGTAGCCAGAGAGGTTCCGCTCTGTAGCCTAGAAATCAGTAGCCTACAGAGACAGGAAACAACTCAGAATAGCAAACCTACAGCCCAGATGCCGGCTGGCACGGCTGGGCATTCAGAATGCCCGGTCTAGGGGCTCTGGGTCAGCGCCCCCATCCCTTGGGCAGAAATGCTGGCTCACAATCCTATGCCCCCCAGGAGGCCCTGGGACTTGTCAGTCCCCTGCCCCTTCAAAAGAACCCATTCCAGCGGTGTTGGGAGGAGGCTGGACAAGGCAAGCTTTCCAGGGCCGTGGGCAGGCACTGCCTACCCCGGGGTCTCAGGCAGGTGAGTGAGTCAGGATGACCCTGGCTGAATGATCGGAAACAGCTTGTTCCTGGTGGGCGCTGCACCTGCTGTTCACGCACAGAATGGCTGGTGTGACTCTTACCACTGCAGGACTTACTTCTCAATGGATTAAGAGGCTGAGAGACAACCGGGTGCTCTAGGCAACCTCCCAGAATGCCTACACCCGCACGAAGCAAATGTGAACCCCTGGTGCTAGCCACAAACTGTAGGGGAGGGCGTGGGTGGCAGGGAGGGGACAGCAGAGACACACGGCACGGGGCTGGCCATGGGTGGCTTGCCTTACAGCAGGTGGGGATGGCAGGTGGGGGGTGACGACAGTGCCATGCAATCCCCGATGCTGAGGCCACACAGAGATGCCCTGGGAAATGGGTAAAATGCTAATTCAGCTTGAGATGAGTGACACAGAGAGAAGGGCCTTGGGGAGGGGACAGAGGAAGCAGCTGTGGCCCAGGCGCCACGATGGCCTAGGATGCCTCTTTGTTAACAATAACACACAAGTGTCATTCTCAGCCGTTCACTGGGGTCTCTCATGAAGGCCGACACATTTGCACACACATGGCAGGAAGCAGAGTCTTCAACAATACAAGGCACAGTTTCACTGTCATTGTTAATCCTCATTCCATTTCACCTGCTTGGACGCCATTGTTTTCAACTAAGCTGAATAAAGTCCTCGTGTGTTTCAAGGTGAGGCATGCTCACCCCTTGGTGTAGCCCAGGGAAGGACCTGCGCAGCCCCAACGCTGCCCATGCTGCAGCTCCAGGCCGCACAGCTGCACAGCAGTCCAGGCCTCAGCAGGCCACGCCCAGCGAATGTCACACATGAACCCTGAAGACCGGAGATTCTGGCTGGGTAACCGTGGCTTAGTTCTTGGCTCATCTTGATGAACTTCACCTGCATTGCAACCCAACTGGAAGCAAACCTACTGAGGTCTAGGTACAGAAAGTAGAACAATCAACCGCATTCGTTTGCTCGTGGTGCACCTCTATTACGATAATCCAGGAAACAGATACTCTACTCCAAGAACAAACATTTCACCTGCTTTGATTTCCTGTTCTCTCTTTACTACTTGTTAGAGTAGCCTTATTTATATTTATTCGTTCTTGCAAAATTTACCAAAAAATACAGCATGGAAAATATCTTTATCCTGTCTATGTCAAAAGGGTCAGTAACTTTGAGCACAGGGATATGATTTTTTTCAATTTATGTCATTCTTCCTAATATGATTAAAAAATTACAAAAGAGGGACCGGTGCTGTGGCGGTAAAGCTGCCACCTGCAGTGCTAGCATCCCATATGGGCGCCGGTTCAAGTCCTGGCTGCTCCATTTGCAATCCAGCTCTCTGCTATGGCCTGGGAAAGCAATGGAGGATGGCCCAATTCCTTGGGCCCCTGCACCCGCGTGGGAGACCCAGAAGAAACTCCTGGCTCCTGGCTTCAGATCTACCCAGCTCTGGTCGTTGCGGCCAACTGGGGAGTGAACCAGGGAATGGAAGACCTCTCTCTCTCTGCCTCTCCTCTCTTTGTATAACTCTGACTTTTAAATAAATAAATATTTTTTTAAAAAAATTACAAAACAATGGGGACTGGTCAACTGCCAAAGCCTATTTTAAGGTTATCCAAATTTTCAAGACCTTTCTGTGACTTAGAAAGTGAATTTGTAAATCTGCAAAACCTTAAGCTTTCCATGCACTGCTGTGAGTGAGAAATACTGCAAATATAACCTTTTCTTGCGTTATTTGGGGATTTAAGCTCAGATTTGAGTGACCCACGGAGGAAACAGAGACGGAACATGAGAATACTGCCCTGTAGAAGTTTAACTGATCAGACGTTAATTCACTTCTCAGTACCCACTCATCCCCGTCTACACTCATTGGTTAGCAGACAATTTTAGGAGGCAAGACCATCACCATACATTTACACACTGACACAATGGCAACACAGCCACTGAGGGGGAGTCGCGTGTCTTCCACGTCTGTGTCTGTTTTTTCCATGTGTTAAGAGTCGCGACCACATAGAAGTATTTACAGTTATACAGATTCAGGGCTCTGTAAGACGGAGATGTCAGATGGACACTTCCTCCAAGTTTCTTTGCACATGTGGGTTTACATATTAATTTGTGCAATGTTAATTCCAGCAATCCTCCCTATAATTTGCACTAATTTAGCACATTAGTATCATTCTGTGAGCAACCGTCACAGCTGAAGTCACAAGTTAACGGATAGACAGCAAGAAATCTTAGCAAAAACAAGACTTCTCCCTACACCAAATCTTGATATATTTCTGCTGAACTATGGTTTACCCTACAGCTGCCCTCAAATCACAGACTGAAAATGTTATCCATGTTCAGTGGGATTTTATATGTGTCCATTTCACATTTTAATAAGAATTTTGGTGCTCCTCTACCCTCAACATCAACTGAGATGTCTATATTTATTTAAAACTTTCTCATCGATGTGTGTTGGTGCTAATGTTTCCAAGAAATCTCTGCAGACAGCAAGTTTCAGGAATTTGATGAAGTCCTTGTGGACAACACAGAAATTCTCAGAAGGTTCCATTCAGTGATGAGCATACGTGGGAAGACTTCTGATGCAGTCTCGCTCCCAGGCATCTGCTCAAGGCCATGCTGAGTGACAGGACTAACAACACAGCTCTCCATTACAGCTGCGACAGAGATCTACAATTTTTAGATGATCAAACAGCCCTGAAAAACGGCTGCTTAACAACGATGAAAGGTATGAGCCATCGTGACGACCACGGAGACCCTTTGTCAAAGGATCCAGGAAACAAGGGAGGCGGTAAGAGAACGCTTTGCAGACCCCATCAAAAAAGACGTGGGTGACTCAACAGACACAGTGCTTCAGATACTCAGACGCTCCTCGGCCTCCGTTCCTAAAGCTTTTATGCTTCTTGGTGCGTGAAAGGCCAAAAACGCCTTCAATCCAGGGAAAACGCATTTGCATATCTGCATGGGTGGGGGGAATCCATCTGGCTTAAAACTCTAAAGAATAATCAATAACACGCTTCAAGTGGAATGACCTGGTTACAGTGAAATGCTCGGGTGAAGTTTAAGACGGGCCACGCTGGGATGCGGAGCAGCGTTAGGAGTGGGGGGCCAGCATCCGGGGGCTCCTACCTTCTGGGCTCCTCTTGGCTTTGGAGGTAACAGTTCATGGTGTTCACCAGAAAGCTGAACAGACGACTGTACAGGGACTTGGCCAAGAGGTCCCGGTAGAAGTCAGCCATGGGTACGGTGTGTCTCCGCAGGATCAGATCTCCTACGGCAGCGGTGGGGAGGGAGGCACAGGAACAAAGGTTTTCCATTGCTCAGAAGTCAGCAAACCTCACATCCTGCTCATTCTCCAGACAGCCTCGTGTGTCATAGGACATCAAACAATGAGACTGCGACTCTAATAATGGAGGTCTCCCCAAGTTGTGTAAAAAGGTCCCCCCAAATGAGGTCATGTGCATTCAGTCTTACTTGTTCCACAGGTTGACCACAGCACTTGACTTTGAGGCAACTGTCAATCAGGCCCCTCAAAACAGGTTTTCTATCAACAACCCACTGGGCAGGATATGGACTCATCCCAAGGGATCCCGACCATCAGGAAAACCAGACATTTCCAAGGACGTAGTCTAATCAGGCACCAGGTGGGGCTGGCACTGGGCAGTAAGACGGAGCCTCAAAGGAGGAATTCCTACATCTTTCTCAAAGAGACAGCAATGAAAATCTTGAGGCACAGGGGTTTTCATGGAGATTAAATCAGAGAAGGGAACAAGAAGAGGAAGGGTGAGCATAAACTGAGTCCATCACAGCTTGCTGGGGAGCTGGGAGTGAACGGGGGTCTTGAATTCACACTCGAAGGCCTTGGCCCCGGGGGCTCACGGTGTGCCTCAGTCTGAGTGGGGGGTGGAAACAGGCTGAGGACCCTGGGAGGTGAGGGCCGAGTGGGTTGTCAGTCCATCAGAGGCACAAGTAAGGGAGGAGAATTGCTGCTGGAACGGGTTGAGCCACAAAGCAACAACGGGCACGGTAGGCAGAGAGCCCCAACGTCAAGGCCACAGGGGCACCAGCACAGAGCAGCAGAGAAAGCAGGTGCACACGCAAAGTCCCCGGAGTCCACGTGGTGGAGGATTCTGACGAGCCACCAACATGGTGCGAGGGTCAGCGAGCGAGGGCTGTGTAGCACAGGCAGCCGCTCCCATCAAATGAGGGATGCTGAGAGGGAGTTCCACTTTTGTCAATGAAGGTGTGACAAAGAACAATGTATTCGGAGAACTCGGAGACCCTTGGTATGCCTGGATACTGGGCAGCTGGGAGAGATCGGTCGGGGTGATGACATGACCCATGTGGGAAGGGGCCTCCCCTGCCATCCTGCAGTCTGGGCTTCCCCACCCCGAGGAGGGTGTCTGCCAAAGACTGTCATCCACTGTGAAGGCTGCCTTCGCCTTCCTGGAGCCGGGTAGAAGGAGAGCATCAGGAGACCAGGCAGATGGAAGACCAGAGGGGATGGGATGATGAAAAGGGGACCTTAGAAACAGTGAGAGGAATCTGAGGGGTCAAACTGGCATGGGTCTCAGCTGCTTCACGGAGGGAGACAGAGGGGAAGAACCAAGGGTGACTCTGGGCATCTGGGCGGATAACGGGGAGACTGGGTGGATAATGGGGAGATGCACTAATCAAGAATGTGGCAGGGGGGTTCTGGGAGGAGGGGCCACTCAGCAATCATTAGCCACTTGTGCGAACACTGCAGATGTGGTCTCTGGGGACAGCAAGGAAGACTCGCAAGGGGTCAGGGAACACTCTCAACTGGATGCTGAGCTCCGGCAGCTGCAACAGAGAGGAAGGTGTGGGGCTGGGACCTACAGCGAACAACTAAGGAGCAGGTGAAAAACCGACCTGGGTGCTCACTGAGTAGCGAAGGGACTGTGGCACTCAGGTGCTTTTAGGTTCTCATTCCAAACATGCCGTTTGCTGGGGACGTGGCATGCAGAGGAATCTGATCTCATTGAATCTTGGTTTTCTCATGTTTTAAAATAGAAAGAGTTATGCCCAACTCACAGCAGACGTGGGAGAAATAAAAAAGAAAAACTATAACGTCTGTAGCACTTGGCACCACGCCGGTCAGTTCAGAAACACCCAGCAAATGACAGCTATTACTGCGACCCAGTAACAGAGGGAGAGGGGGAGAGGGCAGCACAGCCCCCACAGGCAGAACGGCCCCACGTTGTCATTGACTGCACCCTGTAGAAGTGCTGGCTTTGTTTTTGCAAAATGACAGATTAGCTTGCAGTGGTGACCAGTCCATCCGATGATCTCTGACGCAGGGTCACAGAGAGGGACCAAACAGGCACATGATGGTCCTCTCGTGGGCATTCAGCTCATAGACACGCTTTCGGAGGGTGGAGATGGGCAAAGCTGTATCTACTGTAGATCCCCCAGGAGGCCCGCTAGGGCACGGAAACTTACCTTTAAAATACTGAACGTCAGTTGTTAAGGCAGACGCCAGTTCATCCGCTGACACCTGTAACATCCCAGCCACTAAAATAAAGCAGCGTTATGAACGGAAAGTTAGCATGCATTTCTTGACACCATGGTACTATGCTTCATGACTATAACTTACTCATTTATGCACATTAGTAAATGCATTTATTAAAGAGAAGGAAGGACCACTGTAACCAAGGCATCTCACTCCATGCCGTAAGGAATTCTCGTGGCTCTGAGCAGTGCAGCCCAGCTGGGTTTTCTCACTCCTGGTCCCCACAATGGCATCCAGTGATTTTTTTCCCAAAATACAGACTCAATCGCTTTGATGTGGGTGAAGAGTCGCTGCTAACAACTACCCGTGGTTTCTGTGGCTTTAAGATATTTTGAAAAGAATCTAGGAATGACTCAGAAGACATCCTCTAAGGGGAGAGTTTTTCGGCACGATCCGTGCCAGGAAGTGAAGTGTATTTGTTTAAAATGTTTAGCTAATAACATGCTCCCAAAATACGCCAGGCCGTGGGGTGAGGGGGAAGAGTACTGTGCCCTGGTGTCTACAGCATCCGTGCTGTGTGGGGATGCGAACAGAACAGCGCATCTCGCTGCCCACCCCACAGCGATTTGTAAGGAACAAGAACAAAGTGGACCCTCGTTCCCCTTCTGGCCTCAGGAGCACAGCTGTCCGTACTCTGTCTCCCTCTACCGGTGCCTCTGCAGAGCTGCAGCTCGGAAGGTGGCTGTGGGAAGGTGGCTTCCACTGACCTTGCTCCAGCAGCTGGAGGTCAGAGACGAAAGCCGAGTCACCATCCGTGAGGGCTGTGAACCGGATGTCTCCCAGGTGCAGTATAGCTGCCAGGATCGCAAACAGGTTCTCCACCTCCTGGGCGTTTTGCAAATGGACAGAATGAATCAATCCGATTGCTTAAAAGACACATATTTTTAAAACTTCAAAGTGGGCTGCAAAACCCATGTGGACCCCTGAGAAGGGTGGTGACTTTGCAGGTCACAGACCTTGCATCCCAGAACCGCCAATCTCTGTGGCTCTCCCGATCCCATCCAAGTCCCCTCTAGGTCTACATTCCTTGGATACGAGAGAGCGAGGAAATGATATTGGATGCAAAGTCATGACTCTGACATTACCTAGACATTGAAATGCCCATGACTATGGAGGGCACTTGGGAGATGAGACTTCACGGCTGTGCTCTGGGGAGACTGGGGGCGCAGGCAGGTGAGCTGGGGGAGTTGCTGCGGCCCCCACTCTGACCCTCTTCTACTTCTCTCAGGAGATGCCTCCATGGCCGACCACAGGATTGCTTGCTCCCTTTTGCTGGACACCACAGACAGCCGCATGCAAACAACTCTGCCCCAGCCAAATGCTAACTGCTTTGTAATGTATTTTAAGGAAAGCTCAGGGGAAAAAGAAAAGGATGTTGGCAAGAGCTGTGTTGAAAAGGAAGATGGCAGGAAGTAGGAGGGTGTTTGTGTTCAAAGGCAGGAGAGGTGCTAGACCTTAAACTGGGTTTAGGTCAGTTACCTGGAGGCAAGAATGAAAAGTTGAGAAAAAGCTGTAAGGTAGACTTTGCTTTTCTGCAGAGCGCCAACCATGTAGCAGGATGATCAAGACACTTAAAGCAGGCAGAGCCCTACAGGGACAAGCGATCCGGCCTCTGGACACGCAGTTTCCTAATGTGCAAGTTGGGGTCCAGACAGCCCACAGCTGTGGCACAACACTCCACATTTTGGGTAGCTTCTGAGTCCTACGTGAGTTTTTCAAATTTAATTCTGTCATGCTGAACAGGATAACATTTTCCCAGCCTCTTCAAGTAGCCGGCAGCCTACAGGATTCCGCCCCCCCTTTTTTTTCTGTTTAAGATTATTTGTTTGTTTGTTTATTTGAGCAGTAGAGCTACAGATAGTGAGAGGGAGAGACATAGAGAAAGGTCTTCTGTCTGTTGGTTCACTCCCCAATGGCTGCCAACGGCCGGAACTGCGCTGATCTGGAGCCAGGAGCCAGCAGCCAGGAGCCAGGAGCCAGGAGCTTCTTCCTGGTCTCCCATGCTTGTGTAGGGGCCCAAGCACTTGGGCCATCTTCTACTGCTTTCCCAGGCCACAGCAGAGAGCTGGATCAGAAGTGGAACAGCCGGGACTAGAACTGGTGCCCATATGGGATGCCAGCACCGCAGGTGGAGGATTAACCTACTGTACCATGGCGCCGGCCCCAAGATTTCCCTTTCTAAGCAGCCCTGGGAGCTTCTCATGACTGTCCTGGCGTCCTGCCAGCTGGGCACCTCTGCACGGCCACTGTCCTCACTGAGGTCCTGGCTGTTCTGTGGAACCATCTTGAGTGTGCGTCACAGTGTGATGGGGGCTGGGACCAAGGAGAGAACAAGTACCTCCAGGCGTGGAGGAGAGACTGTTGCCCTGTGACTCTCAGTGGTGAGCAGGGATGCCTTGCCGCCTGGCTGGCTGCATACAGGGCGAGGGTGCAGGTGCCGTGAGGAACAGACCACGTGGCCATCGTCACCTGCACACGTTTTTGTTCAAGGGCTTTGCCGGCCCAGAACCATCATTCACATCCCGCTGGACGCTAGCCTGTCCCTCCTAAGTGGACTCCTCATCCACTTCAAGTCACTCCAAAGGGTCCAGATGAAGAGATGAACCGCACGCCTTTTGTTAAAGTGGACACGTGTCTCCTACCGCAAAGGCTGCTGTATTCTCCATCAGCTGGCTCGGTCAGCAGGTGCATTTTGCTGGCCCTGCCTTTGAGGATCAATCATGGATTTTCAAAGCCCCGTTTCCAAGCAACTGGTATTTTGGCAGAATGGTTCGCTACCCCTATCTGTGTCCCCATTTTCTGTAAGGAAGCCGAAATGTCAGGCATGGTGGGAGGGGGAAAGGACAGTGGAAAGCACAGAAGTGGCAAATGCAAAGATGGAAGCATGTGAGTGAGCAGGAATCGGAGGACAGAAACGCAGGCACGGGATGGGCAGAGCAGAAAGAACCAGACAGGCTGGCACTGTAGACTCTGGATTCCAGCCTCCGAGTGCAGCAAGGGTGGGCAGAGCCAAGCCCAGGCAGTCAATCTGCTCGGCCCAATCCCACTTCCCCAACCTTGTCTGCATGTGCCTGCCTACCCTCGCCCACCGCTGTCACTATGAGGGCAGCAGAATGACGAAGACCCGAGTCCACCCAAGCACTGGGTTCCGAGATGAGAAGGGACGTCTCAGTCTGAGAGTCCATCCAGGCTTCGAATTCCTGGCATCCCAAAGTGGCCACTGCAGGCCGATATGGATGGCTCCAGCATAGCAGTAATGAATGGGGTGTGGGGGGGGGGGGAGACCAGAGATAACACACGGTGAAATGGAGATCTCTGGGAACTCCGAGAGGCCCTTGTCCTAGCCCCACTCCTCTAGACTGGCACTGTTTCATGCAGCAACCCCTAAGTGCGCAGGGCTGTTTAAATTAGATGAACCAAAATCAAGCAATGTGGAACGTTCATTTCCTCCATCCCCCTGGCCACGTGCCACACACGGCCAGCAGCCTGCAGGTTTCTGGCATGAGCTGGAGCATCTCCGTTCTCACGGAGACGTCACTGCACAGCAGGGGGTCTCACACGCGTGGAGGCCTCACACGCGTGGAGGCTAATGCTTGCAGATGTTTGGTAATTCATTAAGAAGCAAATAAACATATTGCGCAGGAAGTTATTTCAACAAAGCGATGCGATTCACTTCATAGTGATCCTTAGCAGTAAAAACTGCTACTTCAGATCTACCAGTTTTCTCAAGGAACTGATCCCATTTGCTTGCATGGATACATGTGTTTCTCCTTTTGGGCAAGAGCTGTGCCCGCCCTCTGGTAAGCCACAAACACCCTCACCTCTGACCACTCTCTGTTTCTCCATGCTTTCCACACTCCCCTCTATGTGCTGTCTGCCTGCGGCCACTGACCCCACCCAAAGTAACCCCGAGGTGGTGGGGACTGGACCTTGCCTGCCTGTGACTCCCCGGTGGCTGCCCTCCCAGCCGCAATGCAGTAAGACTCGGGAATGCTTTCGAACGCATAGCTTGGACAAGTCAGAAGTTTGCTTTTCCCCGTGAAACACCGACACCATGACTCACCGGGGTGCTGAAGCCAACCACACTCAGAGCTTGTTTCAAAACCACCAGCTTCTCCCTGTTCTGCGCGTGCTCGGCCGCCGACACCTCCTCCCGCGTGGTCTGCTTCAAGTACCTGTTAGGACACAACGCACGCGGCTCAGGCCTCGGCTGCTGGGCAACATCTGGTGGCTGAAACTCACCACACGACACTTCAGGGAAGGAAAATTAGCTCTCGCTGTACTGGAACCCACTGACACTGCCCTACACAGCACCCGCCTTAGCAGTGCCCTCACAGCGGTGTGCAGATCGCCTGCGGAGACTCACCAGGGACAGTCCTGTGGCGTCTCAGCATCTGCAGTAACAACACTTAGAGCAATTTCTTATTTCTGTCAATATCTTTGCATCACGACGTGGTTGATGCATTCATTGATTTATCAAGCACATGTCAATCACCTTCCAAATGCCGGCAACACCAGCCGCTTCGGACATAAGAGAAGCACTCATGCCTGGATCCCCCCACGGCCACAGAGCACCGTGTGCAGGGGCAGAGACAAGCGAGCAGGCGAATGCCCTCACAGAGCTGAATGCAAGCTTCCGTGGTGCGCGGGAAGGGGTTATTCCCACAGGTGGATGAGGAGACCCGGGGTGGGGGGTGCAGGCTTTGGTCACACAAGTGGCCAGTGTTCACCAAGCAAACCCTGGACTTGAAGGCTGCTCCTGGAATAATCGCAGTGTTTAGGACGGCACCAGCCTTGGTCAAGCATGACGCATGCAGACAACATCCGTCTACAAAACTGGGCCTCAGTGCGATGTGCTCAGAGGGTTCTGTGCATCTTGTAGAAGTTTCTGTCGTGTCTTGAAGATCAAGAAGCAGTGATGGGGGCGGGGGGGGGGGCAGCATTATGGCGCTGCGGGATAAAGCCCTGGCCTGCAGCGCTGGTTTGAGCTCCAGCTGTACCGCTTCTGATCCAGCTCCCTGCTAATAAGTCTGGGAAAGCAGCAGAAGATGGCCCAAGTGCTTGGGCTCCTGCACCTCCATGGGAGACCCGGAAGAAGCTCCTGGCTCCTGGCTTCAGATCAGCCCAGCCCTGGCCTCCGTGGCCATTTGGAGAGTGAACCAGTGGATGGAAGACCTCTCTCTCTCTCTCTCTTTCTCTCTATCTCTATCTCTCTATCTATTTCTGCCTCTGTAGCTCTTTCAAATAAATCAAATAAAATCTTTTTAAAAATGCGGTAATGGGAGACTCACTAGGGGACTCATGGGCCCATTTAAAGAGCAGAAAGAAAGGGGTGATTGGGCTGGTGTCTCTGAGAGAATATCCTGGTGTCCTAGTGCAAGATCTTCTGGGAGAGCTGAGGAACCAAAGGTGGTGGGTGACCCTGCGAGAGATGAGCAGAGACAGGAGTAGAGGGGAGTGGTGGGGCAGGAGACGCAGCGGCGGCAGGACCAGGGCCGACTGGGGACAGGGAAGGAGGAAGGAGAGGCATTAAGGATGCCTGGGGAAGACGGAGCACCACGGGCCACTCAGCCAGAGAGCACTGTGAAGACTAGGGATGAGTACCGGAGAGCGCCAGCCTTATACATTAGAGCATTCCTTTTGGGTATGAGCTACTTGTTAAAGCCTGGTGGAGTTCCAGGAAATCGGGAGATACTAGGAGACGAGGGGGCACTCCGAACATTCATGGACAACGCACATTACCCTTTCATTCCAGTTTGGGCCAGCTTTTTGAAGTATGCTCGTATGGTCAGCAAGTCATCGACGTGCAGAGGACAGAGCCCAAGGGGTGGACAAGGTCACGGGAAATGAGACTCTATAAAGTTTTAGGGCTGAAATCAGAGTCATTCAAAGTAAAGGCTAATGGATGGGTACTGACTGAGAAGCAACCATGGAAACCAGGAGACGGGTCCTGGATGTGGGGGTGCTCTGTGAGCAGTGGGGGCAGGGCTGCAGGGGTTCTGAGGGGACATCACTGTCCCCATCTTGGCTGCAAGGGTGGGAGATGACTCTGGCAGCTGACGTGGGGGTGGGAGAGACTTTGCAGGGTTTAGATGCTGAGACAGGTGCAAAAAGAGACAATGAGGGAGACTGAAACCTGAGGATCATGGGTATGAAGAGGAGGGAGCTGTGGAAAGTGGGGTGGCGGGGGTCCTGAGCAACCCCAGGAGGAAGGACACGCTGTCCACATTGCACCAGGTAAGGCAGGAATTGTAAAGGCCAGGGAGCAGCGCACTGTCCTGAGATGTCAGTGTTCCCAGGGGACAAGGTTGGGCTTTGCATGAAGGCCCTGGTGAAGGCAATGTGAGGGAGACAGTAAGACTGGGCTCTGCGTAGGGAGACACAGGGGGCCAGCTGGGGCTGTGCAGCGCCCGGGCTGGGGGGGTGGAGACCAATGTGGCCTGGGCTGGGGTCACTTTCTCTAGAGTTTCTCCCATGTCCGAGGTTGGACAGGTGAGCTGGGGTTTGGGCAGTTGGGAGAAAAGGAGAAGTCAGGGGCAAGAGCATCAGTAAGAGTTGGCTTATGATGGTCAGACTCATTGCGCCTAAAAATGCTACGCAACGTTAATGACTACAGCATATTCCTGGTAAGAAATTCCAACTGCTGCAGGCACGGCTGGTTCCCAAAGCAGTTTTCCATGTGGTTTCCTGCAGGCCTCGCCTCAGTCCCACTTGCCGATCACCGCAAGAGTGTCGTGTCCGACTGAGAGAGCTCATTATCTTATTACAGAGAAAAACCGGCTGCCTTACCACTACAGGCAAATATCCCAAGGCCATCATTTCTAGCAGAATTCTTTAAAAGTAACCAATTAGCGTACTCCTCCCACGACTAGCTGAAGCATTTCCTTAAGCCATCTCCCCTCTATTTTATTTTAAAAAATCATCTTATTGGTTTGAGAATCAGAGAGAGAGAGGTCGCGGTGGGGTCAAAGCCAGGAGTTTAATCCAGGTTCCCACCACTGCTTCCCAGGTCTGCCGGGGCAGGAGGCTGGAGTCAGAAGCCACAGTGGCGTAGCAAATCCAGATACTCCCATGCGGGAGGCAGGCATCCCAGCCTGCATTTTTTTTTTTTTTTTTGACAGGCAGAGTGGACAGTGAGAGAGAGGCAGAAAGAAAGGTCTTCCTTTTGCCGTTGGTTTCCCCTCCAATGGCTGCCACGGCCGGCGCACCACGCTGATCCGAAGGCAGGAGCCAGGTACTTCTGGTCTCCCATGGGGTGCAGGGCCCAAGCACTTGGGCCATCCTCCACTGCACTCCCGGGCCACAGCAGAGAGTTGGCCTGGAAGAGGGGCAACCAGGACAGAATCTGGTGCTCCAACCGGGACTAGAACCCGGTGTGCCGGTGCCGCAAGGCGGAGGATTAGCCTAGTGAGCCGCGGCGCCGGCCCCGAGCCTGCATTTTAATCACCGGGCCAAATCCTCTCTTCAATGAGTCCCGTGGCACAGGATTCACTGCGATGGCCTCCTCCCCCAGGAGGCATCAGTAGAGCAGCCCTGTGACTCCAGGCGACTTGCGGGCGGATGGAGTCAGTGAGGTTCCTCCTGGAAACGTCTGGGCAGCTCTGGCAGCCGTGTCAGGTCTTCACCAAAGTCATGGGAAATGCGTGTCATGAAAACATCATGCGTGGAATTTCAAATTTATTTTGCAGCAAAATAAATTTTTCCGATCCATTTCTCCATGAACTTCTGGAAGATTCCTTGCTTGTCGTGGATGAGGGGGAAACCAAAAGAGACCGCTTTAGGGGGCGGGGCTTCTGCTCCCAGACTGGCTGTGCACACGTCCCTCTGCAGTCACAGAACTGGACAGGAAGAGGATTTAAAAAACATCTGTAGAACACCATGTCTATTATACAAATTCAAATTTTCTCCCGTAATCAACAGGACTTAAGACAACTTCTCAGTCCCAAAGGGACAAATATCATATGTTTTTCCTGATCGGTGACAACTTCCTCTGGGTCTCCCACGTGGGTGCCGGGGCCCAAGGACTTGGGCCATCTTCCACTGCTTTCCCAGGCCATAGCAGAGAGCTGGATTGGAAGAGGAGCAGCCGGGACTAGAACCAGCGCCCATATGGGATGCCGGTGCTTCAGGCCAGGGCGTTAACCTGCTGTGCCACAGCCCTGGCCCTATGGGACTCTGTTTCTTAATGGAGGGGATTAGCACCCAGAAGCGGAGCATTGCATGTTGATTCCTGCAGATGAAAAGCACCGTTCTGACTTTCTTCTTGCTGAGGTTCAATCCTGCAACTTCACGCTGGGGCACAGAAAACAGCTGAAAAAACAGGCCTGGCAGAATACTGAAAACAAGAATCTGGGGACCAACATTTGAGTCCCACTTGGTTCTTTCTAGAAACACTTAAATCTTCATTTCATCACCGGAAAACTGAGTAAGATACATTAAAAGTGAAGTAAAGAACACTCCATATTCCTAGTTCATTCTGTGAGCAGCAACTGAGATGTTGGGTGTGGAATGCTTCCTACACTCAGATTTCATTTTCTCGACTATTTATTTTTATTTGGATGGAACAGACATAGATCTCCCATCTCGGGTTTCGCACCCTAAGTGCTCACAACCACTGGGGATGGAGAACCCAAGCCAGGTCCCCCATGTGGTAGGAGGGACTCAAGAGCTGGAGCCATGACGGGCGCCTTCCAGGGTGGACATGAGCAGGAAGCTAGAACAGCAAGTGGGGCAGAGACTCAGAGCCAGGCACCCTGACAGGGACACAGGTGTCCCAGGCAGCATCCCAGGCATTGTGCCAGGCACCTGACCCCAGACTCTGATTTTTATTGCACACACACAATATGAAAAATTCCTGGAAAAATTATGCCTTGCCTGTGTGGGGAACTTTAAGTCCATGTGTTGTGTCATTGATGAAGCTGCTAACCTAACGAGTAACCAAGCCAAGTAAAATAACGGGACACTTTGAGACATTAACAAAATGCTATTACCAATGGGAACTATATCAAGTCATAAGATCGGCTTTCCTGTTCTCAGATAAAAGTAAGAAATAATTACAAGGGAAAGATGATAGTTCTCACTTGACTGTTGATCTCATGTGAGTCACCTGTAAGCTGACAATCATATGTAATGTGACAACACTTTTAACACTTTAAAAAGAATGACTGTGGGTTGAGTGACAGGGACCTCCTATAGGCCAGCTATCACCCCACGGAGGTTATTCCACTCATCTCAACACAGTGGGTGAAAACCACCCCAGACAGCCAGTATTCCAGCTGCCCGAGGACTTCTGTCTTTCTCACCGAGCAAGCAGGGGTCCCACAATCCCCGGAATTCAAGCTTTAGAACTCAACATCCAATGTCGTCTATATCCTTCCTTTTAGGAATCAAAAGTCACATGATGATAGCTTAAAACATCTGACTTCTAATCATCTCCTTAGACCTCGCACGTCTCTCGGGGAGGTTCTACTCTCACACATCTCTTGGGGAGGTTCTACTTTTTTTTTTTTTTTTTTTTTTTTTTTTTTTTTTTTTGGCAGGCAGAGCGGACAGTGAGAGAGAGATACAGAGAGAAAGGTCTTCCTTTTCGCGTTGGTTCACCCCACAATGGCCGCTACAGCGGGTGCACCGTGCTGATCCGAAGCCAGGAGCCAGGTGCTTCTCTTGGTCTCCCATGGTGCAGGGCCCAAGCACTTTGGCCATCCTCCACTGCACTCCCGGGCCACAGCAGAGAGCTGGCCTGGAAGAGGGGCAACCGGGGCAGAATCCAGCACTCTGACCGGGACTAGAACCCGGTGTGCCAGCGCCGCAGGTGGAGGATTAGCCTATTGAGCCGCAGCACCAGCCATGGAGAGGTTCTACTTGTCAATGACCAGGGCAAGAAGCAGCAGAGCTAGTCCTCTGGTAAGAGTCATTGCTGTTTAGTGCTTCTCAAGTTGGCAGATTATCAGAATGTTCTATATTTTGTCCCACCGAGGGAGTGTAAGCATGCAGCCGCTGGGCTGTGTGCTGGTAAGAACCGGGGATTGGATGGGACTGTTGGACTCGTTCCACTCGAAGGGGAAGAGGTGGGGGCCATATTGATGTAGCCAGGTCCTCCATGGGAATCTTTAAAGGTGTGTCCTTGACACACTTCACGCTGACTCACAGAAGCAGCCACTATTTCACCCACTTCCGACATTAGAAACTGACGCTGGTCTGCGGCCATACCGCCCTGACCGTGCCCCATCTCAGAAGCTAAGCAGGGTCGGACCTGGTTAGTACTTGGATGGGAGACACGGACGCCGTTTCAGGTCACAAAGCTACTCACAGGCAAACCAACACACTCCTCCCCCAGACTCCCAGACTCCTCAGACTCCCCCGCAAGTGCCTCGCAGGGAGGGTGGAAGGGGCTGGGGCACCCTGAATCCCCGCCTCCTCTGCTCAAAGTCACCTCTTTACCTGTCACTAACAGGTTGACACCTGGGAGTCCACACCTCTGCCAACTTTGCAGCAGTCATCAACTAGATGGAGTTATGTTTTTCCTACGTGAGAAGATTACTGGCCATAAAGCTTTGGCTGAATGGGTAACTAGGAAGGCACCTGTTAGCACTGTTTCCCAGTGGAAGCCCATCTACACATCTGGTGCACCTTTCTAACTTAGTCATTTCTATGTGTTCAGTCCTTCTTTCGAAACATTAACCCGTGTTTTAAGGAGATGCGTGGCTCCTTGAGGCAAATGCCCGAAGAAATAAATGTCTACATTTTGGAAGTCACCAATCACATAAATGTCTTCACTGTCCTGGGATAATATGCTTATTGAGCAGGCAAGCACTGTTCATGGATCTGCTTGGCAGAGTAAAACAGACCCTGGGGAGGTGGCCAGCCAGAGCCCACAGTCCGCCACCTGACCCTCATCCAGGGCAGCTGACCCAAGCCCACTCTGCCCTCCCAGGGCCCATCATCCAGCTCCTACAGCCTCTGTGATTTCAATATCAACTCCTTTTCTCTTTCTTAGCCTTCAGTCATGAAGTGCTGGTATTTCTTGTCTCTGCATGCCCTACGCAAGAGTCCCAACAAAACAAAGCAAAAGGAAAGAGAGGAGTTAGAAGAGTCCGTGGAATCTATGCAGAAATCTACAGGGCTTTTCTCCAAGTCATTGTTCTATAGTGCATTTCCTTTCTCTTTTTCTCTTTTTGTGTTCTTTTCTAGATTTCCCATTTTTCCCCTAAAAATCAAGGAGTGTTATATAAAACAGAAGCTCTACTAAACTACAAATATCATAAACCCTGAGTGTAGTTCTCTGGAGATTCATCTAGACAGCTGTGTGTATCCGTACACTGTTCTACTTAGTGCTGAGCCATGTGGATGGACTGCTGCCTGTCTAACCACTCAGCCACCTGATGGACATCACAGTTGTTTCCAGTTTGGTGCAGTATGAACCAAGTCACTATGAACATTCACACACAGGTGTCTGTGTAAACTTGTCTTCCCTTCTACGGACAAACACCAAGGAGTGCAACAGCTGGGCTGTATTGTACAGTGGCACCTGCATATGTGTAAGAATCTGCCACATTCTTTTCCAGGGCTCCTGTGCTACTGCCTTACACTCCCAACAGCAAGGCGTAGTGAGTCAGCTTCTCCAGCTCTCACCAGTGGTGAGGACAGTCGTAGTCAGCGTGTGGGGACATCGCACTGGGGTTTGGATGTGCACTTCCCTGAAGGCTAACGATACCTGCCATCTTCCATGGCTCATGGGCCATCTGTTTCTTCTCTGTGGCAAAATGTCTCTGTGTCTCGTGTTTATTTTTTAGTTGGACTAGAATTTTTAAAATTCTCCTATTCAATTTGGAGATTTCTTTATGTATTCTAGATACTAGTTCTTTGTTAGGATGAGGGTTTCAATATTTCCCCCAGTATGTAGCTTATTTTATATTCCTCCTACTGCAGCTTCTTGTGGAACAAGAGTTTTGCTTTGATGGGATTTCAGGTATCAATTTTCTCTGATACTTGTGCTTTTTGTATTAAGACCTTTTAAAAATTTCATAACTTTATGCTTTCAAAACCTGTGATTCATTTTGAATTTTTTTTTAATTTAAGGTGTGAGTGTGGCCGGCGCCGCGGCTCACTAGGCTAATCCTCCGCCTAGCGGCGCCGGCACACCAGGTTCTAGTCCCGGTCGGGGCGCCGGATTCTGTCCCGGTTGCCCCTCTTCCAGGCCAGCTCTCTGCTGTGGCCAGGGAGTGCAGTGGAGGATGGCCCAGGTGCTTGGGCCCTGCACCCCATGGGAGACCAGGAAAAGCACCTGGCTCCTGGCTCCTGCCATCAGATCAGCGCGGTGCACCGGCCACGGCGGCCATTGGAGGGTGAACCAACGGCAAAGGAAGACCTTTCTCTCTGTCTCTCTCACTGTCCACTCTGCCTGTCAAAAAAAAAAAAACAAAGGTGTGAGTGTTCTTTGGCTTTGCTTTGCTGCCTGCTTTGTTTGTATTTGCCACGGATGTCCCATTGCTGCAGCATTGTCTGGTGAAAGGCATCTTTCCTCCAGTGGGTTGCTACGTAACTTTGTGAAAAGCCAGTTGCATGCACTTGAGTGAGTGTGTTTCTGTGTGTTCTCACCTGCTTCTCTGTGTGTCTCACTTTGTTCTGTCTGCTTGTCTGTCAATTCCACACTCTCTGAATGACTTAAATACACAGTCAGCTTTACTGTAGGTACTTTGATTCCTCTGCTATAGTTATCTTTCTCAGGATTTATTTTAGCAATTCCAGGACCTGGGTCTTTGCACATACATTTGAGAATAAGCTTCTGTATGTGTCACAAAATTGTTAAGATGTCAACAGTAGAGGAAGCAACTGACAACTCCACCATTTGAATATTCCAATCAGTAAACATGGTAGGTCTCTTTGATTTAATTTCTCAGTATTTTGTAATTTTCCACATAGACATCCTGCATATCCTTGGTTAAATGTATACCTAGATATTTCATTTCCTTGGAGCAAGCAGAAAATGTATTCTGTTCTTAGTTTTGGTTTTCACACGTCCATTGTTACTGTACCATACTTGCAGTTAAGACTTAGTGGGTCTTCAAAATGATCATAGACAATATGCATTATGAAAAACACTATTTGGGACTGGCGCTGTGGCGCAGCAGGTTAACGCCCTGGCCTGAAGCAATGGCATCCCATGTGGGAGCTGGTTTGAGACCCGGCTGCTCTACTTCCAATCCAGTTCTCTGCTATGGTCTGGGAAAACGGTAGAGGATGGCCCAAGTCCTTGGGCCCCTGCACCTGCATGGGAGACCAGAAGGAAGCTCCTGGCTCTTGGCTTTGGACCAACTCAGCTCTGGCTGTTGTGGTCATTTGGGGAGTGAACCAGCAGATGGAGGACCTCTCTCTCTGGCTCTATCTCTCTCTGTAACTCTGTCTTTCAAATAAATAAAATAAATCTTGAAAAAATAAAGTTGCCTTTTTTCCCTAAAGATTTTGTTTATTTGAGAGGTAGAGTTACAGACAGAGAGGGAAAGATAACAAGAAAGGTCTTCCATCTGCGGTTCACTCCCCAATGGCCACCAATGGCTGGAGCTTGCTCCAACCAAGGCCAGGAGCCAGGAGCTTCTTCCAGGTCTCCCACACAGGTACAGGGGCCCAAGCACTTGGGCCATCTTTCACTGCTTTCCCAGGCCAGAAGCAGAGAGCTGGATCAGAAAAGGAGCAGCCAGGATACAAACCAATGTTTATATGGAATGCCGGTGCCACAGGTGGAGGCTTAGCCTAATACACTAGAGTGCTGGCCCCTAAACTTGCCTTTTAATTCCATTTTCCAGAAACTTGTTTGAATTCCCCTCGTTTGTGATCCATGTTATCAACCTTGTAGCGTGTGACTTGCTGGAATGATTTATTGGTTTCAGAAGACACCTTGGTAAGTTCCATGGAGACCTGCACACCCTTTTCACAAACCTGATGAACACTTTCTTTTAACTCAGTTTGTAAATCTCATTTCAGCAGATCCTTGTGAAAAAGCACAACTTTACCGAACATACAAAGCATCTGTACTAGAGGGAAAAAGCAAATCTGATGAGCATGTGTTACAAATGAGCAAAATTACACCTGGGTTTTGAGAAAGGAAAGATTTGCATTACAAGAAAAATTAATTAACTGAAGAACAGCAACCATTGACTATGTGCCATTCCTAATCAAGTATTCTTTCCAATGTATCAATTTGTGTGTGGGGGGGTGTATCTTCCAAGGGAGGTCAATGACCCAGTCAAGCAATCTGCGTGTGTTTGGGGTGCACGTGTGTGCGTGTATGTATCTGTATATGCTGATAATTTCTGCTTTGCTACCAAGTTCAACAGGTACTGGAGTAAGTTTCCTATGTCCCTTGAGAGTAGATGGATTAAAGTCAAGCCATCACTAATCACAGGAGGGTTTTTCCCTGGTAACAGAGGAGCCCGGGCTGGAAATCCACTTCAGGATGTGCTACGTGAGGGGCGAGTTTAAATGCTACTGCCTGTGGCATCACCCTAAAGACTGGGAATTCAAGGTAGCAATGGAATGGTCCACACAGCAAATACAAACAATGACTGTTTGCAAGACAACCATCATTGGATTCTAGGGGTCATATCCTCTCCAAGTGCCTGCACCTGTCGTGACTCAGTGGTGCTGGGCACTCAGCAGGCACTGCCATCCAGTGGACAGGAAATGACCTGTGTTGTCTCCTATGCCTCCGAGGCACACTGGCATGGGAGGCTCGGATATAAATGACATTACCACGTAAAAACACATCAGCGCAGCCCATTCAGTCCGTCAGAGGCTTCAGACAATGAGCAAAACATTTTGCCCAACTTTTTATCAAAGAACAATGTCTTCTTATTGTGGGCAAACATGCCTCTTGCTTGGTGATGTTCAATACGTAAACAGAAACCGGATAAGGCAAAATTAAACCGTTGGCATCAACAGAACCAGCACAGTTGGCCAAGAGGGTGGCACCGTCTTCACCCTAACAACTTGCCCTTGGAAAGGAAACTCCTGTCTTCATTGTTTTCAAATTACCTGGAACCTATTAACTAACGTTTAGTCCCTCTCAGTGCAATAAAATCTGATGTCTTATTATCCACAGGTTCAGGTACCTAAATCTCCGCCCACGAACATGTTAATGTGCTAGGCACAAGCTGTTTTGGTTAGAAAGAGGTCTTCAGAAAAGGACCGAATCTCTCATAAATTACACTCTCAGAAAGAAAGAGTCTCGTGACATTCCAAGAATAGTTTGTCCAGATTTTTCTAATCAGTCAAAATGTTTCTTCAAAACATCTGTGGAAACAGAGTCTACACTCCCAGTCTTGGAGCTAGGGCACACCGTGTGGTCTTGTTTGCTTCTGGAAAACATCTAGATGGTAGAGTCGGGGGTGGAGACATGGGGTCAGAGTCCCTCACAAAAGGCCTGAGCAAGGGCTGTGGGGGCTGAAGCCCAGCATGGCCCCGGCCGGCGTTCCATCTGCAAGGAGAAGGGCAGGGATTTCCTTCTCACAGAAGCACCCCCAGCCGTGACTCGGGAAATGGGGAGAAAGCTCCGTCTCAGCTCAACATGTGTAGATGTGCCTGGCCCTGATGGAGCAGAGCCCGGATGGAGGCAGAGCCCATCCCCAGGTCGAGGCCTAGGGGCTGTGCCTACCCAAGGGGCGAGGAGATGGAGGTTTCCCAGTTTCACGCCAAATCTCCCGGGATCGGCCAGAGGAGGGAGGGTTCTGTAATGGGAGAGGGGCCGTGTGCCTGTGTGAATGAGCCCACGGTGGTCCAGGCACAACAGTGCTCCCGTCCTCCTCCAGGGAGATGGCTCCTGACACGCATCTCGTGAGGTCATGGCACTACATCATTATGCAGGACAGACCTACACAAAACCCGTGTCTTAGAACTTGACCGAGGTGGCCGCCCACGCGGGAACTTTCGTGGTGGGTAAATTCAGACGCGGGAGCATTTCATGATCGTCACTGCTGATGAGCTAGCCCACCGCTTCCCAGGTCCATCCGGGTCCCACCCCTGACACGCAGCCCACGTCAATGATGTGTGAGACGCTCACTGGAGCCCACACGGATGTCAGGCTATCCCTTTCAACATGGCAGCCCCAAGGGAGAACTTTGTTTCCTGGTCAAGTGGTTTCCAATGTGTACCGTATTTCTCTCACCGGTTAGAATATTACAGCCAACGCCCAGACCTTTATCTTGGCTGCCATGGGTGGAAGCTACCTGATGGGGCAGAATCTTCAATCTCAACAGACCCTGCCCTCTCTGATTCCCGCATGGCCAGCGGCTAAGGCAGGGGTCTTCCCGCCTGATTCCCAGGGCCGCAGCCTTAGAAGACTTCTTGCTGCTATTCCAGCCCCCCCAGGGCTGTACCAGCCGTGTGCACATCCTACAGTCCTGCCTGCTCCCCATCTACTTTCTGCTCCACGGCTGAAGTTATTCGAGAATCAGATTTCAGGGGCCACTGCTGTGGCATAGCGTGTAGAGTCGTCACCTGCAGTGCCAGCATCCCATGTGGGCGCCGGTTCAAGATCCAGCTGCTCCACTTCCGATCCAGCTCTCTGCTATGGCCTGGAAAAGCAGTAGAAGATGGCCCAAGTCCTTGGGCCCCTGCACCTACGTGGGGGACCTGGAAGAAGCTCCTGGCTCCTGGCTTCAGATCAGTGCAGCTCTGGCCATTGTGGCCATTAGGGGAGTGAACCAGTGAATGGAAGACCTCTCTCTCTGTCTCTACCTCTCTCTGTAACTCTGTCTTTCAAATAAATAATTTTTTTTTAAAAAGTTTACTTCCATCACCCCAATCTTCACAGAAGCATTTCTCAAATAAATCCCCCACATATTTTCTAAGACCCCTGTAACAAAACTCTAACTCATCAAACTCTCATTTTACAATATGTTCCACTCCACATCCTCCTCCACACCAGAGCTGGTCACCATATTACTAATCAAAATTTTTAAAAAATTTTATTTGAGAGGTGGAGAGACAGAAGGAGATATAAAAAGAGGGCCACTCACTTCCCAGATGTCTGCAATGGCTGTGGCTCCTGCTGAACCCAACAGAGGGGCGTTCAATCCAGGTCTCCCTCGTGGGTGGCAGGAACCCAATTACTTGGGCCACCATCATTGCCTCCCAGGGTCTGCATGAGCAGGGAGCTGGAGCCAGGCCTTGAACTCAGGCACTCCAGTAGGGGGCCCCGGGCGTTGTAACTAGAGACTCAACTGCTAGGCCAGCCACCTGCCCGTTATTAATTATTGATCTGCAGTTTGGTCTTTTGCCACTGCCTCACCAAGATTCTCTCCTGGCTCACCCACACCCATTTCCCCTGGCCAGAATGAGCCAGGAGTCGAGATGAGCCTTCTCTGCCTAACCGAGCCGTGGGCTCTGTGAAGGTTGGTTTGCTGTGTTCACTTGGCTGGGTTTTGGGATGTCCAGGCATTCGGGGAAACCTTACTCTGAGTGTGTGTTACGAGGTGTTTCTGGACTAGACTAGCCTGTGAATCCATGGACTGAGTACGGTAGACACAGTACCCTACTGTGGGTGGTCTTTGTGCAATCAGTCCGAGGCCTGCATGGAACAGCAATGCGGCACAGGCAGGGACTGCTCCCCCTGGCAGCCGGGGCTGGGACGTCCGTGGTTGCTGCCCCCAGAATGCAGCGGGACGGTTCACACGGAAACCTACATCCTGGGCTCCCTGATTCTTAGGATGCTGGACGGGGACTGGAATGGGCGCCAGCAGGTTTCCTGGGCTGTGAGCAGGCCAACGGCACCTAGAACACCTCACCTTCCACAGTCCCACGAGCCAGTTCCTTACAGTAAGTCTCTGTGCACACGTCTTTAGATTCTGTTTCTTCTGAGGATCCTAATGCACTATTTGCCCTATTTCACTTATTTATAGATTTTAATATTAAATAGTTCTTATTTACCATACAACAAAAAATGTCACCAACTTAATTCTTCATGGATAGACAGTCTCTCTTGATTCTCAAAAAATCTTAATCAACATTGTATGTATGGAAGATTTCATATATGTTGAAAATTTCCATAGATACTTTGAAATTTCCATATACACCAAGCGGGTTCCATTTCTACATGTAATGACCCAGAATATCTGAGAAGTATCATATGAAGATGGTAACCGACAAAGCTCTACTCTTTCCATTTGGACAAACCTGGGTAAAGGTAAGTAAAGTGGAAACACACAATAATTCCCCAAAGGCCATAATGAAGAATTCATTAGGAAATGTTACCTATGGAAGGAATCTAAGTATAAGAAATATTCAAATAAATGCCTTGAATCATTTTAGGCTTGGTAGGAGAGAATGGACTAAAGAATAAAGAATTAGTAAAATCATGTTAAGCAACATAGAAATAGTCCACTTAATGGGTCTGACGGCCTTCCTGATAAGATAGACACACAGCAAAGCTGACCTCTGAGAAAACTGCACGTCCACACTCATGCACACAGATACAGTCCCGCATGCAAAGCTCCAGAGCCTGGCCTCATTACGGTACCAGGCAGCTATGCCAAAAGCGTCCTCAATAAGGGACATTGGCACTTCCATGATAAACCAGGATTTTAAAAAGACTTTGAAATGAATGACATAAAAATATACTATGTGCAACAGTAAAAGTAGTTTAAAAATATAATTCAGGAATATATCCCCAAACTCAATGCTTTACCCAGTGCAGACGGTACTTAGTGAAGTAGCCTGGTCCAAGACAAAACATGGAAATAAACTGTCAGAAACGGGATCTTGGGGACTGGCTGTTTTAGGACAGACTCATAAACTACATGACCTCCATCTTTCTTTTAATTAAATATCAATTCTCATTTAAAATCAGGAAGAAAGGGCTGGGAAAGTGAGTTCTCCTCCAAGACCCCTGTTTCGCCACATCACGTTGTCTACTATTTTTGGATTTTTTTTGTCAAGTGTGTCTGTTAGACCTGTTGTGATTCCTCCTATGCTATATATTTTCTTTTCCTTCTTTTTTTTAAAGATTTATTTATTTTACTTGAAAGGCAGAGTTACAGAGAGGCAGAAGCAGTGGCAGAGAGAGAGACAGAGGTCTTCTATCCACTGGTTCCCTCCCCAGATGGCTGCAATGGCCTGAGCTGGGCTGATCTGAAGCCAGGAGCCAGGAGCTTCTTCCAGGTCTCCCATGCGGGTGCAGGGCCCAAGCACTTGGGCCATCCTCCACTACTTTCCCAGGCCATAGCAGAGAGCTGGATCAGAAGTGGAGCATCTGGGACTCGAACTGGCACCCATATGGGATGCTGGCACTACAGGTGGAAGCTCTACCTACTGCACCACAGTGCTGGCCCCTACATATTTTCATGTACATCATATAAAAATGTAATTCACATTGAGTATTACAATATATATTTTAAATAAACAGTCTAGGCCACCTAAAAATTATTGGAAGGAACTTACAAGCACTGGAGAAAAGTTTTTTCATTATTCTCAGTTTAGTTCTTATCTTTGCTGTGGAAGCGCTCCAATATCTCTACCACCTGGCTGAATTTATTTATTTGATTTTTAATATTTATTTATTTATTTGAAAAGCAGAGTTATAGAGAGAGGCAGATACACACACACACACACATTGAGAGAGAGAGAGAGAGAGAGAGAGAGAGGGAAAGAGGGATCATCCATCTGATGGTTCACTCCCCAGATGGCCACAACATCTGGGGCTGAGCCAGGCTGAAGCCAGGAGCCAGGAGCTTCTTCCGGGTCTCCCACGTGGGTACCAGGGCCCAAGCACCTGGGCCATCCTCCACTGCTTTTCTAGGTGCAGTATCAGGGAGCTGGGTCAGAAGCGGAGCAGCCAGAACACAAACCAGCACCCATATGGGATGCCAGCATCAAAGGCGGCTTAACCCACTACAGCCCAAGGCCAGCCCCTCCAGGCTTAATTTAAATACTTATTAATCACAATAGAGTACTACCATGAAGTAATGAATGAAGTTCAGATAATGAGTTAATATTTCAAATAAGTGGTCCCTGGCTATATACAGTGCTTTCAGGTCAAAATGACTTCTATATCAAGGGTAATTTGTGGAAAAGACACCAGCATGCTGTCTGAATGTCCTTTTACGTTTACATTTAAAATTAACTGAAAGTTAAAAATTCTGGAAACGTATTATTAGTACAGGGCAGAACGACGAGCTTCTGCTCCGGCTCTGCTAATCTCTCCCTGAGACGAGACATCCAAGTAGCCGCACAGGAACGTCCTCAGACGCTGTCAGCCCGACAGGCCCCGTTACTAAGCGGTAGTGAAGACCCGCTTTGCAGAGGAGCAGTCTGGAATCTTAACCGCAGGCTTGACTACTCTGCAATTAATGCTTCTCAACTCAGAGGAATAATTCACGCTTTAGGAAGCAAAACAATTCCTGACACTTTAGAAAATGACATTCTGACCAACCAAGCAGCTTACCCTTAAACTACTAGTACTACAACATAAGGTCACTCACACTTAGAAAATCACTCAATTGTTTTCCAAGTTGAAAATATTACCAAGATTATAAGAAAAACAGGATTAAACTTCGCTGTATCTTCAATATCAAATTTATTTCCGATTTTCAAGTGTAAAAAATGTATATTTCCTTAGAAACAAATTTCGATGGATTTATATCACGTTATGGGGCAAGCTTTAGACATTATGGTCACCTCTCTGAGAGATTCCTGAAGTCAGTCTTCTAATACTTGAGTATGTAAAGTGTCAAACACTTTAAGGGACCAGCAAGCACTCTCCACTGTTATGAAAATGCAGCTTCTAAAGCCAGCAAGATCTAAATCAGCAGCATTTGCCTCTGGTTGTTAGAGAATCTAAAAGTGGAAGTGGAGAGGGAGTAAGTCACACCGATGAGAACCAGTGTTCCTCATCAATACCTCCCCGATTTGCCCAAAACTGGATGTGTCATACGAAAGCATAACACACACAGAATACTACAGGCTTTGAGAACAAAACAGCCAAGATCTCCTGAAAGAACAGGGGTTGGAAGGAAGTTTCAAGTATTTGGAATAAGCTCTTTCCTTACTCTCAGCTGAGTGCCACTCTTGTCTGTGAAGACTGGGCACTCACACAATCCAGAAAGAGGTGGTTAAGGATAGGGTGGGTCTCCATTCTCTTCCGTGTCTGTTCATCTCTCCTGCCACAGGCAGGCTAAGGACAGGGGCTCTATCCCAGGCTGGGGGAGAACTTCGCGTCTCCTGGCTCCGTGGGCGGGGCCAGGCTGCCTGTTCTGGCGCAGCACCCCCTTCCGCTGAGTCACTCACGCCAGCGACACTACATGTCCTTCTCACTTCCCACTCAGCTCCGTGTTCAGACAGGAAGTCTCCTCCTGCCGAAGTGGAAGCCGTCGCTGAACAGAACCAGCCACACATCGTAGGCAAAGAGAAGCCAGAGCCGTTCCAAGGCATCCGGTAACAGGGACGGAGAGGCGTTGGTCAAAACCTGCATCGCCAGGGATGCAGGGGGAGCAGGCCCACGAGGTCCCTGTGTGCAGCAGAGATGCTGTCATAGTGCTGTCAGCACAGGCAGTGCCTTCCGCAGGGAGACTCAGCCCTCCCACTGCAGATAGGTGCTGCTGCGCCTGGTGAGGACACACAATGTCACTCAGCAATTTAAAATGTTGTGTTTTAAATTTCAAGTTCCTGATATCATTCTCAAGCATTTGCCCTGCATCTTTACAATGACCCAGATCAGGAAACTGCTGTAGGTTTAGTGATACAGCACTAATTGTGCATTAAATAAGAGGGTACTTCAGAAAGTTCGTGGGCTGGGTTTAAAAGTTTATTCTGATGCAAGGCATTTTTGAAGATCCGTGCACGCTCCTGTAACAATGTGTGAACAATACTAGCAGAGTTAAGGCAGCGATTAGAAGGCACCCTTATCCGCCATCGGCTGACTTCCTCGGTGTCAGATGCTGGAACAGGGTTCAGGAGTGGACACGAGCTCCCGTCACACCTGTCTCCCTGCAGTCAGCGTGTTCGCATTCCCTTCCTTTCCAGACAAACCTTCTTTCGACCACAGCAAATCAGTCGGGGTCTGCTCGTGGACGCATCGCTCATCTCTGTATGCTTAATTTAAGACCAGTTAAGTTTCCCCGCAGGGTCCCAGGCCTGAATGAGGCAGGGTTCCCTCTCGTGTGCTACTCGTGCACACGGAGGACTTACAGAAGAACTGAGGGATAGAAATTGCTGGAACACAGACAGCCATTGAGTAGTTCTTGTTGCTTGAGTGAATCAGAGAGGATATACAAGACAGACATGACGTCTGCCCGTGTGAGACAGCGTTCCTGGTTTTTGTTATCATAAGCTGCTAAGATCGTAAGGCGTCTGTCAACAAAATAAAAACACTGAGTTTCTCCAAGTGCCAACAGTTGTGATTTTCAGGAATTCAAGGATGAATGAGACACAGCACTTGTCTTCAGTCATGAAATACACCAGCATGGGAGACAGAAGCATAACCACCATGTTGTAACGGCACATACGCACATCACATTATACACTATACAGAACAGGAATGATAATGACTGCTTAATTATTAAGTCGAGGAAGGCAAATCGATATTTAAAATGTGCTCTGTTCTCTTCCTCTCTCTCTCTTAAAATAGAGACATTCTGGTGTGTGTTCCAGAAACAACTGGCTTGATCAGAAATTCCAAATGTGCATTTCAATTAGCAATGGAGTAACGTGTTAACAATTCCTCAAATGCACACACTCTCGTTAGCATATTTTCTACTGGGCTTGATAATATTGAGCACCCTTCAAACATTAAAAAATTCCCTTATCTAAGGGACGTGAACTTAAGAGTAACGTAGATGCTTTCCGTGGATGTACTTGTGATGAGACTATTAGACAAAACCTAGTCAAACAACAGAATGACTATTTGAAACAGCCATGAAGGATTAACAAGCAAATCTCTAGTCACAGGAGATTGAAATAAAATACAAACTGTGCTGTCACAGGAACCATGAAATGCAGACTTGGTGGCCTCTCATACATGCATATACATACACACATACACGCATGCACACGTAAACATACACACATTCACACATACATGTACACACATACACATGCTTGCATACGCACATGCACTCATAAACATACACACATGTTCATGCAAACACACATGCTCATCTCTGGTGTGTTGTGCAAATGTGGTATAGTAAGTACTGCAAACCCAGAACATGCTATCTTTACGCCAACTAAACCACGAAACAGCTTACTGTATGTATGCATGGTTAAATTGACTTCCAGGTATTTAAGGAAATCCAACGTCAATTAAACAAAACAAACTGAGTGGCTTGGAGTCAAGGAGGAAATATATTTGTATCATCAAGATAGCTGCCCACGACGTGTGCGGTTTGGATGGATGTGAACTTTGGCTATGGCAGTGAGCTTCCACACCATACCAAAAAGAAAGGACACGTCTCTCACTCAAGCAGGTGATGCACTCAGAAAAACAGGTGACAGCAGCCTGCACACCCATCTCCTGCCTCCTTCTGCACTTCCACAGCTCATTCTTTTCCAGACGATTCTACCACGAGGGCCACAATCCCTCTCCACTCTAAAACATCTTCCAAAGAGGAAAGGCACGGTGGACAGGAGCCCAAGGAGAGGGCTGGTGTCCCAGCCCATCCCTGGCTGTGCCCTCTCATCCACTCCCAATCACCTCTCCAGTCTGACAGCTTCTTCTTGAGGATTTCTGACCTTCAGATTCCACCACAACCGTGTGCCAGGCACAGGCGGCCACGGGGCAGCCCCACCTGCTGCACAGGAACTCGACAGGGCAGCCCCAGGTTGCAGGACACGCTGTGCGTGATCCTGCTCATTCGGAACACAGCCTGGAATACCCGCATCTTCCCTGATCCAGCGGGCTTCCTGGGAAGACCTGCTCAACATGGTGGCTCTCAGAATCTTGTCGCCTGAGCCCTCAATCTCGTGCAAGTCTCCCGGTTGCTCTCGGTGTGTGGTCTTTTTATGTTTAATGTACTTTTCAATGATTATTAGCAAGCAGTAATGTTGAAGTGAGGGTTTATGGTACAACTGAGCAAATGCATTGGCCATAAGAAGCAACTGATAAAGTCAGTCACAATATGCGATTTTTGTCTCCATGAAGTATTTCAGCAGGGGAGGGCTCCAGCACACCCTGCACAGTGTTCTGAACGTTGCTATGGCAACACAGGTACGCTCCAGGACATGTGTGACGGGTCATCGTGACAACATGGTGCCACCGTGGGCAATGCCCCCCAGCGCCTTCCGTGCAAACGATGCTGGGGGTGCTTTGTTTCAGATCAGAGTGACAGAACGATCAATGTCAGAATCTAAGGGTCTGCTTTAGCTATCTCTCATAATATTCCTGAAATAGTACAGAAATTTTTTAATTTGTCAGAATATACAGCTATAATGAAATTTAGTAAGGTCCACTTTCTGAGCTGATGCAAGGGTGCTTTCAAGTTCAGTCCTATGTGACTTACAGTCACATACAGACACACGCACATGCACACACATGTGCACACTTATACACGCACATATACATGTTCACACACATACATGTAACTGCACACATACACACAATGCACACACAATCATAACACTCCCACACGTGCATATTCATGAACACATACACGCATGCATATATGCACACATACACATGCATATACACACATGTACACACACAACATACTTTAAAGTGATTTATCGCATTTATAAATAGCTCATAAGAGTATATCTTAAAATAACCTAAGATGACCCTATACTCTAGATTTGTAATGACGAGAAACAAAGCATCTCTTTATTTCTTCAAAAGGAAATATGCTACAGGTTCAGCATCCCTCATCTGGAATCCAAAAGTCCAAATCCAAAAAGCTCCGCAATCTGAATTGCCCTGAAATCGGACACTTTTTGAGTTCCAACAAGTTGTTTAAATGTTTCAAAATTTGGAGAATTTCAAATATTTTCATTTCAAGGATGCTCCACCAGCAAAGTCTACGCAAATGTTCCGAAATCTGAAACACTCCAAAGTCTGAAACACTGCTGGTTCCGAGCACTTGTGATAAGGGACACTCAAGCTGTAGCAGTGAAGAACACCTTGGCTAACCCACAGCTGGAGTCACGTAGGCCACAACTGGCAAACAGCACTCACCAAGCAGAGCTGAGGTCTCGGCCAGAAACAACCACCGCTGGGCCGCCCGAGCCTCCCGCTGACTCCCAGGGTTGATGGGAGGGTCAGCTTAATCCAGTGACCAGAGGCTGTGTTCCTCAGGACCTCATGGAAAAAGAGCACACTGCTGCTCCTAGAAACTACACAGAGCCGGACAATCAGAAGGCCACTCGCTCAGGGGTAGTGCACATGCTGCAAAGGCTGCCCACAGAGCCACGACCACAGAAAAGTCACCTGGGACAGATCCTGAGATGGCAAACAGAGAAATCACAACCCCAGTCAGCCACTTGGATTTGGTGGCTTACCTTTAGATTACATATGTGTTCGGTGATTTTGAACTAAAGCATTGACATAAACATGGTCTTAGGTTGGGGAAGTCTCGGAGCATTGACCAAAGGAAAAGGAAAACTTCCCTGGAGAAATAAACCTGCAGCCAAGTCCCACAGGACGCCCACAGCCGAGCCACCAGGGACACCAAGCCACCCCCTGCCATGACAATGCACAGAGAAGCTGTCCCTGAGCAGTCATCAGCAGAACCAGTATCCTTAAAACAACTTCAGATACAAAAAGACCTGGACGTATAATATGCAGAATGAACAGGAAAGAACATTTGAGACAAAATGTACGTGGAAAAACATGAGTAGAACACGTTGGAAGTGAAAAAGTCACTAAAGTTAAAATGCAATGAATGAGATGAAAATCTCATCATCACTGCTCGCTCCAGGCAGAGGAAGATACAGAAGAGTCCTGCAGAAGTCACGCAGCCAAGAACAGAGGGATACAGAGAAGGAAAACAGAAGCGAAGCCAGAGACGGACGGCGGAATGGGAAAATGTAGGGCGCATCTGAACAGACCCCAAAAAGGAGACAGAGGATAACATTAGCCCAATAACTTGTCAAACTTGGTAAAATTGATGCTTTAGATGAGTACAAATCAAGTATCAAACACAAACTTTACAATTCCTATTTGGGATTGTTGTAATCCACACACACACAGAATTGTGTGAGTAATCACCCATTTATTTCATACCTGGTATGACCCAGAATCCAAAATGTTACAATTCATGTGGTTGGTTTTTTTTGTTTGTTTGTTTTTGTTTTTTTGTTTTTGTTTTTGTTTTTTTTTTTGCAGCTGGTAATGATGCAAACAACAGGTAACCTGTGATGAACCCCACAGCAGGTGCACACACCTAGCGCCTGGCTGCTTAGCAGGTACAGGGACCACCTGTGGCTGTGAAAAATGGCGACAGGACTAAGCAGGAGCTCCAGTGAGGAGCAGCAGGCCCTCAGCGTGCATCTTCTGCATGCGAAAGAACAGCAGTGGACACATCACTGATGCGGTCCTCACCAAACAATGGGGGGAGTCATGTGATGCTCCGTTAGCTGGAGGACAGAGACTCGCAGGCAGAACTGGGAAAACTGGGAGATGAATTCGAAGAACAGACACACATGTGGACTGCGCATTGTTAGGCAGATACGAGTGGCTTAGGGCAATCTTTGCATCTGAGGCACAAGGAATTCCAACATAGAAAACAAATAAAGCCACACGGCTTAGACTGAGGGCAGACGTGCGTGCGTGGGTGCACGCGTGGGTGGGAAGAGCATATGCCACAGCTGGAGCCCTCGTCTGAAAACTCTCGTACTCATCAGTGTCTTTGTTGGGTTCATTCTCATTCACAGGTAGAGTACACCTTTAAAAATGCCACTTCCAGTCACCTCGGTTATCTAAAGTGTGATGACTGATATATGTGAGATCTTTTCATTCTTGCATAAGGTTATTCTGCGACTCAGAACTTTACCAAAATGTTAGAGCAAATGCTTTTCTGATTTACTGGATTTTCTTTGCCATCGTATTGTTCATAAACGACGGTGGCTTTAGTTTAATTCTTCTTGATAATTTTTATTTTTATTTTCTTCTCTTTGTTGATCACAGCTTTCTGAAAATGCCAAAATTGAGACTGGATCTACTTCATACCCAACACATCCTCTAGTTGGAATGTATGGCGAATTTCTTCTTCCTGTCCCTGCCACCGCCCAGCCCCCATCTCAGGTCATCACCGGACTTCACCCTCGAGAGAGACCCTGCAGTTTCTATCTTGTTCCTCCTGCTTGATTCCACCTTCATTGCCACATGATACTCAACGGCCAGGAAATGGACTCAACCTGCTTATCCACCAGCATTTCCCCTTCCTGACCACACGGGATCGTGTTCTGGGGCCACCGGCGTCTTCCTGGCGTGGCTCCTCTTCACACTGGCACGAGATGCAAAAAGCAGCCGGGCCTCAGCACACACCCCACCTGTGCCCTTTCTCCAGCCTCCTTATAAACATGCCCCCTAAATCCTGCACCTGCGCTGGATCCATCAGGGCTGGAGACACCCCTAGAACAGAACTGGGTGCCTCTCTGAGACTTACTTTGGGGTCAGGGTTCTCAACTGTAGCAAGGGGAGGAGCCTGCTTCTAGCCTGGGCTGTGGACAAAGTGAGGTATGTATATCAGGTTCTTTCGTTTCACACTTAATTTCTTAACGGATGGAAATAGTTGTACAAGTTTCTGGGCACGCTGTGATGTTTCGGTACGTGCACCCACGCTGTATCATGATTGAACCAAGGTGTGATGAGCTATCTTTCACCTCAAATAGTTCCTTGAGCAGAACCATTCAGAATCATCTCTTTAGCTATTTTGAAATATACATTTTTTGGGGTAAGACCCCAAAACCACAGACAACAAAATTAAAATGATACTAACAGGATGATAGCAAACTAAAAAGCTCTGTACAACCCGCAGAGTTAAGCCAAGAGACAACCACAGAGAGGAAGAGGATGTTTGCAAAACAGGGGTGAATGTCACGGATATGTAAGGAACAGCAGCCAAAGACCCACAAATAATCCTGACAAAAATGAGCAAATCGTGGGCCGGCGCCGCGGCTCACTAGGCTGATCCTCCACCTGCGGCGCTGGCACACCAGGTTCTAGTCCTGGTTGGGGCGCCGGATTCTGTCCCGGTTGCTCCTCTTCCAGGCCAGCTCTCTGCTGTGGCCAGGGAGTGCAGTGGAGGATGGCCCAAGTGCTTGGGCCCTGCACCCCATGGGAGACCAGGAGAAGTACCTGGCTCCTGCCAGCGGATCAGCGCGGTGCGCCGGCCGCAGCGCGCCAGCCATCGAAGGGTGAACCAACGGCAAAGGAAGACCTTTCTCTCTGTCTCTCTCTCTCTCTCACTGTCCACTCTGCCTGTCAAAAAAAAAAAAAAAAAAAAAAAAAGAGCAAAATGCCTGGACAGACATTTCTCAAAAAGGGACATCAAGTACATGTGGCCTACAGGTCTATGAAAACAGCACCCAGCAATGCTACCAACCAGAGAAAGGCCATGTTCTCAGCACAGTTTCCTTCCTAAGCCCAGTGCCAGAAAATGTCATTATGATTTTAATTACAGTTCCCACCTGACTTCACATGCATTTGTGAGTTAAAAGCACTAGCTTTTATTTATCTATTTATCTGAAAGAGAGGGGAGGGGAGTGGAGAGGGAGAGACAGAGAGGTGAGAGATGCGAGTAAGATCTTCCATCCACGAGTTCATGCCTCAAATGACCATACAGCCGCGACTGGGCCAACTGACCCCTCCCTGGGTGGGTGGCAGGCACTCGTGTACTTGAGCCAACACCTGCTGTCTCCCAGGAGCATCAGCAGGAAGCTGGATGGGAGGTGGAGTAGCCAGGACCCACACAGGCAGTGGGATACAGGACGTCGACCTTGCAAGCAGAGACCACCTGGCCGCACCCCAACACCGGTCCTGACAAAGACTTGTAAACAAATGGGATTTCTTGCCCTAGGGAAGAAGTGAAACAGGAAGTTCTAGAGCTGCTGGGTTGGTGCCTCTGTGAGAGACGTTCTGGAGCCTGCTCCAGGGACAGGCGCAGGGAAGCCACTGTCACTTCCCACTTCCGTCGTCGGAGCCTCTCACTTCGAAACCGCGTGGCCTTTCTTCCACGGACTCGGCTGGCGCACCTGCTGTGGACTCCGCTAGTGCACCGCACCTACCATGGACTCGGCTAGTGCACCTACCGCGGACTCGGCGAGCGCACCTACTATGGCCTCAGCTAGCGCACCCACCTAGGACTCAGCTGGCGCACCTACTGCGGACTCGGCTGGCGCACCCACCTAGGACTCGGCTGGCGCACCTGCTGCGGACTCGGCCAGTGCACCTAATGTGCTGTGCGTAGCTCACGGAGAGTAACCTGGAGGCTCCACCGAGGTGGAGACAGAGGCCCCAGACGACACTGGTGGATCCCAGTTCATCCATGGACCTTAAAGCCCTCACTGTGGCTTCTCACTATTTCCAGGAGACGATTAGTTCAGGAGTAGCCGCTCAGCCCAGCGGCTGCCTGTGTCCCTCGTCAGAGCACCCGGGTCTGGTTCCTGGTCTCCGCTCCTCGCTCCAGCTTCCAGCTAAGGCAGACCCTGGGAGGCAGCGTGCCAGCCCACGTGACTGGGTCCCTGTCCCTCACAAAGGAGACTCGGACTGACTCAGGCGTCAGCCCTGGCCCAGGGCGGGAACTTGCAGGCGTCTGGGCTGCGACCCAGAGGACTGGAGCTCTCCCTCTGTCTGTATCTCTCACTCTGCCTCTCAAATACAACGTTAAAAATTATTATTTCTGCTGCTGCCCATGACCCCGGTGGACAGAGCCGTCTCAGTAACCCTCGCCCAGCAAACTGCTAGGAGACTCACCCGGAGCTCGCACAGACCTGGCGCACGACGTGGGGTGGGGCCTGGCTCTCGGCGAGGCGAAGGCAGGCACAGAGGTGGCCTGAATTTCCCCAGGCCCCAGCCGGGGAGAGGCGGGTCCCGATTTAAACTCTGCGTGTTCATCCAGGACGGAGCTGCTTTTAGCAGCTCTCACATATTTACATCGAATATTCATGAATTGCAAAGACAGGCGCCCCATACCGAGGACATAAGCTCTCAAAATGTCAGCGCTGGTGAGATTTGACTCTCTAGGCCCACGGAGCTGGGATTCTGCTAAGAGCTCTTCATGTACATTGATTTTCGCAGTGTGGTTCCAGGGATGAGACCAAGAAATGCATTTCACCTTCCACGGTGCCCCACCACGTTCTATGTCCTGGCCACTACCAGGGAGACCTGGAAGTGCGTGTAGAACATGCTGATGAGACATGCTTCCACTGGTTCTGTCCAAGAGAAATGGCAAACAGACCCTGAGCCAGCAAGTGGCTGAGGCCAGGCTGGGGAAGATTCAGGCTGGGACACGGGTGATGCCCACCTGGGCTCCACAGAGCTCAGGTCAACTCATGTGGTAGGTGTGTCACGTGTGACGCAGGACAGCCCAGTGGACATGGTGGGGTGTGGCTGCCAACGCAGGGGGTCAGGATGTCCTACAGGGCAGGAAGCGCCCAGCCAGAGGGACCAGGAAAGAAAAAGACCCTGACCAGTGGGTCACTGATGACATTGGCTGGGCGGCCAGGACAGGGGCTGTCTGTGCGGCTGCATGGGCAGGTTTGGGCATCAGGAGAATAGGTCCCCCCGCCAAGCCTCCATGCATGTGCACACCCTCGTCTCTAAAATGGCAGCAGACACCTGAGCCACAGCCTGCACCCTCACTGGTCTAAGAGGTGGGAGCCACATTCCCGTCTACCGAGATCTGACAACCACGGCCGGCCAAGACGCGAGAGTCCTCGGAACCCATGGCCGCTCAGGGGCTCCACACAGTTGTCAATTCGGTACATACTAACTGATTTTAATCAGAGAGAGAGAGAGAGAGGGAGGGAGGGAGGGAGGGAGGGAGGGAGGGAGGGAGGGAGGGAGGGACTGAGGAGGGAGGAGGAGGGGAGGGCCCGGGCAGAAAGCAGGGTCTTCCTGTCCGGCCAGCAGCAAACACACTGGCCATTCCCAGACAGTGCCTTGCCCTGTGCTCTCAACAGGCAGCCAGGAGAGAGGCAGCAGGCCTGCCCCGTCTGCAGACCTGCACCAGCTCCACAGCACACCCTCAAACTCCCCATCCTAAACTTTCAGGGCACAAGTATGTCCTGGAACCCAGAGATGCTTAAGGCCACGCAATGCTGACATCCCTGTCAGATCTGGGACGGCTTCCTCTCATGAGACATTTGAAGGCTGGGGAAGAGAAGCCACACAGATGTGCAGAGAGACGCAGCAGGGTAGGTCTCATCACCATCAGTGCTTGCTTAGACTTTGCTGCTACCCGAGTCCTAAGTCGGTGTGTGGTTTCCAGAGCACTCTGAATCCTGGATTAGGAACAGGTGATGGAGGAGCAGACCTGATGTGTTTAAGTTCCTAACTGTACTCAAACCCCCCTCCCACCAAGTGTCCCACCTGGACACACAATGTCCACCCACCTGGCACAAGTGTGTTTATTGTGACTCAGCAAAGAACTACATCTCTGGCCGGCGCCGCGGCTCACCAGGCTAATCCCCCGCCTAGCGGCGCCGGCACACCGGGTTCTAGTCCTGGTTGGGGCACCGGATCCTGTCCCGGTTGCCCCTCTTCCAGGCCAGCTCTCTGCTGTGGCCCGGGAGTGCAGTGGAGGATGGCCCAAGTGCTTGGGCCCTGCACCCTATGGGAGACCAGGAGGAAGCACCTGGCTCCTGGCTTCGGATCAGTGCAGTGCACCAGCCATAGCGGCCATTTGGGGGGTGAACCAACGAACCAACGGAAGGAAGACCTTTCTCTCTGTCTCTCTCTCTCTCTCACTAACTCTGCCTGTCAAAAAAAAAAAAAAAAAAAGAAAGAAAGAAAGAAAGAAAGAAAGAAAGAAAGAAAGAAAGAAAGAAAGAAAGAACTACATCTTCCTCAACTGGGCCCCATCACCACTCCTCGGGGCAGCAGTGAGACAACCCGACAGACAGGGAGCTCTCTAAAGACACGGAGCAACCCCTCACCCTGGTCCCTAGAGCCCGGCCCTAGAGCTCTGCCACCTGCTGTCATCAAGGGCATAGCATTCATGTGGCAGAAAGGCAACGCTTATTAAAGATTTCTGAGCCAAAGGGTTTCCTGGTGAAACCGGAGCTGATGGAATGCCAATCCGAGGAGTGTCCAGTGTGAGGGCGGGGAGATAAGAAGCTGTGGGGGCAGGGGGCAGAGCATAGAGAGAGGTCAGCAGGGGCAGTGCCCGGCCTCGCACCTAAGGGACAAGGATGTGAGGGTGAGGGCTGTGGCGCCTCTGTACCAGTGTGTGGGACTGTCATAAGGAGCCGGCTGTGGCTGAACGGGATTTGATCTGCACCAGGACTCTCCACCCCAAAGCCGGCAGCATGAAGAGCACAGAGCTGGCCAGCAGCTTCATGGGCGGACTCTGACATAGGGAAGCGGGGGGCTGCTGGGGCTCTGCCATTGTTTGTACCCAACCGTCTCGTGCCCTAACTTCTGCCAAAAGGCTCCGGCTCCTGCCCTGGAGCTGCCTGACTCGGGAGCAGCAGGGACTGGCCGGAGACCCACGCGGGCCCCGCTGAGATGAATTCTTTGAGGGTTTTTCTCTGCAGCTCCTGAATGAGGGATGCCCAGGGCTGGCAGCGTTACTGGTCAGTGTTGGGAGACATGGGCACATGTCTGTGTGTGTGTGTGTGTGTGTGTGTGACAGACACACTGGGGAGGAAGCCTTGAGTCCTGATCTCACAGTCCCCCCGCCAAGCACTGCCTGGGGCCCTGCCATGGGCCCATCTTCTCCCACCCACACCCTCAGCATATCGGGCTTCCCCAATCGCGTAACACTTGGTATCTGACCCTCCCAAGCCAAGGATTTGCTGATCAACAGAACATCTAAGCCATGCATGTGTGGGTTTGGAATCTCTGTCTCACACTTCGACATTCACCCGCTAAATGTCCTTGAGAAAGGCACGCACCTATGCTACAGATTCATTAGACATAAAACGCCAGGCTGCCAGTAGCTCTTGGGTAAGGCTGTGAGGGTTAATGCAGGAGGCAGAGCCCAGAGCCCGAAATCCATCTGTCTGACTCTCTCTCTCTCTCTCTCTCTGCTTTCAGGTACACAGAGCTCTGCAAGGCCAATCAGAAGCTAGTGTTTCCTGTTGGCATTTCACAGTGAAAATCACCTGGTGATTTGTGCAGGTGACACCCACTCCCCCTTCTGTAATTGTTGCCTTGTTCTCTTCAGCTAGGGCAATAAAAGCTCTGTTAGTGCCAACTTTTTTTATTGTGTTACAAAATTTAAAAATGAACCAGAACTTCTTTTTTTAGTAGAGGTGACAAAGGGCAGAAGGTCATTAGCCAGCTTTACTCGCCATACTTTCTAAGTAAAAACATACACAGACTTCCACCCTGCACTTCTCCTATTCTTTCTTTAAACTTCACTGATGCAGGGCAGGAGGCATGGTGGGCACTGCTGGCTCACGGGCTGTGTGTTGGGGAAACAACACGGGGATAAGATTCACTCAGTACTCAGGTCTGGCCTGGGCTCCTGTGGACAGCTCTGTCTCCAGCCCCTAAGCCACAGGAAGGAATCCCCACCATGTGCCCCCTGCCTGGGTACCAGTGAGCATGGGAGTGAGGGGACAAGCACATGGACGGAGCCTGGAACTTGGGAAGCGCTCTATCACATGTCCTGATGGTGGCTGTCCCTCCCTCTGATGACCAGCCCGTGGGAAACATATTTAAAGCACCTCTCTCTTGAACTTCGGTCTTGGGAGCACCTTGAAGTTCTACTGCCTAAAACCTACAACTGCCTAAGCATCTGATCCTATCAAAAAATTATGCAGAATCACTTGCAATTAATTTCCTTTGCCTTTAAAAACAACATGTGCAATGTTATCAGATTAAGTTCAAAGTTCATAATAAACCATTAGCAAAAACCAAACAGTAGCTGGGAATTCATTCTGCAGCTTCTCGGATGACAGGTGCGCTCCTGGGCGGGGTCACAAGTTCAAACACTCGGTGAGTCAGCGTTTCCTTTCGCTGACACCGAGGTTAGGAGAAGGTCACAGGCTCTGAGTCAAAGGATCACTTGCTTTCAGCCTGTAATTCAAAATCTGACATATACACACACACACACACACACACATACATATATGTATATATATAAAAGTTATCACGCAGCACCACAAGAATTTGCATCAAGAATCAGTATAAAGGAAGATCACGACTGATTTCTTGGATTTAGGAGCCCAAGGCAGCTGGCACTAAACCTACAAAAGCTGTTGAAGGTAAGCCGGCGCCGTGGCTCAATAGGCTAATCCTCCACCTTGCGGCGCCGGCACACCGGGTTCTAGTCCCGGTTGGGGCGCCGGATTCTGTCCCGGTTGCCCCTCTTCCAGGCCAGCTCTCTGCTGTGGCCAGGGAGTGCAGTGGAGGATGGCCCAGGTGCTTGGGCCCTGCACCCCATGGGAGACCAGAAAAAGCACCTGGCTCCTGGCTCCTGCCAGAATCAGCGCGGTGCGCCGGCTGCAGCGGCGGCCATTGGAGGGTGAACCAACGGCAAAGGAAGACCTTTCTCTCTCTGTCTCTCTCTCTCACTGTCTACTCTGCCTGTCAAAAAAAAAAAAAAAAAAAAAAAAAAAAAAAAGCTGTTGAAGGTAGAATAAAGATAAGCAACAAATCAGCCCAGTTTTCACTAAACATGTTTCCAGGCACATAAACTACACCTATTCCCCAGGTGCCATGTTTATATTCCGTACAAAAAGGAAACACAGTCGTCCAGGAAGAAAAAATAATGTGGCGTGGGAAACACTGTAACTAAGGCGGAAACGCTCAGTGAGGGGCCGGCGCTGTTTGTTTGGGGCGGTTGTTTCCTTGGGTGCTGCTGACTTTGTGGCGAGCGCGCCATCTGCTGGCTGTTCCGGGTGCACGCAGACTCCGTGTGCTGACTGCGGCTGGGCAGGCAGGGGCACCAGGGACCACCAGTGTTGTTCTCATGGAGTTGAGCTGTCTGCACCGGCTGTTCCTACAGTCAGACAAAAGTGCTCCCTGCTTACTTTGAGTGCTGTTCTCAGATCAGAAACAGCAAGGTGTTTTTAGGTCTATGTTAACACTGACTCAAAGCTCCTTCCATTTTATGTGATACGTGGAAAACTTTTAGAGTTCCAGAAACAAAGTGAAAATCATGCTTGTGGCCTTAATTATAAACCCATCAGCGACAGCAACACTTTTCTTCCGAGTTCTGATTACGTAAGAAGATGTTCGTACGGAGAAGACCTTCGGCTCCGGTTACATGTTTGCACATCGCTTCACGTGGGTCAGGAGTTGTTAGGAATAAAGAGGAAGAAAGCTTTGAAGCAAGCATGCTGGCAATATGCTGGAGTGACTGAATGCACTTCATTAAGATGCTGCTCCAAGCTGCACTGTGTCGTGTGTCAGGACAGAGGCTGCGGGATACACAGATGCTGATGGACAGTCGAAATCCACTTAACAGAAATGTCAACGTCGTTCTAAACAAAATCAGCTGGGGCCCTTGCTGTGGCACAGACGGGTAAAGCCCTGGCCTGTGGCGCTCTCATCTGATACGGGCACTGGTTTGAGTCCCGGCAGCTCCATCCAATCCTGCTTCCTGGTAAAGCGCGTGGGAAAGCAGTGGAGGATGGCCCAAGTGCTTGGGCCCCTGCACCCACGTGGGAGACCTGGAGGAAGCTCCTGGCTCCTGGCTTCGGATTGGCGCAGATCCTCTTTTTTTCTCTCTGTCTCTACTTCTCTCTATAACTCTGTCTTTCAAATAAATAAATCTTAAAAAATAAAAAGAAAATCAGGTAACTAGCTCTGATGACAGTGCAAGCACTCTTAATAACAGCATATTATTATTTATGCATACCAGGCACTCTTCTTTATTTATTTGAAAGTCAGAGTTACAGAGAGGCAGAGAGAGAGAGAGAGACAGAGACAGAGAGAGAGACAGACAGAGAGAGAGGTCTTCCATCTGATGGTTCACTCCCCAGATGGCTGCAATGGCTGGAACTGTGCTGATCAGAAGCCAGGAGCCAGGAGATTCCTACAGGTCTCCCATGCAGGTGCAGGAGCCCAAGGACCTGGACCATCTTCCACTGCTTTTCCAGGTCATAGCAGAGAGCTGGATCAAAGCGGAGCAGCTGGTACTAGAATCGGCGCCCATATGGGATGCCAGCACTGCAGGCAGGGGCCTTACCCACTACGCCACAGCTCTGGCCCCATTTCTTTTTTATTTGAAAGTCAGAGTTACAGAGAGGCAGAGGAGGAGACCAGGCACTCTTAACCACAGCATGCTGCCAGCAAAGCTTCGGCATTGCGCGCATAGAGATCTGGCAGCAAGACTCCCCATGAAGGGTTTGTGAAAGTTTAGAAAGCCAGCAAGGCCAGGTCTGTATTTCTGATAGTAAACAAATCAAAGATTAGATCTGAACCCAGATTCAAATAACAAACTAATATGAACTCCACAGGCCTCTCCAGCCCTGTAAAATGTGAAGATCCAGTAACACGGACACAACCACAACACACGGGGTGTGCAGCTTGGGGCTGCAAGACAAACCGCTGCCTTACCATAAAGAGTGAATTTTGCTCCTGTCATTGCACAAGGGTTCTGATGCCTTTATGAACCTGGAGTGATGATGGCATTTTTTATTGGAAAATGTTGTTTTATATTCTTAATACTGTTAATAAAAAAAACTGCTTTGTTCGGGGGAATTGAATTATTCATGACTCCTGAGTTCTTTCCCGCTGGAACGCCTCACAAAAGCACTCCTGACAGTTTGACTTTCTAAATAGCCTAAATGATTCCAAACCCTCTTGCTAAAAGAAACCATTGTCAAGAACGGAAGTTCAATAGAGGGATCTTTGTTTTCTCGCACACACTTCAAAAGACGCGTCCAAGCCACAGACCAAGAAGTGAAACGTCTCCTTGAATGGCAGGTTACATCACTGCTCCGGATTCTCCCATGGCTGTTTGTCCCCGCTTGCCAAGGACACGTGGGGGCACACGTCACTGCATGTGCAGCCACAAAGCACACGAATGCTTGTGCGTGGACACAGCACACCCCCAGGGCTGGGGAACTCTCTCTGCCAAGCCCATTCGGGTGTTTATACCACCATTCATGGGCCACAGAAAACAATCCGCTTGAAAAACAAACCCGTTACGGCTGTACTGAAATTTGAGTCTGGACTTGGGGTTGCCTTGGCAGGGTCACTCCGGATGCTTTTGTGGGCGGGACATTTCCCATCCCTGCAACCAGTGTCTGCTCCCGACTTGCAGCTCTGGCCGGTGAGAAACATGGGGCAGAGAAATGCAAACCTCCAGGCCACCGTATCTGACCCAGTGCTTGAGTGCATAGCTGTTCAAGGCGGAAAAAGAAAAGGGGTCTTCAGGAACTCTGTGCAAAGTGCCCATCTAGCCAAGGCCACGCATAGATTTCTATTTTTTATACCACAGTACACCTATCCGCTACCTCATTTTTTAAAATTTTTTTTTATTTTTATTTTTTTGACAGGCAGAGTGGACAGTGAGAGAGAGACAGAGAAAGGTCTTCCTTTGCCGCTGGTTCACCCTCCAATGGCTGCCGCGGCTGGCGCGCTGCAGCCAGTGCACCGTGCTGATCCGATGGCAAGAGCCGGGTGCTTCTCCTGGTCTCCCATAGGGTGCAGGGCCCAAGCACCTGGGCCATCCTCCACTGCACTCCCTGGCCACAGCAGAGAGCTGGCCTGGAAGAGGGGCAACCGGGACAGAATCCGGCGCCCCGACCGGGACTAGAACCCGGTGTGCCGGCGCCGCAAGGTGGAGGATTAGCCTAGTGAGCCGCGGCGCCGGCCACGCTACCTCATTTTTTGCGCACACTTTTTGAGTTTCTGTCAGGTGATGTATTCGTGTCAGTACAAACTTTCTAAAATTTTTATTAATTCATAGAGAACAGATTTCATGCATCCCACAGACACATTTCTAGGAAGAGAACCACACTTCCTTCCCTCCACCCCTCTCCTTCTTTCCTTTTTTCCCTTTAATTTTTGCAGAAACCTAATTTCACTCCACCCTGTAGTCACAGGCACAACGCACCACTAAGCATAATATTCAGCTTCTTCATGGCTCTGGGTTTGATTTCCTCGGACGCAAAACGAGGGACTTTGATGCGAAAACTTTCTGATATCCTAGAAGTGAGGAGTTTCCAACACTTTGTCATCACTTTGACACTGATGCTTTCCTTCAAATCTCTGCTGTGTTTAGGGGACGGTGACCCCCATAATGGTCTTCCTCTTTAACCACTTTTGTCCCACTCAACATGACATCATGCCTATGCCCGGATGTAACATTTTCACTGGAATTCAGCGGTAACCCTTAGTGAGGCAGTGGTAAATCTGTCTCTGGTCCTTTCCTCTCTTTCCCGACCCCACCCTGCCATCCTCCACACCTCACAGCCACGGTGCACACCCCGGCCCTGTCTCTCCCTGCCCAGAGAAGGACCCAGCCTCCTACTAGCCTCGCCATCTCTGTGCGTGACACCTGCTGTTGCCAGGCCAGTCGCAGGAGTCCTTTCAGACATATGCCTTCCCCTCACGTCCGTGTGTGGTTCTTGCTGACGTCCCACCCTGTCTACCCCGAGAACCTCACCTTCGTGTCCCCACACCTCACCCCCACACCGCTGTCGCATCCCCAGCTTCTGATGTCCCAAGAGCTGCGTCTCTGCTTCTAGCTGTGACAACAGAGACAGCCCACTGACGTGGAGTCACCGTCAACGTGAACACCGATTCCTCCCACACTCAGGGTCCCAGTCACGCGGGGTCACTCCCACCATGAAATCCAAATCTCCACCCGCACGGTCCTTTCTGTGTTGCTGTCCTCTCCCTCATCGACTCCTGCCACACCCCTGCCTGCCTGCAGCTCCCCACACCCAGGGCCTTCCCTCAGAGCCCGTCTGCCATACATCTCCTCTGATGCTGCCCCTAGAGCTGTGCCGGGCCCACAGGGGTCTGCACTCCAGCCCCCCACCACAGGAAAGGAGTCCTCCTCCCCCAAGGAACCCAGCTCCATCAGGACCCCAGTGTCGCCTCTGTCCCCAACCCTGATCTGATTTTCACCGTATCACCCACGTCCCACACTTCCCCTACCAGATCATAACAGAGTAAGAGGACAAATCAACAGAGCAGGCTTGGGGGCATCTGGGCAAGGTTTCCTGCAGGCTACAGCTAGGCTGTGTGTGTGCACAGGGCCAGCTGCCAGCTGCTTCCTCTGCCCCAACCTCGCAGGGCCACTGCCTTGGCCATGGGCAAGCCCAGAGAGGGAAGCAGTTCTCCAAGTGCGACTGTGTGTGGGCTGCTCTATCCTAGCCTGTATTTTTTCTCACAAACCCACCTCATCCTTCAAGATCCAGCCACCAAGGGGGATTAAGAGCAACCCGAAGCAAACCTCCCCCCTCTCTGAGGCACAGTTCTCCACCCCCGCCGTGGAATTCGCCCCTGAGGGTGGATGGATCAGGGGCTGGATCTCTCCTCCTGTCCCCTGCACTCTGACTTTGCTGCTGAGTGAGCTTGGCCTCCCTTGCTGTTTCTGGTCTCCATCCTCACCTAAGTGCACTGGTCCTTGTGGGCACACGCAGCCGGCTGCCAGGAATGCAGCTCCCTCCTGAGTCTCCGCCCACTCCCACGAGCCCTATGCCTGCTCCTTAGAACACAAATGCTTTCTGCCTCAGAGAGGAAGCCCCAACCCCTTCAGTTCCCATGAGTTGTGTGTCCTAATCTGTGATGTAGCCTGTTCCATCATTCACAAGTAATTTCTTAAATAATATCTACCAGTCATCTCAAAACACAACCAAAGACCAGGAACACACTATTCATTGTACCTCCAAAATACCCCAAGGAAAAGTTCCTACACGTGCCAGGATTTTTCAGTCTGATCTGAAATCTAGTAAAACAGGAAGCTTCATTTATACACACACAGAACGCTTCCAAGACATTCAACAATTACAACCCTGTCACAGGAACTGTTCTATTCTAACTGTATCCAACATTTCTTCAAGTCATCGACTCCTCTCCGGAGAATAAGGAGTCCCTTTAAGACCACTCAATTGCAGTCACAACGTGAAGGCAGAACTCTTAGGTAGCAAACTGCATCACTCACCGGTGTGCACCCACATGGTGCAGGTGAAGTCCGTATTTCTCTTCAGCAGATAACCCATCCATCAGCAGGTAGAAAATGAGAAAGTTGCTCTGGCCGACGGGTTGGGACACAAGTCTGGACCTCTCTAGCATGTACGTCCACACTCTGGCTGGTTGAGAAAAGGAGAGTCACCCTGTTAGCCGGCATGGTAGTGCACTTCCATAGACTGACACACACTAATACAGGGAGATCATTCTGCACTGTCTTTCCCAACACAGAACCTTTTTTCTCCATCATAGTTTGTGTGGGTTCCATGTTGCATTGGCAATCTTTTGGATATATTTGGTAAAACATAACGTGGTATTAAAAGCAAATTCATCTACCTTTTTGCTTGTTGAACATGGCTACTAGACATTCTGATTACTGATGCATTTCTCATTACACGTCTATCAGACAGCACTGGCCTAAGCAGACAGATGTTGTTCAATAAACATTTGTTGAAGTAATGATAAATATCTTTCGCATAGATCATTGCTCTATTATTTCTCCTGAAGGAAAGTGGATGATGAAATCAGAACGTGCACAGAGAAATTTTCCCATGTGTGACTGCTCTCTGCTCCTTCATGTTCAAACATGGAACTTAAAAGAAAAAAAGGCTTCATTTTCTAGAGCAATTTTAGGTTCCCAGAAACATTAAGCAGGAGGCACTGAGTATTCCAAGGGGACCCAGTCGCCCCCTCTGTCACCGACCTCCTGGGCTTGCCTGGTCTATTTGTTAATGGATGCGAGGGTATCAATGCACTCTCATTAGCAACAGCCCAAGGTGCACCCTGTGTTGTGCAGTTAGGAAGTGCTGAGAAATTCCTGACGGACGTGACGGCCCCTCGACAGGATCCACGGGACACGTCGTCCCTGTGCCTCGGCTGCTCGGTCACCCCCTCACACACACACCCCTGGCCAACGCAGATTTCTCACGATGTCCACATGTCCCACTCTGCCATAACGTCATGAAGTCGGACTCACACGCAGCTTTCTCACACTGGTTTCTTTGGCTTTGTAACACACATCTGAGATTCACTGGTGTCCGTCCATGACTTGGTAGCGCACATTTAAATTGGTGAGAAACATCTCATTGTACGAGCGCACCACGGCGGATTTACTCACTGAGCTACTGAAGAACAGCCCCCCGTTTCCAGTGAATCAAGCTGCGGGAAACGCCAACACCCAAAGTCCGCCTGGACGTTAAGTTCTCATTGCATTTGGGTAAAAGCCAAGAACGACTCCTGATCACACAAGAAGTCTCTGGTGAGAAACTGGGCAATTCTCTCTTTCCTGCAGTGAATGCGTGTCCTGCTGCTGCATGTTCTGGCTGGCCCGGGGGTTGTCAGTGTTTGGGGCTTCCATCATTCTGATAGATGTGAGGTTGTCTTGTTGCTGTTTTAACTTGTCAGAGCCTAAGGATGTATGTACCACGTTGACAAAGTGTTCTCATGCGCTTATCTGTCTTCTCTATGCATTCTGGATGAGCTGTCTGCACATTTTTAGAAGTTTTGTTGTTCATTTTCCTGTTGTTGAGTTTTTTTTTTAACTTTTATTTAATGAATATAAATTTCCAAAGTACAGCTTATGGAATACAATGCCCCCCCGTAACTTCCCTCCCACCCGCAACCCTGCCCTTTCCCTCTCCCTCTCCCCTTCCATTCACATCAAGATTCATTTTCAATTCTCTTTATATACAGAAGATCAGTTTAGCATACATTAAGTAAAGATTTCAACAGTTTGCACCCACATAGAAACACAAAGTGAAAAATACTGTTTGAGTACTAGTTATAGCATTAAGTCACAATGTACAGCATATTAAGGACAGAGATCCTACATGAGAAGTAAGTGCACAGTGACTCCTGTTGTTGACTTAACAAATTGACACTCTTGTTTATGGCATCAGTAATCCCCCTAGGCTCTTGTCATGAGCTGCCAAGGCTATGGAAGCCCCCTGAGTTCACCAACTCTGATCATATTTAGACAAGGCCATGGTCAAAGTGGAAGTTCTCTCCTCCCTTCAGAGAAAGGTACCTCCTTCTTTGATGACCCGTTCTTTCCACTGGGATCTCACTCGCAGAGATCTTTCATGTAGGTTTTTTTTTTTTTTTTGCCAGAGTGTTTTGGCTTTCCATGCCTGTAATACTCTCATGGGCCTTTCAGCCAGATCCGCGTGCCTTAAGGGCTGATTCTGAGGCCAGAGTGCTGTTTAGGACATCTGCCATTCTATGGGTCTGCTGTGTATCTCGCTTCCCATGTTGGATCGTTCTCTCCCTTTTTTAATCTATCAGCTAGTATTTGCAGACACTATTCTTGTTTATGTGATCCCTTTGGTTCTTAGTCCTATCATTATGATCAATTGTGAACAGAAATTGATCACCGGGACTAGTGAGATGGCATTGGTACATGTCACCTTGATGGGATTGAATTGGAATCCCCTGGTATGTTTCTAACTCTACCGTTTGAGGTAAGTCAGCTTGAGCATGTCCCGAATTGCACATCTCTTCCCTCTCTTATTCCCACTCTTATATTCAACAGCGATCACTTTTCAGTTAAGTTTCAACACTTGAGAATAACTGTGTATTGATTACAGTATTCAACCAAAAGTATTAAGTAGAACAAATCAACAAAAAAAAAATACTAAGAGGGATAACATATTAAGTTGTTCATCAACAGTCAGGGTGAGGGCTGATCAAGTCACCGTTTCTCACAGTGTTCATTTCACTTTAACAGGTTACTAACTGAGCACCAAAAAGGAAACCTGTTGTTGAGCTTTAAGAAGTCTTTATCAAGTACATGCTTTGCAAATATCTCCCCCCCTCCAGCCTATCACTTCACTCTCTTAGTGTCTTTCATAGAGCAAACTGTTTTCATTTTAATGAAGTCCAGCCTACAAATTAATTCTTCGATAGATTAAGCCTCTGGTGCTGTATCTGAAATGTTCCCTCTGGGTAGTGGGTGTTGTGAACAGTGAGTTAAGTGCCCAAAGGAATGTGTGGATACAGTAACAGAGTGCTGGCTTGAGTCCTAACGACTTTACCTCCACTCCAGCTCTGTGCTAATGCACCCAGGGAGGCAGCAGATGACGGCTCAAAAGCTGAGGCCCCGTACGGGAGACTTGAGTGGAGTTTCAGGCTCCTGGCTTTGACCTGTCCCTGTCCTGGCTATTGTGATCATTTGGAGAGTGAATCAGTGAATGGAAGCTCACTCTCTCTTTCTCTCTCTCTCTCTCTCTCTCTCTCACACACACACACACACACAGTCTTTCAAGTAGATGGAAGGAAATAAAAAGTAAACGTTTAGAAGAACAAAACACAAAGTTACCTAGAATCTTTCCTAGGTTGCCTTCTAAAAGTGTCATATTTTTGCTTTTATATTTAGGTTTAGGATCTATTCTGAATCCATCTCTGGAAATGTTTACATGTCTAGATTCTCTTTCTTCCATGGATGCATCCTGCTGTCCCGGCATAGTTCGTTGAAAGACTGTCCTCTCTTCACTGCATGTCCTTGTCCTGAAATCGAGAGGAGGTGGCTGATGTCTGTGTGGCTCCTTTCCTTGGCCCTCTATTGAGCTCTACTGGTGTAGGTGTCTGAGCTGTCACCAATACCACACCACCTTTTCATGCTGTTATGAGTCTTGATGTGGGTGGGCTCATCCCTCAGTTCTCTGGTTCTTCTAGGTATCTCTTACCTCTCTCAATAAACAGAATCAGTTTGATATCATCCACAAAGAAACTCCGTGGATTTTTGTTTTTGAAGATTTACGTATTTAATTGAGAGACAGAGTTATAGAGGGAGAGAGAGACACATACAGAGAGAGAGTCTTCTACCTGTTAATTCACCCCCTAAATGGTCTCAATGGCCAGAGCTGGCCGATCTGAAGCCAGGAGCCAGGAGCTTTTTCCAGTCTCCCACGTGGGTGCAGGGAATAGCAGAGAGCTATATCAGAAGAAGACAGGAACTGGCCCCCATATGGAACACCAGGGCCACAGGTGGAGGCTTAGCCTACTACACACAGCGCCGGCCCCATCCCTGGGATTTTGGGTGAAACTGTTTTGAATCAATCAGTGTATTCTGGAAGAACTCATATTCACAATGTCATGCATTCCTTTTCTTAAACCTCTGGTCGTTTGGATTTTCTTTGACTTCTTGTGTCAGAGATTTTACTTTTTCTTGTATAGATTTTGTGTGTATTTTATTAGATTTATGACTTTCATTTTTTGGATGATACTGTAAAATGTTAACCTCAAATTCTAACTCTTCACCGCTGATCTATAGGAAGGTGAATGACTTTTGTATTTTAACCTGGTATCCTGTAACCTTGTTACAAATGCTCATTATTTTTCGCTTTTTTTGTAAAGTCTTTCAGGTTTTCTATGTAAATGATCATGCCCTCTATAAAGGTTGATTTCCTTCTTCACTTATCTTATTGCATTAGCTAGAATCTCCACTGCAATGCTAAAAAGTAAAATGCTAAAAAGTAAAAAACAAGTGGGGAGAGGGCACATCCTGTCATTTCCCATGTCCACCAGAGAATGTGGTGCACAAAAATAGTCTGAAATAAGGCTTTGCCCTGAAGACCAAAGTGGCGAGAGAAGCTTCAGAGCCTCCTTCATTCATGCCCACAACGTGAAAGTGCCCGCCATGTTGCCCTGTTGCGTATGAACCAACGCTCTTCGTGAAGGGCTGTGCTGTAGGCACTCGCAAGTGTTACTGGCAAGTGAGTCAGGGTTGCATGTGTTTGCACTACTAAAGCCTAGCACTGTAGACAACAGTCTCTCTCTCGCTGCTGGTGATACTGGAAGAATCTCACTGCAGCAAATGCAAACTGGTACAGAGAATTATTTTAGAAACGTTTCAAGGACTAGCCCGGAATTACAAAACTGGGCTACATTAAGTTCCATTGGTGGTAGATAGCAGAGAGATGATTCAAGAGCAAAGTTCATGCCCCTTTAGGGGGTGAGACGGGCGCTGTTTCCGTGACCAACACGTGCCCAGTGGCGCAGTGCCCAGTCGTCCTCCTGTGTCATTATGACCTCACACTCACAGAAAAAAATCTCAATATGTAATACCGGTTATTTTTATTCTCTGCTTTCAAAACATGACAAAAGAAGACAAAAGGTAGCCCACAGCATAAGTACAGTGTTGAGACTTATTTCACGCTGGCTGAACGATGCTAAGGGTGCAATACAGCGACTGGAGCCTCAGCTTTGCTTCCCAAGCTGGACGGCAACACAGAAGCCCGTGGTGATCCACAGGATGGTTTCAAGTCTGCCCTGCAGGAAATGCTATGGTTTCCGGGGCAATCTTTGCACTTGAATAGAAGTTTATTCTTGTCCTTGTGAGTGGTCAGTAAAAATTAGCTGTTTGAATTTTTAATGCAAATATGACTGTCAGTTCCTTTTTGAAATAAGAATTCACCTGACAATTTTTTTTTTATCAAAGGGTGGTAGAAAGATAATGGATGCAATTATTCCTGCATTTGAACTACAAAAAAATCCCTTGTAATGAATCTGGAAAAAATTATCCTATAGCCCAGTCTCAGCAAAACTTAGAGGGCTCTCTGTCTTGCTTTTAGATAGCAACTCTCAGCATTAAAAACAACCTCAGGCCGGTGCTGCAGCTCACTAGGCTAATCCTCTGCCTGCGGCGCGGGCACCCCGGGTTCTAGTCCTGGTCAGGGCACCGGTTCTGTCCCGGTTGCCCCTCTTCCAGGCCAGCTCTCTGCTGTGGCCCGGGAGTGCAGTGGAGGATGGCCCAAGTGCTTGGGCCCTGCACCCCATGGGAGACCAGGAGAAGTACCTGGCTCCTGCCTTCGGAGCAGTGCAGTGCGCCGGCCGTATTGGCCATTTGGGGGGTGAACCAATGGGGGGAAGACCTTTCTGTCTGTCTCTACACTGTCTAACTCTGCCTGTCAAAAAAAAAAAAACCCTCAGAATTAATATTCCCCCAGCTAAGAAAGCCTGGCTTATTAAACGAGTTTCAGAACAGTCAGCATGGAGGTGTAAAGAAAGTTTCTTTCAAAATCTCTTTAATTCATGACTTAACACTCCAGGAGAGTTTAAGATTACAATGGAGGCCGGCACCGCGGCTCACTAGGCTAATCCTCCGCCTAGCGGCGCCGGCACACCGGGTTCTAGTCCCAGTCGGGGCGCCGGATTCTGCCCGGTTGCCCCTCTTCCAGGCCAGCTCTCTGCTGTGGCCAGGGAGTGCAGTGGAGGATGGCCCAGGTGCTTGGGCCCTGCACCCCATGGGAGACCAGGAAAAGCACCTGGCTCCTGGCTCCTGCCATCGGATCAGCGCGGTGCGCCGGCCGCAGCGCGCCGGCCGCGGCGGCCATTGGAGGGTGAACCAACGGCAAAGGAAGACCTTTCTCTCTGTCTTTCTCTCTCACTGTCCACTCTGCCTGTCAAAAAAATTAAAAAAATAAAAAAAAAGATTACAATGGAGACAGTGCTGATTTCAACTTCAGTGTGTGTGCACACATGTTAGAGTGCCTGTTCATGTGCACATATGAGAGTATGTGTATGGGAGAGCATACACATGTGTATCCATGTGTATGTGTGAGAATGTGTGCAATGCATGTAATTGCACATATGTGAGTACACAGCATTGTGTGTGTCCATGCAGGTGTGTAGTGTACATATACATGTGAGAATGTATGCACTTTTCTGAGTGTGTGCACGTGTGTGCATGTGAGAATGTGTGCACACATCCCATGAATGTTTACACAGGTCATCATTTCAAACTAAAGTCTTCATTTCTGAATTTTCTTTCATTTTTCTTTTTTCATTTCAAAAATATGTATTTATTTGAAAGTCAGAGCTATAGAAAGAGGGAGAGATAAAGAGAGAGGTCTTCCATCTGCTGCTTCACTCCCCAAACGGCCACGATGGCCAGAGTTGAACCAGGCCAAAGCCAGAAGCAAGAAGCCAGAAACCAGGAGCTTCACCCAGGTCTCCCTTAGGGGAGCAGTAGCCCAGGTGCTTGGGCCATCTTTCGCTGCTTTTCCAGGATATTAACAGGGAGCTGGATCAGAAGTGGAGCAGCCAGGACACAAACAGGCACCAATATGGAATCCCAGTGTCCCAGGTGGAGGCTTTACCTGCTACCCCACATGCCAGTCTCTCCTTTTTCTTTTCTTTTCTTTTTTTTTTGACAGGCAGAGTGGACAGTGAGAGAGAGACAAAGAGAAAGGTCTTCTTTTTCTGTTGGTTCACCCCCCAAGTGGCCGCTATGGCCGGCGTGTTGCAGCCAGCGCGCTGCACTGATCCAAAGCCAGGAGCCAGGTGCTTCTCCTGGTCTCCCATGGGGTGCAGGGCCCAAGCACCTGGGCCATCCTCCACTGCACTCCCTGGCCACAGCAGAGAGCTGGCCTGGAAGAGGAGCAACCGGGACAGAATCTGGCGCCCCAACCGGGTCTAGAACCTGGGGTGCCGGTGCCGCAGGCGGAGGATTAGCCTAGCGAGCCGCGGCGCCGGCCTCCTTTTTCTTCTTAAACAATTTTTTTGCTGAAAGCCTGTTCTGGTTAATATGAATTACATTCATTCTGAATTAATTTACTACTAAAGAGGATAATTTTTTAACACAATTCATCTCTTCCATTTTTTTTCCAAGTCTCCAGGTGAGAGAGCATGGGAGCTAGAGGCCCGTGAGATTCTGCTGCTGCTGTTCTTGGAGACAAGGGACCACACTCCCTCGTCCCAGCCCACACACTCCCTCGGGCTGGAAGCAGAGCTCAGAGTGACCAGAACCGCACAGCATGCGGTGACGCCCAAGCCTGCCACCTAGATTCAAAGTCGGGGTAATTATTAACGGCCCTGGCTATCTCCTTCCCAGCAGTGCCAAGTGCTGTGCATGAGAGGATGCTGATGAGTAGGGTTCTAAAGGGAAACCCTGAAGGAGCTGGGAGGTGGGAGCAAGCACGAGCAGCCAGAAACTCAGGCTGTCGGCCCCTTCGGTCTTCCAGAGCTTGTCGTCCTGTCTGAAGCAAAACTGTAATAATGAGAGAAAACAGGGGTTTCGGGATGAAACGTGCGTCCCTACATGAAAGCAAACTTCTTGCCAACTGATTTTCTTTTACTTAGGGCTTGCATGGTTTCAATTTTTATAATTTTATTTATTATCTTTGTAAAATTTTTATTTGATTTACTTGAAAGGCAGAGAAACACACACACACACACACACACACAGAGCTAGATTGAGAATGAGAGAGCAAGCGGGACAGAGAGAGAGACAGACTGAGAGAGGGCGAGAGAGAGTGGGTGAGCTTCCATTGACTTGCTCACTCCTCTAATGCCTGCCACGGCAGTGACTGGGCCAGGCTGACATCTGGAGATGGGAACTCTACGCGGGAGGCAGGGACCCAAGTGCTTGAGCCGTCGCCTGATGCCTTGCGGAGCGTGCGCCAGCAGGGCGTGTGAGCAGAAGCAGTGTTGGCACCTGAATTCAGACACTCCATACAGGACGTGTGTGTCCCCGCTGCACCCAATGCATACCCAAGACTCAGGTATTTGAAAAGCTCTTTAGGTCAGAAGTATTTCTCACTGGAAATACATTTGTAAAGCTCTACAATTATCTATACATGAAGCAGGTTTTGGTATGATAAAGATCTGTGTTGGTGGACTGTGTGTAAGATCATATGCAATAAACTATTTCATAGAACTATAATACTTTTTGCTCATAATGAAAGAAAGTGGAATAAATTTCTCCCTCATTGAAGAATGAAATATTCTTGCCTGTGCTCTTCCAATGACTTCCAGGAACGCCAACACGTACTCCCTCCCTGCCTTACCCGAGTGGTTACACGCGCAGCAGTGACGACCTCTCCCCAGGGAGACCCGCCCGCCACGCCTCCAGTGAGCCAGCATGCAAAGCCACACCATCATCAACCAATACCGCCCAGAGTCCTCTGTCTCCTGTGCGTTTCTGTTTACTTCCTTTTTCATGACCATTAGCACTAGGGGTGGGAAATCTGTCTCAACTGGTGGCAACGCAGGGGGTCCTCCTCCATCTGACGTGGTCAATGTCCACACACAATGTCCACACGACTTCACTTTCATGGCCGACGCTGTATTCTCCTCTGATGCTCTCTCAGCCAATCAGGGCCGTCGGCCACGGTGCACTCAGGCCCCTGTCACTCACCTCCTTGGTGTGCTCTTTGTCCTACTCAGAGGTGGCCATGTTCAACCAAGTCTAACAATCAGATGGAGAAAGAGGTGACTTCTAAAGCTGCTTATTACCGAGCAAATGAAACAGCTGAAAGGAACACGGGCGAGCGTGGAGTGTGGTCACTTAGTTTTTCTATGTGACCTTCACTGGCCTCAGAACTCAGTGGCCAGGCTGGGATCCTAGCCAGGGTCTCGGCCACCCCAGCAGCTGTCCCACAGGAGGGTGGCTTTGTGATGGTCCGGAAAAGCAGGTGACTCCTGAGCAAGTCAGAATGACAAAGGGCAAGCTGAGACTGTCCTGATCACATACGTGTGGCGATTTATAATGGAAATGTTTAGCTTGCAATGAAGGGAGATGGTACATTAGTCTACTTTTCCTGCGTATGTTCTCTAGGGAGTTCCGAGTGTACAACCATTTGCCTACAGCAGGCAGGGAATGACAAGGGAAGACAGTGACCACAACACAGAGTCACCTCTCTGCCACTGATTCCCTGAGGACTTGCAGGCTGAACCAGACTCCTCTGTGCACGCCAGTCCCAGGCAGAAGGTCGTGTGTGGCTAAAGCCACGTAGTCACTGGCAAAGTCTTCCTAATGTGAGTGGAGTCATAAAGTTCATGGAAAGTCACTTTATCTAGCCCCATTTTCCCCAAAGCTCAGCATTTCAGTTCTTTTCTTGAACTTTCTGTGGGGTGACAGCACAGGTTTTGTCAATCAGCCAGTGCTCAGGGAGGCTGGCCCCACACACCGGGGACCCCAAGGTGAGCTTACAGTGACACAAATACCCAGATGGGGAGGAACACTGGCTAGGAAGCCAGACTGGAAGGTTCTTTATTCCTTCAATTTCCCCCCAAATTAGAAGCAATGCTCACTTCTTGGAGCTGAGCCTGTATTTTCCTGTTGTAAGCTGTGGCTGCATCCCTGATGGGAGAATTGCATTTAATTATGGAAGGATAATTAAAAGTAATAGTACAGGAAGCACACAGCATCCATCAATCTTCAACCTTAGAATTAGTACAATAACGCACTCTGCTCAACAAATATAACGACTCTTGTATGAATGTCGATAATTTATGGAAGTCTCATCTATCACAAAGTGTAAAATCAAACATAACCTACATTTATTTGAACTAGTTTTATCTGATTAACTATTTCAGCTAACATTTACAGTTAAGAAGTTTTTGCATTGGTGAAACACATGGGTATATGTAAAGCTGTATAAATTATCTTTTATTTTTTCTTTCAAAAAAGGAATCTTTGATAGAGATGAAATTATTCAAAAGCATCCATTTGCTTGTAGCTCCTTTACAATTTCAATGTCTATCTTTTGCATAGTGATGATATCCATCCTTTGGTCTCCCCTTAATCTCTCTCGTAGGTTGAGCTGTGTCTCAGAAAAAGGTTTGTTCACACCTTCGGTCTCAGTACCTGTGAGCACGAGCCTACTTGAAAATCGGTTCCCTGCAGGTACAGTCAAGTGAGACAAAGTCGTCCTGGAGTAGGGCGGGTCCTACGCCATCGTCACCCACTCTTGAAGAGGACAGGTGCAGAGAGAAGGCTGGGTGTCAGTAGAGGCAGGGGCAGGTGAGGCGTCCCCAAGTCGAGGAGCTTAGTACAGGCGGAAGCCCCCCCGGGGCAGGAGCAGGGAGGAGGATCCTCTTTGCAGACATCAGAGGAGTCAAGGGCGCATGGCTCGGCACACAGCCGAATTCCAGGCTTCTTGCCTCTGGAGCTCTGGGGCCGTAACTCTCTGGAAATCTACGCCATTGAGGTTGTGCGGGCCCTGCACACTGATGCAGATGCACAGTGGTTGACTCTGTGCCCACAGGGAGCGGGGACAAGTTGCTGTCCCCACGTCACTGGGCTGCCTGTGAGGTGGCTCGGCGGCAGTGGACAGAGCACTTCCTGCCTGTACTTGGAGATCACTGGGTCCAGCTCCTCCCAGCACTCTGAGGTCTTCTCCTGCCTCCTGCTTGCACACTCAGGGCCTCCACGTGGAAACACACACAGGGAACCAGAGGCTGCATGATGGCAAGCTCACCTGATCAAGGGAAGCACCCACCAGGTCTTTGTAGCAGGTGAGATAAGTCCTTACCCTCGAGACTCTGCATGATGAACTTGCCGTATTTCCAAGTCTTCCTCTACATCGTCAACAGGTTCCGTTGCATCAGTACTAACACTCTCCTGATCCACATCCTCTGAACACATTCCTTGGAAACAAAGGTCTGAGCTCCCGGGCTGAGCCCTGCCGGGCACTGGGTCCTCTCACCCTCTGTTCTGGGCTGACTTCTAAGGGTTCTCCTATCAGTAGCACTGGCACTTGTCTTTCTCATTCCCAACACACACAAAAGCAATCCCCAAACCCTCTGGCCACAGCAGGAGGCCATCCAACAAATGCAGGCAATGGGGACTGAGTTAGGGTGTTCATTAGGACAGGAAGAAGAGAAATGCAGCGTGGAGAGCGAGGGAAGGCAGAGGATGGCTGCATCAGTGCCTGCGCTGCCTTTAAGAGAATACACTGCCGGACTGCGGCTCTCTAGGCTAATCCTCCACCTAGCGGCACCAGCACACCGGGTTCTAGTCCCGGTCGGGGCGCCAGATTCTGTCCTGATTGCCCCTCTTCCAGGCCAGCTCTCTGCTGTGGCCCAGGAGTGCAGTGGAGGATGGCCCAAGTGCTTGGGCCCTGCACCCCATGGGAGACCAGGAGAAGCACCTGGCTCCTGCCTTCGGATCAGTGTGCTGTACTGGCTGCAGCGCACCGGCCGCGGCGGCCATTGGAGGGTGAACCAACAGCAAAGGAAGACCTTCCTCTCTGTCTCTCTCTCTCTCTCTCTCTCTCTCACTGTCCACCCTGCCTGTAAAAAAAAAAGAGAGAGAGAGAGAGAGAATACACTAAGTCACGCACAACGCCGACTTTACATGGAATCGGTGCTCGCAGTTCCTTGAGGATCCACGGGGCATTTTAGGAGCCCGAGTGGCTTGAGGCTCACGGAGGCCCAGCGTGCTTGGCCAGGTGCCTGTGGATCTGACGGTGCTGCAGGTGCGTGAGGCTGCGTGTTAACAGACAAGTGTGCACTGCGGATCATCCAGCTCTGCTAGTTATTTTTCTAAATTAACATCCCTGCGGGAGAGGACATGCTAGACTCCACGGAGGACAAAGAGAACTAAGCATGCTCACACCTCCAGCAGCCAGTGACGCTGATCCCTGCAGGAGGAGGACCAGGGGCTGAGAAAGCAAAACGTCTCACTGGTCACACCCAGATAACCTGCGTGTTCTTGGTGCCAACTGCACGTACACACAAGGGTCCATTTTACTTGAGGTTGAGCTAAGGTAGAGTTCACAAACAGAGTTTGGAAGCCACCTGGGGATCCTGGTGAAACCCAGCGTCTCACTCAGCTGGGGCCTGGAGGGGCCTGGCATTCAGCATTCCTAAGGAGCACGTCCATTAGGCCGGCAGTGCTTGTCCTTGGACTGTGCATTTCACAGGCGAGGAGCTGAACCCACAGCCTCCTACTCCTGGGGAACTTGCTACGCACTTAAGCACAGTCTTCAAAAAGCTCATGGAAAATCAAATTATAAAAAAAACTATGTGTACATTAAATTTTCTTTGCAAGAAAATAAGTTCATACCGACTTGGTATAACAAGCCTAAGCAGGACTTAACTTGAGGCACTAAGAAAGATCAGACATCAGTTTGGAAACAGCCCCATCACAGCAGCATGGGCTCTGTTAAACTGAAGCAGGCGCAAGCGACAGGAAGCTTGGGTGAATAATGGTGGCACCACTTAAGGTTTATGAAAAGCTGGTGGGGGCAACGCACCCAAGGAATCAGCATTGACAGATGGACAGTCCTATTAAGAGCGGATGAGATGATGGAGGTGCAGCCCACAGTACAAGACCATCCACATCCACTAGTGAGGAAACAGTCATCCCTTTGTGCCCTAACTGAAGAGGACCAACAATTAACAGCAGATAAAACAGCCAGGACCGTAAGTGTCTCATCTCGCATGTCTTACACAATCCTGGCTGAAAAATTCAAATGGAGCAAACTTTCTGCTTGATGGGTGTCAATTTCTGCACCCAGATCAGCTGCAGACAAGCAGCATCAACATTTTCTTCAAGGAACTGTACCAGGAGACCAACACAGCTTTACCAGTACAATCCAGACGAAAAGGTACAAGCAAAGCCACGGCTACAAAGAGGTGGACGTGCTGCAAAGGAGAAGCCACCTTGCAACGGTAATGACAACAGTTTTCTGGGAAGCCTTGTTGACTTTCTGGGAAGCCAAAACAAAACAAAACAAAACAAAAAACCCAGTAAACCTGCTTCTTACAAGAGTGTCTTGAGGAAGTCAGCCAAGGCTTTGGCAGAAAGATGCCCAGGAAAGCATCGCAGAGAGCCCTTCCCCACCATGACAGTTCCCACTGACTGCTCACATGAGACAAGGGCAGTGTGGGAGTTTTCACCAGAAAATCTCCAGGCATCCACTTTACAGTCCTAATTTGGCCCCTTACGAGCTCTCTTTTTGTTTCCTAATCTTAAAAACAACTCTTCAAGTAAGGGGTAGCACTGTGGTGCAGTGGGTTAGGCAGTTGCCAGTGATGCTGACAACCCATATGAGCGCCAGTTTGAGTCCTGGCTGCTCCACTTCCAACCCAGCTCCCTGCTAATGCTCTTGGGAAAGCAGTGGAGGACGGCCTGGGGGCCCGGGCCCCTGCTTCCCTCTCATGTAAGGAAGGATTGGAGTTCCAGGCTGCAGGCTTCAGTCTGGCCCATTTCCAGTCATTGCAGCCATCTGGGAAGTGAACCAGTGAGTGGAAACTCTCCTTCACTCTCCCCCCTTTCTCTCTCTCACACTCACTCTGCCTTTCAAGTAAATAAATAAATCTAAAAAGATTTTTTTTTTTGAAAGGCAGAGTCACAGAGAGGCAGAGGCCGAGAGAGCGAGAGAGAGAGAGAGAGAGAGAGTCAGTTAGTTAGTTCTTCCACCCGCTGGTTCATTCAACAGAAGGCTGCAATGGTTGCAGAAGTACCGATCTGAAGCCAGGAGCCAGGAGCTTCTTCCAGTCTCCAACACGGGGGCAGGGTCCCAAGGTCTTAGGCCACCTTCTTCTGCTTTCCCAGGCAATAGCAGAGAGCTGGATCGGAAGTGGAGTGGCCAGGACTTGAACTGGTGCCCATATGGGATGCCGGCACTGCAGGTGGCAGCTTTACCTGCTACGCCATAGCGCTGAGCCCATAAATGAATCTTTAAAAAAAATCCTTTAAGCTGTCAGGCAGATACTTACACAAGTGACTAGGGAGGGGTCACAAGACCCTCCTCCGAGGGTGAAACCAAGGACCCTGCTGTATCCCAGGGCCCACCCAAGATTCTCACTTTGCAGTTCACTTGTGGTGAGAGTGTTCTGATAAAACAGGAACTCAGCCAAACCAGGATTAGTTTATGGCACGTGGGCAACGAGACCCAGTTTGACACTGGGGTGCCCCTGCTTCACTCAACAGTCATTAGGACATAATTAGTTCGGCAGTTTTGAGCTCTGTCCCTCCCTAGACATTCTGGACGCACACCGGGAAACTGCAAACACAGAGAACTCAAGGCATGAAACTGTCAGATGTCAATCAAAAGTGCCAATTGTGAGAATCACTGCCACATCACCAGTCAACACCCCTCACACGTTAGGGGAAAATCCCCAAACTGGGAAGAGGTTGCTGTGTTCTCTTGACTGGCCCATTCCTCCTTTACTTTAATCAACTTTGCAGGGCTGGTGCAGTGCCAGCATCCCATATGGGCACTGGTTAAAAACCCAGCTGCCCCACTTCTGATCCAGCTCTCTGCTGTGGCCTGGGAAAGCAGCAGAGGATGGTCCAAATCCTTGTAACCCTGCATTCATGTGGGAGACCTGGAGGAAGCTCCTGGCTCCTGGCTTCAGATTGGCCCAGCTCTGGCCATTGTGGCCAATTGGGGAGCAAATCAACAGATGGAAGACCTCTCTCTCTGCCTCCTTCTCTAACTCTGACTTTCAAATAAATAAATATTTAAAAAAATAATAAACTTTGCTCCTCTATCCCTACTTTCATCTCACAGGACTGCAATTCTGCCACTGGCAACAACAGGACACTCATCGTTACCCAGCCAGTCTGTGAAAAAGATTGTGTTACATGGTTAACACCCTCCAATCTGCAGCTCTTTAGGAATGGAACACATGGCTGGAACCATCACCTACAAGGGCATCCTGACCTTGATGGGGCTCATGTTGAGAACTACAGTTTGCATTTCTTAATTCTAATCTTGTGCTTCCATTGTACACAAGCTTTCTGAATCCTCTTTTAGCTATCAGGCCCACAAGGAAAACTGCCCTGGATGGACAAGGCTGGACCACGGCTTCCACAGGGAGAGTCCTCCCCTGAGGGCCCAAGACACCAGACCTGGACATTTCATTTATGAAAGAGTGGATCTTCAGAACTCTTAGTTATACATTTAAAATAGAAAAGGAAAAAAAATGAGAACGTCAGCTTCTAGCTTCAATATCTAAAATGAGCTTTCCTTTCTCCTCTTATGAGCATTGCTGGGTTTCATTTAGTAGAAATTTGATTTTGGCAAACACTTGCTGCAACACACAGCTTGTGCCCAGATTACAATCAACGCTAACATTCATTTCCTGAAGGGAAGACAGGGTAACTTGAAAAAGCCACATGAAACGGAGTTCTTGTGGGGAGCAATCCGGACTAGACTAAGTTACTCGAATTAAGACTTATTCTATGCATCTGCTCTCCCACAATGTGGCGTTGGGAGAGAAGTAAACAGCTTCCGCACAGCTGCCTCCAGTTCAACTGATAAACTGTAGGACTTGCTCCTGATTGGAGGAGAGCAGCGTACTCGGCGTGTGGGCAGCCGAGTTGGGATTGGCGGAGAAGGATATAAGGGAGGAGAGAGACGGCATGCACCGGGAACATCTATGGGGAACATCTGAGGGAACCCGTGCAGCCCCCGAGAGAACCGGCCAGTGGTGTGCCGCTCCCCTGCGGAAGTGGGGAATGCGGCCAGGGGGAACTGCCCTTCCACGGAGGTGGAAGGGATAGTAGCCAACCCGGGAAGAACCAGCAGCAAACCCGGGGAGGGCCGAGCAGACGAAAGAACAGCGCAGGGTCCTGTGTCGTTCCTCCACGAAGAGGGGGAGCGACATAGTGGTGCCGTGACTCGGATAGGAAACCTGACTCGGATAGGAAACCTAGCTCGGATAGGAAACTTAGGACGGATATGAAACCTAGGAGGCAAGAAATGGGAAGAAACGGGAAGAATTGGGAAAATACCGGAGAGAGAGACTAGCAAACAGCCTAGGGAAAAGCCGGACGAAAAGGGTGCCGGAAGAAGCTATTGAAAGCCTAGGCATAGACTCGAAACAGCCTAGGGAAAAGCCGGACGAAAAAGGAGCCGGAAGAAGCTATTGAAAGCCTAGGCATAGACTCGGATACGGACTACGGGGGGAAGCTGGGAGAAATTTCTAAGGTCGAAAGCGAAAGTGAAAGCTAGAACAAACAGACTCGGATGCAGACTGTGGGGAGAGGCCAGGAGAAATGAGGGAGGAGTATTGTTGGAAGAAAGCTTGGGGAAACATACCGGGTAGAGAAAAATGTTAGGGAAATTGAAGCCGCGGGGGGCAGGCCGAGGCGGAAACGAAAGCCACTTTGGGATTCTCAAGTTAGCCCGGGAATAGGGGGCGAAAAGTTGAAACCAGAAGCTGAGACGTAAGCCAGATTGGGATCCGTCTGATTAGCCCGGGGAGCAAAGGACGGGAAGCCAAATCGTGGGGCGGAGACGTACGCTGGGTTGAATTCGCCAGGCTAGCCCGGGGAACTTAGATTGAATCCTAGTGGCGGAGACGCAAGCTACGCTGTGTTACTCGCGAAAGCCGCCGCGTGCAGAGAGAGCACGGGGCGTGAATAGATAGGGAACGCTGGCGTAGGCCGTGGTTCAGACGCGAAAGGGTTAAGCGTGGAGACCGCGGAGCGCGCGAAGCCGGGAAGCCGCGCAAAGCCGGGAAGCTGCGCAGATGAGAGAGGCGCGCGGGCTGAAGCGGCGCAGAGCCGGGAACCCGCCGGCGGGGCGAGGTGCCGGAAAGCTGCGGGGATAAGAGAAACAGAAGTTTAGAAGTAAAAGAGAAATAGGAATGTTGGCAGACAGAAGTAAAATGGGAGAAATAGAAATGCCCGGAGATAGAGAAATAGAGAAAAATAAGGCCTCCCCTCAACATGCCAATTAGGAGGTTTGGATTCGGTCTGCCTGATTTAAGGCGGTAAGCGCCAGCAAAGCTCGACCAGAGTATGAGCCGCAGGTCACCGAAGACAGGCACGAATTAACATCAGTAAGGCCTCCCCACAAAAAGGCAATGAGAAGGCTTGGATTCGGTTTGCCTGATAGGTTTTGTAAACACCTGCAGGCAGTTCTAGCAGAGCAGAGCATGCGCTGCAGGGCACCGAACACAGGCACGCATCAGCGCCTAAAAACCTCCTCACATGGCGAAGAGAGGACCCGGATTCGGTTTTCCTGATTGATAGGACTTGTAAGAGCCTGTGGCAACTCTAGCAAGTAGAGCAGTGTGCCGCGGGACACCGAAGACAGGCGCGTATCAACGCCAAAAAATAAAAAGAAAGGGGGATCTGTGGGGAGCAATCCGGACTAGACTAAGTTACTCGAATTAAGACTTATTCTATGCATCTGCTCTCCCACAATGTGGCGTTGGGAGAGAAGTAAACAGCTTCCGCACAGCTGCCTCCAGTTCAACTGATAAACTGTAGGACTTGCTCCTGATTGGAGGAGAGCAGCGTACTCGGCGTGTGGGCAGCCGAGTTGGGATTGGCGGAGAAGGATATAAGGGAGGAGAGAGACGGCATGCACCGGGAACATCTATGGGGAACATCTGAGGGAACCCGTGCAGCCCCCGAGAGAACCGGCCAGTGGTGTGCCGCTCCCCTGCGGAAGTGGGGAATGCGGCCAGGGGGAACTGCCCTTCCACGGAGGTGGAAGGGATAGTAGCCAACCCGGGAAGAACCAGCAGCAAACCCGGGGAGGGCCGAGCAGACGAAAGAACAGCGCAGGGTCCTGTGTCGTTCCTCCACGAAGAGGGGGAGCGACAGTTCTTTAGAAAATCATTTATAAAGAGCAAATCAATACCTGTGTGCTGGCAACTGCTGTAGATTTTTTAGGCTACACATGTCCCCTATAATTGTGCTTATGCTATTAACTTATGTGGATAATCTGTTTTGATTAGAAAGATGTAGCATCCATGGGGAATTCTCAATTGGTTGAATTTTAAATAAGGATTTTCACAAAATACACAGTAAATATTTAATCTAAATAAGAAACAGATTCCCTTTGGTGTTAGTTTGGGATCATCACAATGCTTGGCTTTGTTTTAATTCGATCATTTAGAACATATTCAGTCCTGTGTAGAAACATTTCAGTGTGTTATGTGCAGGACTCTGTAGACTAACGTTATGATGTATTTATGCACTTGGGTTCCTTTCTGTGTTCAACAAGGATGATCCCATCCAGCTCTTTGGGTTTGGATGCGGTTCCACATTGCACTGTTTACACATAACTGTCATCCTCAACAGGTTCACCTTACGCTGGACGGCATTAAATTGACGCTGCAGGCATGGCACCCCCTGCAGGTCTGGGTGTGGGTCCTCGTCCTCCCGCAGTGAGCACAGCGCAGAAGAGCCCAGGGGTCTCCAAGCACAGCTGGTGAGGATGGTCTTCCTCTTTCCCTCCTGGTCTCCCCGGGGCTTTCCTCCGCCCTTACCTGCTCAGGAGCGAGGAGGCCCTGTCTGGTGGGTCCCAGCACTGCCCTGCCCTCCTCTACGGCATGTCTGCTAACGGGACACTTACCTCCCGTGACGTGCTTCTTCCTCTCACAGAACTGCAGCTCCAGGTACTTGATGAAGCAGCTGGACAGGTCATTCAGTGTCGTCTTTGCGTGTCCGAAGGCTTCCAAGATGCACAGGACCTGTGATGGAGGAGAGGGTGTCAGAGATCTATCTGTTTTTGAAACAAACCAACTGGGGAGGAATAGTCAGCAAAGATGTGGGGAGTATTCTGTACCTGAAAGGTTCTGTATTGAACTACAAGGTTACTGTTTCCCAAAATGCAAACTTGTAGCAGCATCTGTCTCTGCACATGGCTTCAGTATACCATGCCTCACCGCAAGGAAGTGCAACCATTTTCCCAGTGCACTTGCACACGCTTGCACACATGTGAACATGCACATGTACATGCCTGCACACACGGGAGCACACAGGAGCGCACTCACTTGCATACACACAGACATAACAAATGTTATTTGAGACTTTCAGTTTGAATAGAACAGGAAGAGCATTTGCCAGTTTGGAGAGGAAGAACAGAATTAGTGGAAGCAACAGCCAGAATTCCTCTGCGAGTAATAAATCCGCTTGAGGAGAGGAGGGGCAGCACTCGTCCTTTTGAATTTCCTTTCTTTTCCACCCACCGTCTTCCAGCCTGCACCCCTGCTCAGCCTCCCTCTGCGGCACCCTGGCGTCTGACTGGCTGCCCTCTCCACCTTCCAGCTCGAGCTGTGCTGCTGATGGTGACCAAGAGCTATGACAGTCCAGAGAGTCAGAGGTGTCTTCCTTCCTTCCATCCATTTAAAAAATTCATTTTATTTATTTGAAATATAGAGTTACAGAGAGAGGTAGAGCCAAAGAAAGAGAGAGGTCTCCCATCTGCTAATTCACTTCCCAAATGGCCACAACGCCCAGAGCTGAGCTGATCCATAGCCAGGAGCCAGGAGCTTCTTCCGGGTCTCCCACGCAGGTGCAGGGGCCCAAGAACTTGGCATCTTCTACTGCTTTCCCAGGCCACAGCAGAGAGCTGGATCAGAAGTGGAGCAGCCAGGACTAGAACCAGCGCCCATATGGGATGCCGGCGCTGGAGGCCAGGGCTTTAACTGGCTATGCCACAGAATGGGCCCTGGTGTTTTTCTTTCTAGTTAACACTGGGTACAGTTTCTGCAGCAGCCACAAGAGGGAGCACAGCACCTTGTTGATAACACTGGGTAGATTTCCCCTTCTCTGTAATTTCTGGTGCCAGATTTTTGTAAAACTTTAATCTCACATTTTAAAAGATGCTTTGATCTTACTATCTTAATTTCCTTAATGACATCTGCTACATTAAATAAGTGTTTCAGGAGTATTTTACATTGTGGAAAGATCATAAAATAACACTTTGATGATAACCAACAATCGAAAGTGCTGAAATTTTTAACTGTTTTTGAAGTCTGAAGCTTTGGAGATAAATATCTTTATGAAATTCTCATGTGTTAGGTCTTTAAATAACAACCTTATTTTAGAAAATTTTATCCTTTTATTTGTGAGAGAAAGTAAGAAACAGACATATGGAAGGAAGTAGGGAAGGAGAGAAGGAAGGAGGGAGGGAGGGAGGGAGAGAGGTAGGGAGGGAGGGAGGGAGCGCCCATCTGCTGGTTCACTCCCCAAATGCCCACAACAGCCAGGGCTGGGCCAGGCTGAATTCAGGAGCTGACTTAGTTCTCCATTGACTTTAGTTCTCACTAAACTCTTATTTTTGTTCCTGTTTCAATAATATTAAATACATTATATTTAATTAGATCATATGTATCATAAATATATCAAGTATATACTGGAATTAATAGTGGGATCAGAACATATCTCTAAAATCTATAATTTTACTTTAAAAAATGGCTTAAAAAGTCCTTACAATGCTTAGGATGAACCTTTTTGGTCTTGTGTCTGACAATAAAGTGCTGTTTGTCATTCCAGGTGAAACACCTCGGGACCATCAATGGTCATCAGTAGGAAGCACGGCTCATGGTGGGATGCGTGTGCTTGCGGCGAGAACCAACACCCCGCACAGCCCAGCTCAGCGAGTGACATTTATGAGACACTGAGCAAGTTCCTGAGCTTCTCCCCAACTCATTTTCCCCTCTTCCAGCACAGGAATGAAGTGCTTCCGAGGCTGTCTGGCAAGCATGTCTACATGCTGTGAACACTCAACATGGTCAAGAGTGACAGGCAACAGGTACATCATGCCTCCTGCGGGCCAGGTTCTACAGCGAGAATGTGTGTGCAGGTGAAAGCACACTGTCTTCTCACCCTCACAGTAAGTGAGGGAAATACGTACCGAGGGTAACTTTCCTAAGGCTCAGCTCAGAGCTTCTAAATAACGGAGCTGGGATTGGACTCCAGGCACTCTGGCTGCAGAATCCCACACTTAGTCACCACACCACACAGCCCTCACTGCTCCAATAACAACAAAGGCATAAAGGGCATGACGCTAACACACAGCTAAAACCATCTAAATACTCACACAGCATTCTCTCATTGCCCACTGCTTCATAATTCAAGGTTAAAATGCCAGTCAGACTTTGTAACAGCCAATGGTTTCATCTTTAATTTGCCACTTGACCAACAGGTGGCACCAAGTAAATATATTACATGTATGGAGAAAACAAATTCTATTCCATAGCTCAGCCAGATTTTGAAACAAATAACAAGACTGTTGCACAGTGAAAAATTTCAATTAGCATAGAAGTGAAGGAAATTAAATATATACAACGTTAATATTTTCTGATTCAAATTTTATTGGCATGACATTTCTCTACTCACACTGTTGTATTCTTTATATAATTTCAATAGTTTTTCCACTAAAAGTCATCCACTTTTACTGTAGTAGTTAATTTTCTCTCTCTCTCTCTCTCTCTCTCTCTCTCTCTGAATAATTGTTTATTTTGAGAGTTACAGAGAGAGGGAGGGAGAAATAGAGACGTCTTCCATCCACTGGTTCACTCCCCAGATGGGTGCAATCAGGGCCTGGTAGCTTCATCTGGGTCTTCTACACGTTAGCAGGGACCCAAGCACTTGGGCCATCTTCTGATCTTCCCAGCCCATTAGCAGGAATCTGATGGGAAGTGGAGCAGCCAGGACATAAACCAGCGCCCGTATGGGATGCCGGTGCTGCAGGCGGTGGCTTTACCCACTAGGCCACAGTGCTGGCCCCTGCTGCATTTTCTAAAAGTGAAAGTGGGTGGCCTTCTCCATATCAAACCACACCCTCACCAAGTGGAGCCATCGACTGATTGCCCAATAAATGCTGATTCAAGTGCTTCGCATGGAACTCAGTGTTTGTTAAAGTTGACATTTATTTGGTCCAGAATTGGCAAGAAACCCCAGGCAGTCTTTCCAGGACATGACTTTTCTGTTCCAATAAATCCAGTGCCATGGAAAACCCCTGCGCCTGACACCCGAGAAACAAACACAGGCCTCAGACCCCAGACAGCCCCTCTGCCTGCCCCTAGCTGCCCTGTGTGGGGAGCAACCTGGACTGGACTGAGTTACTGGAATTAAGACTTATTCTATGCATCTGCTCTCCCACAATATGGCGCTGGGAGAGGAGAAAACAGCTTCTACGCAGCTGCCTCTTGCCAACTTGAGTGATGACCTCCAGGAGCTGATCCTGCTCCTGATTGGAGGAGAGCAGCGTACTCGGCGTGTGGGTAGCAGAGTTGGGATTGGTGGAAGAGGACTATAAAGGAGGAGAGAGACAACATGCACCAGGAACATCTAAGGGGAACATCTAAGAGGAACACCTGTGCAGCCCCTGAGAGAGCCGGCCGGCGGTGTGCCGCTCCCCCGCGGAAGTGGGGAAAGTGGCCAGGGGGAACCGCCCTTCCACGGAGGTGGAAGGGACGGTAGCCAACCCGGGAAGAACCAGCAGCAAACCCGGGGAGGGCCGAGCAGACGAAAGAACAGCGCAGGGTCCTGTGTCGTTCCTCCACGAAGAGGGGGAGCGACACCCTGGAATGGTGCAAGGGCACAGCGGCGGTGTGTCTGGTGCTGACTCCTTCCGTGCATCCACCGAAGCGCATGGCAAAGCCACAGTGTCGACCCATGCAGCCTTTTAAGATGGGACAGCTGCAGGGGAAGAGTGACAGTGGGAAGTATTTCAGCTGTAGATCCCTGAATAACACAAGTGGGTCATCTGCATCTCATTACCAAAAATCATTCCTCTCCCTCACCTTCCAGGCAGCCGCTGATCCTTTCTTTTGCTCTCCCCTCCCCATCACTGTGAGAGACTCACTGACACCCACTTCCTTCCCAGCCCGTTCCTGTTGCTCCTTGGCGCCCCACCACGCCACCACGGCGCCTCTGCAGGACTCTCTCCCAGACACCTGGACCCCACCCCTGCACGCCCTTCGCTTCACTCCTCCACCACTCTCTTTACCAACTGCTGATCCAAACTGTCCTCCGTTCTGTCCCAGGATCCAGGCGACACCGCCTGCTCTCCTCCTAGCCTCTCCCTCTGGAAGGTGCTGCCAGTGCCTCCAGGGTGCACCTGACCCCACGGCCAGTGCTCTGCAGCCTGATTACACCTGGTGACGATGCAGTCACGTCCCCCATTGAAGCTGACTAGCCTGTCCCTCCAGCCTGGCTCACTCGGCTCCACTGCTAGGGTTACCTAGCGAGTGTCCCTTTCCCCATATCTCCTCCTGGACTTCAGACAGATCAAGGATGCTCCTTTCTCTTCATTTCTGTAACCAAAGTTTTTCTTCTTTCACGCAGAAAATCCTGACCCATCTCTCCAATGTCCTTTGTTTCACCGAGCCTCTGTAATGGTTTAAAAATTTACAGACAATCCACAGATCTATCCGAGGTTGCACTTAATTCCTGTACATATGCTTGGATGCTTTGCAAGCCTGTGGCTGGGTAGTTTTCATGAACATCTTGCAAACCGAATTGTAGCCATGGAGATGATAATTTAAAGGGAAAGAAACAAAGCATAATTGACATGGCGCTTAGAGCACAAAAGTGGGCAATGTTTCATCTGAGATTAGAAATCACAAGTTTATGACGCATTTCATTTGTCACAAGAATGAATACAACTCATATACAAGTAGTTGTACTGGAACTTCACAAAGACATTATAGTTTTGGTTCCTAGACTAATTGATTTGGAAAATTTCTACCTATCTTATTCAAAGGAATGCAAACTAGAATACATTCACCTAAAGTAAAATACAAAGCCAATTTACATAATCTAGAGTGCCTACTAGAGATTATGCACATAGCTTGTATTCTCACAATCTTTTTAATGAATGAATATTTTAGTCTGCAATTTAGAGGGAGAACCATTGTTCCTTGTCACCACAGTTATGTCAACAGGATCTGTGACCTTGTTTTATGCACGCTCTGAACGTTAGAGAGTAGTTGTCAGTGTATTCTATGTGAAGCAGGAGAGGTTACTCTGTTCTTCACACATTATCTCAACATGTTAAAATATTTTGAGCGGAATTATGCAAGTGCTCAATATAGGATGGCCTTAAAGATGGAAGTAAATTAAAGTCAGCAATAGTCTCATATGAAGCCATAGAGACAGGTGTCAAACCATTTATTGCAAGTGAGTCTTAAAGGGACAGTCTCCGGAATCAGCCATTATCTTAGGAATGTTAGAGCATGCTTAGATTTTAAGGGCTGATAAAGAGAACCAAAGGTAGAAGATATGGCCAACACCACTCCAGGGTTAGACATGAGCTCCTTCCATCTCTAAATGAGGATTCAGAGGCTACACATTTCCAGCATATTCCCCGGGAAGCACCACCCGGTAGAAATCGCTGCCCAGCAGGGCCAGAGCAGGTGACCCAGAAACAAACGCCGATAGCACAATATTCACGGCTTGATGCATCGCTAGATTTCGAAACTTGGAGTTTTCAGATGACACGGATGATGGGAGTGAGCTGGAAGAAGGGCAGCTGCTTCGTCCCAGTGTACGCTGACATTCTGAGACAGAGATTTCCTGAGATAAAATGCCAGGGCCTTCCTGCAAATAGGTACACAGCTAGAGGCTGGGGATCGTCATCAGGCACTTGGGCTGCACACTGCACCTGTGAGAATGCACTCTGAGTAAGTGCTGACGGACGGCGCACGTGGTGCAGCAGCCTGGGCCGTGCCGAGGTGATGAGGGAGCACAAGTGTGCATCCCTGTCTGGACTGCTCTACAGAGCGTGTGGATGTGTATTTAGGAAAATCTGCATTCATTTGCTGTGTGTGAGGAACTGAACATGAGTACTGATACATACATTCAATGGTCTCTGGAACTGAGAGGTTAAATGGCTTGAATAGTGTATCTTCTCGACTCTTAGATAAACAGATAGTTATTAAAAGAGGGGAGAAATTATGTAATAAAGGCAGAGGGCCAGACAGGTATGAGAAGATGCTATGCTGGTTCCATAAGTCACACACGCACACATACATTCACACACAAACGTATCGAGTCCTGACTGCACACCCCACATTGATTCCTATTAGATTTGGCTGATAATCTCAATGTTCCCTAGATTTGCTGAAGTATCTAAAGGCATTGTATGCTTCCCTGGATTTATTCACCATCTAGGGTCTCCTAGGGAAAGATGGCATCCCTGGATTCCAGGGACAGACATTGGGGAACACGTCACAGACCCTCGCTGAAGCAGCAAATGCATGAGCAAGACAGCATGGCCTGTCTGGGAGGGATGCCCCTCCAAGGTGGTTTCAGCATGGCCACAGGGCCAGCAAACGGTGCCAGGAGGCAGGACAGCAACACAGCACAGTCGGGAAGAATGCTGGGTGTCGCTCACCCTCTGGGCTTCGAGGATCAGCCTAGGGTTCTGAGCGAGCGAGTTACAGGGAGATAGACTGCGAGAAGTTCTCTCTCCACTTCCTGCAGTAATAGTGGGCTGCCTGGTTGGAGATGAGTTCTGTCTACACAGCGTGTGGCTATGTTCCAGCCTGAATCTGTGGACTGAGTGAGGCCTCCCCATGGCTCAGGCGTCCCTCTCCCTTCCTCTGCACTGGGGAGGAAGTGCATGGGTCCTGACTGGCCCTGGGGAGCAGGGCTGCCCTGTGAGCCCTGATCGCCGTGTGGACACACATCAGAAAATGGTCAAGCTGTGAAAGCAAGTGCAGAAATGTGGGGGCACCTGATCTACAGGTGGAGGCCCCGAGAGACAGACAGCTGAGTGCTGCTCATTTCTGTGGCTGGTTACAGAGGGTCGTTCTGTGTGTTCTCTACGGTCCCTTCTCACACCTGTCAGTCAGCCAGATAGCAGGAGCCTCCTCTTCAGACCCAGGTCTGGGAAAGCCCCACCAGCAACACCTGCCAGCAGTGTGTGAAGACAAGAGCAGCAGGGCACAGAGAGGCACCTGCAGGGGCCATGCTGACAGCTTCCGAGTTTCACTGTATAAAATTCCCTGGGCTTTAGCTTGCCTGCGACAGGCCTCTGTGTGCTCTCGATTCCCGGTCGCGTGTTCAGTGGCTGAAGGAGCAGGACACGGTGCCTGCAGATGGTACGAATGCAGCACACCCATGATTTCCAATATGATTTAAAGTCACGGTGGGAGAAGAAGGTTTATCACCTAGCCACATCACTCAGGTTTACTCTTGTCAGTTCTTTTGGATAAACTGACATTTGTTGTCAATCATTTAACTGCTTTTCAGGCCACAGACAACAAGGGTGCCAATCTTCAGAAAGACCGCCTTCTAGGTGAACCACAATCTAACACTATCGCGTGTTTTAGATCCAACGACTTAGAGCAAACACAAAGACAGAGCACGTTCAAGATATTTTTAATGCATAAAAGGAAATAAACGTGCACTTGGGTAAATAGACACTCACCCCCGGGCTCGTTCTCTTCCTCTATTTCCTCGAAGTTTGACCCCTCTATTTGTAAATGACATTTCCCTTGCACTGACATAATTCATTCTCCCATCTTCTGGGCAGACAAGAAACTTACATGTTTAAACCTGGATTCAAACAGAGCCCGGCTGGCGCTGGAGCGGCAGGCGAGGTGTCTCACGATTTGTTTGCTGGCTTCCGACTTTCCAGACCCTCTTTCTCCGCTAAGAGAGACAGAGAAGAGACACATGTTGACTGGTGTGGGCAAAGTAGTTTAACAATCAGGTAGGCAAAGCCAATTCCCAGACACACCCGTGATGGGGGATAACATGACTGCAGGTTTTCATGAGAATATGGTAGGGGCCGGTGCTGTGGCGTGGTAGGCTGAGTCTCTGCCTGTGATGCCGGCATCCCCTATGGGAGCCGGTTCATGTCCTGACTGTTCCTCTTCCAATCCAGCTCTCTGCTTCTAGCCTGCGAAAGCAGCGGAAGATGGCCCAAGTGCTGGGGCCCCTGCACCTCTATGAGAGACCCGAAAGAAGCTCCTGGCTTCGGATTGGCCCAGCTCTGGCCATTGTGGCCATTTGGGGATTGAACCAATGATTGGAAGGCCTTTCTCTCTGTCTCTCCCTCTCTCTGACTGACTCTACCTCTCAAGCAAAGAAATAAATAAATCTAAAAATAAAAAAAGAATATGGCTGAAGTCTGTTCTTCAGTTTGATGCGTTCATTCAAAACACTTTGGAAAGGGAAGGTAGATCCCACGCCTCGGGCACACATCAGATGTTGGGACCACAGATGAAGGGGGGGCAGTTTCTGCCACCTGCTGTCTTGCAGTAAAGGACCCCCTCACCGAGGGGAGGCGAGGCACACAGGCACCCGGCCAAGCAGAAGGTCACCCTCAGCTTTGCAGGTGAAAGCCAGCGCGTGGACAGGGAGGCGTGTGCACCACAGAGCCCCACGCCCGGCCTCTCTCGGAAAAGGCCATGCCCCTTCTGGGCACTCCTCTCTTCCTTGAATGCACACACGACACCGGCGGGACCCTCAGAGGGAGGCGGTGGCTCTGGCACTTGGCCCATCCTAAACCAGCTCTTTCTCCGTCCCCTTCCCAGGCGGCTCTCAGCGCTGACTTCCTGTGTTCCCCATTCGTCCCTCACCTGGGGACACAGACTACACTTGTTATGTACTGGACAACGCCTTTGCTACTTCCCAGGCACCATATATTAACTGATCTCATTCCTACCAATGTCAACTGTTGCATTTCAGACACTGTGTGACACAGGATTAACACGGAATTCTGCTGTGACAGTTACTACACTAAGTGGTCTGATATACAGTAAAGTCATTACTGCATTCAGATGCAAAGCTCATAAAAATGTTCTTTATTTACCTGATAACCAAAAAAGAAAAAAATGACCGCAGCCTTCTTCTGACAGCTTTTTGCCTTGAAACACTGGCACCAGTGAGAGGTAAAAGAATGCTTGCCAGAAAATAATGGTGATATGTAACTATAAGTTGTTCAAGAGTTTCTCTCATTTGTGCTGGTCTGCAGGTTTTTGATCACTGGGGCTCAAAATTATTAACAAAATGAAATTAAAATTTGGAAATAAAATTCAAATTTTTCTAGTCTTGTACCAAGTTATGGGGCATCCATTACAGGAATATTTGAGTTTTGATCACCAAATCTTGAATCACCCTCTGTGAATGCAGTTAGTGGGTTGCAGTGAGTACTCAGTAAATGACCCATAAACAGGTTCTATGTTAGTACCAATGGGGACAGCCTGTGTCTCACTCAAAACCATCAAGGAGCTGGCAAGGCTACCTAGAATCACCCAATTCTGAAAGAGAAAGAAGGACCAGAATTTTCCATCTTGGGGTCTCAAGGGTGTTCCTTAATTCTATCCCAGCATGAGGTAGCGCTTTCTTTCTTTTTTATTTTTATTTTTATTTTTATTTTTTTTTTTATTTTTTGACAGGCAGAGTGGACAGTGAGAGAGAGAGACAGAGAGAAAGGTCTTCCTTTGCCGTTGGTTCACCCTCCAATGGCCGCCGCGGCCGGCGCGCTGCGGCTGGCGCACCGCGCTGATCCGATGGCAGGAGCCAGGAGCCAGGTGCTTCTCCTGGTCTCCCATGGGGTGCAGGGCCCAAGCACTTGGGCCATCCTCCACTGCACTCCCTGGCCACAGCAGATAGCTGGCCTGGAAGAGGGGCAACCGGGACAGAATCCGGCGCCCCGACTGGGACTAGAACCCGGTGTGCCGGCGCCGCTAGGCGGAGGGTTATCCTAGTGAGCCGCGGCGCCGGCTGAGGTAGCACTTTCTTAAAATCTGAATGAGTAAATATTTTTTTCAAAAGAAGTGGTTGATATGTGGCATTATTTATTTAGCCTTAAAAATGCTCCAAAGGAACAGAACATGAATAAGTCCTACTGGAAAGAACAATCCAGGAGCAGATACACGGAGAAATCATGGGGCTAAATGAAGAGAAGACTTTCCTTTCCTGCAAGAAGCAGCTGCACACGGTGTGCTGGGGAATGGGCGGGCTCCCAGGGGACGTCCACCCATGGGCTCCTTCTTCCCCCTCAGAGCCTGGCTAGGTGCTGATGATTTTAACACCTCAGGAGTGACAGCTGGACGGTCTGCTTTAGAATCAGGTGGATTCCATGAGAATGCAAACATATCCAGACACGTGGTGCCGCCATGTCAGGGCTGACTGGCACAGAATGTCTCGTGTCCCCGCGTCTGAGCTGCAGGAGGCCAGCTGTGGATGCTGTCTGGCTGTGCCAGTGAGCCAGCTTCATTGGGGTTCAGATGCCAGCCTTGAGCTCACACACCACACCCACTATTTGCTACTCCTTGAGACCCTGAGTATGGAGGTAACCCTCTGCCAGTCGCCTGTCACATAGATGGTGTTAAAGATCACTTTCATCACCATTGTAACAGCAACACCCCAGTCTAATACCTACGGCGGGGAGCAGGGCTGAACAAGACGCACCTGGCCCAGGCTCTGCACGAGGTGAGCTCCCAGTGAACATTAGTCAACACCACTGTGCAGCCCCCTCAGTTTTTAGAAAGTGTTTCTCTTTTCAGCAAAGACCAGAGAACTCAATCAATAAAGCAGACATACAGAGGCATGGGTGGAGACCCCCACAGAGGCCCTCTGATCTCTGGGGTGCTGGGGACAGCCGATGCTCCCCACGCTGAACCCTGAAGCTCACACCCATCAGTCTCAGCCTCTGTGGACATGGGCATTCTATAGAATCAGTACCATGAAAGCAACCACATCAGCACGCGTTTACATACCCAAGTCTATCCAAGTTTCTATCCGGGTTCTATCTTTACTCTGTTTTTTATTTCACTTTTACTTGATTTATGTGCCCAGTTTCCAACAAATAGGAAGGAAAAGCCATTTGTATGAATAGAAGTTTTCCTTTAGCTGAGATTTGGCTTAAAATGAATCATAATTTCCTAATGCATTCCCTATGTTAATACTTAAGTATTTCTTCAACCTTCTATCAATATATCTTCACATTTCACTCCTAGTTCTTTTTTGTTAATATTTATTTGAAAGGGGGGGGGCAGAAAGAGAGAGATCTTCCATCTACTGGTTCACTCCCGCATGGCTCCAACAGCCTGGGCTGGCCAAGACAAAGCCAGGAGCTTCATCCAGGTCTTTGATGCGGCATTTGAGTGGCAGGGGCCCAAGTACTCGGGCCGTCTTCCACTGCTTCCCAGGCCATGAGCAGGGAGCTGGGTTGAAAGTGGAGCAGCAGGGCCTTGAACCGGCGCCCATATGGGATGCTGGTGTCTCAGGTGGCGGCCTTACCCGCCATGCAAGGATGCAGGTGCCCCCTCCCATTCCTCGTTGTACACTTTGGTCTTTGGAGAATTGTGGTAAATCATCCTTCTGGGCATTTTAAGGTTTGCAATCTAAAGTCAACCTAATGCTTCAAATACAACATATCTGTGGGGGAATAATCTGTTGGGCCATGAGCTTGGGAAAACCCTAGACGCGGGGCGGGAACGCACCCTGTCATGAAGAAGTGAAATTCCATGTTGGGCAGCAGCAGGTTTCCAGGCTCCCCCCCGGGACGCTTTCCCGGCTCTGAAACCAGAAACACTGCGGGTCCGCCTGGAATCCTCAAACCCGAAGCTGTGGCTACTGATCCAGACCCACCTGGGGCTGCTTCCAGCAGCCAAGCCACGGGCCCATCCTAAGGGGTCAGTCAAACGGACTCTCTGCCGTGGAAGGGAACCGGCGCCGGTGGAGGGAGCGAGGCCGGCAGAGCCGGCCTGGGCGCGAGGCGGGCGGGGGCTCACCTGAGGACGAAGCTCTGTGGCCGCTGCTCCTGGAACAGCTGGTGGAAGGCTCTCTCTGCGCAGGAGAAGAGGTGCGGGGGCAGCGAGGGGCTCGGCCGCCCCGTGTCGCTCAGGTACAGCTGCGAGACCTGCCACGCGAGACAGAGAAGACAGAATCTCAGGCCCCCAAATCCCAGGATGCCGCCGACGTCCGCCCAACTCTGCACAGAAGCGCGCGCATCTACTGGTGACTCTGGCTTCCAGCACACAGCGAGTATCAGGTTTCTCCCTCTCAGCAAATCTGAGGCGTGCACAGCGACAAAACTGGAGGCTTACAGTGCATCTTTTATTTTTATTTTTGGACAGGCAGAGTGGACAGTAAGAGAGAGAGAGACAGAGACAAAGGTCTTCCGTCTGCTGGTTCACTCCCCAAATGGCTGCCACGGCAGGTGCACCGCGCTGATCCGAAGCCAGGAGCCAGGTGCTTCTCCTGGTCTCCCATGGGGTGCAGGGCCCAAGCACCTGGGCCATCCTCCACTGCACTCCCTGGCCACAGCAGAGAGCTGGCCTGGAAGAGGGGCAACCAGGACAGAATCCGGCGCCCCGACCGGGACTAGAACCCGGTGTGCCGGCGCCGCAAGGCGGAGGATTAGCCTAGTGAGCTGTGGCGCCGGCCTTACAGTTTATCTTTCAACGCTTGCTGCTTTGAATGACTCTGCTGGCTTTAGGCCCAACTCAGACACATCCAGCTCATAGACGTCAGGAAAGAAAGTGGAAACCCTGGAAGTCACGTCTCACTCGACCTCTCTCAGCAACTTCAATGCCCTAAGGCAGCTGGGACTTTAAACTGGGACACGAGGAGGCATTGCAGCCGAAATGCCACAAATCGACAGGAAAATGAAAATGTCAGCTTCATTCAGGGAAGTGGTGACTTGCAAGGATTGCGGACGCGACTCACTGGCGGTGTTCCAGTCCTCTGAGTTTGCAGCGAAGTCTGTGATGGAAGAAGTCAGCAACTGAGAGACTATGGGTCACGAGGAAATGCCGGACACGCTTGCTTTTTGTTTCAGAAAATCGAGGTCAGGTGTGAAGCTGAGACGGCGGCGAGGTGGGAGCACTGCCCCCCAGTGGAGGAGGGTGAGGATTCGGGTGGCCACGGCGCAGGGGAAATTGGCCTGATCCTCTGGCGGGGTGAGCATCTCTAGGACGGGGGGCATCTGGACTGTAGGTGACCGTCCTGATTGTCAAGGCTTTGTGATGTCCTTGTTTGCCAGAAACACTCAAAAGGCCTATTCGAAGTTGATGGGCCCACACACCAGCAAGCCATTTAAACAGCCGAGAAAAAAAGGCATTTGTGCTGTCCACTTGCACATCTTATGTCAGTTTTAAATTGCTGGTTTATAAAGGAAAGGAATTTTTTTAAAGATTTATTTATTTATTTGAAAGAGTTACACAGAGAGAAAAGGAGAGGCAGAGAGAGAGAGAGAGAGAGACAGAGAGAGAGAGGTCTTCCATCCAATGGTTCACTCCCCAAATGGCTACAATGGCTGGAGCTGCACTAATCTGAAGCCAGGAGCCAGGAGCTTCTTCTGGGTCTCCCATGTGGGTGCAGGGGCCCAAGGACTTGGGCCATCTTCTACTGCTTTCCTAGGCCATAGCAGAGAGCTGGATCGGAAGTGGAGCAGCTGGGACTCGAACTGGTGCCCGCGTGAGATGCTGGCACTGCAGGTGGTGGCTTTACCTGCTAAGTCACAGCACCGGCCCCAACAAAGCCCTTCTTAAGGAGAACAGGGTTGCTTTCCCTGCCGAGCTACTGACTGGCCATTTGGAGCACATGTCGTCAACCCAGCTACTCTGGGTGGTTCTCAGGTGCGAGGGCAGTCTGCTCATTTTTGGCTGTGATTGGCGTTTTGTTCTCAGAATGTCTGTGCAGTTGCTAGGCTGAGCCACCCGCACTCAGCATGGTTAACCACCTAACACAGTCAACTGACGCCCGTCGGCTTGGCAAGCACTCCTGCTCCTGCTATCAAAGTGTTTGTCCGTAGATCCAGGACTGAACGACCCGGCCACGTTTTACTTTCTCCTCTGCCCCCCACCTCTTGCAAGTTTAAAATGAATGACGTGACATTTCCTTGCCATAAATGGGCATCCCATAATGAAGCCCACTCCCGGGGGTCAGCTTGCATCCAGACACCCCTACTGCTCGCCGTGGGGTCACTGCTCAGGGACTGTCAGGTCACAGCACACTGCTCTGAGCTGCCCCAGGGCAGGCGGGGGCTGCCTGCTGCCCTGTGTTCACAGGAGTCTACCATGGAGGGCTCTCTACACCCATGACTGATGGCTGGAGAAGGAAACGGGTGTCAGGCAAAGGCTGAATCCAACCCAGCTGATGGTAACAAAAGAAAAGCAAAACACAGATGTTGCCTGCGAATTTTATAAAAACATGGAGCACAGAAGACGTCCTCCTGCCTTTCATAATCTTCGTAGATAAGGTCATAGTTGGTGTACTATTTCAGTCTTATTAAATTAATCAGCACAGCAGGAATCCAAAATATCTGACCCAAATGTATCATTTAAAATAAGACTCCGACATCCAATCTACACAGGACAACGGCATCACTTTAACACGAGCAGCTGACAGTACATTTTAAGCCCTAATGTTGTTACGGAGGATACCCAGTAATTCATCAGAAAAATGAATTCCTTTATAATACCAATGTCTATAATTATCACTGGGCCAGTGCCAGCTATTTGATTCCACATAAGAGATGTGAATTTCCAAAGAAAAGCACCAAGTTTCACAGTTAGCTTTCCATTAGTGTTCATTTGACCTAATTTTCTATCTGTTTTCCTACACTCGCTGAGAGAGGGTGTAGGAAATTAATGTAGATTAATGTAATGAGTGATAAATGTGAACAGGTTTGTGGACAGTTTATTAAAATTCAATTCATGTTAAATAGTTAAAATGTAAACATATATGCTTAATGCATATTTAATACTCATGTATTTGAACTTATGATTCAGTTTATTTAAGTGATAAATATATATGAATTATATAAATTATATATTTATAATTACATGAATTACATGTAACATTAATCATATTACAACTACTCCAGAAAAATCCCAAGCTATTATATCTTATCCTTACATGGATAAGGAAATACGGGGTGGTTGCTTAGCCCAGCCATCAGGGTGCTGGTCAGGAGGCCTGCATCCCACATCACGGTTCCTGCACTGAATTCCAGGCTCCAGCTTCTGCCTACAGACTCCTGATAATGCAGACGCTGGCAGGCAGCAGTGATGGCTCAAGTGATGGGGTTTCCACCACCCGTGTATGCGTATTTGTCATCTAAGTATTCAAAGCTAACTTTTCTTTCACTGTAAGATTCTTGCTAACTCTATGGACAACAAAATATAAGCCAGGGGTCACATAGTAATGGTTAACTTTGTCGCTCCCCCTCTTCGTGGAGGAACGACACTAAGCCCTGCCTAGGCTTCATATCCGAGTCACGGCACCATTATGTCGCTCCCCGTCTTCATGGGGGAACGACACTAAGTCCTGCCTAGGCTTCATATCCGAGTCACGGCACCATTATGTCGCTCCCCCTCTTCGTGGGGGAACGACACAGGACCCTGCGCTGTTCTTTCGTCTGCTCGGCCCTCCCCGGGTTTGCTGCTGGTTCTTCCCGGGTTGGCTACTATCCCTTCCACCTCCGTGGAAGGGCGGTTCCCCCTAGCCACATTCCCCACTTCCGCAGGGGAGCGGCACACCGCCGGCCGGCTTTCTCGGGGGCTGCACGGGTTCCCTTAGATGTTCCCCATAGATGTTCCTGGTGCATGCCGTCTCTCTCCTCCTTTATAGTCCTCCTCCGCCAATCCTAACTCGGCTGCCCACACGCCGAGTACGCTGCTCTCCTCCAATCAATAGCAAGTCCTACAGTTTATTAGTTGAACTGGAGGCAGCTGTGCGGAAGCTGTTTACTTCTCTCCCAGCGCCATATTGTGGGAGAGCAGATGCATAGAATAAGTCTTAATTCCAGTAACTCAGTCTAGTCCGGTTGCTCCCCACAAACTTATCTTTTCAAATGTATATTTAATTTTATTTATTTGAGAGTCAGAGAGAGAGAGAGAGAGAGAGAGAGATCTTCCATCAGCTGGTTCACTCTCCAAATGCCCACAACAGCCAGGCAGAAGCCAGGAGCCAGGAGCCAGAGTTGGACAAGATCTCAGGCACTTTGGCATGGGATCGCAGACATCCCAACAGTGTCTTAGTCGGCTGTACCACAATGCCTGCCTCTAATAGTTAACTTTGAATAGCAACTGTTCTGTGTCTCTCCATGTAATCCTCAAGACGGAATTAAGTAATAATGGACACAGAATCTCAAACAAGCATATGCGTTGAAGGAGAATGATCTTCTGACATTAGTGATAAAAACAGGTAGGGTATACGGGGCCGGGGAGGGTGTGTGATGCAGGTCAAGCCACCACTGTGACGTCAGCAGGCCTCCCTGCAGAGCCTGGTTCGAGTCCCAGCTCTCCCATCTCTGATTCAGTTTCCTGCTATTTTCCTGAGAGGCAGCAGACCACGGCTCAAGTACTGAGGTCCCTGTCACCCGCCTGGGAGACCCGGACGGACTTCCTGGCTCTGGCTGTTGGGTGTATTTGGAGAGTAAATCGGTGGATACAAGCTCTCTCTCTTTCTTTCTCGTTCTCTGTCACTCTGCCTTCCAAATAAAATAAATATTTTAAAAAGTAGATACGGTCTACTTTACCCTGTGGCTATCATGAAGCTGCAGTCAGTCTCTTTCTCTCACCATGAATAACGGCAAATACCAGGTAAAGTGCAACTTAACCATCTAACTATGCCTTGGGAAACCACAAAAGCAACCTGGAAGTCAGAAGCCAAGAACTTGAAGAATATCAATGTATGCAGAGCCAAGAAGGGTCTTCTCGGGTTCGTTCTTCGGCCTGCATTGTCACGTTTCTGTGTAAAACTCGGCGGCCTCAGAGAAAGCAAAGGAGGGTATCGGGAAAGCTAAGTGACTTTAGCCCTGGGGGGACAGGGATGCAGGGCTCAGCCATGATGGAAAGACAGATGGACATCCTGCAACCTATCACCTGATGCCTGGGAGGGATGCACCTTGCAGACAAGAGCAAGGAAAAACTACATGCTTGTGGCTGCTGCTGCGGCACAATGGGTAAACCTATGGCTTGCAATGCCAGCATCCTGCATCGGAGCATGGTTCAAGTCCCAGCCACTCTGCTTCTGACCTATCTCTCTGCTCATACAGCTGGGAAAGCAGTGGAAGATGGCCCAAGTACCTGGGCCCCTGCCACTTGTGTGGGACACTCATGAAGTGCTGGGCTCCTGGTTTCATCCTGGTCCAACCCCAGCCATTCATTGTAGCCATCTGGGGCGTGAACCAGCTGATGGAAGATCTCTCCCTGTATCTCTCTCCTCTCTGTCACTCTTGATATATACCCAGTAGAATGATAAATGGACAAACACAATGAATTAATTGTAGGCAAAAGAGGCAAACACCTGGAGTTTCTGTATTCTATTGTGGGAGCGCACAGCAGGACACTCACTTAGAAAGCTGTTGGAAATTCCACTTGGAAATTCCACCTTGGATAGCCAAGAGATGGGTAAAAACACTCACAGAAGCCAACAGCCTCCCATGATAACTAACCTGCCGTTTATCCACAGAAGGGACTTTTAAACAGTGATACAAGAATCCCTGTGCACTGACTAGATAGCTCCATGCAAAATCACGGATGAATCTCCCCCCAAAATAGTGGGAGAAAGAAGCCAGATCCAGAGAAAGCTCTTCTTTAAGGTTCTACTGTTACAAATTCTGTCCGCACACAGGGTGACAGCAGCCCTGTGACCTGGTGACCTGTGACCTGGCCCTGTGGGATCAGGGTGTCTCTATTGAGGTGGCCTGGGAAAGACATCTGAGAGCTGCTGATGTCCTATTTCTTTACCTGCGTGATGTGCTATCACTCTGTATAAATTAGTTGAATGGGACACTTACTATTTGTACTCTGTACAATGTTTATATTATGCCTGAATAAACATTTTATGCAAATATTAGTCTTGACTCAGCAGCAAAGTGATGGGCATGGCAATGAGTTCTCCCTCAAAACCTGTAAGAGCCGCATGGCAGACGAACTTCATTCCCAGGTTTTAACTGCAGGAGCGGCTGTGGGGGAGCCCCTTGCCTTGCTCTGCTTGGCTGCCAGAGGCTGAGGCTAGGGCAGCGCTGGGGTAGGACTGGGCAGGATGAGCGCAGTGGGCAAATCTCAATACAGTTTTAAAGTCACGTGGTACAGACACTGGATGGTGAGAGTATAGGAAGGAGGGGCATTCTCTGGTTCCCAGGAGCTATTCGTGCGAGGACTTAGTCATCAAGTCATCAATCTCTGTCTCTGTGTCTCTCCTCTCCTCTCCTCTCCATCCACACCCCCCAAGCCTCCGTGAGCACAGCTGTGTTTCAGGAGCCCGGGTGCCCACCCCGTCTCCTGCTGGGTGACGTTAGAGATCCTGCATCGCCTGGAGCAGCCCTGGGCTTCCCCACAACGCGGAGTGCTCCCACGAGTGTTGGCTCACCCTGTGCTGTCGGCTGGAGTAATTTTCCACAAGCAGTACTTCCTTTGATTTTGAGGGTGTCACAACTAGAAATGGGAGGTTATCCGGTAAAAGGGTCAGGTGAGGTGTCACCCTGCTTTACCCACACTGCTTCTGAAAGAAATTGTGTTCAAATGGGGGCTCCATATCAACTGAACCACTCACAACAGTATGGGAAACACTGTTATATGTTACAGAATTTTAGAATCCTGCCTCGTGACAATTACAGAAAAATTATAGTTAGTATAAAGGAAACTTTTGATAAAATACTCTGATTTGCAAAGCTGCCTAAGAAATCCAAGTCACTGTCATGCAACTATTCCATTTAGAATATTAAAATTTTCTGAAAAATTTGAGCTCACTTATTTATTATTATTAATATTTTGCATTTGGAAGTCAGAGAGACAGATCTTCCATCTGCTGGTTTACTCCCCAGGTGGATGCAATGGCCAAGGCTGCGCCAGGCTTAAGCCAGGAGCTTCATCTGCTTTCCTAGGCCATTAGCAGGGAGCTGGATGGGAAGAGGAGCAGCTGGGACTTGAACCGGCACCCATGTAGGATGCTGGCAGTGCAGGCAGCAGCTTTACCCGCAACACCACAATGCCAGCCCCTGAGCTCACTATTTTGCTTTGCCTTTGTAATGAGTCGTCAGATACAAATCCCTCTGCTTCCTGAGGGATAGTCTGTATTCTGTGTGGGTAAATGCTACTGTGACTTTGTACTCACCAGGTTAGAATAAATGGGAAGCTCCTTGAATGGGTTGACAAGCAACAGGACGTCCCCAATGAAAGTCTGTTGATAAAGAAGTAAATAATTCATGAATCTTATGAACAGTACTTTTAAAAACTAAAAACTTACATTTTAAAAATTGTTAAAAACAGAAGTAAAAAAATCACACTTTAAAATTTTGAAAATTGTTTCAAAAGTTTGTAATGAAAAGATAAGTCAAATACAAATGGATTAAAGCAAATAGGCTTTGTTCCAATAAACATATAACAGGAAATGGTTTGATTCTTTAAGATTTTATTTATTTATTTAAGAGAGAGTTACAGACGGTGAGAAGGAGAGACAGAAATCTACCATCTGCTGGTTCACTCCACAATTGGCCACAACGGCTGGAGCTGTGCCGATCTGAAGCCAGGATCCAGGAGCGTCTTCCGTATCTCCCACACAGGTGCAGGGCCAAGCATCTGGGCCATCCTCCACTGCTCTCCCGCCACAGCAGAGAGCTGGATTGGAAGAGGAGCAGCTGGGACTAGAACTGGTGCTCATATGGGATGCTAACAACACAGGCAGAGGATTAACCTACTGAGCCACAGCACTGGCCCTGGTAATGGTTTGATTCTAAAATTTATCTTAAAGGGATTTCCTGAATGCAAGACTGAATAAAAGATTAGGACCAGCATTGTGACGCAGGGGGTGACTGCAGCACCAGCATCCCAAAGCAGCACAATTTGAGTCCTGGCTGCTGCACTTCCAATCCAGCTCCCTGCTAGTGGGCTTAGGAAGCAGTGGAAGATGGCCCAAGTGCTTGTGCTCCTGCACTCATGTGGAGACCTGGATGGCGTTCCAGGCTCCTGGTCTGCCCTGGTGCAGCACCAGTCATTGTGGCCATTTGCGAAGTAAACCAGAGGACGGAAGATCTCTTTTTCTTTCTCTCCCCCTCTCTCTGTCACTCTGCCTTTCAAGTAGATAAAATAAATTTTTAAGTTACATTTTAATACCAATTAAACATATGGCAGTTTGTCCAACTGAGACTATAAAACAAAATATACAGGAAGAAGTGATTTGAGCTAAGCATATTATGTTACCATATAATAATAAAAACCCACATAATGGAAGTTATCTAGGCATAAAAATAAAATAAATATTTTAAATGAACAAATAATGAGATATAATGAGATATATAGATAAAAAAATAAAAATAACAAAATAATAGATTTAGATGCAAATACATCAGTAACTGCATCACAGGTTAAGATAATAATATTCTAATTAAAAGACAAAGATTATAAACTAGATTAAAATACTAAATACATAGCTGTTTAAAGACAAACACCTTTAATAGAAAAATTTAAAGCCTGGAAAAGAGTTCAATCAGAATTAGTCATTCTAAATGTCCATGAGACTAAAGTTTGCCATCAAATGCATTCAGATAAAAGAGCTAGACGGAGAAAAACACAAGTTCACAGGGATGGTGGGGAAGTTTGCATTTTTCCTAAGTAAATCACAGGACAAGCTTCGATTTCATCGACTAATGTGTGACAGTGTTACTGACAACAGCTGAATGTCCCTCATTCTAACTGAACACAGATCATTTTCACTAAATTGAAAGGATGTGTGGCACACAGGGCACACTCCCTGATCATGGGAGAAGGGAAATAAATATTTTATTGTACAAGTGGACTCCAAGAATTTCATGGAAAATATAATCTCACTTTTGTGCAAAAAATGTCAAAAATCCATGATATGATTTTTTTCATAATGTGCGGACTATTTTTTTAGACCTCACATACATTTGAACTTAAAAGATTTTGCATCAAATAAACTTCGCTTTCAATTCTCTTTTTGCAGGAACATTTTGAAGCGCTCGCGTGTAAGTCTTCAAAACTGAAGAGGCCGTTTTAATGAAACAAAACAATATAAATGTACGACACAGAGGAAAAATGTCCAACTGTGAACACACCTGGATGGTTCCTTCACCTCTTCATTCTAATACATTACGTTGCCCCAAAAGCGTATGTGTATTCAGGGTTTGGAAGTTCTTTCCAGTGAGTGGAGTCGTAGGTGACAATATGGCGGATGTGGCACAGCAGAGCTTATCCCGTCCCAGATGTGGGGCAGTGATACAGGGCAGACGCCTCTCCATCCACACGGTGAAGTGAGGGAAAGCTCAACCTCAGACACTAACTTGACAGCTTTTGTCTTCTTGAAGCGCTCGTGACAAAGGGACCAGCTCCATCCACATGGCGCCCTGGGTGGTCACTAACAGGGTTGACGTGAGCCAGGCGGGGTGCTATAAGCTCTCGGGCTCTGCTCTCCTTACCTGGGCTCGCTCAGTGCCACCAGGTGGGCTCTAGAACATTCCTGCTGAGCGGAAGCTGCGCAGACACCCGTGGTTATTTTGTAGCTTCTGCTTCACTAATCTCAAGTGTGCACCCAGGGGACGCTGCCCCCACAGCTTCCCTGTGGTCCATGAAGGAATCGCATTGCCTTCTCTGCTCTCGCTGGTGCTGCTGCACGCATTTCCCAGGGGACGCAGGGCTCTGTTCTGTGCGTTCCCCTGCAAGCAGGTGCCCCACTCCCTACAGCATGTTTTCTGTCTGGAGATGTCGGAGCTGCCTTCTGCTCCAGACCTGTGAGAACTCCCCCATTTGAGGTCCAATCGGAATGCTATTCGCTTAGTAAAACAGCAACGGACAGTTTGTTTGGAAACATCACCTTAGATAACAAGTCAGATGGCAGCAAGCGTGAGGTGGAAACGCTGCTCAAACTATGCAGCTGAAATGATTTATGTTGGCCACCATGGAGGTTATCACTCAACCCAGCCCCCAGCATTTGACACAGACAGTAGCATGTTGACTTCTCTTGTGCTAAAAAGAGTATTTGGCTAAGAGGGCGAGCTGCTCCGTATTTCTGGGGCACATATTCTGTGTTATGGACACAGAAGTGAAAACAGCAACTTTTGCCCTCATAGAGCTTGCATTTTGCCTGGTGTCATCAGGGCTCTGTGTGCACGCTGGCATGCATAAGTGCTTGTGTGTGTGCATGTCAGGAGGGGCAGACGATAGTGAACCCACGGAAGGAAACATGCAGGATTCTATAGGGCGATACATCTCTGGGGAAGACGCATGAGCCAAGGGGACAAGAACATTTGAGATCACGTCAGTTTTCAAAGGCCAACGTGCAGTTTCCATGAGCCAGGACTCTGGCACAAACACCTGAAGGAGACAGGGAGTACTGGGCACTCAGCAGCCAAGCTATGGGCAGCGGATGCACAGAAGTCCTGGCCATGCTCCTGGGACACCAAAGTGACCAGCAGGGCTGTTGCAGGAGTTAAGGGACACTGAAGCACTTGGCATGGGAAAGGCAATGGGCAGGAGGCCCAGGTCCAGTCCTGGGGACCTTTCTTCCAGTCCTGGCCCTGAGCAAGCTGGATGTCCTAGCAGCAGAGCGCTGACCGACACGATGACTATTCTAACGGAGCCATGGAGGCTCCTGCCTGCAGATGGTTGGGAGGCCGGGCAAGAGAAGCCATTGCTTCCTTTGAAGGCCAGTGCACAATGCAGCCACTACAGGAAGGCCTGAGCCTGGAGGCAGTGGTGGACGTGGTATCTGGCATTTATCCTGAAGGTAGGGCAGATGAGCTCCATAGGGAAACCTGAGTCGCACAGGGGAGACATAGCAGCACCAGTGCTCTTTCCAAATGTGGGCCTGAGAAGACCCACATGGGACTGGCTGGGAGGAGGAGGTCGGAGGAGCTCAAGTGACCACACTTGAGCATTAGGATTTGAGATACCCACTAACCCAGTGCTTCTCTGTTGGTGGGAAAGGAACACCTGCTTTTAGCTTCAATGAATCGTGGACTAAAACTTTCACAAAACACATTATACATGAATTACTAGAAAATGAGCCTGCAAAAGGACAAAGACAAACTGCAACCTCTGATTCTTACTCGTTCTAACAGACAGAAGTTAAATATCAACTTGCTTTAAGCGTTTCTTAAAACTCTTCTTAATCTCCTCACAGACTGGCTGTAAACAGTTCTGTGTCCACCAGTCAGATGACCCCTGAGAAGCCCTTACTCTTCAATCCATAAGGTTTACATTCTCTTCTGTGTGTTGGCCACCATAACATAGGACATTCCCGCAACCACATCAGTCCTAGAGGGTTTAGTTCCTTAGTTCCTTCAGGGATGGGAGTGAGGAAAACCACAACTCGCACAGTGGCAGGTGATATTTTAGGTCAACATTAGCAAGCAGAAGATACTAAATTCTGATGATCTAGACACCGAGAGGCAGTGGGTGGAGAAAAGGTACCCATGGAGACAGTCGGGACCCTGCTAGACTTGTCATTTACGATCAGAGAGCACCTGCCAGGCCTCCCGATAAGAATGGCGGGCAGTTAAGGCTCAGCTGTGAGGGAGCCTGTTGTCAACCATGACTTGATGACATACAGAATCAAAAGTCGGGATAAGAACACCAGAGAATGGCTCCATGACCAGCCGGGACACCCCAGGGAGGTTGACATGCAGATGAGAAAACTCGGCAGGGGGTTTGTACTCTGTACTTCCTGGAGGTAGAGCCAGAACTTGGGGGGACGACCAGTCTCGGGAAAGCCCCCTAAGCAGAGAGCAGGGTGCCAGTCACACGGTTGAGATCAAGTGTTCAGGAGTCCCCGGTGCCTGCGGCCAGGGGCCCGGCCCTGGGAATCTCATCATCAAGATTCTGGCCTCCACAGCAAGGATTCCGGATTCCTCCGGAGAGGAACGGCTCAGGGGAGACTTAGCGTGGGAGGTTTGAAGACACACTTGTGCTTTGTAAACACTAGCTGTTCACGGTGAGATTGGATTGAAGGAAGGCTACCTCCTCCAGGAAGTCAGGATTCTGCTGGAGACGACGGTGGCTGGGGTGAGGGTGCCGGACAGGAGGGGCAGAGAAGTGGACCGAATGCATGCTCAGGAGAGAAAGCCGGGGGAAGGCATGAATGGGATGAAGAAGTGCAAAACAATTCCAGCCGTCCTCCAGTACTGTGGTCTTCCAGGACTCAGAAAGGGCAGAACAAGCGCCAACATGACGCTGGGACCAGACGAGAAAACGGGATAAAACAACGCACACTTCTCAAGACTTGCCGGGTGGCAACAGAGCCCCCAGGTACTCTGCTTTCAGCATTTCATGCCAAAGACTCAAATTCACTAATTTTGATAGAAGTATTTAATTTTAAGTGTATTTATGGTGACAGGCCATTTATCCAAGCATTAAGATGCTGTATTGCATTTTCATAAGGCTAATCAACCTCTGACAATTTATTACTCTTAAGGAAATCTCAAGACTTCACATTTACATGAAAATTACTTAATCAATTTCTCAATAGACAAGAAAAAATGATGTTATCAAAAAGAGATAGCAAGTTATGTGCATAATCAGATTTCCCAATAGACATTCTGATTGAATTGCTCTGTGCTGTGTGTAGAATCTAACAAAATCAACGAGAGAGAGAGGGAGCTTGATATTGAGATAACAGATTGTCTAAATTAACAGTATTGGATTGAGCCACAGTAAATTAATTCTTCATGCTGTTTGTCATCTGATATTTTTGCAGCTTATTATCAGAGATCTGTGCATAAATTATTCACCTTACAAAGATGTTTCCTGATCATTTAGAGCAACAATAGTTCCTCCGCACAAATACACAGGCACGGCCACATCCACCTGTGTCTGCTTTAGCTTCCTGTTCCACACGGAACAGGCTACAGTGAAGCTGATGAGGGAGGCAGCATTTGCACAAGTGAGGGGCAGATCCTGCGGGTTCCAGTCAGGTCTTCCACAGCAAACCCCCCAACAGGGACGCTTAACAGCAGCGAGTCCTCGCATGCGATTAGCTCTCGCTCTCAAACCCAAAATCGGGAACCTTGCTGAGACGAGACCTGGAGTCTCAGCGCTCACAGGACCAGGAGCCCCCAGGGACCCTTTCCTTGCAATGTTTGCAACCTGGAAGGGAGGTGAAAATACTGGCAAGACAAAAGCCGTGCAAAAGGCAACAAGGCACTCACGTAGATCTGATCGTTCCCAAAGCGCTTCTGAATCTCATAGAGCAGGCTCCCATCCGTCAGCTCACTGAGCGTTGCCAGGTCGTCGTTCGGAGCAGGAGGCATGAGCTTGACCTGAGAAAACACAAGTGTGATCACTTGTAATTGCTTTCCTATCCACGGTCCTCACAACTGGAGGCTCCGTTTTCCACTGCCTGTAGGAAGTTCAAGATCACATGAGTTAGAAACTGTTATTAAAAGATGCAATGGTTCAATAAAAAAGGAGAACAAAATCAAAGGCACTGAACAATATACTCAGATGAGAAGTTGTGTTCTAGGCCCACAAGTGTGCATGCATACACAACCCACACAATGTCTTGTGCAAATCAAAGTCATTACGTCTGCCAAGATCAATTCAACACGTGACTCTTCAGGTTCTCTGCTTGTAAGTTCTACAGGTCTATGTTGTACTGAGTCCTCTTATTTTTTCTTATTTATTTTCATGCCCCTCATAAATACAACATCAGGAACCTAGTCATTCTTCCCACTGTACCCACCCTCCCACCCCTCATCCTCTTCCCTCTCCTGTTCCCTGTCCTGTCCTTCACCAAGATCTATCTTCATTTAGCTTTATATGCAGGGGATTAACTCTACTCTAGGTAAAGACTTCAACACTTAGTCTGAGAAAGAAAAAGAAAAGAAAAAAAAAAAAACAACCCTGTTCCCCTACAGTGAGGACAAGGCCCGTTCAAAGTTATTGCATCTAGAAAGTTATCTCACTTTTTTTTCCCTTCCTCTTCCTTTTCTTCCTCCCCTTCTTTCCTTTTAGAAACTTAGTTAGCTTTAAAGAAGAACCCAAGAATGACACATCTTTTGGGAGCTCTTAGACATAACTATAATTTATGAGACATAAGAATACCCTCCACTTAATACATTTGAGAACAAGTTTTACTATTAACTCTCATGATACGACTCTTTGGGGACAGAGGTCCCACGTGGGAAGTTAGTTCACATTGATTCTTGCTGTTGATTTAACAATTAACACTCTTACGTATGATATCAGTGATCACCCAAGACTCTTGACATGAGCTGCCTAGGCTGTGGAAGTCTTTTTGATCCCCTAACTTGACAAGGCCATAAGCAAAGTGGAAGTTCTCCCCTCCCTTCAGAGAAAAGTACCTCCTTCTTTAATGTCTGCTTCTTTCCACTGGGGTCTCACACACAGAGATCCTTCACGTAGGACATTTTTTGCCACAGTGTCTTGGCTTTCCATGCCTGAATGCTCTGCTGGGCCTTTCAGCCAGCCCAGAATGCCTTAAGGGCTGATTCTGAGGTCAGAGTGCCTCTTAAAGTGACTGTCACTCTATGAGTCTGCTGTATGGACTGCTTCCCATGCTGGGAACACAGACAGCTGAACAGCTCCTGTCTTTTTCTCAAAGCAAAAGCAAGACTTTTCATGTGACTATTGTTAGCAGTCCAAGGAAGCAGTGTGCATGGAATTTGGTATCCCAGTCATGTGGAATGAGTGAGATTTTAAAGCTAGAGTCCAAATCTTGGTTTGTGATTTTTATTCTGCAAAAATAAATAAATAAAAAGTGACAGGGTTTAAAACTGGGCAGTCTTTCAAATAAAAAAAGATGGTTCTGTATTCTTTAATTAATGAAAATCTGTCATTTCCAAATTAGAAATAGCAATGTTTAGTTTTATGTATGCAAGAGATGCTCTGAAAAGTAGACATTTGAAATAGCAGTGCTGGGTTCCCTACGTCAATCAGCACAGAGGAAGGAGAGAACATGATTCCAGCCAAGCCTTCGTGGGTTCACTGATGCTAATAATCAGTCTTTAATACAGCGAGTCTCCATGGCTTGTATTCATGTGTGTGTGTGCATTTTGTGTCTACGTTTTTATCATATATCACATTATTATTTGTATGAAGCATTGCTAACTATTTGAACTTAAATGTTATTGTTTATAAATTAAATGTTTATGCAGAAAAAATACATTTAAAAACCCCCTAAACTTAGGACTAGTTTTCTGGTATTAGTGAAAATTTCTTACAATTTATTTATTTTATTTGAGTGAGTGAGAGAGAGAGAGAGAGATCTTCCATCTGCTTGTGCACTCTCCAAATGTCCACAATGCCCAGGGCTGGGCCAGGCCAAAGCCAGCAGCCAAGAGCCTCTTCCAGGTCTCCCACGTGAATGCAGGGGTCCTAGACCTTGTGCCATCTTCTGCTGTTTTCCCAGGCCATTGGCAGGGAGCTGGATGGGAAGTGGAGCAGCTGGGATGCAAACCAGCAGCCATATGGGATGCAGGCTTGCAAGCAGCATTTTAACATGCCATGCACAGCACCAGCTCCAATTAGTAACCATTTCACACAGTGAAATCTTTCCCATGAGATCATAAAGTCAGTCCATTGGCTCCAACACGGTTGACCTAACGTATGAACACCAGAGACACAAACTCTGCACGAGGCTCCCTGAACGTTAGAAGGTTATGGATCCCCTGCTGAGCCCCTGGCAGTGGGCTGTCTCACTGAAGATAAAACCGTGCCCACAGATAGGAGGCCTGGGCTGAGTTTTGGCCACTGTCATTGGGCCACTGTGGGCATTTGGGGACTGAATCAGTAGACCAGAGTTTCTTCTCTGCTTCTTTTTTCCCCCAGACTTATTTGTTTCATTTGAAAAGCAGAATTACAGAGAGGCAGAGGCAAAGGCGGGGTGGAGAGAGAGAGGTCTTCCATCTGCTGGTTCACTCCCCAGATGGTCACAATGGCCAGAGATGCGCCAATCTGAAGCCAGGAGCCAGGAGCTTCTTCCGAGTCTCCCACATGGGTGAAGGGGCCCAAGGACTTGGACCATCTTCTACTGCTTTCCCAGGCCACAGCAGAGAGCTGGATCAGAAGTGGAGCAGCCTGGACTCAAGCCAGTGCCCATATGGGATGCCAGCACTGCAGGCAGTGGCTTTACCTGCTTATATACTTCCTTATATAAATGGATTTTACAAAAGAAGCCCTAAGGCCCCAGCTCTCCTATTTTCTTGGGTGTCAACACCAGCATGTATGATATCAACTTTTTATCATCACACTTGGTTTCACATGGAAGACTTTTTTTTTGACAGGCAGAGTTAGAAAGGGAGAGAGAGAGAAAGAGAGAGAGAGAGAGAGAGAGAGAGAGAGAGAGAGAGAGGTCTTCTTTCCGTTGGTTCACCCCCCAAATGGCCAATATGGCCGGCACGGCCCGAAGCCAGGAGCCAGGAGCCAGGTGCTTCTCCTGGTCTCCCATGGGGTGCAGGGCCCAAGCACTTGGGCCATCCTCCACTGCCTTCCCGGGCCACAGCAGAGAGCTGGCCTGGAAGAGGAGCAACCAGGACAGAATTTGGTGCCCCGACCGGGACTAGAACCCGGGGTGCTGGCGCCACAGGCGGAGGATTAGCCTAGTGAGCTGCGGTGCTGGCCAACACATGGAAGACTTTCAAAGGCACAAAGAGCCTGGGAAGAGATGACCACTGCCTGGGGCCAGCTCTTGAAGGCAGTGACCACTGGTCTTCCTGACCTGGGCAGCCTTTAGTTCTGTGCTCAGCGGTAGGTAAGAATGCTGGACACGGGCTCCAGCATCGTGGTGCAGTGGGCTAAGTTAGTGCTTGCCATACTGGCAGCCCGTCCACATCAGTATCGATTCAAGTCTCAGCCACTTTGCTTCTCATCCCACTAATGCACCTGGACAAGCAACAGAAGGTGGCCCAATTGCTTGAGCCCCTGCCACACATCTGGAAGATGCAAGGGGAGTTCTGGGCTCTTGGCTTTGGCCTGGAGCAGCTCTGGTTGTTGCAGTCAATTGAGGAATAAACTGGAAGATGGAAAATCTCTGTCGCTCCCCCATTCACGGAGGAATGACACCAGACCCTGCACTGTTCTTTTGTCTGCTCAGCCCTTCCCGGGTTAGCTGCCGTTCCCTCACTCACAGAGGAACGATGCCGTCCCGGGTTAGCTGCCAGCCCCTCCACCTCCGCTTTCCCTGCTTCCGTGGAGGAGCAGCACACCGCCAGCCGGCTCTCTCAGGGGTGCTCAGATGTTCCTCAGGTGTTCCCTCAGATGTTCCTGGTGCATGTTGTCTCTCTCCTCCTTTATAGTCCTCTTCCACCAATCCCAACTCTGCTACCCACACGCCGAGCATGCTGCTCTCCTCCAATCAGGAGCAGGATCAGCTCCTGCAGCTTATCAGTCAAACTGATGAGGCAGCTGCATAGAGGTTGTTTGCTCCCTCTCAGCGCCATATTGTGGGAGAGCAGATGCATAGAATAAGTCTTAATTCCAGTAACTTAGTCTAGTCTCAGTTGCTCCCCACAATCTCTCTCTCTCTCTCTCTCTCTCTCTCTCTCTCTCTCACACACACACACACACACACATTCTGCCTTTCAAACAAATAAATACATTAAAAAAAAAAACTTAGCACAGATTTGCGATCTTCCATTTTGAATGCCAAAAAATTCAAGTTCATTTAAAGCTAAGACAACTGTTTTTTTCAAAACACTGCCATGTGTGATCAGTGTTAACACCCCCTGTGAAGTCTTGAATGTTTTTCTACCTGAACACTATAAAGCCATTCTAATTGTCTTACAAAGTATGATTCATTTTATCCCTCACCAAGATGGCTGTGAGAGCTGAATGTACCCCAGGGCCTGGCACTGGGCCTGCCATGTAGCCAAGAGTGTGCCATTAGCATGGTCAGTGAGCACTGAGGCTATTGACATGAGCTGACAAGGCTATGGAAGCCTTTTAAGTCCACAAACTGTCGGTTTTTAGACAGGGCCATATGCAAAGTGGAAGTTCTCTCCTGCCTTCAGAGAAAAGTACATCCTTCTTTGATGGCCTGTTCTTTCCCCTGGGGTCTCACTCAGAGTTCTTTCATGCAGAACTGTTTTGCCACAGGGTCTTGGCTTTCCATGCCTGAAATGCTCTCATGGGATTTTCAGCCAGATCTGAATGCCTTAGGGGCTGGTTCTGAGGTCAGAGTGCTGTTTAGGGTGTTTGTCGTTCTATGAGTCTGCTGTATGGACTGCTTCTCATGTTGGAACTTTCTCTCCTTTGTAATTCTATCTATTATTATTACCAGGCATTTGGTCTTATTTATGTGATCCTTTTGACTTATGGTCCTATGTATATGATCAATTCCATACTTAATATGATCACTTTATCACATAAGATGGGATTAGTGCCATCCAGCTAAATGGGATTTGGAATCCCATGGCACCTTTTTAGCCACAGCTCCTTCCTCTCTCATACCCACTCTTATTTTTAACTGGGATCTATTTTCAATTGACTTAGTACATCTATGATTAATTATATGTTAAGTAAGGAGTTCAACAAATGGTATTAAGTAGAGAAAAAAGAATAAATAAATAAATGAAATGAAATGAAATGAAATGAAATACACTGATCCTCAACAGTCAAGACAAGGGCTATTCAAGTCATTGCTTCTCATAGTGTCAGTTTCACTTCTACAGGTTTCCTTTTAGGAAGAGCTCCCATCTGCTGATTCACTCCCCAAATGCTTGGACTTGGCCAAAGCCAGGAGTCAAAACTTGATCCAGGTCTCCCATGGGCGTGGCAGGGACCCAGTTACTTGAGCCATCTCCACTGCCTCCCAGGGTCTGCACTAGCAGGAAGCTGGAGTCGGGAGTTGGAGGTAGGCATCAAACCCAGGCATTCGAATATGGGCTGAAGGTGTCTAACTGCTGAGCTGAATGACTGCTCTCACCCCCTGTTGCTTTAAAGTCTTTCCTAAACCCTTCCATGAAATGTGAATGCACCATCCAGTCAGGAATTGTACTGCTCCTCCCTGGAGAGAATCTTCTAGCACCTCAGGGCCAGGGACATGTGACAGGGTGATATGAGCAGTGGGTGAACTTCGATGACACTGGGGCACAGAACCCAAGCAGCTGTCAGTCACACTTGAGTAACAAGCAAATGGAACATGGATACAGCTGCTTTTGTCCCATTTGGGCACTACTTCATGTCCTGGCTGCTCCGCTTCCAACCCAGCTCCTTGCGAATAGTCTTGGAAACGCAGCAGAAGATGGCTCAGACACGTGGGGGACCTGGATGAAGCTCTCAGCTTCAGCCTGGAGCAGCCCTAGCCGTTGCAGCCATTTGAGGAATGAACTCTTAGATGGAAGAACTCTCCCTCGCCCTCTCCCTCTCTCTTTTCCTTTCTCACTGTAACTCTGCCATTCAAATAAATAATTTTTAAAAATCAAATTAATAAATAGAAAATAAATTTAAAATAAGAGATTTACTTGAAAAGTAAAACATTAAAGAGAGAAAGAGACAAAGAAAAAGATCTTCCATCCACTGATCACTTCTCAAATCGCCACAACAGCCAGGGTTGGACCAGGCGTTGGCTGGATCTTCATCCAGGTCTCCCAGTATGCTGCAGAGTCTGAAGTACTAGGGCCAGCACTGGCTGCCTTTCCAGGTACAAGAGCAGGGAACTGGATCAGAAGAACAGCCAAGACTCAAACTGGTGCTCTGACATGGGATGCTGGCGTTACAAGCAGTGGCTTAAACCACTGGGCCACAATGCAAGCCCCAAACTAATTTATTTTGGTTCATATACATCTGTACTATAAACAAAAATGGGATTTTAAATTACTAATTTTTATGAGTATAAATGTTAAACTTTATGAGGTAGAAAGGGATGAGGGCAGACACTGGCTGGTTTAGTTTTCCTACAGTAAAGGACATTAATTTCAGGAAATCCCTAAAACGTTACTCTATGCTGAAAGTCACATCAGAGCTTATGCACACAAACTTGCCTCAAATTTCACTTAACTTTTGTCTGTGGCTATGGACTGAATGATCTTATAAAATCCATCCTTTGAGCCCGACTCCAATGTGACTGTATTTGGAGATACAGCCTTTGCATTAGTTATACATCAGTAGGACCAAAATGCCTCAAAGGAACTGCTTAGGAAGCAGGAAGGCTCATCTCAGCTCCAAGTCCAGATGGGGGGCCCCATGCGTTTGGTGTCTGATGAGGGCGGAGGAGGGCAGAACACAGAGGAGGCAGAGACACAGGGAGCCCACCTGCTTCCCGTCCATGTGCCTGTCTGTACCACACCGGGACTCCATTGCAGCCGTCCCCTGCTTACTGCACACCCAAGACTTAGCACCCAGTCCCGGGAGCCTCCACTGTGCATCCACGCCATCACAGCCCCTCAGAAGGGAACCCTGCTGCCATGTGCAGCGTGATTTCAGGAAGAGATCCCAGAGCTCCTCTCTCTCTCACCACAGGCGCTGTCCCAGCAGGAAGGAGCCCCCCCCAGAGATGACCTCAGCCAGCACCTCAGACGTGCACTTCCCAAGCTGTCCAGGCTGTGCCACTTTGTTACAGCAGCCTGAGCAGCCGAACACAGTCAAACTCTGCACCGCAGAGGTTAGACCTCCCCATCTCCCTCCCTCCCTCCACCTCCCCACGCACGGATGCCAAAATATTCAGGTACTCAAGTCCATCAGGTAAAGTGTGGCCTGTGCACCCCTCCATACAAGGTCAGTCATCTCCAGGTGATGTCATGCACACGCTACATGAACAGCTGCAAGGCCACGTGGTTTACGAAATAATGACAAGGAGCAAAGTCTGGGAATTCTCAACACGGACACAGTGTTTTCTCCAAATGTTTCCAATCTGTGCTTGCTGGAATCTGAGGATGTAGATGCAGAGGGTCTACTATCCACCCAAGAAAATATGAAAGTATTTCGTGTCTTGCTCTCTGTTCTAATTAAATAACAGAAATTAATGAAGTTAAAATTTAATTTTAAAAACAAGTCTGTAGAAAATCTGGCTAAAATGAAACATTAAAAACTAGGTACATTAAAAGAAGGTATTTTTAAGGATGCAAATTACTCTTCCTTTTTGAAAATGCAAAACACCAAAGTCATTTGTTTCTGTGGTAATGATAAAATATGTTAATTTCTGGAATCCCAAGTCCATTACCCTCCCATCTCCAAAGTGATCTTCCGGAACTTGGGCACTGAGGTTCCCACACGTGTGCACACGTGCACACATACGTGATGTAACTTCAGCACAGTCACCTGTAGGATTAGTGACTCTTGGTAACTGGATCGCCCTGCTGCTTTTCGTGCAAAACACTTGGGTAGTTGAGGGAACAAAACAACAGAAACTGTATTATCATCAAAATAGAGAAAAAGGACTCAACTGGAAATATTCAGGAAGTAACACACTGCCTGAACTTATATTCCTGGACTATAAATAGACTCTAAATTTTAAATCATTATAAAAACGCAACAGCAATTATATTCATTAAAGATGGTTACACTGTCCAAGCTATTTAAATACTAACTTATACAATTACGACTCTTTCTTGGAATGGGAACCAGTGGACATGCATGAGTGTGTCGGCTTTAAACGTGACTTCATGTGCAAGAACAGTAGCCGACATGCCGCAAGGGTGTGCTCACCTGCTCGGGCTTGGTGGAGTCACTCAGCGCCGCGTGTTCGGGCGTGCTGTCCTGAGATCGCTGCACACACAGACTTTTGCTTGCATCTTTGAACATGGTGTCTTTTTCCAACAAGCTGTCTTGCTTGGCGATTGGTAGCACCAGGGGTCTGCTACAGGAAATAATCAATGCTCCAATTAGTCTCCTCCTCACAGCGCTGTATCAATCAAACATCACGACCACAGGATGGCTAGACCACAGACATTTGTTCTATTCAGATAAGAAGTAATTCCTATCAGCGCTAAGGAAAATATCAATGAGAAATATGTAAAGTTTTCTATTAATTCCACACTTCAACTTTACCTTTAAAAGAAAAAGATATTCATTTCAATTCTGGAAAAAAAATATTTATGACTGTGTATCTAACAACAATAGATAAAAAAATCAATAAGCAAATTAAAAGCTAAGGTTGAAATGTATGACTGAGCTAAGCAAGATATTTAAATGCAGAAATGGGTGTCAAGCAAATAAAGAAAGGCATGATTTATAATTAATTCAGTTATTCGTTTGCAATTTAAAGTGTAGAATCATGTACAGTATTTTGAGCTTATAATAAAGTAATACTATAGGAATTAGAGAGAAATTACATATTTAAGGATTGAAGTATTAAAAGCAGAAGAAATTCTATATAGCTCTAACCAGGCATAGAATGAAAGCTACTTCGTTGTTTGTTCTATAAGCCTCATTGTCAAAAGAAAGCCAATATTTTATCATGCTCATAAAAAACAACCACAATATAAAAATGTTGGATTTGTGCTATAACACTTTATTATAATAAGATTTTAAAAGGTGTCTCCATAAATATGACTATGCAAGCAGGAAAGCATGCACATATTAAGTAAGCTATAACGTATGTAGGCACTATTATTTCATGTAGCCTGCAGAGGTTGCTGGGATGCTAACCAGAGCTTAATGCAGTCTTCTGTTTTATAAACTTCAGATTTATTGAAGTCTAATTTATTTTTTATTGTATTTCCCCCCCAAGGAAACCTTTTATTTAAGGAATACAAACTTCAGTCATATTATATGGAAGTCTCATTTATAGACAGTCATAATACCCCAGGTAGGTAGTTAACGATGGATTTTGAGAAATGTGCCATGTATACTTTTGTATCAAAATAACCAGCATCACATGAAAATTTTTGTCACCCCCTTCGTGCCCTTTGTAGACAATTGGTATTAGGTATGCTGATGACATCACACTGTGGTTTCAATTTGAATCTTTTAGTTTAAGAAATCTAATTGAACAAACATTGAGTATGTTCAAGCTATAAACCTGATGACGATTTGCTTACAGTCCTATGATTGCCACAATCACATTCATTTAATTAACAAACTCATGACCACCCCAGAAGTGGCTCATCTTGTAACTGAAAACTGGAAACGTTTAATTCTGGGAACACCACCCTCCCAGTCCCAGCAGACACCTTTCTGCTCCCTGCTTCTGTGAGTTCCACTTTCATCTGCCCTCTGTGTCTGCCTTATGTCACTTGTCATAAAGTCTTCCAGGTTCATCCAGGTTACAGCAAATGACGGGACGTCTTTTTTAGCAGCTCAATACTATCCCATTGTATGGATGCACAGTTCCTTCACCCATCTATCTGCTGATGGGCAGGTGGAGTGTTTTCATTCCTGGGAGATGGTGAATAACTGTGAAATGAACACAGGTACAGATGTTTCTTCCAGGCTTTGATGTCATCTCCATGTTACATACTCTTTGAGAGGAATCGCTTGATCATATGATAATTCGGTTTCATTTTTTTTGAGGAACTGCTACACTGCTTTCCATACTGGCTGTGTAAATTTACATTCCTACCAACCCTGGGTATGTGTTCTCTTTTCTCTAGATCCTCATCAATATTTGTTCTTTTGTCTTTTTTGTCTTTTTGATAACAGCCACTCTTTTTTTTTTTTGACAGGCAGAGTGGACAGTGAGAGAGAGAGAGACAGAGAGAAAGGTCTTCCTTTGCCGTTTGTTCACCCTCCAATGGCCGCCGCGGCCAGCGTGCTGCGGCCGGTGCACCGTGCTGATCCAAAGCCAGGAGCCAGGTACTTATCCTGGTCTCCCATGGGGTGCAGGGCCCAAGCACTTGGGCCATCCTCCACTGTACTCCCTGGCCACAGCAGAGAGCTGGCCTGGAAGAGGGGCAACCGGGACAGAATCGGCGCCCCGACCAGGACTAGAACCCGGGTAGCCGGCGCCACAAGGTGGAGGATTAGCCTAGTGAGCCGCGGCGCCGGCCGCTAACAGCTACTCTTAACAGGAGTGAAGTGGTATCTCACCGCGGCAGTGCTGTGTATTTCCCTGGTAATTGGTGATGTTGAGCACTTTTTCATACAGCTGCTGGCTACTTGTGCATATTCTTTGGGAAAATGTCTATTCAGGTCCTTTGAAAAAGTTAGGCTGCTTCCTGTTTTGCTTTTGAGCTGCATGAGTTCCTCATATATGAAGTCTTCAAAAGTTTCATGGAAAGCTAAAACTGAAAAAAACCATGCACAGATTCCAAAATAAACTGATGCTGTTAATTCCATTCTGTTTGGAATTTTGTTAGTATTTCAGACATTACCCCTTATCATGTGCTCGTGTATGACTTGAAAACATTGCCTCCTATTCTAAGGATGCTTTTTTAAATTCTGTAGACTGTTTACTTTGCTGTAGGAATTGTTTTAGTTTCATGTAGCCTCATTTGTTTGTTTTGTCCTTTGGAATCAATGCAGGAAAATCTGTACCAAGACCACGTTCTGTTCTGGTAGTCTTATGGTTTCCTTGTATTCGGTGCAAGACAAGGATCAAAACTCATTCTTTTGCACGTGGACACCTGGTTTTCCCAGCATCACTTATTGAAGAGACTTTCTTTCATCCACTGTGCACTGACGGTGCCCTTGTCACAGCTTAGGTGACCAGCCATTGGTTTACTTCTGGGCGCTGTCTTCTGTTCCATGGGTCTCATTTTATGCCAGAACCGTGCTATTTGTATGACTATAGCTGTGTGACATAGTTTAGACCAGGAGTGAGAAGCTGTCAGCTTTGACTCTGGGATCTTTTGTGACTGCACACAAACTAGCTCTTCTCTGGTAAACTGTGAATTCAAATCTTTTTAAGATTTATTTATTTATCTGAAAGGTGTAGTTACAGAGGTAGAGGCAGGGGGGAGAGGGAGAGGGAGGGAGGGAGGGAGGGAGAGAGGGAGGGAGGGAGGAAGGGAGGGAGAGGGAGAGGGAGAGGGAGAGGGAGAGGGAGAGGGAGAGGGAGAGGGGGAGAGAGAGAGAGAGGTCTTCCATCCGTTGGTTCACTCCCCAAATGGCTGCAATGGTCAGAGCTGGATCAATCTGAAGCCGGAAGCCAGAAGCTTCTTCCAGGCCTCACACGTGGATTCAGGGGCCCAAGTACTTGGCCATCTTCTACTGCTTTCTGCTGGATCAGAAGTGAAACAGCCAGGGACTTGAACCAACGTCCATAAAGGATGCCGGCACCACAGGTGGCAGCTTTACCCGCTACACCACAGCACCATCCCTGGAGTTCAAATATTTAAACATTTTTACTAGGGTCTTTGTAGTCCGATTATTAAATTGTATATTCTATATGCACATTCTTTATTAGATAGGTATTTGGTAAACATTTTCTTCCTCTGTCTTTTCATTTTCATAATAGTGTGTTTCAAGGAAACTTTTTTCTTCCTTTTAACATTTTGTGCTTCTTATGTCATATCTAATCATTCTTCTCCTAACACCCATTCAATAATGTTTGCTTTCTTATTTTTTTCTTTTTTCTTGTTTTTAAAATTTTATTTAAGGCATACGAACTTCATGTATTTCACATATATGGATTTAGGAACACTACCCTCATTCCAGACCATGATCCTACCATTCCTCCTCCTTCCTCTCCTATTCCCTCTCTTAATTTTTACTATGATCCACTTTCAGTTTACTTTATACTCATCAGATTAACCCTACACTAAGTAAAGAGTCCTACAAAGAGTTAGAAGGAAAAAACACTTCCTCAACAGCAGAAACAAGGGCTGTAAAGAATCATCACATCTCAAAACGCCAATTTCACTTGCATACAGTACATTTTTGGTACTTTATTAGTTATCACAGATCAGGGAAAAATATGATATTTTCTCTTTTCTGGACTGTCTGATCTCACAAAGTATAATGGCTTCCAGTTGCATCCATTTTGTTGCAATAAACAGGACTTCATTCGTTTTTAAGGCTGAGTAGTATTCCACAGTGAATATATACCAAAATAATGCTCTCTTTCAGATTTACCCAAGAAAGTACACAGTTGGTATCAAGTCTGTGATCCACTGTGAGTGGCAGCGACAGAAGCTGCTACACATGAGGCCCATTATCTTCTCACAAGGCTGCTCAGCCATCTCAGCATCACTTAGAAGACCCACAAGCAAGACAGAGATTGAATCAATAATAATGACCCTCCCAACAAAGAAGTCCAAGGCTGGATGGCTCCACTGCTGAGTTCTAGCAGACCTCTAGGGAAGAACTAACTCCAATTCTTCTCAAGCTGTTCAAACATTGAAAGGGAGGGGATCCTTCCAAACTCTTTCTATGAAGCCAGCATCACCTTAATTCCAAAACCAGAGAAACAGAACTATAGACCAATATCGCAGAACAGACATGCAAAAATCCGCAACAAAATACGAGCTAACTGAATCCAACAACACGTCAGAACGATCAGTCACTTAGACAAAGTGGAATTTATGCCTGCTAGGCATTTGCAAATCAATAAATGTGATACATTAACAAACTGAAGAACAGACACCACAAGATTATCCCAATAGATGCAGAGAATGCATTTGATAAAATACAACGTCGTTCATGATGAAAACCTGAAGCAAATTGGGTACAGAAGGAACATTCTTCAACACAATCAAGGCGGTTTATGACAAACCCCCAGCCAGCACCTTACTCAGCGGGGAAAGCTGGAAGCATTCCCGCTATGATGTGGAACCAGACGAGGCCACTCAGTCTGCTGCTACCACCTGATCTTCTAAGGCTTCCAAATCCCTAGCTAGCTTCGCCTTTGCAAAATGAAGTAACGCCAGTTTCATGGTGCTAATAAACAATCTCTCTTCAGGTGATTTTTCATAAGCATCTTTAAAGATCACTAATTTACTTAACTTTTTGTACCCTAAGTTATATAATTTAAATGCTCCTAGTAACAATAATTGCAAGTAGATAATTATAAATACTCCAAATAAAACAATGACTCTGATATTGCAACTGTTTTGAAAGGAAACATATTAATTAACTAGTCACACCCATGTTTTCTGCAAGAAAACGCATAACATGCACTTAGGAAGATAGAATACAATAATGTTTTACATTTTTACAGAAAAAGTTTCTTTAGGTTTCTAGGTATATTTGAGAAAGGAAACATTTTATCCATAACCATTTTGATTAACAATATCATTCACACAGGGATAACTGAAGAATTCATGGAAAATGGAATGAAAAGATAAGGGTATTTCTGGTGACAAAAAATTTAGTGGAGGGGCATCGTGGCTCTGCAGATTAAGCTGCTGGCTGTGATGCCCCCATCCGACATGAGAGTCGGCTTGAGTTCCCGCTACCCCACTTCCAATGCAGCTCCCGCTGATGCACTGGAAAAGCAGCAGGTTTCCCAAGTGCTGGGCCCTGCATCCACGCAGGACACTGGGATGGAGTTCCGGGCTCCTGGCTTCAGCCTGGCCCAGCCCTGGACACCGAGGCCACCTGGGGAGTCAACAGTGGCTGGAAGATATTCTCTCTCCCTCTTCCTCTTCTTCTCTGTAATTCTGTTTTTCAAAGATAAATAATTTTTCAAAAATTTTAATTTGTGCACAATTTTACAATATATATTTTCCATGAACTTTTTGAAGATTTCTGTACATTTCAATTTTTTTATTGTGTTAGAATAAAATTATTTTTAATTCCATGTTTACACAAACTTTTTGAGGTATCTCATATGCTTTTATAGCTTTAAATTTCCATTGACTACCCATTTGTAGAATTTAAAGAAACAAGTATTAAAACATTATTTTTTCTAGGAAAAAATAATTATTAATCATTTGTATAAACATTTTTTAAAAAGATTTATTTCTTTACTTGAAAACAGAGTTGAAGAATGAAAGAAGGAGAGGCAGAGACTGGGCAACCTTCCATTTGCTGCTTCACTCCCAAGATGGCCACAATGACCAGGGCTGAGCTAGGATGAAACCAGAAGCAGGAGCCAGGAGCTTCTTCCAGGCCTCCCATGTGGGGGCAGGGTCCCAAGCACTTGGTCCCTCTTCCGCTGCTTCCCAGGCCATTAGAAAGGAGATGGCTCACAAGTGGAGCAGCTGGGACTTGAACCAGTACCATTATGGGAAGCCAGCACTGTAGACCATGGCTTAACCCACTCTGCCACAGTGCTGGCCCCTGGTATAAATTTTAATACTCGTTAAATGTTTGTTAATCATGGTGAAATTTATATAAGATTATTTTTCAAGAATGAAGTCACTGTGTTTAATAGTGAAGAGTAAACACATAAATGGCAAGAAGAATGGTGTCAAGGTTAGCCTAACTCTGAGGAGGGACAGGCAGTGGACACACCTGGCCTACTCACCCTGAACAGCCTCCATATAGCTCATAGGACCTTCCATGAGCCACACACACACTGGCCTGGCCAGTAGGTTTCAACCCCTCTCTTCTCTTACATTATTCCTCAGTAAGTCTTTGCCTGCTTAACTTCTCTAACCTTCTTATTATTCTTGGAGGCTAATGAGTGATCTTCACACTCCTATATGTTTTTCTGCACTTTCCTAATTCTCTTTACCTAGAGAGTTGGGCAATATAAATTTATCTGTGAGAAACAGGAGGCCTGAAATAATGCACTTTTCTGAAAGAAGGCCTTTGGTCGAGCAGCCTTCATAAAGAAAATGAAATAGCTCTCGTCCAAGAGCAGTTTGTACTAACACTGGAGAGAGAGCTGTACCTGTGACCACGGAACAAATTAGACGGGAGTGTGCCAGCAACAGTGTTTGAACGCTACTTGATTTATTCTAGACTGACCGTTTTCAATAAACGTAGAGGGCTTTTCATGCAGAGCGACTGTGCCCTAGGAAATAGGATTTTACCTCTGGAAATGAAAACAGGAACATCATACCATAAAACCAAGAAGGACAACAATTATTGTCCAGTGTAACTAAAGCAATTTAAAAAAAAAAGAGAGATGAAATAAAACTGTCTACACTGAGATACGTTAGGTCAAGCACAAGAAAAACGTAATACAAGCAAACATGAAGACACAGCCTTCGCGACTCACTTGTTTGTGCTCACAGTAACGGACTGAGTAGACAGAGCTTCGTGTCAATCTGAGAAACACACATTCATGGACTATTTCAGGAATTCAATTAACTTTGGGGGCTTTTTGCGCCAATAAAATAAGACAATGACCTAAGGATTAATGTTAAATGAAACAATACTTGGAGAAAGTTCATTCACTTGCTATATTTTCTCTCTTATCCCCAATTACATCACTTTGTGTAAGAAAACATTTTACACTTTAAAGAACATTTGTTTTTATTTGACAGGTAGAGACTTAGAGAGAGAGAGAGAGAGAGAGAGAGAGAGAGAGAAAGGTCTTCCGTCCATTGGTTCACCCCCTAAATGGCTGCCATGGCCAGCACCGCACCAATCTGAAGCCAGGAGCCAGGTGCTTCCTCCTGGTCTCCCATGTGGGTGCAGGGCCCAAGCACCTGGGCCATCCTCTACTGCCTTCCCAGGCCACAGCAGAGAGCTGGACTGGAAGAGGAGCAACCAAGACTAGAACCCGGCGCCCATGTGGGATGCCGGCACCACAGGCGGAGGATTAACCAAGTGAGCCATGGCGCCAGCCAAAAAGAACATTTTTGATAAAACATTACTTGTGTCTACAACGATACAACTTTCAATGTGTCATGTGGCTCAGATGGAACTTACATTGCTTTATTTAAGATACATTATGGGGCTAGCACTGTGGCGTGACAGGTGAAGCCCCGCCTGCGATGCCGGCATCCCATATGGGTGCCGGTTCATGTCCAGGTTGCTCCACTTCTGATCCAGCTGTCTGCTATGGCCTGGGAAAGCAATAGAAGATGGCCCAAGTCCTTGGGCCCCTGCACCCACATAGGAAGAACTAGAGGAAGCTCCTGGCTCCTGGCTTCAGATTGGCGCGGCTCCAGCCGTTGCGGCCAACTGGGGAGTGAACCAGCAGATGGAAGACCTCTCTCTCTCTCTGCCTCTCCTTCTCTCTGTGTAACTCAGACTTTCAAATAAATAAATAAATCTTTTTTTAAAAAAAAGACATTATTCATCTCAGTGGTTCTCAATGGGTAGAAGCAAAACCATACAAATAGTTCATTTATGGGAGAAATTTAAATTAAAATACATTTAATCCATTAGTTTTATGCATATATGAGGAGAGCTCCTGCAAGCTCCAAGGTTGCATTTGCTAGAAGCATCTTCCTAAATGCATCATCCAGTCTCTATATTCTATTTCCATTTTCTCTGCACATTATTGCACTATAGAATACCTTTCTATGTGAAATGGTTTAGGGAATCTATTGACAATTCAATTCTCCATATATGATCATTACCTTCTGTAGAATTTTAGCGACCATGCAGTCATAATATTTGATTAGCAAACAGGTGAATGTCTTATAAAATTTAATACTAAGCACAAGAATCCTACTTACACCAAATGAGGTATTATTAGATGTGACAGTCTTTTATAATTTAACAGACAACATACAAGTATGAATTATTATTGCTGAAATCGCTCTCCATTGATGATCTTTAAAATATTAATGTGAACTGAATCCACACAAGAAATTTTATTTTAGAGTTCCCTGATTGTGCAAAAGTGGAATGAAGGTAAGTTGCCAATCAGTATGGTTTTAAGCTGGGAGAGGGCTTCATTCATAATTGTGCGTAGTGAAAGGCATTAAACTGCTTGGACCAGACTGGAGGGTAGAGTCACTCCAGCTATGGGAATCTTCTTCCAGGAATGGTGGATTAAAGCATTTCTGGGCTTCATAAAAATCCACGGGAAACATCAAAACATGGTGCAGTGTCACCACCACAGCTTCTCTGAACAGTCCCCAAACTGGAGCAGGAAGAGAGGCACCCAAAGGCATGCTACCCTCGGGCTCTTGTAGCTGTCACGTTAGGCTGCATGAATCAGGAGCTACGTGTAGTGTCTTAAGGAAATGAGGAGTATTTTCTCAAATAGGAAAGCCAGAAGGAAGCAGCCGGGAATGGTAAGCTCCTCATGGGATCGTCCAGGATGTGGGTCTGTTCTAGCCTCCTGTCTTTTTATTCCCAGAGAATTATTTTCATCCTTTGGTAGCAACATCCCTTGGCAACTCCAGGAAACAGGGAAGTGTGCCAAGCCGGAAGGTGACAGAAAGGCACAAAACAACAATGCTTGCTGAAGAAATCTGTCCCTTTCAATCAAGAGGAGAGCAGCTCTCCTCAAAGCCCTATCCAGCGAGACTTGCTCTAGTTAGCAAACAAAAATGCAATCATAGGCACATAATTATACTAAACGATCGCTTTTGTGAGAAATTCAAATTTAGCTGTGTCTTTTGCACTTTAACTGGCCACTCTATGCCCACAGGATCTGTGTTTGTTCCAGGAGCCGGGACAGTGGCTGCAAGGGTTGGGAAGTTTGTGTGCTTCTAAAATGTGAATGTCGAACTAATCCCCATCCTGCACTCCAGTCTCAGATCCCCTGGGGTTCCAGCTCCAGTAACCTCCTCAGAGCAACCGCTCAAGCAGAACTGGTCTCTGCTGATACGGCTTTTCTTCCAGTGTTAAGGGCGGAGCCTCTGGGGAGTGGCTGGGCCATGCAGGCTGAGTCCCATCAATGGAATTGGCATCCTTAATAAAGAGGCCACCAAGAGCTGCCCTGTCCTTCCACCAGGTAAGTGCATGTCTTGCAGACACCATCTAAGAACAGGCTCTCACCAGACACTAGCTCTGCAGGGGCCTGGACTCGGCTCCCCAGCTTCCAGAACTGTGGACAGCAAAGGCTGCTGCATACAAGTCACCCAGCCTACAGCCTTTGGCCACAGCTGCCTTGGGGGATGAAGGCAGTTGTGTGTGGCCAGTCCCTACCTGGGAGAGCATAGCCTGGGAGTATTTTCAGCTGGCCACTTTCCTATACTTCCCACAACCTAGGAAGGAGGACCAACTCAAGCAGGGTGCTTGCCTCCAACTGCGCTGCTGCGAGACACGACGGTGTCCTGTTTGGCAGAAGCGCCTCTAGTAACTACAGGGCTTTTGCTCTGCTGAGTGGCAAGCGTCAGCCCAGAACTAAGCTCGACACTGGCCAGCGGATGATGCAGCACAATCCCCATCCCCAGCCTGCTGTCTCCTGTGCACTCCCCCACTCAAGCCACGCTCAGCCGCACCACCACAATGCTCCAACGACCACATCACATTGAAGCACTTTCTGTACAGCCTGGCTCGCGCCTGGCCCGCTCGCATTTTACAGGGTCAGGGTAGGGAGCGTGCAGCCTCACTCTGCACTCAGGAATCCACAGGGCTCTGCGATGCAGAACGGACTGGAAAGCATTTTGTTTGCATCCCGTTAGGGGTCTGGGTTAAGCTAGAAGTCATCAGCTCTAGGCAGAACACTCCCCAAACCTTTAAAGCAGCAGTGGCAGAGAAAGGGAAGTTGGGTCGCTCTGTTCATCCAATAAAATCACGTGGAGTGCTTGGGCCTCCGTTGTGTGAGCAGAAGGTGCCAAGGCTGCAGGTGCAGGGGCACTCCTGTCTTCAGCATTGCATGTGTGTGTAGGCGGCAGCACCACCTGCTCTTCCGCCGGGGTTCTACCTCACATTGATTCTTGTCTCCCCACATGGAAGTTTAAACCAGCCTAATGCCAGCTCTTGGTCTCTGAAGATCTGTTACTCATTGGTTCAGGGGAGTCTCTGAAAACAATTCACAACTATTTTGTCAGTGTATTAACCCAAGAAAGAAGCAGCCAGGCAAACCAGCAACAAAGACATTGAGCACCCCAAGACCAATAGTGACGCGTTCAGCTCATCATAGAAGTCCGGGGTAAACAAAACTGCTTCTTAAATGGGGTTGCACAATGGGATTCCAGTCCAAATCCCATCCCTGCTCAAGGGGGCAATACCTCTTAGTAAGACACCACTTCCTTTTTAATGGCAAGCACCAGGATTTTGAACTGGGCTCACCTATCACCACTTTCCCACGTGAGCAAGCATGGGTTCCCTGGGAATTCATTTACTAAAGGGCGGCAATAAAATCCAACACTGAAACACAAGGGCTGAGACGAGCGTGCTTCAGATGTGTGTGTCCCTCTGGAAGACATGCTAACAAGACGCCCATGCCCACCTGGCACCAGCAGCTCCGGGGCTCTGGGCGGCACTGCAGACTCTGGGGCTGTGCGTCCCCTTGAACCCTGCCCCGGGTACTGCAAATGGTGAATGAAACTACACTGGCTGTGAAACCTCCAGGTCACTCAGAATCACCAGTGAGAGAGCAACTGCCTCACCAGGGTTACAGGAGACGCTGGGGTTTAGTCAGCCGAAGCACGAATGTTAGCGGCTGCAGCGCGACCGTGCCTACGGGTCACAGAGGAAAGAGGAGCATTCTGGGAGCTCTTCCAACATCCCCTCTCAATTACAAGGTGACATTTCCATAGGGAATGTGCGCACCTGTGCCTTTAGGTAAGGGTCAAAGGTTCCCTCCCTCATATGTGAATTTTTCTTATATCTGCATCGCCAAATTGCAGGTACCATGACACCAGAGCAATGTCCGTTGCCTGAGCCAGTCCAGTGGGCACTGAGTCCAAAGGTTTGGGTGCTAACTACAGCCGTCCCCTCCCGTCAGTGCCCTCAGGGCTGCCACGTGTCAGGGTCTCCGTGTCTGCATAAATGAACTGTGGATAAGTGTGTCTGCCCACCCTCGGTAGAGGAGCTTGGAGGAAGACTGACGGGATGAAAGTTAATGCTGCTTTGGTCATGCCAATCATATTAGTTCTCACATGAGTGACAGAGGTTTGGGGAGGAAGCCCTGAACAGCGCCAGGCCAGCTGTCCGCTGGGTGAACACAGGTGAACCTGTTCCACAACACGCCACGCCTTGCCCACCTTCCGCAAAAGCTTTTCCAAGCCTGTTGGGCATTTTCTGCTCTCACCAAGGTCATGAAGGGCAATGTGGGACTCATTTTGTTGCTCTCAAGGTCCTCATGGGGTATTTCTCCTCACTACTGGCCACTTGGTTGAAGCCACCCCGGGTACATTCTAACCAGCCCCTACTGCCTCCCCTACACGGTGGACTGGGGTCTCCTCTCCACCCCTCACCCTTGTGACTCAGAAGCCCTGAAGTCCCAGCTCCCGCAACCTCATCAGAGCAACAGCCCATGCAAATCTAGAATTTCCTAACGTTGGGTTTTCTTCCAGCTTCCTAGAAAGGGAGATACGCTCTGTGTGGTTATGACCAGCTCGAAAGCACCACGTGGAAGGCCTAACTCTCTCTGCATCTCAGCTTCCTGCTGCAAGGCTGTTCTCTTTCGATGACTTTGCTGCTTCTTCCCAGATGAATGAGGTTCGTTCCTTCTGGAACCTTCTCAAGCACTTTATATAATACTTACAATGAGGCAGATGCCATTCCATGGACGTGATAAATATCGACTCACCACTCATCACAAACAACCTGTAAGTTAGCGCAGTATCATCATCATCGTCATCGTCATTGTCATCATATCCTTCATTACCATCAATATCCTGTGATGTCCTACACTCTAGTTTTGATGCTAACCACCCACGGATAGCCCAGACTCCATACAAGGGCATGGTCTCCAACAGACTGTGCCCTCGTCAGATGTCAGGACAATTTTGGGGGCCCCCAGGGGATCCACATTACTCTTGGAATTCCCACCACATACCCTAGATGTGATAATTCCCTAGATGATTCTCAAAACTCAGGGAAGTACCACACTCACTATTGCAGCTTTGTCACAGAGCACACAAATCAGGACCCATCAAGCAAACAGACACAGAGGGTGAGGTCAGGGAGGATCCTAAATGCAGGGCTTCTGGGGCCGCCCCAGGGGAGCAAGGCACATCGCCCTCTCAGCTACATGGCCAGCTTCAAAAATCGGGAATCTCTGGTGAGCTTGACGCAGCGTTTTTACTGGGATTTCACTGCATAAATATAACAGATTCCACCATTGGTCGTGTGTTTAGCTCAATCTGTACCTCCCCTCCCTGCTTGGAGATCACGCTGGCTCCAACTCCAAACCTTCCATTGCATGGTAAACATTTCTGGTGTGCCCAGCCACCAGTCTGAGTCCTCTGAAATCAGGAGTGATCCAAGGTACTCGTGAGTAACAATAACCTATCCTTGGGACATTTCAAGGATACAGAATTCCCCCTCCCAGGAACCAGGGACAAAGGCCAGCCTAATTTTTCATACTTCAATACCCACATTTTGAACTTGAATTTAAAAAAGAAATCACAGAGAGATTGACCATCTTGCTTAAGGTCACAGAGCCAGACCTGATTCAAGTTACTGTGACCGTCCACAATCCCAATAGCATGCGGCTCCCCAGCGGCACTCAACTCAGAGAACTCCGGCAAAGGGCTCAGTGCCCAACCTGGCAGACAGAAAACAGTGCCCCTCTGGTTCCACTTTGACTTGAATCTCTAGCTGAAAAGCAGTTTAGCAGCAAATTATTTTGAAAAATTACGTTAATGCTTACTATTTTTGTAAAAGAGAAATTTCTTCCTGATTTCTTCTCTACTTAGAACGCTGCAGTTTTTTTTAAAAAAGATTTACTTTTTTTATTTGAAAGTCAGAGTTATATAGAGAGGGAGATCTTCCACCTGCTGGTTCACGCCCTAGATGGCTGCAATGGCCAGGGCCGGGCCAGGCCAAAGCCAGGAGGCAGGAGCCTCCTCGAGGTCTCCCACTTAGGTATCAGGGGCCCAAGAACCTGGGCCATCTTCTGCTTGCTGCTTTTCCCAGATGCATTCGCAGGGAGCTGGGGCCATGAACCAGTGTCCACACGGGGTGTAAGCATTGCAGGCAGCAGCTTTTACCTGCTACACCACAATGACAACCCCAGAATGCTGCATATTTATCCAAAGCTGGCTGGAGGGAACAAAATCCCTCAGCTGACAACGTACTGCATCAGAAGCCGACTGGCCAGTGAAGCTCATATCATCAATTTCCTCTTTGAAGACGATGAGAACTTTTAGGATCATCAATAAAACCGAGCTTCTGGGAGCAGGTAGCTGGCCTAGAAGTTAAGATACCCACATCTCACATCAGAGGACCTGATGTGAACCAGCCCCCAACTGGAGCTTCCTCCAGGTGCAGAACTTGGGGTGCAGTGGTCAGAGCTCTAAGTAATTGGGTTCCTGCTGCCCACCTGAGGACATGGAGTGAGCTTCTGCCACCCAGGGGGGGACCTGGACTGAGTGCCGGGCTCTGGCTTCAGTCTGGTCCCATCCCAGCCATTGCAGGTATTTGGGGAGTAAATCAGCGATGAGAGCTCTCTCTCTCTCTCTCTCTCTCGCTCTCACTCTCGCTCTGTGTGTGTATTTCTTTGTTGTCTCTTTCTCTCACATAAATAAAAGCAAACATGAAAACCTGAACTCACCACTGAAACAGCACAGGGCTGGGCACTAGCTGTGACATGAGGTAAGTCACTGAAGCTTTGAGCCTCAGGCAAATGTGCATAAAATGGGCATCGGCAACAAAGTCCTCTCCTGTGTCGTCTTGAGTATTAAGTGGAATTACTGGAGAGAACCAGAATCCTGTTGACTACAAACCCGACACCAGCTCCTAACATTACTGTTGTTATTATTATTTAAGTGAAACTCCCCTGGTGTTTGAGCAGTCCGCTCTACTTAGAAAATCTGCAATATTTATGGATTCTCTCTCCAGGTTCCCATGGAACAGAGCGCTGGGGACACAAGTTGGCCAACACATAACCCCTGTGTAGCATTTCCATGTCCAAACACCAAGAGATTCCCAAGGGCAGCTGCTCCATCAGCAACAACGGCAGTCAGCGAAGCTCTTGGCCCATCCAAGAAGGGGAAGACAACACCGAGAGGAGGCTCCCAGTGGGCAGGAACAGCGGGGACAGCAGTCAAGTACGGAAATGGCTGTGCGATTTTTTTTTTTTAAGATCTATTTTTTGAGTTAGAGAGAGAGAGAGAGAGAGAAAGAGAGAGAGAGAGAGAGAGAGAGAAAGAGAGAGAGAGAGAGAGAGCGATCTTGCATCTGCTGGTTCCCTCCCCAAATGGCTGCAATGGCTAAGGCTGGGCCAGGCCAAAGCCAGGATCTAGGAGCTTTATCAGGGTCTCCCACGTGGGTGCAGGGGCTCAAGCACTTTGGCCATCATCCACTGCTTTCCCAGGTGCATTAGCAAGGAGCCGGATGGGAGGTGGAGCAGCCAAGGCTAAATCAGCACCCGTAGGGTTGCCAGCATAGCAGGCAGCGATGTGACTGTGCCATTTTAAAGAAAAGACTGCCTAAAAGGGTTTGGCTTTACAGATACAGAATAGCACAGCTGCAAAGATCCTTGGGGTTTAATCTGCCCTGCACATGTTTAGACATGAACGTGAGGTAGACAACACACACAGAGCCTAACAGTGTCAACCAGACAGAAGACATCCTCAAAAACAAGGGACATGGGATAAAGCAGCAACACTGGGATTTCCTAGGCACTGGATGGTTAAAGACAGGGATTCGCTGCTGAGGGCAGAGCACATGGAAGTGACTTTCCTATCTCACTAAATCATGTTTACTGCACAAAAGGTTCACAGAACAACAAATAAGAGTCACACATGTTCCTTGTGTGCTGAGATAAGAGAATGAGCAAATCACTCATTTCTTCCTTCCAGTTTTAGAAAAATGCAAAGCATTTTCAAAAATGTGTATTAGGGAACAGCAGCATGGATTTCAAAATCTTTTTGTGCCAAAATAAACTTATTCTTTTAATCCTGGTTTTCTCGCAGACTTTCTGCAACTCATCTCGTAAGTCAAAAGCTCCCGCACCCAGGAGAGGGTGCTTTGCCATGGCTGTTGAGATTCTAGGGTGCGCTGCTCCTAACAGTGCACATGCTTTTTGGGTCTTGGTGGGGAAGCAATATAATGAAATTACAGGAGCAATGTAGCACCCGCCAGGTTTTCTGTGTCTACATGCTTTACCCACTGTTCTTGGTTTCCGACCATGGCCCTGCATTTTTCCTAAAGCCGGGGGACTGTCACAGTAGCTGCAAGGCCAGCCTGGGTATTGACAATTCAGATCAGCACGTCTCCCAAGCATGCAACTGGTTTCAGTGAGTGAAACGTGGGTCTTCATGGAGCAATGCCACTCGTTCTCCTTCACAAGGGCAACTGACTGAACGGAAGAGTTTGCAGAAAACCTCAGCAGGGCTGAGACAGGAGAAAGGCAGAAGACCCAGACACGGCCCGTCACAGGCCGTCAAACCACGGGTGTCTGAAGAAACTGCATTTTCCATGATGTGGAAGGGGTTTTGAAAGAAACACAATTGTATCTGCTGTGTCTACATCAAGTCTCTGATTTATTTCATTTAGAAAACGTCCCACAGTGTTTTGAAATTTGCCGCAATCACCACTGCAACATGAAATGCACTTAATAACCCAGCTCTGATTCTGAGCAGCGAGGCGCATTCGCCAAGGTCAGAGAAAACCCGGGCCTCGCGGGGCTCATCTTGCACACGGAGGGACCCTCAGGTGTTCGTGTTTTTCCTTCTGCAGAAGCAACGCCCGAGAGAGCAGACTACAGAAATCAAACTTCCACTTTATGCAGCGGAGTTCCACCTCAGGCTCCTTTGTACCCAGGAGGCAGAAGACGACTGGCTCAAGTCCTTGGGTTCCTGCCACAGTGTGGGAGACCTGGACGCAGCTCCTGGCTCCTGGCTTTGGCCTGGCCCAGTCCTGGCTGCTGCAGATACCTGGGAAGTGAACCATGGATGGAAGATCTCAGTCTGTCTCTCTCTCTCTCTCTCTCTCTCTCTCTCTTCCTCTCCTCTCCTCTCCTCTCTCCTTTCCCCTCCCCTCCCCTCTCCTTTTCTCTCTCCTCACCTCTTCTCTCTCCTCTCCTCTCCTCTCCTCTCCTCTCCTCTCCTCTCCTCTCCTCTCCTCTCCTCTCCTCTCCTCTCCTCTCTCCTCTCTCCTCTCCTCTTCTCTCTCCTCACCTCTTCTCTCTCCTCTCCTTTCCTCTCCTCTCCTCTCCTCTCTCCTCTCTCCTCTCCTCTTCTCCCTCCTCTCCTCTCCTCTCTTTCTTCCTTTCAAATAAACACATACACCTTTAAAATTTTTTTTGACACGCAACCTGCCATTCTTAGAATATAACATTTATTGCTTAGATGGTTTGATACAAAGCAGCATCCTTCTCACCTTCTCATTCCGAATCTGGAAGTTCTGTAAGCACACGATTTCTAATTGCTTTTCTCGTGTATATGTTCTCCAGCTTCATGTTCACTCATAGTATGCATGTGGCTATGGAAATAGCCAGATAAACCTATCACAATCCTGGAAAGAAAATTTTCAAACCTGCTTGTGAATAATACTTAAATTGGCCAAATTCTTTTCTTTCTTTCATTTTTTGACAGGCAGAGTGGACAGTGAGAGAGAGAGACAGAGAGAAAGGTCTTCCTTTGCCGTTGGTTCACCCACCAATGGCTGCCGCGGCCAGCGCGCTGTGGCCGGTGCATCGTGCTGATCCAATGGCAGGAGCCAGGTGCTTCTCCTGGTCTCCCATGGGGTGCAGGGCCCAAGCACTTGGGCCATCCTCCACTGCACTCCCGGGCCACAGCAGAGAGCTGGCCTGGAAGAGGGGCAACTGGGATAGAATCTGGTGCCCTGACTGGGGCTAGAACCTGGTGTGCCGGCACCGCAAGGCGTAGGATTAGCCTGTTGAGCCATGGCGCCGGCCACCAAATTCTTTTCACCATTTTTCATAATAAAACCTTAAACTATCTTTGAGTTTTTGTTTATTTAATTTTTATTTATTTATTCTTTTTTTATTTTTTATTTTGACAGGCAGAGTTAAACAGTGAGAGAGAGAGAGAGAGAGAGAGAGAGGTCTTCCTTCCATTGGTTCACCCCCCCAAATGGCCACTATAGCCGGCGCACTGTGCTGATCCGAAGCCAGGAGCCAGGTGCTTCCTCCAGGTCTCCCTTACGGGTGCAGGGCCCAAGCACTTGGGCCATCCTCCACTGCACTCCTGGGCCACAGCAGAGAGCTGGCCTGGAAGAGGAGCAACCGGGACAGAATCCGGCGCCCCAACTGGGACTAGAACCTGGGGTGCTGGCGCCGCAGGTGGAGGATTAGCCTAGTGAGCCACGGCGCTGGCCTGTTTATTTAATTTTAATCCTACCTGTAAAGAAAGGTAGAAATCTAAAGTAAAACAGTCAACATTTCTCTATAACTTATTTCAAAGTTTCACAGCATTGCTCAGAGAGGCAAAAGAACAAAAACATAATCAAATCATGTACTGAACTGTTGAGAACAAGTAGCTGATTAATCTGTTTATAATCAGTTGCTCAGTCAACATCATAAAAAGGTAGGAATACTAGACAGATTATTTTATTTTTTAAAAATGAAGTAGCAATCAAAAATAAAACTCCAGACACTTAGGAGTTTATGGACAAATAGAATTAAAAGTATGTTAATTTTGATGCAAACAGTTTTAAAATCTGTACATAGTTTCTTTGTAATACACATCTTTTTTTTTTTTTTTTAAACAGGCAGAGTGGACAGTGAGAGAGAGAGACAGAGAGAAAGGTCTTCCTTTACTTTTGGGTCACCCCCCAAGTGGCCACTATGGCCAGCGTGTTACAGCTGGCACGTTGCGGCTGGCGCGTTGCAGCCAGCGCGATGCGCTGATCCGAAGCCAGGAGCCAGGTACTTATCTTGGTCTCCCATGGGGTGCAGGGCCCAAGCACCTGGGCCATCCTCCACTGCACTCCCGGGCCACAGCAGAGAGCTGGCCTGGAAGAGGGGCAACCGGGACAGAATCCAGTGCCCCGACCGAGACTAGAACCTGGGGTGCCAGCCCCACAGGCAGAGGATTAGCCTAGTGAGCCACTGCGCCGGCTTTACTACACATCTTTTACAATTTATTTTATTTTTATTTGTTTATTTTATTTCATTCGTAAGGAGGAGAGACAAAGGGAGAGAGGGAGAGAAGGGGAGGAAGAGGAGGGGAGGGAGGGAGGGAGGGAGGGAAGGAGGAAACAGATCTTTCACTTGCTGGCTTACTCCCCTAACACCTGTGAGAACCGCAGCTGGGCCAGCTGAGGCCAGGACAGCAGATCTCAGGCCAGGTCTGCCCCAGGCAGCAGGGACCCGGGCACTTGAGCCCACCCTGCTCCTCCCAGGACGCACACGGGCAGGAAGCTGGTCTGAGGAGCAGAGGCAAGACTCAAACTGGGCGGATCATTACAGCGTGTGGGTGTCCCACGCAGCTGCCAACCACTCTGCACGGGCCCGTCCCCACAGAACACGCTGTCCGTGAACTTTTGGAGACCCCTGTACATAACTTAATATTTATCCAAAATAACTGACTTGGTTTAAGTCAGACTTTAATTTTGCTTAGATTTTCATCTCTTTATTTGAGAGAGAGAGATAACATTATATCAAAAGGAGGGTAGAGCATACTGGAGACTGGTTTAATATCTACACTTGAAAAATGAATTTTTCCCATAGCAAATATTTGAATTACTCCCTTCTCCTTGTGATAGTAATAGAATAATGTAAGTAGCGAGACCAACTACTGGAAAAAATTAATCTCAGTCACTTGGAATGCATCTTATCAATCAGCCACCTCTGGACTTGACACTGACTCATTCTGTGCCTGTTTTTTACATAAACATGGCACTGTTATATCCCACCTGTCACCAGGACAGGGTAAGGGAGTATATGTCAGGGATCTGGGGTCTGATGGCTGGGATACAAATCCTGATCTGTCAATTCTTCCTATAGTACCATAAAAACAGAGCTCCTTCCACACCCAGGGGACAGATGCAGAACAACAGGGAGTGTATATGTTGGTAATAAAGCAGTGGGCAATGCGCTACACCCTGTGGTAACCTCTGAGATACCTGGACAGCTGGAGTTACACAGCCCTACGAGTGCCCGTGGTGGGACGGGCTCTGAGCCACCAGCTTCCCACAGAGGTCCCTCACTCAAGGCAACGGTGTGTGGCTCCTTCGTCAAATGCACCTCTTCTACTACGTGAGTGGGGAAGCTGAGTCACACTAACCCCATCTCCCTCCAGCCCTGGGTCCCCGCCGTGTGTCTGGAGGGGCCCTACTCTCAGACAGCACAGGTGTCCTGCAGCCTCCCCGGTGGGAGCCTTTGGGGGAGACCCTCTGATCAGAGGCCTAACGTGGTTGGTGGGGACCTTGCGGTAGGCAAAGTCTACCAAGTAAGCGGCACAGACTCCTTAGAGACCACGTCTGGGCTGCCGCACCCTGCGCCAGCCTCCACTACATCCTCCCTCAGCAATCAGGTGGGTTTGGCCTCCAGCTTGATTATTTCTCAGACGGTTCAAACCCTCACCGTGCTATTTATCCATCACTCCCAAATATCTCGGTACCAGGAGTACCAGGTGTGACCTTCGTTTTAACAGGTGCAGAGAAATGAAGTGACTTCCCAAGACCCCACTGTGGGAACACAGCAGAGTTCATCTGCAACACGAAATACTGTTTCCTTGATGTATCTACTTGCTCACTTAGCATAAACCCCCACTTCCGGAGCGCACAGCTGTGCGTGTTGTTAGCACACTCCCAAGTCTGTGCAGCTACCGCAACTACTCTGCTCCTACAGGTCTGTCTGTTCCGGAGGTTTCCTGTGTGTGCCTAAAGTCACGTGTGTCACAGACATCCACAGCCAACCATGCTGTGTGCACAAATATTATGTGGGCAAAGACAGACTCCAGAAGCATGCTCATCATCTGACGGGTTGAATGAACACTTCTTCTCCCAGAAACTGAACACGAATTAGACTGGGAGTTATCCTTAATCATCCCTGTCCATCACACATTATATTGCTTTTTTCAGACCTCGAAAACAACAGCAGTGTTCTAGCGCCAGCTTGAAGATTATTCCGAAGCAAGAAGGTTACTGTTTTATGACAATAAGAAATCAGTAGTTTTGTACTTGAGAGAGACATAGGTGCAAACTTGCATTTCCTACTGGAGGAAGTTTAGCAACTGCAACGTTTACTGCAAACTCACAATCAGTCTAACCATGCGCTAGCAGTTTTCAGTTCCCTGCCTTCAGTTCACGGCACCTGAAATTCAAGGAATAATTCAAGTGGTAATATTTTTTAAAAATCATGGGTTTTCATAAAATGATGCTAAAATCATCAATACGTTTGGTCAATACGTTGAGAAGCAGTTTCGATTTCTCTGACTCTCTTAGTTGAGAGAGAACCTTACTATCAGCTATGAAGCGAACGGCAGCTGATGGCGACTGCAGTGACAGAAGAAGGCACTTACAGCTTGCTGGGAAGTGCCGGGCGCTCGTGAATGATCTCGTAGGGCTCCTCCTGGGCCGAGGAAGGGACGGGTGCAGGGTCCCTCGATTTTTCTTCCCAGGCCACTTCCGCCCTCAGCAGCATCTCCTCGATAAACTCAGACGCTGCGACATCTACAAGCAGCAGGAAAACCAGAGAAAGTGAGCAGTGAGAACACGGAATCACGACCTCCCAATGACCCTGAGGTGCGCAAAATGCTGAGATCCATGAATCCACGGAGCAAAGCACCGAGACGGTAAGTTGCGGTAGGTATGAACTGCAGCGGCGCTTTGAAAGGACTGTATTTTTATATCAGAGGCATATTTAACTACAAATGAAGCACTACACGACAACAGTCACTGGGTGGTGAGGTGTGAATCCAGAAGCTGGGCTTGAAGAAGGTCACCTCATTCTTGCTGCAACTTGGAGAATATGAGTCAAAATGATCAAAATAGTTGGCCGGCGCTGCGGCTCACTAGGCTAATCCTCCGTCTTGCGGCGCCGGCACACTGGGTTCTAGTCCTGGTCGGGGCGCCAGATTCTGTCCTGTTTGTCCCTCTTCCAGGTCAGCTCTCTGCTGTGGCCAGGGAGTGCAGTGGAGGATGGCCCAGGTGCTTGGGCCCTGCACCCCATGGGAGACCAGGAGAAGCACCTGGCTCCTGCCATCGGATCAATGTGGTGCGCCGGCCACAGTGCGCTGGCCACGGCGGCCATTGGAGGGTGAATCAACGGCAAAAAAGGAAGACCTTTCTCTCTGTCTCTCTCTCACTGTCCACTCTGCCTGTCAAAAAAAAAAAAAAAATCAAAATAGTTGCCTCTTCTCAGAGACTGGATCATGAAAAAACACGTGGTGGGCAACCTGCCAATATCCTACTACGTGGGTAGATGTACGAATAAATACTTCACTGTCTTATCACAAACGTGGTCCTGGCCTCCTTCTATAATCTTCCTGTGTTCCATTGAAAAGACAAAGAAGCCTATTTCCTTACAAATTAAGCATAATTACAAATATGAGCAGCTGTACAGAGATGGACCAACCAAATTTCCACTTATCAACAACTGAACCTGCAGTTTGATAGATTCTGGAGAAAAATCCACATTAGCATCAAATTAAAGAACCTACTGGGAGCAGGCGCCCTTTTTCTTTTCTTTTCTTTTTTTTTTTTTTGACAGGCAGAGTGGACAGTGAGAGAGAAGGAGACAGAGAGAAAGGTCTTCCTTTACCGTTGGTTCACCCTCCAATGGCCACTGCAGCCGACGCACCACGCTGATCCGAAGCCAGGAGCCAGGTACTTCTCCTGGTCTCCCATGGGGTGCAGGACCCAAGAACCTGGGCCATCTCCACTGCACTCCCGGGCCACAGCAGAGAGCTGCCTGGAAGAGGGGCAACCGGGACAGAATCCGGCGCCCCGACCGGGACTAGAACCCTGGGTGCCTGCGCCGCAGGCGGAGGATTAGCCTAGTGAGCCGCGGTGCCAGCTGCAGGTGCTCTTTTTCAATCATCATACAGTGATGTGACTTATGGGCTGATCCAGGTCATTCGGGTGCCACAAGAAGATGCTGATGCCAAGACTGTGCCATTATTTGCTCATCCTAAGGAATCCGCATGAATGGTAGCAGAGTTCAGCTTCTTCACTTTGAGAGGTTAAGTTTCTGTCCCACCCAACGCTATTCCCAAAACTGGGTTTCCTCCCCAGATTGGTTTAAACGCGTCCATTCCAGATTCGAGGAACAGTGAGGCTGTAACACACAGCCAGCAGTTTCCACTGGCCCCGTCACCAGACGGCTCTCTCGCTTCCTGCTCTCTGCGCCCATCCCTCTTTCTGGTTGATAAGGAGGTGGTACCACCTAAGTTTCTTTGCAGTCTCTCTGCATCATAGTTCTTTGCCCCTTGGGTCCGAGACACGCATTTTTACTCAGTTAACTAATATCTACTGAGGGTCCAGTACTGCACTGCTTCCTGCCAGTACTCCAGAAAGCAGAGGCTCTGCGCATGGTAGATGGAACCTGGCCAGCAGGGGAAGAGGAAGCCTCCTCATGCACTGTACTGAGGACCAGAACTCATCCAGACCAGAAGTTTATTCATTTACGGGGTCCCAAGACAACCAATGTTCACTGCTCTGGGTATGTTTTGGAACACGTGATGTGAGACTTAAAAGGTGAGAGTGTGAGAGACGGGAACCCAGGTGGTCCCAGTCAACCACCTCCTTCCTCCCTGCCGTGGGAGAGACCAGGGTCTGGAAAAGGTGCTGTCCTGTCAGCACTGGAGGATGCAATGCCTTCACTATGAACCATCACTTACAAGGAGAGGAAAGACGCTACAAATTTACCTTCTCTGACAGTAAAATTTCTGTTTGTTCTTTTAATATTTACCATTTGTCATATTTTATAGTGAATGTTGAGACTGGTAGACTGTCACTAATATTAGCCTGAGTTCCTAAGTTTGAGACCAGTAAGCTATTTATACTTCTGTTGACCTTCATTTTAGCAGACACAATGAACAAATATACATTAACAATGATATTAATTCCAACAAAATATAAACCTAACCATACTCCTAAAAGTACAGCAAATAAGAAATCTAAGAAATGTCAGTGCAAAATGTTTTTATGTTAGAAGTACAGCAACAAGAAAAATAAACATCAGCTACTGAGAACAGTTCCCTTTAAAAATCGTATTTTACTGTGTTACTTATGCTAGATTTTCCCCTTCAATGTTTATAATTCTTATTTTTAATTTTGCACAAATAGTTGAGTACTAACTTTGCTGGTGAAAGATACAATTTTTGTGCCAACCATTTATTAAATAAGTATATAAACAAATAAAAGAATTTTCCTCACACAATTTGTTGAACTCTTGACTTACTATAGGGTTAATCTTATGAGTAGAAAGTAAACTGAAAATATATCTTTGTAAAGATTAAGAGTGGAAATAGGAGGGAGGGAGGAGGAAGAAGAGTGGGAGTGTGGGCGGGAGGGAGAGTGGGGTGGTAAGAATCACTATGTTCCTAAATCCATACATATGAAATGCATGAAATTTGTACATCTTAAATAAAATTTTAAAAAGAATAGTGATTAAAGGGATTAGAGAAATCTTAAAAGGTTTACTAAAAATAAGCAACATCCAGTGAAGATTATCAATTTTTTTGAATTAGTGTGCAAGAGTTCATCTCTTTATTTCTTACAGTCCACATAGAAAACAGTGTGTTATTTAAAAGTACCCTAATGAGTGAGCTTGTATCCATTATAATGAAAAACAGTCACATAACAACACCCTTAGATGTGAAAGGAGGAGACTGTGACTGCCTGGGGGTCCCAGGAAGCCCACCACCTACCTGAGGGCTTCTCTTCATTGCAGTTCACCAGGTTTGGGTTTGCCTGATGCATCAGAAGAAGTTTCACCAGGCTGGTCTGAAACATGGAAGAGAACTGGGTGAGAAAGCACACCGCATACTGAGGATTCACCAGCAAGCACACGGGAGCGGCCTTCCAGGGCCCTTCTCCGTCGGGTGGAACAAGGAAGTACCGCCTTCTCCCAGGGAACTGCTGACAGTCTCCACTCTCATCTTCTCTTCTGGAAATGCCCCATGTTCAAACCATTGCAGCATTTTATGAATTCAGAACAAAATCACTCAACCAATGAGTGCTCTACTGCTGAGGAGTTGAAAGGATTATTTATACCTCACAAGTTTATCTAGGGAACTTTATATAAGGAATTATTTAGCATAGTGGGTGGTGTTGTGTCTTAATCTGACAATCCATCAAAGTCTTACTTGTTGGAACTGTCCCTCCATGGTTGTATCATGGACACTGAGAACCTGCAGTCACATACTGCATACTCAACTTCTAAGAAAGAGGCATCTTGATCAGTGATCAATAGATTTAAAAAATACTCCATCATACACACAAAGGATATAGAATGGAGTCACATGCATCGCCTTAAAACAGCAGTCATAAATTTCAGTACAACCAGCTTCTAAAAATACATCATTTATGGTATCTTTGTGTGTTTCCTCTCAACACTCTCGCTGTCTCCACTTCTGGAGTTGACCATTGTCGTGAGTTCAAGTTTGATCATCAGTGTCTTTTTATGTTTGGCAAACACACACAAAGGTACTGCTAAACGAGGTACTGCTTAGTCTAACTGTGACGTTGAAGAAAACGAGGTTCTGCAGCACGTGTGCCTTGGCGCATTGCTAATGTGGCTGACCCACGCGTGTCGAAGTCACCAGGCTGAAGCGGACCCATTCACTGGCTGCGCAAAATCACACTGTGCACACACATCACAATTTATCCACCACCCTCTCAGGGACGCATTCAAATCATCTGCAGTTACACAATTGTTTTTTTTTTTTTTTTTTTTTTTTTTTTTTTTTTTGACAGGCAGAGTGGACAGTGAGAGACAGAGACAGAGAGAAAGGTCTTCCTTTGCCGTTGGTTCACCCTCCAATGGCCGCCGTGGCTGGCGCGCTGCGGCCGGCGCACCGCGCTGATCCAAAGCCAGGAACCAGGTGCTTCCTCCTGGTCTCCCATGGGGTGCAGGGCCCAAGCACTTGGGCCATCCTCCACTGCACTCCCTGGCCACAGCAGAGAGCTGGCCTGGAAGAGGGGCAACCAGGACAGAATCCGGCGCCCCGACCGGGACTAGAACCCGGTGTGCCAGTGCCACAGGCGGAGGATTAGCCTCTTGAGCCGCAGCGCCGGCCGTATGCACTTATTCTTACAAATAATGTTCCTCTAAATATCCCTGTTCACACCTCACAGTGCAAGCATTTCTTCAGGAGTGTGCACTTAGCCCTGAAAACGCTGGACGGTGATTAAGGCATCAAAGTGAAAAGATGGCTCCAAATTTTCTTTTTTTTTTTCATACTGGTTGATCACAAGTACATTCCCACTTTTCCCAAGTGTTCTGTTGCTCCACATTCTAGACAATGGTTTTGGGATCAGACCAAAACCTGGGCACAGAACAGGACACTGTGGTTTAAAGATACATTGTTGGGGCCGGTGCCATGGCTCACTTGGTTAATCCTCCGCCTGCAGTGCCGGCATCCCATATGGGAGCCAGGTTCGAGGCCCCATGGCTCTTCTTCCAGTCCAGCTCTCTGCTGTGGCCCAGGAGGGCAGTGGAGGATGGCCCAAGAGCTTGGGCCCTGCACCCGCATGGGAGACCAGGAGGAGGCACCTGGCTCCTGGCTTCAGATGGCGCAGTGCGCCGGCCGTGGTGGCCATTTTGGGGGTGAACCAACGGAAGGAAGACCTTTCTCTCTGTCTCTCTCTCTCACTGTCCACTCTGCCTGTCAAAAAATAAATAAATAAATAAAATAAATAAAGACCTAATGGAGAGGTACAAATAGAATGACATTATATAATCATGGATAATAAAAGTCAGTAAGGCTAACTTGCCATTTCTCTCCCCCAAAAAAGAAAAAAAAATGAAAAAAAATCAAAATAAAGATACATTGTTTTGAAGACAGAGCTTTCTAGCAACTATTGGAGTCTTCTCATTTCCTTTCTTTGCTTTGTGTTCTTCGGTTACTTTTCTACCCTGTGATTTTCTAGGAATTTGCCATTTTTATTAAAGTCTTCAAGTTTATTGGCATCACATTGCTGATGCCTGCCACGGTTTGAATGCAATGACTTGTGAACTGGACTGGGGTCTTCAAGATGGGGATGGGGGCTATCCAGGCCTTTTTATCCCTGTTGACCTTGTATCCTCCCCACCATGTGGGGTCATGTGCTCAGCCCCTCTGCAGGAATGAGCCCAGTAAAGCACCATCTTGGAAGCAGAGGCCAGGCACTCACCCAAGCCAAACCTGTGGGCACCTGGATCTGGGCTTCCTAGGCATTAAAAGTAAGAGAAATAAATATCTGCTCTCCAGAAAGACTCAGTCTTGGGTATCTTGTTATAGCAGCACAAACTGACGGTTCTTTCCCCCATACTGATTCTCTTTCCTTATATTCTTAATAGCTATGCCATTTGTATAGTTGTGATTTATTTTGCACATGCAATAAAGGCCGTTGTTTTCTCTGTCTCTCTGCAAATACTTCCAGAACTTGATTCATCTCATTAACACTTCCAAGAAGCAATTTTTGGAAACTGTGGATCCTTTCTGTTGCATCTCTTCCCTACAGTTGGAATTTTGCTCTGGGGGGCATGGTATTGCAGCACAGAGGGGTAAGTCACTGCTTGCAATGCCCACTTCCCATATCTGAGGGATGATTCAAGTTCTGGCTGCTCCACTTCCAATCCAGCTCCCTGCTTAGGTACCTGGGAAAGCAGCAGATGATGGCCAAACTGCTTGGGCTCCTGCACCCACATGGGAGACCCAGATGGCATTCCAGGCTCCTGGCTTTGACCTTGACTAGCCCCGGTAATTGTAGACATTTGGGGATTGAATCAGTGAAAGGAAGAGATCCCTCTCCCTCCCCCTCTCCCTCTCCCCCTCCCTCTCCCTCTCCCCCTCCCTCTCCCTCTCTCATCTCCCCCTCCCTCTCCCCTCCCCCTCCCCCTCTCTTTCTCATCTCCCCCTCCCCCTCTTTCTCTCTCATCTCCCCCTCCCCCTCCCCCTCTTTCTCTCTCATCTCCCCCTCCCTCTCCCTCTCCCTCTCCCTCTCTCATCTCCCCACTCAATCACTCTTTCAAATCAATGAATAAATCTTCACTTTTTTCTTTTTGCTCTTGCAGGTGGATCCAAGACGGTGGCTGAGAAAGGGGCCCCAGCAGCTCTTCCCTGCAGAGACAGCAGCGGGAACAGCTGCACAGACACCACGTCACCTTCACAAGAGTTCTGGTGTCCGATGAACGACCATGGTGCCTCATTTTGTTATAAGACAAGTTGCACGGCTGAAAGCCAGAAGGAAGCAGTTGCCTGCATCACCTCTGCCCCAGCTGCAAAGAGTGCGTTGTGGAAAGACGCCTCCAACCAGGGGAAATGACAGCAGACTAAATCCCAGTGCAAAAAAAAAAAAAAAAATCAGCCTGAGTCTCCAGCCTTGCTCCCAGACCCTTAGCTGTGGAGTAAATATTCCATACAGTACTGGAGGTCCTAGCTAGAGCAATTAGGCAAGAGAAAGAAGTAAGACATCCAAATTGGAAAGGAGAAAGTAAAATTGTGATTGCTTGCTGACGGCATCATCTTCATAGAAAACCCAAAGGCTCCAACAAAAATCTATTAGAACTCATTAAAAACTTCAGTAAAGTTATAGGACAGAAATCCAATGTGCAAAACTCAGCAGCATTGTTAAAGACCAAAAGCGAATCATCTGAAAAAGAAATCAAGAAAGCAACCCCATTTCTAATAGCTACAAAAAATATCTGGAATAAATTTTACTGAAAACATAAAAGATTTCTACAATGACAACTATAAATCTTCAATGAAAGAAACTGACAAGGAAACGAAATGAAAGACTGCCCCATGTTCATGGATTGGAAGAATTAATATTTTTAAAATGGAAATACTACCCAAAGTTATTCGCAAATTTATTGCAAATCCTAGCAAAATCCCAATGACTATTTTAACAGAATTAGAAAAAGCACTACTAAAATTTGCATGGAACTACAAAAGATTCCAAATACCCAAAGTGTAAACTTCAGCCTGGATTCCAGTACAGGTGTCAGGGGCACAGGCACTTGGGCCATGATCTGCTGCCTTCCCAAGTTCATTAGCAGGGAGCTGGATCAGAAACAGAGCAATGGGGACTTGAACCAGCACTTCAACACGGGATGCTGGTATCACAGGCTTGCGGCTTAACCAGCGGTGCCACAATGCTGGCTCCCTGTAGATTAAGACTTAAACACCATTTACTTCGTATCTCATACAGAGAAACACAGTGTGCTGTTTCCATCATGCATCTGTTCTACTTATTTTTAGACTATGATTTCCTTTATGATTTCTAGAAACAGTAGGTTTTAAAGTAATGTGTTCCTATAATAAAAAGTAGGCAAAGGGAAAATAAGTTTATTTTTATTAAACAATTACTAAAACAAGGAAAAATAAATTATTCAAGTGTAGAGCAGACTCCCCGGATATTCAGATAGGCAGGAGATAGTCTACCGTTGTGGTGCAGCAGGTTAAGCCACTGCTTGCCATGTCAGCATCCCATTTCAGTGTCTATTTGAGTCCCAGCTGATGCGTTTCTGATCCGGGCTTCTGCCTGGATGGCAACGGAAGATGGTCCTTGTACCTGGGCCCCCGCCTCCCACATGGGAGACTCAAATGGATTCCTGGCTCCTGACTTCAGCCTGGCCTAGGTCCCGCTGTTGTGGCCATTTGGACAGTGAACCAGTGGATGGAAGATCACTTTCTCTCCCCCGTCTCTGTTGCTCTGCCTTTCAAATAAATAAGACTGAAAAAAAAGCTCAAGAAAGGGTTTTATTTTTTTTTTTACTAAAGATCTGAGAGATAAATTTGTAAGCTATAGGACTGAAAGGAAGGAAGAAGGACTGGAGAAAAACAAAAAGAGTGAGAGTGAGGTGGGGATAAGGGAGTGGGGAAAGAAATGCAAGGGGAAAAAAGAAGCCACGAATCAGGCAAGACCGCTTTTACTTTTCACACACTTGCAAGAACAGCAGTAAACCTAGAGGTTTTGCAGCTCTGTGAAAATGTCAGCGCGACAGGGATTAATCATGCTAGCATTTTAAAATTCAATTAGCTCTTCACACAACTCCAAAGGAAAAACTCTCCATCAACCACCTCCGCACATCTTCAACTGTCACGCAGAATGCATGCCAGTAATAAAAGCAGAGTGCTTCCTACATGAGAACCTTTAGCAAAGAAGTGATTCTGTTTTATGTCAGGGCCATCAACAAACGTTTATGTGTGGAACAAGGGAGCCTCTCCCACGGGGGAGGGGGATTCCTTTCTCTGCATGAAGTCGGTGTTTCCCAGGGGCTTCCACTTAGAAGTCAGTGAGGCACATCACAGAGCTGCGGCGAGCAACCAGGCGCTAATTCCAGTTATTGCACTCTGCAACCTCTGTTTCAACCTCACAGAAGAGCTTTAGGTAAGTCACTTCCGATGTGAACAGGTCAAAGGTGTAGGTCAACAACAACTCAAATGCACTATTGAAAGAACTGTATAGGCTGGCACCGCGGCTCACTAGGCTAATCCTCCGCCTTGCGGTGCCGGCACGCCGGGTTCTAGTCCCAGTCGGGGCACCGGATTCTGTCCTGGTAGCCCCTCTTCCAGGCCAGCTCACTGCTGTGGCCAGGGAGTGCAGTGGAGGATGGTCCAAGTGCTTGGGCCCTGCACCCACATGGGAGACCAGGAGAAGCACCTGGCTCCTGGCTTCGGATCATCGCGGTGTGCCGGCCGCAGCGCACTGGCTGTGGCGGCCATTGGAGGGTGAACCAACGGCAAAAAGGAAGACCTTTCTCTCTGTCTCTCTCTCTCACTGTCCACTCTGCCTGTCAAAAAAATAAATAAATAAAAAAAATTAAAAAAAGAACTGTACAATCAGAAAGCTATCAGGCCTAGAAGACTGATGTGTCTCTGCCTGTACACATGTCTATTGGGGGAAACACAAAACACAAAGTAGTAATGGAGAACGCATTTAAGGGGCCAGTGTTGTGGCACAGCAGGTAAGGCTGCTGTCTGTGACACTGGCCTCCCATATGGGCACTGGTTCGTGTCCTGGCTGCTCCACTTCTCATCCAATTCCCTGCTAACAGCCTGGGAAAAACAGTAGAGGATGGTCCAGGTGCTTGGGCCCCTGCCGCCTGCGCGGGAGACCCGGATGAAGCTCCTGACCTGGATTCAGCCCTGCCCAGTCCTGGCAGTCCCGCGGCCAGCTGTGGAGTGAATGAGCACATGGAAGCTCTCTCTCTCTGCCTCTTTCCCTCCCTCTCTCTCTTTCTAATAAATACATAAATCTTTAAAAAAAGAAAATGTATTTAAGCTGAAATTTCAATTTACATAAATTAGTGCATATAGACTTCAGTTATTCTTTGGATAGCTGTATTTATTTTAGTTTGGCTAAATTCATCAAAATGGACTCCTTGATAGTCCTTTGTTTGTTTGTTTTAAAGATTTTATTTATTTATTTGAAAGTCAGAATTACACAGAGAGAGAGAAGGAGAGGCAGAGAGAGAGAGAGAGAGAGAGAGATATCTTCCATCTGCTGGTTCACTTCCCAATTGGCCATGACGGTCAGAGCTGTGCCAGTCTGAAGCCAGGAGCCAGGAACCAGGAGTTTCCTCCAGGTCTGCCCATCAGGGTGCAGGGCCCCAAGGACTTGGGCCATCTTCTATTGCTTTCCCAGGCCATAGCAGAGAGCTGGATCGGAAGTGGAGCAGTCAGGTCTTGAACCAGCACCCATATGGAATGCCTGCACTGCAGGCAGCAGCTTTACCCACTATACCACAGCTCCAGCCCCAGTCCTTTTGTATTTTAAAAAAAATATTATTTGAAAGGCAGAGAGTGAGAGCGAGAGAGACAAGAGTGAGAGTGAGAGCGAGAGCGAGAGAGAGAGAGAAATAGGGAGGGAGAAGACATCTTCCATCTGCTGGTTCACCCCCAGAATGGCCAGTCGCCAGGTGTGGGTCAGGCTGAAGCCAGGAGCCAGGGACTCTGTGTCTCCCATGTGGGTAGCAGAGCCCATGCACTTGGACCACTACCCGTGGCCTTCCCAGATGCATGATCAGGAAAGCACATCAGAAGCAGAGTAGCCGGGAGGAACAAGAACCAGCACTCTGATACGGACCCCAACACTGCAACAGGAGCTCAACCAACCGCACCACAAACCCCGCCCCTGAAAGTGCCTTCCTAAAAGTCTCTCTTTAAAGAAGTTTTAAAATAGCAGCAGGTGTTTTGTCCAGCAATCAAGTCGTGGCTTGGGACGTACGCAAGCCATAAAGTACCTGGTTCACATCCTCGCTCTTCTGTTTCCTATCTAGCCCCTGCAAATGTGCACCCTGGGAGGCATCCGGTGATGGTTCAAATACCTGGGTCCTTGCCACCCCTGTTGAAGACCTGGGTTGAGCTCCACACTCGTAGCTTCGGTCTGACCCAGCTTGGGTTACTGTGGGTATTTGGGGAAGATCGGAAGATCTGTCTTTATGCCCATCTCGCTATTTTTCTGCCTTTCAAAGTTATAGAACGAAATAATTTTTAAAGCTTAAAAATAGCACTGAATGGTTGGGACAAATGGCTTGTGTTAATTTCCTAAAAGGGTATTATAATGTCAAAGGTCCTGGGGAATCAGAATGTGGACATCCCACTTGAATCACACACATCTGGGCTCAGTGGTGCTTGTTCTACACGATGATGCTAACAAGTAAGTGTTACATGTTTCAGATGTAGGAACCAACATTTGATCAGTTACTGGGATTATGATTGTTCTGCCTTCGTCCTGCAAAATGAATGCTTCCCAAATCCTGCAGTGTCCCACATGACTGTCCTCGTGTTTTGTCCCTGAAACACTCACCCTTTATGTCCACACAGCAAACCTCATTCACTCAGCTGCTGGCCGCCCCTCGTCAGACCCCTTGGAAGGAAGCTGTCTGCTACGCGCTTGTCTTAGTCTGATTCTGTGAATGGGCAATTTATACAGAACGGGATTTATTTCTCATGGCTTTTTTTGGAGATTGGGAAGAACAAGGTCAAGGGACAAGGAAGGAGGTTAGGGCTTGGTCTCTCTGCTTCCAAAATGGTCACTTGCAAGCTGCACTCTGGGGAGGGGAGGGCATCACGTACTAGTGGGAGAAGGGCTGGGAGGGACAGCCATGTCCACAAGTGTTCGTAAGGGAGGAGAGCTCTCATGACCAAACACCATCTACTCATGCTGCTGCAGTGAGAATTAAGTTGCCAACATGTGAGTATCGGAGTGGGGGGGGGAACATTCAGACCGCAGCATCAACCAAATAAGGCATTGCTTACAGTATTTTGCCCTTGGCTGAAATTCCTTTGCAAGAGGCCTGACTTTGCTGAGTCACCCATCTGGGGTCTCTCATCAGGCCCTGTCTGATGCTGGGCTTCCCTTGGGTATTTCCGGAAGGATTCCCACGCAGACTCACGGGGTGTGCTCGCTCGCCCACGCTTCATGTGCTAATCCCGTGCTCCCCTGATGAAAGATAGCATCTACCAAACTAGCAATGCAGCGATTCTCTCACTGAGTGGTAACTGAGTGACTCTCTGTGGCAGGTGCTGGGATAGACTGGCAAGCCACTCAGATGCACCTGCACTCACTTCTCACCGTCTAGAGGGAGACAGGACAAGCGAACACACAAGTACAAGTCGAGATAAGGTTCCAACAGAATGCAGAAGGGTACAGGCAGAAAAGCGTCTCACGTGTCTGCCACCAGTCAGGGAAGGCAGCCAGTGAGTGACAGCTCAGCGTGGCCCTCCAGGGCCAGTGGAATGGGCTGAGCAGGACTTGGTTCCCAGAATTTATGCAGTTATTTAAAACTGGAGGTCTTGTGCTAATGGATGATAGATTTGTTTCATGGGTTAGGCGTGGGGACTTAATCTAATCGTGACCTTGGGTAGGTGGGAGGTCTTCAGGTCGCTGAGGGCTTGTCCTTGGAAGGTGGTCCTATAGGTGGGGCTGTTTATGAGAGCTGCCCAGCTCTCGTGTTTCTCTTTCTGCTTCCCGGCTCAACTTCTGACCGTTCCTCTGCACTTGCTCCCCCACTGCTGGCTTCTGAGACACAGAGGAAGGCAGTGCCAAGTCTTGAACTGTGAACTTGCAAACTGAGAGCCACAAGAACACTTTTCACGTAGCGCTTGTCAGGTGTTGAAGTAGCAACGGGCTGACTCCTACAGAAACTTAGCACCAGAGAAGTGAGGGTCGTCTCTGTTAACCACAGCGGATGTGTCAGACACCTGGGGCTGATTTCCTGTGGAAGGCTGGAAGAGCCTGGAGGCGCAGGCTAGGGAAAGTCTGGGAAGTTATGGGTGATTCTGATGAGGGCTCGAAGATGGGAATGCTCACAGAAGTGGGGACAGGAGAGGCCTTGCTGGTGAGGCTGCAGATGCAAACGTGGATCTACCGGGAACCGGACCAAAGGCCACCCTGGCTGCACCGTGGTAGGGAATCTGGCTGTAGTTAGTGTCCCTGTTCTGAGGTTTTGTGGGAGGCTGAACATAAAGTTGTGGTCTGGTTTGTCTGGCAAAGGATATTTCAAGGCTGCAAAGTGTCCAGGCTACAGCCTGGGTGTTCTTGGCCACTGCTAGCAAGGTTCACAGTGAGTATCAGGAGCAGAAGGGAACAGAGCAGAAAAATATGGAGAATTCTGCCAGGCCAGGGAAGGCAGGTAGGAAGGGTGTCCTCTGGATCGAATGCAGAGATTATTTATTTATTTATTTATTTTTAATTAGGGAAATAGAAGGAGGCAGGGGAAAGAGAGATATCTTCCATCCATTGATTCAGTCTCCAAAGGCCCACAACAGCCAGGGGAAGTCCAGGTAAACTCCAGGAGCCACCAGTTCAGTGAGGGCCTCCCCGGGGCGTGGCTAGGACTCCAGTGTTGAGCAAACATCTGTGCTTTCCAAGGTGCGCGTCGCCGGGAAGTTGAAAAGTAGCAGGAGAGCAGGGACTGATATGGAAGGCAGGTATGCCGAGAGGGCACCTGCCCACTTAGCCCAGTGCCACCCGCACACACCAGGAATCCTTTGCTAAAGAGATTAGTTCAGATAACACGTCCAAAAGCACCTTCCACAGTGCCCTTCCCATCACAGGCCCAGAAGGGCTCAGAAGGGCGGAATTGCTTCCAGAAAGCACAGGGCCAGCCCTGGATTCTCTCTTGCTGGCAAAGTTCTCAGAGCCCACTCTGCAGCTTTGACTCAAGTGGGCCCAGTTATGGCTCCTGCTGGCAGCAAACCTTGGCCTGGTCCGCTTATTGCTGACTTTGTAGGCATGAAGATTGCAAGAGTTACAGTATCACGGGGTTTCTACCTGGATTTCCAAGGAAGGCCTGAGAGGCCACACAAAGTTGTGTGTAGGCGTGGATCCCCTACAGAGTGATGTGCAGGAAGGCTGTGAGAGTGGAACTATAGAGGAAACCCCAGACAAACAGAGGTGCCAGCAACGTGAGCCATGCACCCAGGAAACAGCAAGAAGCAGGCCGGGCAAGCCCCGGACCTCAGCATGCAACATGAAGGGGCAGCGTGTGGGCAGTGATCAGTGGAGCCATGGAGGCCTCCACCTGGAAGTCAAAGAATGTTCTGGACACGTCAGGGGTCCAGACAGAGATTGGTTGCAGGAGGGGAGTCACTGCAAATAAGACAATGCAACGTGGGATTGCGGGTTTGGAGCTGTAGCAGAGTCCCCCCGGGGCAACGTCTAGTGGAGCTGCAGAGACGACTCTACCCTGTGGGAGGTGAAGCACGGGCTGTGACCAGCACAGCCACAGGAAGGAGGCAGCCCAGGCCAGCGGGGGCCCAGCCTCCACCATGGAGGGCCCAGGAGGCCGCACATGGAACGTTAGAACTTACGATGGCTCAAGCCCCGGTCACCCACACGGGAGATCTGGGTTGAGTTCCTGGCTCCTGGCTTCAGATCACTCAGCCCTGGATGTCGCCAACATTTGGGGAGTGTACAGAAGATCTTTATCTTTCTCTCTCTGTCGCTATGTCTTCTGAATTAATAAAAATGAATGAACAACCATAAAAAAATGTATGTTACTTGGAAAGACTTTCACCAATTAATAAACTTTTTAAAAATATCGGAAATGCATATGTTTCTAGTCTTTCATCAGCTGCACACTTCGGATTTTATGACAGATATTTTGTATAGTAGTCATTGTCCAAGATATTTAACTTATTAGAAATTCACTGGGTGCGATTTTTACCCCAAGCTAATATTTCAAAATCAACAGGTTTAGTTTGTGTCTCTGTGAACATGCATAATTGAGTTTTGTTTATACAATTACTAAGACTTTCTCTAGCATGAAATATTACTCAGAGTTTCAGAATTAGAATTTCATATTAATAAATTATTTTCAACATTGCCTTGTTAAGTTCTCCCACATAAATCATTTAAGAGTTCTCTTCTCCTCCATGATTTAACGTGCCCAGTGAGAAATCCACATATGCAGGCACAACTCATTTATTAGCCACACAGACGGAAATCGAGTCAGACAAAGAGATTTGCTGCTCATCCTACACTCATTACACCTGCTGAGTGTAGGAAACACACAGAACTTTTCCTGTCTGGTAAAATTATAAGAGTATAAGGACTATACTACGTCAAGAAAACCATATGTATTGTATTCTATGAAGAGTGTTCATAAATTTGAATTCTTTCTCTAATGATTTTGCTACAATATCCGGAGGCATGAAGAATATACAATTTTTAAAAGATTTATTTATTTATTTGAAAGCCAGAGTAACACAGGAGAGGCAGAGAGAGAGAGAGAGAGGTCTTCCATCCGCTGGTTCACTCTCCAATTGGCCACAATGGCCAGAGCTGTGCCAATCCAAAGTCAGGAGCCAGGAGCCTCCACTGGGTCTCCCACATGGGTGCAGAGGCCTAAGGCCTAGGGCCATATTCTATTGCCTTCCCAGGCCATAGCAGGGAGCCGGATCCGAAGTGGAGCAGCGGGGTCTCGAACCGACGTCCATGTGGGATGCTGGCACTGCAGGAGTCGGCTTTACCGCTATGCCACCACACCGGCCCCAGAATATACAATTTTATGTCCTGTTGCTAAAGGAACTATTTTATAATATATATTTGTTTAGTAAGATGATGCCTTTTAATACAGTGGTGGTGTTTCCCTGGCAGTTAAGATACTTCTGTCCCACACAGGAGCTCCCGGATCTAGTCCCAGCTCCGACATGACTTCAGCTTTCTGCTAATGCAGACCCTGGGAGGCAGCAGTGGGGGCTCAAGTAGTCAGTCCTTGGCATCCACCTGGGCGACCCGGGCCAACCTCCTGGTTCCCAGCCTCAGCCTGCCCCAGCCTGGCTGTTGTGGGCATTTGAGGAATAATCCAGTGGATGGGGACTCTGTCTCTTTTCTGTATCTTTTGGTGTATGTTTTGCTTCTCAAAAAACCAAAATTAAATTTTTTAAAAGTCAAGCTTAATAATGATTCATATATGATTTGAAATTAGTTATTGATTCTGAAGCAATTTTTATTGATGGAAATGTTTTTCGAAAATAATTCGGTGAATCTCTTTACCTGGCCGAACTTGGCAGCCACGTGGAGGGGTGTGCAGTGCTGGTCATCCACTGTGTGGAGGTCACCACCGTGCTCCAGGATCAGCGAAGCCACCTCCTTGTAGCCACTGGCACAGGCCATGTGCAGCTGCAATGCAGAGAAACCTGGTGACTGAACCTTAGATGCAACAGTGGCATCCGTGCAGTTCACTCAGTGACTTAAGAGAGCTACCGAGAAAAACACTGGACCTAGAGGAAAGAAACCATGAAACAAAAGGCTGGAATGCAGTTCTATTTACTTGGTACAAGTGGGTATCATTACCTTTTATGAAAGAAATGTGGTTTATTGCTTTCCTTCTGTTTCTTATACTGTGCATTTTTCATGTAACTCCTACCCATTCCTTTCCACTATAATTGACTGTTAAAATGGAAAATGTAACAATCCATTAGTTTTCCATTCTTTGCCCAAAGGTCAAAAGTACCGACTAGCTATAATCTTCCAGACACTGTGCATGCTGTTATGGGACAGAAATTGAAAGATAAAGGCAGGACATGTGTCTGTACATGCCAAAGATACAGGACCGTTAGGATTAGTTCATCCCGGATGGCTCTAAAAGGATCATGCAGTCACCATGTAACACTCCCAGTCCACTTTCTAGCGGAATCCAGTGAGGCCTGAGGAACCATATGATGAGGTCAGGGTTTCGAGAAGTTTTCATATTGGGAAATTCTTCGTTTCTGAGTAAGCTATCATCACAGCCAACCCTAAGTTACCAAGCATCTGCACCGTTTATTTCATGAACATAAAAATAATAAGAAACTACCAGGAAAGGAAAAAGAAAAAATGAAGTTGTAAAATCAAAGAAATCGTCTAGGTTTGAGGCATGGAATTTTTTGGCTCTCTTTCTTGCTGTCTTCGTTGCAAAGCTAAAGTCATAGTAAATTTTAAAAGGCTGATTAAATGTATATATTCTGATAAAATTGAGCATAAATGTGCTTTTCTACCTTCAGACTTCATTATGTTATACAATCTACAGTGTTTGCTTACATATTTATCACACTCTCAACAACCTTAGGACAATATATCCATATAATTGAGGGCATATACCACAAGACACTAAGTGTCAACATTCGCGTTTCCCTAGGTCGCTATATAAAGAATTCATCTCACAATAGTTGAATTCTAGGAAATACTCCCAAGGATGGCACCTACACTGTTATGTGATAAAATATATTTTTATATACTTGATGTTTTAGAGAAGTAAATTTTTACTTGCTTCCAGATTTATTCTACATGATGTGACTAATCAGTAAATGACTGGCAGGTTGCTCTGTGCCACATGCAATGATACGTGAATTTAAGAAGAGTTTCATTTCTAGTACGAAACCAGAGCTGTAAAACTGAAGCACGAATGCGGTGATTAGTTGGCAATGGATAGAAACAGGACCAAGTCTCCAATCCTAGTTGATTTGCTGGGCATCCAGCCAAGGTTGAGTTCCACCATTTGGAACCCAGCCCCGCCCTCAGACGGCCACCTCCCCCCCAGCTCAGGAGGAAACAGAAGCAGGAGAGCCCGGCTCACCAGGAAAGCTGTCCAAAGCATCAGCCACCAGCGACATCTGCAGAGGCCGGCAAACTGCGTTGCAGGTACCCTCGTCACAAAACCAGCAAGGGGCTGGCACTGTGATGCAGTGGGTGGAGCTGCGGCCTGCAATGCCGGCATCCAATATGCTCCAGTTCATGCCCCAGCTGCTCCACTTCCAGTACAGCTCCCTGCTACTGTGTCTGGGAGAGCAGTGGAAGGCGGCCCAAGGGTTAGGGCCCCTACACCCGTGTGGGAGACCTGGAAGAAGCTCCTGGCTCCAGGCTTCCTCTGGGGCCACTGTGGCCATTCGGGGAGTGAACCAGCAGATGGAAAATCTTTCTGTCCCCCTCTGTCTCTGTAGCGCTGATTTCCAAAATGTTTTCAATAAAAACAAACAAACAACAACAAAACTCTAAAGGAACATTTCAGCTTCATTATAAGAGATAACAATTTAAAAAAAAAATCATCATGATCAAGTATCCACAGCAAAGAGCTTGTCCCTGGATTCCATTGACAGTTTCTTTTTTTTTTTTTTTTTTGACAGGCAGAGTGGACAGTGAGAGAGAGAGAGAGACAGAGAGAAAGGTCTTCCTTTGCCGTTGGTTCACCCTCCAATGGCCGCCGCGGCCAGCGTACTGCGCTGATCTGAAGCCAGGAGCCAGGTGCTTCCCCTGGTCTCCCATGGGGTGCAGGGCCCAAGCACCTGGGCCATCCTCCACTGCACTCCCTGGCCACAGCAGAGAGCTGGCCTGGAAGAGGGGCAACCGGGACAGAATCCGGTGTGCCAGCACCACAGAGGATTAGCCTATTGAGCCACGGCGCCGGCCAGCAGTCAGTTTCTAAGGTCATAAAGCAAAGGAGCAGACATCATGGGGTATAGTTTCTCACCACTAAAGCCAATAAAACTTAGATTTTTTTTTTAATTGTGTTCTGAAATGGAACTTACTGTCTATCCCTTGTGCTGAGTGGCTGAAAGATGCCAGGTGCCCAGGTTTGACAGGAAGCATCACAGTGGTGTCTCAGCTTACTGCTCTCCTGCGGCCTCGAGGGTCTTGTGGGAAACACAGGGGAGGGTCTGGCTTCTGCCTGAGCTAGCAGCAGCCCGTCTGGAAGCACTGGGGCGACTCCACAGACACCAGTTGGAACAGCTGTCAGCTACTTCTTCTAATCCTACAACTTCTGTGCGATTAGTACCTTGATTTTGCAGATGGAGAACTGTGATTTGGTCAGTGTAGCGAACAGACCCAAGGAAGCAGTGCCGTGAGACCCGAGGTCACATTTTTCCGCATTTTCTTGTTCTCAGATTGGAAACAGGAGAGTTGATACTGAGGTGGCCAGGCCACTAACACTAAAAAAAATCAATGCTCCTAGCACATCTTGCATTAATCCCATCAGTAATTGTTTTCATATAAAACTTTTGTCTTCCTGTTAAGTCTCCCTGACCCCACACCTAACCTTGTATTCCATCTCCGCCTCTGGAGCAGGTGCACCACTTCTGTGCTGGCTTCAATGCCCTGGGCACAGTGCCAGCGTGGGCACAGACTCACTTGTTCAATGTGGTATGTCAACTCCTGGCTTCGTTCACCAAGCCAGCCTGTAGTTCTGGCCTGTCTCAGACAGGAAAGCACAGGAGAGTCTGAGACTCCACCTTGGCTGTCAAAGTCCACTCCAGCAGGGAAGCTGTCTAAAATTTTCTCTGCTCTCAAGCTCAAGGTGATTTAGGGCCTGGCCAGAGGCAGCTGACTCAGTCCCAAGAAAGGCTACTCACTTCTGATCCTGTATAAGGACATATTTTTTAACCCCATCAAGTGAAAGCTAAGAAAGCTATACCCATTTCACACCTCACTACCTCACCTTCCAGCAAACAGTTTATTTCATTTGATGGCAGCTTCCATTGCTAGAAATCAAATTAGCAGTAGGGTACTACCGACAGTTATCTTGAGTTAAAGGTGTGTGATTTTTCTCAAATAAATGATAGTCCTAATATTTGGAAGAAATCTTGTCTAACACAAAAGCTATAAAAATAAAAAGAAGCTTCAGTGATCATGTGTTTAGATGTAGTTTCTCAGCTGAATCAACTGTTCTGACAAAGTGTAACCTAAACAGAGGACGACACATCACCGCTCAGCCCTCACGTGGCCCTGTCTCACTTTAGCATTTTAAAGGTGACGTGTTCTTGGTTCTTTAAAAAATCAACTCAAAATCCAGAGAAGTTTTTCTAACTATAAATTAGCTTATATCTATTTTTCAGAATGAAAAAATGTATAAAATACAAGAACAATTTAAAAATAGCTTACAGTTACACTCCCATCGAAACTGCTTTTCACATGCCGGTTATTTATTTCTATTAACCATGCAACTCATTTTATCAAATTAAGATCTTCAAACAACTCAACAGCAAGGAAATAAATAACTCAATTTAGAAATGAAAAAAGGACCTGAACACACATTTGTCAAAAGATGATGTATCAATGGCAACAGTTTTATGAAAAATGCCCACTATTCCTCCTCATTAGGGAAATGCAAATTAAAGCCACAGTATCACCTGGCTCCAGCTAGAATGGAGTGTTGGTGAGGAAGCAGAGGAAAGGGGACTGTTGTTGGGAATGTAAATTAGGATCTGTGAAATGGTATGGAGGTTCCTTTAAAAAAAATCTAGAATTACCAAATCCCCCAGCAGTACCACTACTGGGTATGTATCCGAAAGACTTGTCCTTCGGGTCCAAGGGCTTTCTGCACTCCATGTTCACTGCAGAGCACTGTTCACAACAGCCAGCCTAAGGGTCCATCGGCATACGAATGGATAAAGAAAATGCAGTATTAACACGTTATAGAATGTATTCAGGCTAGAAAAAGAAGGAAATCCTTCCATTTGTGACAGCCTGGGTGAAACTGGATGGAGGATATGACACTAAACGAAATGCCAGGAAAAGAAAGACAAATGCTACAGTGTCTCACTTACGGGTAAAATCTGAAAAAGTCGAGTTCATGGCAACAGAGACTAGAGTGATGGTTGCCAGAGTCTGGGTGGTGGAGGAGAGCAGGACAGGAATAGGGAATCGCTGGACAAAGGGTACAAGTCTCAGCTAGACAGGAGGAATAGCTTTGGAGACCTATCGCACAGGCAGGTCACCACAGCCACTGATAACCTGGTAAATAACTCAAAGCAACTAAGAGAGTAAATTCAAACGTCGCATCACAATAGACGACGTTGGCAGGGTGATGGTCCCATTGATTAGCTTGATTCAGCCATCCATACGGCAAAGCATCACACTTGACTCCATCAATGTACTGAACTGTGACTTTCTGCCAATTATGATGGTGCAAATACAAAGAGATCCATGAATCCAAGACTTATTTTACTTAAATATGTCAAACATGTCCCTGCTATCTGACTTGAGCACAGGAAGGCTCGCCTCGGCAGCGAGCTCACTGCGTACCAGCTGGGCAGTGGGCTGAGGGGCTGGGTGGCTCTGTCTCCTTGCACCTGCTCTTCCTACAGTGTGGCACTACTGTGCCCAACGTGAGACAATGAGGACTCAGCAAGTGCAGGAAACCAGCTAACGCCACAGCCTGGACATGATGGGGCCGTGCGCAGGGACTGAGGTCTGCCCGGCCACTTCCCCACGGTGCTGTCTTCTACACGTCTTTCAGGAACACATCAAAAACCCTTTTGGTTGTTGTTGTTACTCATAAGTGCCTCTCAGGGCCTTCTGATCCTCAGATGCTGCACACTGTTCCGGTTCTGGATGCGCGCTGCCCCACGCCCGTGCCGCCCCACGCCCGTGCCGCAGCTGGCTTCATCCATCCACGCCCCATCCAGCTGTGCCTGAGAGAACCCATTTTCACAGATCCTTAGCTTTTCTGGTCTTCACTATTAGTTGTCTATGAAACGATTACAGATTCATTTGCATTGCTTTAGTTCCCAACAGTGGGAAGGATGCTCCTATTTTCATGGATTTACAGGCCAGTTGTATTCTTCCTTTTGTGAACAGACTCTTGCTGTTGCTTCATTTTCCACTAAGAGATGGCCAATTTTTATTTCTATGAATTCTGCATATTTTAAAGATTAAAAGTTCAGAAAGTGGCCGGCGCCGCGGCTCACTAGGCTAATCCTCCGCCTAGCGGCGCCAGCACACCGGGTTCTAGTCCCGGTTGGGGCGCCGGATCCTGTCCCGGTTGCCCCTCTTCCAGGCCAGCTCTCTGCTATGGCCCGGGAGTGCAGTGGAGGATGGCCCAAGTGCTTGGGCCCTGCACCCCATGGGAGACCAGGAGAAGCACCTGGCTCCTGCCATCGGATCAGCGCGGTGCGCTGGCCGCAGCGCGCCGGCCGCGGCAGCCATTGGAGGGTGAACCAACGGCAAAGGAAGACCTTTCTCTCTGTCTCTCTCTCTCTCACTGTCCACTCTGCCTGTCAAAAAAAAAAAAAAAGTTCAGAAAGCCTCCTATACTCATTATTCTCCTCTCAATTTTGCTCATTGTTTAGTGCAAAATGTTAATTTTGATTTCCGTTGTGGTCAACGACTTCAGTATTTCTCCTGGGGTCTTCTCCTCCTACTGTTACATCAGTGGGGCCTTTGACACCTGCGCGTGAGACTTTCCTGAACACCTCACTTGGAAGTCAGGTGTTGCTTTCCAATCACGTACTTTTACACTTGTATATCATCTTTTCAAGAACATCTGTGTATAAACCATAAAATATTCCCCAGCTGGCTTTGGCCACATTCAAGTCTGAAGATCTTGCCACAGCTAGGGCCACATTTTGACAACAGCTGTGCTAAGCATACATGAAAATCAACCTGGAAGACCCGCCACTCCGTGTGTTCTAGGGTTGTTCAGGACTTTGACCACTAACTACAGGTGTCTGATGACACACACGCTCCGTATGCATGTGGTACCTGAGGTATGACGAGAACATGCAGCCTATCCCACAGTGGCACCACATGCATACGGCTTCCATGGATTTTCAACTCTACCTCCAGACCAAGACACTGAAGATGAGGGGAGAGAAAGTTCTGGGTGGTCCCTGCAGAGGAAGAACACAGTGGGAGGGGCGGAGCCACTGTCGCTCCGTGTGGGCTGGTGCAGGTGTGAGCTCCCCCTTGGAGAAAGCCAACGGGCACAGACGGCTGTTGGTCTCCTCTGGTGTGCAGGCTGGGGAGCTGGGGATACGCTGGGGCCCAGGTGCACCACGGCTTCACAGGGAAAAGGCTCTGGAGGTTTTCCTGGGGAGTCGCTGTGCCGTTTCTGCTCCTATTTTAGGGGTTGCAGGAAGCGGCAAGGGCAGCATCTGGAGCTGCCCGAGCTCCTGCGAGCTGAGCATGTGTCAAGGGCCTTTTGGAAGAGCTGCACCCACCCAGGCCTGGTGCAGACCGAGTTGCCCATGATGGGGTGGATGGGTGGCAGCTGAAGAGCTGGCTAATCCTCACAAGAAGAGCCCACTTCTCCCCAGAGGGCACGGTCCCCTCTCAAGTAAGGCCAAGCACAAGCCTCCTCGCCCTCACTGTGTCTGCTCAGGCCCACTCCCCTCCTTCAGCCTCAGAGGGGCCGGGTAAGGGAGCGGGTGGAGGAGACGCGGCAGGAGGCAGGGAGCGAACCGCCTCCACTCCCCTTTCTGTGGGCTCCCGACCTCGTCCAGCACAGAGCAGGGAGGTTTCACATTTGATGGAAATCAGGATCCTAACACCCGGGCCCAGGTCTGGATGGCATTCAGAGGTTTGGGGATCCCATGTAGAATGCTGCTACTTCGATATTTTTCTGACCCTTTGCTGCAATTTAGCAAATTCCTCAATGATGACCACAGGCAGCTGTGCCATGGTGATAGCATCAAAAGAAATCACACTATTTTCATATCATATTACTGCTGCAGCACGGTCTCAAAATACCTCAAAAGACCAACACTGTCTTGAAACCATGACAATTATGACATCTGTGGCTCAGAACGGGAATGAGGAATTGTGGGACACCATTAGGGACCACAAATTTAATTTTCACGTTAACGATCGCTAGGCCTCGGCATCATTGGTTTTCTTTGTAATCCTGGGAATCATTTTTTAAAATTACATTCACAACATCATTCTGATGAGGGACCACAGGCTGCACCAGCTGGCCGAGGGAGTGAGGCACAACAAGGTCGCTACCCCTCACTTAAACTGGGAGTTTTCATTGCTACTCATATATCAGACCAGACGTTCTAATCTCTAAATTGAGGTTGTGCTTTGTCACATAAAATGACCGTAAAAGCTCAATTCTCTACAAATGACTAAAAAATTAATGGCACTTGCTAGCCAGAAGAATGGGATGAACCAGCACTATGAAAGCAGAAAGGGAAATAAAAATAAAATGGATCTTTGCATCCCCTGTCCTTTCCCAACAAGCTGAGTAAATGAGTCGCAAAGTAACAGGGAAAATTCTGTGATGCAACAGCAAAGAAACGGAATTTTCAAAATGTTTATGTCAGCTATTACACTAATATTTTCATAGTGTTTACACACTCAAATTCAGGGACTGACTGCCATATGTTCTATAACACGACATTTTAAAAACTGTATCCTCGTTGAGGTTTCGTTTGAGAAAAATATTAGCATACACTAAGGGAACTTCTTTTTTTTATTATTTTTTGACAGGCAGAGTGGACAGTGAGAGAGAGAGACAGAGAGAAAGGTCTTCCTTTGCTGTTGGTTCACCCTCCAATGGCCGCCGCGGCCAGCGCACTGCAGCCAACGCACCTCGCTGATCTGAAGGCAGGAGCCAGGTGCTTCTTCTGGTCTCCCATGGGGTGCAGGGCCCAAGCACCTGGGCCATCCTCCACTGCACTCCCTGGCCACAGCAGAGAGCTGGCCTGGAAGAGGGGCAACCGGGACAGAATCCAGCGCCCCGACCGGGACTAGAACCCGGTGTGCCGGCACTGCTAGGCGGAGGATTAGCCTAGTGAGCCGCGGTGCCGGCTAAGGGAACTTCTAAACACTAGCTGTGGTGCATTTGGTGATATTATTGCGCCTCTAATAGAGGAGAAGGCAGCATAAAAAACACTTTTCCAGAAGTTCTCTCCTTGGAGCCTTTTCTTGGTAGTTTCATCTTTTGCAACTAACAATTTAACAATGGGAATTTCCGTCTAATTGTGAAATACAACTGATGTTCCAAGCAAGAATACAGAAATTGATCCATGAACAACAGTCACTGCTTATCTCCAACAATAGACAGAAAAACACAACACACTGTGCACCTTGCCGAAAGGCAAACTCTGGCCGACGGCAGCCATGAACATACACACGCTCACCAACCCCAACACAGGAATCAAACTAACCTGCCACTTGCTAAGTGCTGTGGTCCTCAACCCTGGCACAGCCTGTTTGCTGTGACTGTCTTGGTTAAAGCTCAGACACGGTCATCAGTAAATGTCTGCAACATTTACGCTTTACGTTCAATAAAAAGTCACAAGGATGTCAAAATTAAAGATGGTTGAAAACGACAGCAATCTACTCTCTGTATGGATTCTTTCAATAGCTTGTCTACTGAAGAGCGCGAGTTTATTTAGCTGTGACCGAAGCACATAGGCTGTGTTCATTCAGCACTGACTAAAATCACACACAGAGTGACGATATCTGCTGATACACATAGAGTGACGGTATCTGCTGATACGAAGGAGGCGGCTCTACTCTTTCTCTGATGTGCTGGGCTTCATCATTGCATGCGATGATTCTGCTAAACAGCTCCCTTCCGTCCAGCTCGGGACCCTCCCAGGCCACGGAAACCTCCTTCCAGGAGGAAACAAGCAGCCAGCTGCCAAGTCAGTAATCCAGCAGCCACTCCCAGTCTCCACTGACTTCACCTCCTTCTTCCTCTCACTCGGCTCTGAGGCCAGAGGATTCCCTGGGACCACCTCCTGCCCCAGCCTTATTCGCTCCTTGCTTTCCAGCCTGGATGCGCCCCTTCTCCCTCGTCTCCCGGCTTATTCCTTAAATCCCCTTTCCCTCAGCATCAGTTTGGCTATGTGTCCGGGATCACGGCTCTCAATAGCCTATAGATGCTCTTGCTCCCCAAAATCTTTCTCCAGTCTAGATGGCTCCTGAGATCCAGACTCCAATATCCAACTGCAGACTCAACAGCCCATTAAGACGGCCGAGACGCCCTTCCAACAGAGCATTTCCAAGATGAATCCAATCTTTCCTGCTCCAAGCTCGATGTGCCATCGGCTCTCTCTGGCTCGTTGGATGGCAGCCCCCACACACTGCTAGTTTAAGCAGGGAGTACTTGGAGTCATTCTGGAATCTTCTCTTCATCTCCGTCACACACCCATCAGGAAACCCCACCGATCTCTTAAGACAGCCTCAAGTTACCAATTCTCCCCCACTTAAGTCTCCAACCCCTCTGTGCAGGCCACGTGACCAAACGCCAGGGTTGTTGGAAAAGCTCCTCTCTGAGCTCCCAGCTACTCCCCAACCACAGGGGCTCCTTAAGAGAGGAGCTGCTCGGCCGGCGCCGCGGCTCACTAGGCTAATCCTCTGCCTAGCGGCGCTGGCACACCAGGTTCTAGTCCCGGTCGGGGCGCCAGATTCTGTCCCGGTTGCCCCTCTTCCAGGCCAGCTCTCTGCTGTGGCCAGGGAGTGCAGTGGAGGATGGCCCAGGTGTTTGGGCCCTGCACCCCATGGGAGACCAGGAAAAGCACCTGGCTCCTGGCTCCTGCCATCGGATTGGCGCAGTGCGCCGGCTGCAGCGCGCCAGCCGCGGTGGCCATTGGAGGGTGAACCAACGGCAAAGGAAGACCTTTCTCTCTGTCTCTCTCTCTCTCACTGTCCACTCTGCCTGTCAAAAAAAAAAAAAAAAAAAAAAAAAAAAAAAAAAAAAAAGAGAGGAGCTGCTCAAGGAGGAAGCCTTTCACCACGGCAGTACGCCTGTGCACTCCTCTCTCGGGGACTCTCCGGTGCAGCACCGGCACACGCGGAGGGCACTGGTGCTCTCTCCTTTGCGTGTGCCACGACTGACACACATGACAGACCCGCTCCTTTATGGCATCCGTCACCCACCTTCCTCACCGAATGTGAATCCACATGAGGATCGTGTGGCTTTGCTCACTACGCTGCAGACTGCACATGGGACACAGTTTTCCTCAGTAAATTAGACCACATGCCACTTAAAATCGTTTTTTTAAACATACCTTAATTATTTAGACTTACATTTTTAATTTATAAATATGTCTTAGAAGACAAAATTTGGAGGACTATGTAAAATTTTATAGTATTTTGAAACCCACAAAAGTTTTTAATTGCATTCTTTTAAATTTTGTCTTCCAAAATCAACATTTAGGAAGAGAATTCCACCTAGAGGTCTCATGGCACTACCCTGGACTTAAATGGTCTAAAATGTGTCCGATCTCCTGGAAACGTTCCTGATGAGGTAGCTCTAATCCACTTGGTTAGGTCGCTTTCTTCATCAGCTGTCCTCAACCTCACCCCGTGTTTTTGCCACTGGAGAAACTGAACCACTGATCCCAACCACTTCTATAAAACCCACATTTCAGAATTCCATACTTCCTTTTGCTCTTCCATTTGACCAATCATCACCTCTTCCCCAAGTCTTAAGACATTTCTTAACTAATTTTAACCTGGGCATACCCAGTCTAGGTAAATGTTATACTTCAACAGGACAAAATGTTCTTATTTTGATGATTAAACATTAGATTATATTGAAAATTAGTAAAACAAATTCATCTAATTTTAATTAAATGCAACAATACTTGAGAGTAACAGGGTAGTGACAAGAGTTTTCTTCAGTTTACAAACTAACTCACCAGAGCAACCTATACTTTGTTCTGCTTAAAACTACAATGAAAGACTTTCCCTGTAAGTTTCATCCTGAAAATCACATGGACCAAATAAAGCATAAAAAGTATTTTCAATGTGTTAGAAAAGCACACACGGAAAAAACCATATCAACATATAAACACTGGTTGTCCTACAGGACTGGCAAAAGTATTACACATTTTCTTTGCGTATGTACATGCTGTCCAAAATTTCTGCAGTGAATATCCATTACGTTGGTGATAAGAAAAAAAAGAAGCATTACTTAGATGTGAATTATACCCAACTCCAAGCTTTAGAAACCAAACTAACTTCTCTGCTAACCAAGGTCTACGTCAAATGCGCTAACTTACCAGGGTTACTCCCTCCTCGTTCTTCTCATTGACGTTCCCTCCTGATGACAAGAAGTGCTTGACGTCTGTTAACATACTCAGCGGCCTCTGCAGCTTCATCTGGCGCAGCGAGGTCAGGTCCACCCCTGGGGGGACAAAGGGCGTTGAGACCAAACACAGGGAAGCCCCGGCACTAAAGGTCAGGGCCAGAGCCCTGCTTCCTGGGATAATCTTTCCATATTCCTCTCTGAATATGAAGCCCCTTCCACCTTGACTCTCCTTCTCAGCATGAATAATTCCCCATTCAGACATCCTAATTGGATTATAGTCTTTGAAGGAAGAAAGACTTATGTCTTTTTTTTTTTTTTTTTGACAGGCAGAGTGGACAATGAGAGACAGAGACAGAGAGAAAGGTCTTCCTTTGCCATTGGTTCACCCTCCAATGGTCGCCACGGCTGGTGCGCTGCAGCCAGCGCACCGCGCTGATCCGATAGCAGGAGCCAGGTGCTTCTCCTGGTCTCCCATGGGGTGCAGGGCCCAAGCACTTGGGCCATCCTCCACTGCACTCCCTGGCCACAGCAGAGAGCTGGCCTGGAAGAGGGGCAACCAGGACAGAATCCAGCACCCCAACCGGGACTAGAACCCGGTGTGCTGGCGCCGGAAGGCGGAGGATTAGCCTAGTGAGCCGCGGCACCGGCCAACTTATGTCTTGTTATACCCTCAGATGTGATATGATGCCTTAGACCAGGTAGGTGCTCAGTGAATACCCATTTTAGCACACGACATCGACATACACTACTCAAAGTCTAAGTACATTGAGTTGAAGATACAGTTTCTGTTCTGTATGATTTTCCTGGACCAAACAGTTGATCCTAAAAGCAATGTGGCATACCAGAACAGAAATATGACCTTAATGGATAAACTGGCGGTATCTGAATAAGGTCTGTAGGTTACCAATATTGACTGTACTGTATTTCATCCAGTATCAAGCATGGTACTCAGGTTAACATCAGTTTTGATGAATGTGGCATGCCTTTGTAGTGTTAGAATACAGTGGAGTTCTGTGAAGGGTATTTGGGAACTCTCTATATTACCTTCGAGGCTTTCCTGTACATCTAAAGTGATTTCAAATGGGATGCGCATTGTGGTCATGGTTTGAGATGCCCACATTCTCTATCGGAGTTCTGGTCCGCATCCCTGCTACTCTGCTTCCAACCCAACTTCCTCTACCATACCTGAGAAGGCAGCGGATGATGGCCCAAGTACTCGGGTTCTGGCTACCCACATGGAAGACCCAGGCTCCTGAATTCAGCCAGGCCCACTCCTGGCTATTGTGGGCATATGGGAAATGAACCAGATGATAGAAGATACCTACCTATCCTCTCTCTCTCTCTCTCTCACTCTGTTATTCTGCCTTTCAAGTAAACCAATCTTTTAAAAATTTAAAAATAATTTTTAAGTATTATTTAATAATTATTTAAAAATAATTTTTAAAAGGATGCACCCACTGAGTATTTTGTTAGAGAAGACAAATAACACTGAGTGAAGAACTCAGTCTTTCTCAACTGAGGTGGGTGATTCACTCATGAAAGACCCGGGTCTACTTACATTTATATGCAACATTTATTTAAATGTGAACTCTCTGTAGTAGCTGGCATCCTTCTAATGATGTATACCCTATTTCTTGCATTGTTGGTTCTGGGACAAGATAGATATGTGTAAGGGGGAAATAATTCCACCTTTTCCCAGAGAAAGTGATGATGATATAATGAGGGTGATGGTGATGACAGTGGTGGGAGTGGGGATGGTGGTAACGATGGTAGGGGTGACAACAATGAATGATGCTTTCTCCCTCTTAGCAAGTTTTTTTTTTTTTTTTTTTTTTTTTTAATGAACCAGCAGCCATTATTCTGAGCACTTCCCACATCTTATCTGACTGAGTCCTGGTTGCAAACACTGACAAAGCCTGGCACAGTGGACCAGAGTGAAAACCCAGAAGTGATGGTCTCAGATGTGCCTGGCCTGTGGTTGACTTCGGCACAGTTTTCAACCTGCCTGGGCTTCAATCCCCTCAGCCACTCAGATAACGACACAGATCCCCAAGGAATGGAGCTGCCTCTGTGACACAGACCCGGAAGCATGCCGCCCTCCTGCTGTCATCTTTTCCCTCGGGCACTGTCCACTTGCCCCACCACACAGCACATCCTCTGCGTCATTCTAGAGCCAACCTGCCTGGGCTTAGGATTGTGCCTGTTAATGATGACCTGCGCCCACGTGGGCAGGTGCCTCTGTTTCTTTACTGGCCAAATGGGGCCATTCTTCCCTTATTTTCTATGAAGACGAGTTAAGGCATAAACACAAATGAAATCCTATTGGGTTCACAGTGAGCATTCAGTAAAGGAGAGCTGTGATTTTTCATCAGCCTTCCGGCACATGGATTACATGCGATGCACGCAGGTGTGGTTTTCTTTGCAATGGAGAGCCAACGAGCAACCAAGCAAGAAATGCAATATGCAAATAATGCAGTTTCTTCAAATACTCTGCTCAAAAGTCTGAAATAGGAACACGGGGACCACCCCCCGCTTCTGAATCACCACGGAAGATCTCCCTTGAGGTCTGTTATGGAGAAGGCAAACTGCCATGCCATTCTTGCTTTGACGATAACGGGGTTTGACCTGAGATTTCATTCTGAGGAATATTACTTCTCAGGCGTCGGCACTGAATTCTGCATGCGGAAGCAGCGGAAGAACGTGATGGTGCCCTACCTTACGGTCACATTATTTTGTCAAATTTTAGAACATTGTAACATTTACGGAAGGTGAATGTTTCCTTTAGAGGATTAGTTAAGTATGCAATTAAAGTTGAGTGATAAAAACTAAACAGGGATCAATGACTAAAACACAGATGCAAACCCAGATACGCCCTCCTTCACTGCACTCTGGCTGACAGTGCACTGTATCACAAGAACAAACCGCTTCCAGTTCCCGTTGCGGACACTCCAGGGGAGGTGAGGACATTGCAGCCTATGACTCCAAAACCCAACTTTAAACCAAACACTACACCAATTAAAATGCGATGTGACTTTGAGATTTGTGTCATATTTTTCAGGAAAGAAGCACAACTCTCTTTTTGATGACACCATTCAACAGAAATTCTTTCTCTTCATTGTCAGACAAACTAAACCCCTCCTGGATAGAGCTAACCAAGACAATTATAACCCATATTTAGTCTATTTTGTAGAGGAGAATGGACCAATTACACATTTTAAAAAGAAATATTTTAATTATTACACTATCATCTGAAAATAAATTTAACATAAGCTTAGATTTATTATTTTGATGAGAATTGGCTCCTCTTAATTTAAAGGGAAAGAAACAAAATGATTTACCCAACATTCACAAATCATCGCATGGTCTCCTACTGTCACTGCCTGATTACGTTTGAGAATATCCATAAATGCGTCTGCAAAGCTGAAATGACTTTAACCCCTCAAGTCAGCCTGAACTCTCTCAGCCTTCCCGATCCATCCCTCGTAGCTAAGAAATCTGAGTTCTGTGCTGCACTCTGTCCAGGGCTTCTCTGCACTCCGTCATGGTGGACGTACGACTGTGCTGGGTGCACACTGGGAAATGTCTCTCCTCCCTTCCCTGGGTTTAGGAGGACATCACCACACGCCTCCTGCACTGCTCTCTGAGCACCACACCACGCCAGGATCACAGGCTGCCACGGCTCTTCACCTAAGGCTTGGAGTAACTCACTTCTCTGAAGCCTTCTGCTCACTCTTGGGGAAAATCACTTCCTTCCACTCTGTTGTGTTTTAATGTCCGTGAGCACTTTGGTTTCACTCACTACGATAGGTTACTGCATCATCACTTGGAGATACATAAAATATTTTTGGACCTCAAAAGTGGAAGAAAGCTAAATGCACTCATGCAATTTGCTGTAATACGATTCCCGCACACGATTCTCTAAGCTCGCAGAATCGCGGCTAACCCTAATTTTTATCTCCAGAGTAAGTGTCCTGGAAGATCCAAGGAGGCAAAAAAATTGAGAAGGCAAATAAGGAAAGAGGCTCCCAGCAAAGAGAAATCAACGTGTTTGAGCCCAAAGGCTCCCGTGACCTCCATCCTGCCTTTCTCCCTCAGGCCTGATGCGGTCCACAGCCGGGGACTGCACGGGGCACCCTGGGGTGCACTTGCTTCCGAACGGTGTGTGATGCTGAAAAGGCTGGTGCAGGGCAGCACCGTGAAGAACCAGGAAGCCGAGGAGAGACCAGGGGGGCTGCTCAGCCTGGGGTTCCCTGACGAGGGAATGGGGAAGGCCAGGACTGGGCCCCCCAGACATGAGCACTTCCAGAGACAACTGCAGTAACCCAGAGAGAAAGACCAGGCTTTAATGGAGGCAGAGACGGCACAATCCGTGAGGGAGGTGGACTCGTTTCCAAGAAGTCAGGGAAGCAGAATCTTAAGATTTGACGAGAATCAGATGTAACAGGTTGGGGGGGGGGGTGATGTTCAGATATCTGGATTCCTGACTGTAATTGTGAAATACGGAAGGTGGATAGAGCCCGACAGGGCAGTGATAAGTTCCATATTGGACAGGCTATTTCATATTATTTGACATCCAAGTCAAGAGGCTGAGTAAATTTGCACATACAGGACTGAAGAACTTAACCCGTAATTCAGGGGGCCAGAGCTGTGGCTTAGCCGGTTAAGCTGCTGCCTGCAGCACTGGCATCCCATATGGGTGCCGGTTCGAGTCCCAGTTGCTCTACTTCTGATCCAGCTCCCTTGCCTGTCAGTGCACCTGAGACGGCAGCAGAGGATGGCCTGAGTGCTTGGGCCCCTGCACCCCCACGGGAGATTCGGAAGAAGCTCCTCTGGCTCCAGGCTTCAGTCCAGCCCATCTCTGGCCATAGTGGCCATTTGGGGAGTGAACCAACTGATGGAAGATCTCTCTGTCTCTTTCCCTCTGCATTCTCTCTGCATAACTCTAGCTTTCAAATAAAAAATAAATAAATATTTTAAAAAATATAATTTAGGGGCCAGTGCTGTGGCATAGTAGGTAAAGCCACCATCCCATATGGGATGCTGGTTCTAGTCCCAGCTGCTCCTCTTCCTATCCGGCTCTCTGTCATGGTCTGGGAAGTCAGTACAAGATGGCCCAAGTCCTTGGGTCCCTGCATCCACATGGGAGACCTGGAAGAAGCTCCTGGCTTCAGATCAGCATAGCTCCAGGCATTGTGGCCAATTGGGGAGTGAACCAGCAGATGGAAGACCTCTCTCTCTCTCTCTCTCTCTCTCTGCTTCTCCTTCTCTCTCTCTGTATCTCTGACTTTCAAATACATAAATAAATCCTTTTAATAAATATAATTCAGCTAGAGGGGTATTCTTGGGAGCAGGCACTGGGTCAAAATACAAGGGTGAGATGACCAGCAAGAGTGAGTGGAGACAAATTCATCAACAGCAAAGCCCAGGAATGGCCCACCCTCAGGGCTGTGAAAACACAAGCCAAGCAGTGGAAGAAAACTTCGGTCAGAAGGAGCTGGGGAGAGGGCAGGTGGACTCTGGAGAGATCATGGCAAGACAGGGTTTTCCCGAGAATGGCACAGGGATGGGGTCATGAAGGGAACAGGACAGAGACTGCTGGAGGGAACACCACGGACCACAATGCCGAGAGCTGCAGGAGCGGTTCCCGTGGGCTGGTGGCTGAGTAACAGGAGACAGGAACTCAGCAGAACAAAGTTACTTTTCTTTTGCAGGGAGGGGCAGAGGGCAGTGGGCAGTGCTGCCCGCAGAGCCAAGCAGTGCCCTTGCGTTTTCCAGGGACGTGCATACAGGTGTGTGCATCCTGGTCCACGCTGAGCCCGCCCCCCAGCCCCTTCGTCCTGCTGCTCCTTTCGTAACCGATGGCTTTCCCCACCTGCCAGCCGGCTGGCCTCACCCAGGGCATCTCGAATCCGTCAAACTTCCATGAGCCTGCTTGTCTCATTTACGGCCCGTGCAGCGCCGGCGGTGAGCCAGGGTTAATTGCTGTGCCGGGGGTACAGTGTGCGTTGGTGGTGACAGTACAACGAGGACCAGCAATTTCCATATCACCTGCCTGTTCGTGAGGCCGCCTGCCTCCTCCTGCCACCTGCGATGCACAGCACCCAAGTACAGGGCCACCAGGCACAGAGTCTCATCTCAGAATCTCAGGAATACGCGAGGACATCATCAGCGCCCTCTGTCACGGCAGATGACGCGAGAGTCACCAACCACAGGCCCAGAGAATAAATGGAATCAGACAGCGCTCCCTGGGAATGGGCCGGTGATGCAGACAGGCGGGAGGGAGACTGACAGACACAGGAAGGGAGGGAGGGAGGGCAGATGGACGTGGAGGCAGAGCCCGGGCAACAGCAGGCACGCACGGAAAACGGAATTAAAAATTTAAGAGGAATAAATTGAGTTTGTTCCAGCAAACTTGGGTTTTGCAAACTGATTGTGACAGCCACCGTTACGACCGATTTTCTCCTCACCTTCCAGAATTGGTACCTTCTGAAATGAAAACATTACCTTTTTTTCCCTTTTACATAGGAAATATATAGTAGGCAAACACCAAAACTTCCCATCGAACGAATGCTCGAGTGAACTGGAAAACACACAAGTGATGGTAACACTTTTGCACACAGAAATTCTTTTCTTTTCCTTTTTTGATGGCACACCAGCAGTTGTGTTTTATCTTTACGCCACGTTGCTGAGGTGTGCTCGACCTCCAGAGTTAACACGCGCAAGCTGATGAATTTGTAGACGTGCACACATCTGTGAGTCGGTCGGCACTGTCAATGCCATAAACAGAGCTGTCACCTCCGTTTCTTCTTGTTGTTACAGAAGGTTGACATCCATCATCAGAAATCCACAGAGATGCTCTCAAGTCTGAAACTTTTTTTTTTTTGACAGGTAGAGTTATAAACAGTGAGAGAGAGAGACAGAGAGAAAGGTCTTCCTTTTGCTGTTGGTTCACCCCCCAATGGCCGCTGCAGCCAGCGCACCATGCTGATCTGAAGGCAGGAGCCAGGTGCTTCTCCTGGTCTCCCATGGGGTGCAGGGCCCAAGCACTTGGGCCATCCTCCACTGCACTCCCTGGCCACAGCAGAGAGCTGGCCTGGAAGAGGGGCAACCGGGACAGAATCCGGCGCCCCGACCGGGACTAGAACCTGGTGTGCCGGCGCCGCAAGGCGGAGGATTAGCCTAGTGAGCTGGAGCGCCGGCCTGAAGTCTGAAACTTTTTGAGTGCACACGATGCTTAACAAGTTTTAGGTTTGGGGGCCAGAGCTGTGGCACAGTAGACTAAGCCTCTGCCTGTAGCACTGGCATCCAATAGGGCCGCTGGTGCTCCTCTTCTGATCCAGCTCCTTGCTTGTGGCCTGGGAAAGCAGCAGAGAATGGACCAAGTCCTTGGGCCCCTGCACCCATGTGGGAGACCCAGAGGAAGCTCCTGGCTCTTAGCTTCGGATTTGTCCAGCTCCGGCTGCTGTGGCCATTTGGGGAGTGTACCAGTGGATGAAAGACCTTTCTCTCTGTCCGTCACTCTCTCTGTCTGTAACTCTGTCTCTCAAACAAATACATCTTTAGGTTTTGCAGCATTTTTTTCCAGTGTCAGAATTTTGGATTTTGGATGCCGAATGAGCAAAGTCTGTGCAGACATTCCAAGTCCAGAGGGCTCTGGAATCTGAAGCAGCGTGGTCCGCAGCCTCTGTGTAAGGGACGTGGGGACACTTCACGTAGGATCGACCTGTCCCAGACGGTTCTGAAGCAGGCAACACCACGGCAGCCGGTCCTGTAGGCACTGCCACAGCCAAGTTCCCCTTGCAAATTCCGAACTGTGTGTCACATGGGGAGTTTTGCAAATGCCCAAAGCACTGCCTTCGCCACAGTGAAATCTGCCTTGTCTAAGCTTCGTTTCCTGTGGAAGCAATGGGCTCTTCTCCATCAACTCACAGCTGATAGGGTCTCAAAAAAGCCAGGGAGTCTGGAGGGGCGAGGGGCGAGGGGCGAGGGGCTGGGGTCTGCCCTGACTCGGCGACCTTTGGCACAGAGGGCTCCTCACCCGCTCTTCCCTGCCCCCACCGATAGAAATCACCAGGCTTCTTCGCTTCCAGAACGAACGAGCTGCTTTCTTCAAGTATCACGACTTGATTATTCCAAGTCATTCCCAGATGCCAACGAGAGAGAGGAGGCAGTGGGCATGGGGACAAGGAGGCCAATGGGAGAGCGTCTCCAGGAGGAGGAGAAGGGGAGGGGTCTAGATACTGTGTGGCTCCCTCCAGGGGCAACCTCGAGGGGACTCTAATTCCTGTGTTGGTATTTATACCTAAACAGCAGAAAAAGAACACGCACCACTCTGTATTTGCGTGCTGTATGGGCTCAGGGATTCCAACACCTCCTGTTTTCTCACGGCTGTACTTCCTCACAGAATTATACGCTGGGTTGGTTTAATTAAACGCTGTCAGTGAACACACTTTGGGCTCAGTCTCATCTTTGCAAGCCGGCCTCACGATCGGGGGCCATCTCCTGATGACATGTGGGTTTCCAAGTGTCACCTGAGGGACTTCCTGTATACCGTGCACACTGAAGCCCTCACTCTCCAGTCCTCACAAAGACCACCTGCTCCTGGGAGAATACACTTGATTTGACCTTGCTCTCATTAGCTTAAAATTCAATTGTGCTGGTTCATGTCCCTTCCCCTCCCAGGGGAGAACAGAATATAATTAGAAACCCAGTCCTGCTAATTATGGACTTTAGATGCCTGCTACGCATTCCTTCATTGTTGGCCTCTGGATTTCTGCTGTCTTGCAAAAACCTGTCTTGACCAGACTGGCAGTGCAGTGCAGAGAGAACAATGAAACACTGAACAGAAAAATACCTTATTTTACACCATCTAAATAAATGACACCAATCAGAAGTCATGTAAGCACTGCCCATATGAAGGAATGCACACTTACAATCCAACAGTTTATTTCTTTCTATAGCTTTACAAAGTGGCAGCCTACCATTCTCGTCCAGATAGGTCAGTAAGATAGAGCTGGATTCTGTCCCTTCTATGGCGTAATCTAATGGGATATTTCCGTTGACATCCTGGAGAAGGACATTGGCTCCAGCCTATGTAAAAAAAGGAAAAAATAGCATCATCTATACAGTTAGATAGAAAAGCAAGTACACAATTTACTTTACTATTAGTCAGGAAACATCCAGAATTAATTTATGTCAGACATAACCTTGAAGAATCATGGAGGACACTAGAATTATTTTTAAGACAAAGATACTCAGACTTGCAGAGGCTCCTGTGTTCTCCAAATGTTCACTACTCTTGCAACACCTTGCAACCAGCTACTTCCTCTCCCACCCCGGGTTGCTAAACCCAGAATCATCGATCAATGGCGGCTACACCATACTCTGTGTCGGCTGGCTCCATAGCCTGTCTGGTTTCGTAGGAGAGGAGAGGGAGGTCACCTCTCCATTCTTTGGTTCCTACCTGAGCTCTTTAGCTGGATCACAGTTAATACGAGGCTAGTTAACCACAGGAAAGCATAAAGGTTTCATTACATTTACACGCACATGCGGATCGTCACAGGAAAGTCTGAGGAAGGTACCAAAGCATGACGCTCTTCCGCTCTGTAGACAAGCAATGGTGATTGACAGGAGAAATGGATCTCTGGACTAGGGCAGGGCATTCCCGGGGTGCCACTAAAAGACGGAAGGAGGGGAGCAGGAGCCTGTGCTGGTAAGGGGCATTCCACAAGGCTGTTCAGATCCACTGTAGCCTCAGTCTGCAGCCTCTGGTGGCCATGGCTCTTTCCTGGCCTTGCTGCAAGGACTTCCATCCCCGCAGAATCTTCATCCCATGCCGCGTGCAGGAAAACACAGCCAAACGGCCCATCTGACGTGCCACTTCCTCAAGTGACTTCAGCCTGAAACAATCAATGAGGCAATTGGCATCTGTTGAGATGGCCCGGCTTTGTCTCCTTTGCTTCTAAGACCAGAGTTGTGTCCACAGCCTTCAGAGAGTCTGAGTGCTGGGCTCCTCTGTGAACAAGTGTAGCTTTGAACGAGCTTGCCCCACATACACTAGGAATCGTCTGCAAACCATTTTCACACTACAGTGCTTTCATAAACCCCCTGCTAATGGCTGCAGATTAGTTTTCCTCTTCCTAGAAAATGTTCTCTAACTAAAAGCATACCCTGTCTGGTCTGTAACAGAAGTGGACTGACGACATCAAATAGGATTATTCCACCTTTTAGCCTCGAAGCGCCCCCATCAGCACAGAACTCTGAGTGCTCTGATCCAGCCAGGATGTGCCCCGGCTTAACCTCCATGGGGCAATGCAGGGGGTGAAGCCACCACCTGTGACACTGGCATCTGATTCTGGAGAGCCTGTTTGAGTCCCAGCTGCTTCGTGTCCATTCTGGCTCCCTTTTAATGCGCCTGTGAAAGCAGTGGAAGATGGCCCAGTGGTTGGGTCCCTGTCTCCATGTGGGAGGCCCAGATGGAGTTCCAGGCTCCTGGCTCCAGCCCTGTCCAGCCCTGGCCCTTGCAGTCATTTGGGGAGTGAACCAGAAGTCGAAACGTCTGTCTCCCTTGCTGGCTCTGTCACTCTGCCTTTGAGATAAACAAATAAATCTTTAAAAAACTGCAATGCTTCTTTCATTCTTGAAAACAGATCACACGAAGGTCGCTATGCCTCACATCCTTTAATGAGCGACACTAAGTTTTTCCAACGCGGCTAATATCTTTCCCCGAGGGCATGATGTGAACACACACCCATCCTCTAAGGTTTTCCATATGCCTCCCAATAGCATGGGCATACATTCAGGGTGCAAGTTTTCCGCTATTTTCTCGAGGCAATAGGACTCTGTGTGACAATGATAACATGGTTCTTTTTTAAAATTTATTTGGAAGTCAGAATTACAGAGAGATGGAGAGATAGATATCTTCCAACCGCTGGTTCACTCCCCACATTGCCAAAACAGCCAGGGCTGGGCCAGGCCAAGACAAGGTGCGAGGAGCTTCCTCCAGGTCTCTCATGTGAGGGCAGGGGCCTACACACTTGGGCTATCCTCTGCTGCTTTTCCCAGGCCATCAGCAGGGAGCTGGATTGGAAGTGGAGCAGCCGGGACACAAACTGGTGCCCATTTGGAATGTTGGCATTGCTATGTCTCAATGCCAGCCCCAGTAATATAGTTCTTAAGCTCTCAAAATTCATAACTTGACATAAAAATGCGACTCATATTCACATTTCTATATAAATATTTAGGACTTTTGTCTTCTGTCATTCTGTTTATAAATAAACATTTTCCCTATAACTTCTCAAGTTGGACTTCTTTCTAAAGAACTCCAAATATATTGCAAAAACAAATAAAGAAGAAGATTAAAGTGGTAAAATATTCTATATATTAAAATTGTCTCCCAAGATAAGCTGTATTGCTTACCTCAATTTTCTATAACCATGTAAAGGGGTTCCTTTATCTGAACAGAGTGAGAAAGCTGTCACTTATACTGAGTTTTCATTTTCCTAGGAAAGCATGCCATTTTTAAAGATTTATTTATTCATTTGAAAGTCAGAGTTACAGGGAGAGAAGGAGAGACAGAGAGCGAGACATTTCATCCACAGATGGTGGCAATGGCCAGGGCTGGGACAGGCCAAACCCAGGAGCCAGGAGCCTCTTCTAGTCTCCCACGTGGGTGCAGGGGCCCAAACACTCAGGCCATCTTCTGCTGCTTTCCCAGGTCATCAGCAGGGAGCTGGATTGGAAGTAAAGCAGCTGGGACTCAAACTAACACCCACAGGGGATGTTGGCCTCCCAGGCAGCAGCTTTAGCTGCGACACCACAATGACAGCCGCCAAAGCATTTTCCAGCCCAATCTTAAGGTCCTGAAGACATCAAGTTCTCTTCTTAGTACATTCAACTGAATTTTTGTTATTCATAGTTTGAGAAATATTACTTTAGGCACATCCTCTTTTCTCAGGTCAGGATTTTTGGTTTTTATTTATATATAAATAAGCAAATTTCATGTATTTCATATACACAGAATAGGAGCACAGTGACACTCCCCCCACCCTCCCTCCCGCCCACGCTTCCACCCTCTCTCCTTCCTTTCTTGTTCTTTGAATTTTTTTTCAGTGATACTTTTCCTTGCTTTAATATTTGTTGTCATTTTCTGCTTTTGAAATGAGCTCTTGATGACAAAATATCCAACTACACTCAAAAGAGGGTATAGAAAAAGCCAGCCATTGGCACAGCATGGAGAAGCCCACAGTAAGGACAGACAGCAGCAGCAGGTGGCGAGAGGAGGGAAGTGATTGAAGCGTGGTTACAAATGTCTGCAGGAAGCTAACACTATCCAACAGGTTGTGCCCTAATGCTAGCACAGGTTAGACTAGTCACTACCTTGGTGGGTGGCCTCAGTGTGTTTGGGTTCAGATTCTACACAGCAACACAATTTCTTCCAGTTAAGAGTTCTTGGCTTGCACCGATGACATGGTGACCGGGGTACTGGACCAGTTTATTAGTTTTTCAAAATGCTGTCATAGACCTGATAGATGTACTGAGAGACTTCAGGAGCTCTGCACTTCAGTGACAGCGTATAATTCTATTTCTCTGTATGTGTGTGTGTGTGTGTCTCCCTCTCTCTGTGTAATTCTGACTTTCAAATAAATAAATCAATCTTAAAAGAAAAGAAAACCATATATGCAAGCGCCTGGGCAGACGATGAAGTACCATCAATCACAACGGAAACAGGAAATTAACTTGGGGCTGAGCGGGCGGTGCACTGGGAGACAGTGTCTTCTACACATCGAGAAGTCCTGGTGCTCTTTTCAAAGGCAGCTTCTCCCTAAGCACGGTGAGGGGAAGCTTAGCTGGGCTCCTTCACTGAAATCACACGTCACTGATGACCACGTTGTGTGTGCTGCTGGACCACCAGGGGTTGTTCCCGGGACAGAAGCCAGCCCTCCTCAGAGCTGGCAGCTGCCACAGCCACCGACCGTGCCGTGTTCCTCCTCATCCTCCTAGCACCTTCCACAGTACACGCACATATTAGGTACTAGAGCATACTCAGAAAACAATTGAAAAATAAGGAGCCCACATGATTAAAAACAGAGGCAAAGAATGTCCATTTTCAAATTTTATGACCTTTGTTTTCAAGAGTTGATAGGTAACATTCCTGTGGAATTATATTCCCTGCCTTCACTTTTTCCACATTTGTGACTCTTTCTATTGAACTGCAGAGAGAAATTTAAGATTTATTTGTTTATTTGAGAGCAGAGTTACAGACAGACAGCAGAAAAGACAGAGGTCTGGTTCACTCCCCAAACAGCTGCAACAATGGCTGACGCCAGGAGCGTCTTCTGCAGGGACGCAGGACCCACGCCCTCTTCCACTGCTTTCCCAGGCCTTGGCCGAGAGCTGCATTGGAAGTGGAGCAGCTGAGACTTGAACTGGCATCCATTTGGGATGCCGGCGCCAGAGGCAGAGGTTTAACAGACTGTGCCACAGCGCTGGCCCTGGGCAAAGCAGTTTCTAACACAGTACATCACACTTAGGAAGATGATGGATGTTTTTCTCTGTTTAATCCAACAAGGTGAGCTGTTCTTCATGTCTGCCTCTGTTGGGAGGCGGAGCCCTGGAAAGCTGGAACATGAGAGAAGTGATTCCAGGTCTCTGTGCTGTGCCAGTCAAGCACCAACCCGTCCAGGCCACAGCCCCTCTGCGCTGGTGCTGGGCTCCTGCCTTTGCTCCTTTCCCAGCTGGGACAGGACTGGTTCTTGCCAGTAGAGGGCGCTAAAGGCACACTGTGAAGGCGGGGTGGGGTGGGGGGACTGTGGTCTTGGGGTTCCAAGGCTTGGCTTTGGGGCCCAGGAGGCTCAGTGGTGCTTGACCCTCAGTGAGTCTCCCCAGCACCCCACCAGGACATTGTTGCACACCAGCCAATGTCCTCCTCAAGTTTTGCTGGCGACCGCTTCCTGCCCGCCAGCCCTGGCGGGAGGCACCTTGCTGAAACTTGCCTCAGCCACACCCTCTGCAATGAGGTCAAGCCCCCGCTGCAGCAGAGGGGGCGTTTCTGAGAACGTCCCTGTCCTGGGTCCCCTCCTTCACCCCTGCACCTGCCATCCCTGGATCGTACTCCGAGGCTGGCTCCTTCTTAGTCATCAGCAATGATTCATGTTCGGTTCTCATCGTTCAGACTGTTGCGGAGAATTTTGGCTCCTGGCTAGACCCTAACCAGACTCTTTTCAAAAAAATGGAGTGGTCCCCAAGAGCGGCCTCTCCCAGGTGGCGTTTGGGATTGGGACAGCTGTCGTCTGGGCCAAGATCCGTGCAGGTGGGGCAGGCGTCAGTTATCCACAGCACACGGGGTGTGCCATGTGAGCCACCACCTGTGGCAGACTGTGCTTAAGTGCCAACAGGAGCAAGTGCTGTGGGAGTCCAAGGGGCTGGAGCACCAGCCCTGGCGGCAGCAACGGTGACTACAGGGCTGTGGTGTGGCACAGGGTCCCCTGTGGGCAGTGACGGCTATGACGCAAAGGAACAGAAACAAAGTCCTTTCACTGTCAGCTCAAGTCGCAAGTGGAGAACCAGACACGGTGCACCTGAGAGCGCGTGCACTCACACTGAGAGCGTGTGTGGCTGAGAGTCAAATAGCAGGGGCAGGCGTACTGAATGCTGTCACAAAATGTCAGCAGGATTCCTAATCTGTCGGAGTTTTGACCTGCAAGTCCTCATGGGTTGTGTTGAGATGCGATTCTGACACTTGGAATGCAGGATCTCGCTAGAGTCAATGAAACAGACAATAGCAAAGCTTCCAGTCCCCGAGAGCCTCCCCCTCTCTGTCTGAGAAGAAGCCCCTCGGTTCCCCTAAAAGCCCTGGATGACTTCACCTGGGACAAAGGCCTTGACAGGCGATGTTTATTTTCTTCCACATCTCCCCCACCAGCCTCTGTTTCTGCTGCACTCAAACCTTTGGAGAAATTTCACTCCCCTTCACAGGGGAGCAAACACCACGTTCCATCACATCGCAAAGGTATGAGACTGCACACACACACACACACACACACACGCACATCTGGAGGACACACGTATACTTGAATTCTTGGCCAAATGACTGCGCAGTATGAATTCACGACACGGGTGCACTTAGTGGAGACTGTAGATGCGACACGGCAGCTCCTGCAGCTGGCGATGGCTCAGGCTGCCTCCTTGTTGGCTCACCGAAACTTGGATACAACGGTGGCCTGTCTCTAATGAGTCTGTGATGCCACAATTCTCTGGCTTGACTGAGAGGATGAAGCTAAGCGCTCTGGGAGACAGGGCTGCTGGAGTGAGTGGACCACCTGGGCATGGGGCAGGGGTGGTCAGCAGGGCTGGGATGTCCCCCCGGGCTGCTGGGGCGCTGCTGCCTGTGGGAGTGGGGACCCGGCGTGTGCAAGCCAGCCAGCCAGTTCTGCCGACGCCCAGCAGGGAGCTTCCTTGTTGCCAGAACCAGCCTCCGGCATCTGGGTGAAGCCCCACCATCCAGCAGGTCCCAGGAACACACTTTCTCCGAGGGACTAACCCTCAATCCTTGGAGGTTCTTCTAGGGTTTCACCTTTCGGGGTTCACACCTTCACTTTGGGAGGCCAGCTGCTCCCTACATCTTCGGCTCTGTCATTCTTTGGCACTCCCACTCATGCTCCTCCCCGAGTTACTACTTCTTCATGCTGAATGTCCCTGTTCCAGGTGTCTCACTCTTCCGAAGGCACCCTCACTGCCTTCCTTGCTGCCCCCCTTAGAGAGGGAGTGTGGCACAGTGGTTAGCGCTCAGGCTCCAGGGTCGCACACGTGTGATGCAATCCTGGTCCTTCCACCCATTACTTTTAAGGTCCAGGCAAACTCCCTAAGGTCCTCATGTGTTGGTTTCCTATCACGTAAGAACAGGGCACAACAATCCTATACACCACCTGGAAAAGGTGCCTGCACGCCCCCTTCTGGTGCTGAGAACACACAGTCTCTCTCAGCCACGTGGCCCTGAGGATGTGTCTGTGCCAGGGCCCTCGCAGGGACAGCAGAGCACCTGAGGACGCCTAGTGGCAGCCGCAGGTTCCTGCCTGCTCACGTGTCGGCCCCAGGAACCCTGCATCAGTTACTTAGTGTCTGTGTCACTACTGGGGACAGGTGGTCTGTTGTGGAGATGAAAAGAAACGAAGAGAAAACACAGCTGTAGTGAAGTGCTAATAATAGGAAACAGGTGCGAGAAGTTTGGATCACAGGACACGGTACAGCCAGCAAAACGGCTCTCACATCCTAGGGAGTGTTTACAGCTTCCTGGAGGGTATCCTCACCAGGAGTGCCTAGTCCACGTTTCAGTGGACTGCTACAAGGGAGCATACATGCAGACAAGCACCCTTGAAAGTGATAATTCTCCACTAAGGAATACAGGAGGCGATGTAGAAGATCATTGTGCCAATGCTGAAGAACACGCAGCTATTAATGAAATATTTAACTCTACAGAGAGTCCAGGGCCTGAAGACAAAAGGTCTGTGGATCAATAGTTCCAAGAGTGGGCCCCTGGTATTCCTGGAGTAGGTAGGTGTCCCTAGTACCTGACCCTGAGAAATCCATGCCTCGGTTTCCTTCTGTCTCTTTTCTGGATGCCCAAGACTTTCTAATTCATTCTCTGTGTGGAGCTCTTTCTCTGGTCCCCGGGGAAAACAGAACCTGGCTCTTCCCAGGTCCCACCGTGAAAGATCCGAGTTCCCTTAGGGAGGCTGGCAGTACTGTTTCACATAACCGTGTGAAGTATCTGCATTTGGGAAGAACGTCTGGACACAAAAGGGCACCCTCCAGGCTGAGAGGAACACTCAGCACACTAGAGCGAAACACCCCGGCAAGCAGAACTTTTGCTGTTTCTCAAGCTACAACAGACTGAGCCCGAAAACTCCTGGGGGCAAAGCCTGCACCCCGAGAGCCAGGGCCCTCCAGACCCACTTTTGAGCTGGAACATTCAGACCTTGAGAAGGCCTGAGAGCCAACGGGCTCTGATGCGTGGGAACACCTGGCTGCCTTGACTGACACCTCCCTCCCTCCCTCTCTCTCTCTCCCTCTCTCTCTCTCTCTCTCTCTCTCTCTCACACACACACACACACACACACACTCACACTTTCCCCTTTGCATGGATTAATTACATCTCAAAATTCATTATTTTTACTTCACATTAAGATGAATATGAACGTCACTGGTAAGATTCACATCTGGTTTTTATTATCATCTGACTCAGAAGTAAACGTGCGGTTTTAAAGGATAATGGGTCCCTTTAGAACTAAAGAGCTGATGGGTTACAAAGCAAGGAGCTTCCTCGAAAGGTCAGGAGAAGCCCTCACATTACCAGAAAGATTTAATTTCTGGCAGAGTAAAGGGGAAATAACACACGGGATTTGGAGTCAGTAGCATGTTTATGCTCTTAGTTCTTACTTTAAAAAATACTTTGAACCTCTTGGCACAGGAAATCAATTTACCCAATTTTGTGAAGTAAGAAGAAACAATTCAATAAAAAATCACTCTTCACATTACACATTTATGAGACTTTATGTGTGTCCTAAAATAATTTATTTTTTCTCTTCTAAGATATGAAGGTAATATGTTTGAAATTTGAGAGGTGGAAAACAGAAAGATTAGAGGTAGATATAGAGATTTCTAAATGTGTAGGGGGTGGAGGTGGAGAGAGAGAGAGAGAGAGGAGTGCAGAGACACAGAGAGCTCTAATCTGCTGGTTCACTCTCCAGATGGCCACCAACTTCCGGGGCTGGGCTGGGCCAAAGCTGGGATCTGAGGCTTCAACACAGGTCTCCCATGTGGGTGGCAGGGGCCCGAGAATTTGAGGCCTCACTGTCGCATCCCAGGGTGTGCATCAGCAGGCAAATGGAGTCAGGAGCCGGAGCCAGATATTGAAGCCATGTGCTCCTACGTGGGACACAGCGCCTTCCTCAACATTTTAACTACCAAGCAATTTGCTGTTCTAAAATACCTGTTTGAAATGCCCTTTTACATTCTATACTTTATTCCTTGGAAATAAGAGTTCAGTATATAAAAATGAGAGAAAAACACTGTTGAACTGACAAGTGCATTAATTATATTGCCTCCTTGGATACACAGCTTGATACTTTCTGTGCAGAATGAGGAATCAACACTGAACTCTGATGTTAATTTTCTCCTGTGTTGAGTGTCCATTTGGTTGTATGCAGGGTTTTTCTTTTCTTCTTTTTTTTTCAGGAACTGGGAAACTAAAGGATTGAGAATTTCATGACGCACTTGGCTTTATATTGTAAAGCCTGGTCTGAAAATGTTATGATACAGTAGTAACAGCCCTAGCAATCTGCATATCTCCTAAGTCTTTAATATTTTAAAATAACAATATTTTACAAATATGGATTGGGAACTGGGGGAGTGGAAAGGATGTCGAGAGTGACAGCAGGCGAAAGCAGGATTCAAGAGAACCAAGTGATATGTGGTGCCCTCTAATAGACTATGCCCTGTGGGAATGCACACATGTGCATGCATGTGTGTGTGCACGTGCATGTGAGTGTACACACGCGTGCATGTGTATGCATGTTTGCATGTGTGTATGCATGTGAGTGTACACACGCGTGCATGTGAGTGTACACACGTGTGCATGCATGTGTGTGCATGTGAGTGCATGCATGCGAGTGTACACATGTGTGCATGTATTGTGCATGTGAGTGTACACACATGTGTATGTGTGTGCATGCGTGTGTGCATGTGTGTGAAATGTCTTCTGAATTTCCATCCTACACCTAATCACCAGATATAAAATTTCTTAAACTGACCAAAACTAGTAGCCTTCATCTCACTCAAAAAAGAATTTCCAAATTAAGAGTATTTAATGTATAGTTCAACAAAAACATTTTTGCTTGTACAGTGTAGATGTAAGGAAGCTCTTCCCATCCGGCTTCTGTGAGAAGATCCATCAATAATATCATGGCTGATTTTCAACAGGGGAATGAAAGCCGCCACGTTATATAAACACAGTCACCAGCAGCCCTCAGATAACTTCTGCTGTTAAGGACTGCCTAGTTCCTACCAGGAGACCTAAGCACACTCTCTCTCTACTGCAACTGAAGGGTGATCAACTTCCAAGCTGCCCTAACCCCACGTTCCTGGAGCTGTATTTGGGTCTCGGCTGCATCACTCCCCCTAAACAGGGATTGCATTTACTGCACTTCAGATGGCACACAGGGGCTGCTCCGTGGAGCAACGCTTCAAGCTACCCTTGCAACATCTGTATCCCGTCTCAGGGTCCAGTCATGGCTACCCTGCTTCTGACCCAGTTCCCTGTTAATAGGCCTGGGAATGCAGTAGATGATGGGCCAAGGTTTTGGGCCTCTGCCATCCAGAGTTCTAGGCTCCTGGATTCCTCCTGTCTCAGGCAGGCTGCTGCATCCATGTGGAGAGTGAACCAGAGGACAGAAGATCAGTCTCTCTCATACTGTCTGTCATGTTGCCTTTCAAGTAAATAAATAGATGTTGGAAAAAACAACAATGAAACCAGGGGGTTGCATTGTGGCTTAGCGACTAAAGCTGCCGCCAGCAACATCAGCATCCCATGTGGGTGCTGGTTTGAGTCCTGGCTGGTCCACTTCTGATCCAGCTCCTTGCTAATGGCCTAAGAAAAGCAGTGGAAGATGGCCCAAGTGTTTGGACCCCTGCCGCCCATGCAAGAGACCTGGAAGCTCCTGGCTCCTGACTTTAGCCTGACCCAGTCCTGGCCATTGCAGCCAACTGGAGAGTGAACCAACGGATGGAAGATCTCTCCCTGTTTTTTTTTTTCTCTCTCTCTCTGTAACTCTGATTTTCAAATAAATAAATAATCTTTAGCAAAAATAGTTAAATGAAAACAGATGGCATTTGAACCAATGGATACACATGTCCTATAAATAAACATTTATTGATTTATGTTATGAGTAATTTAATCTCAATGTATACTTACAAACTGTTTTACCTGTTAATAATTCTCTTATTAATACTGAGATGTAAATGAGAACATCAAATGGCATTTTTAAAAGAGATTTATTTATTTGACAGGAAGAGGACGAGGAATGGAGGAAGGGAGGGAGACAGAGAGACAGGGAGAGATCTTCTATCTGCTGGTTCACTACCCAAAAGGCTACACTGGCCAGTGCTGGGCCAGGCCGAAGCCAGGAGCCTGGAACTCCATCTGGGTCTCCCACATGGGTGGCAGGGGCCCAAGAAGAGGAGCCATCATCTGCTGATTCCCCAGACACAGTAGCAGGGAGCTGAATTGGAAGTGAAGCAGCCGGGACTCAAACCAGCGTTCACACGGAATGCTGGCAGTGGCTTCTGGTTCGCCACAACGCTGGTCCCTCTTCTGGCACTGCAGTAAATACCACTTTGATACGTGCTGAAGCTCTCGGGATATTTTAGTTGCATATAGTTTTGAATTTCCCGCAAAAGCAGTACATATTACTTGTATGGCCTTAGCAGCTCATGACAAGAGCCTTGGGTGATTACTGACATCATAAATAAGAGTGTCAATTGTTAAATCAACAACAGGAGTCACTGTGCACCTATCCCCCATGTAGGACCTCTGCTCTTAGTGTGTTGTACTATGAGAATTAATGGTAAAACTACTATCCGAACAATACTCTATACTTTGTGTGTCTGTGTGGGTGCAGTCTGTTGAAATCTTGAAATCTTTACTTAGTATATATTAAGTTGATCTTCTGTATATAAAGATAATTGAGAATGAATCATGGCTGGCGCCGCGGCTCACTAGGCTAATCCTCCACCTTGTGGCGCCGGCACACCGGGTTCTAGTCCCGGTCGGGGCGCTGGATTCTGTCCCAGTTGCCCCTCTTCCAGGCCAGCTCTCTGCTGTGGCCAGGTAGTGCAGTGGAGGATAGCCCGAGTACTTGGGCCCTGCACCTCATGGGAGACCAGGATAAGTACCTGGCTCCTGCCATCGGATCAGTGTGGTGCGCTGGCCGCAGCGCACTGGCCACGGCGGCCATTGGAGGGTGAACCAACGGCAAAAAGGAAGACCTTTCTCTCTGTCTCTCTCTCTCACTGTCCACTCTGCCTGTCAAAAAAAAATTAAAAAAAAAAAAGAAAATGAATCATGATGAATAATGGGTTGGGAGAGGGAGTGGGAGATGGGATGGTTGAGGGTGGGAGGGAGGTTGTGGGGGGAAAAGCTGCTATAATTCAAAAGTTGTACTTTGGAAATTTATATTTATTAAATAAAAGTTGAAAAGAAAAAAAAAGCAGTACATATTACCCCTGTATGCCCATCAGGGGTCCCACTGCATCCATCAGAAATAACATCTTGAAACCCTCACCCCAGCACCTCTGAACGTGGCCTTGTTTGGAAACCAGCCACTGCAGATGTGCCTAGTTAACTAACTGGTTAATCCAGGATGCCTCCTGGCCTCATAAGACCAGAGAAGTACGGAGACAGATACAGACATGGAAGGAAGACAGCCACGTGAAGCTGTTATACAGATGGGGTTATGGGGCCAGCTGGGAGGAAGTGCCAAGAACCGGAAGGCAGGACAGAGGGTCTCTCCCACCCCGGGCAGCAAGTTCTTAAAGGGAGTAGGTGTGGGGAGCAGCTCGGACTAGACTAGGTTACTGGAATTAAGACTTATTCTATGCATCTGCTCTCCCACAATATGGTGCTGGGAGAGGAGGAAACAGCTTCTACACAGCTGCCTCCAGTTCAACCAATAAACAGCAGGACCTGCTCCTGATTGGAGGAGAGCAGAGTACTCGGCGTGTGGGCAGCCGAGTTGGGATTGGCAGAGGAGGACTATAAAGGAGGAGAGAGATGGCATGAACCAGGAACATCTAAGGGGAACACCTGTGCAGCCCCCGAGAGAGGCGGCTGGCGGTGTGCCGCTCCCCCGCGGAAGTGGGGAATGTGGCAGGGGGAACCGCCCTTCCACGGAGGTGGAAGGGACAGTAGCCAACCCGGGAAGAACCAGCAGCAAACCCGGGGAGGGCTGAGCAGACGAAAGAACAGCGCAGGGTCCTGTGTCGTTCCTCCACGAAAACGGGGAGCGACAAGTAGGGGCCTGGGACACCTTGGTTGCAGCTGTAGATGTGTGAGTAAATCTTCATGTCCGTGGTTCTTTATCAGGGCAGTCCTAGGACTCTAACACAGTGCCTTTTCCACTACCCAGTGCAACTGACTGAAAGCTTACGTCCCTCTGCAAATTCGTATATTGAAGCTAACCCCTAAGGAAATAGTGTTTGAAGGTGGGATACCTTGGGGAGGCAGGCACCTCATGATTGAGATTAGTGCCTCTATAAAAAAAAGAAAACAATACAATCCCAGATCAGCAAAACTGGTTAGCCTCCAGTGTTAGGTAGCAAAGAAAAAGTGGAGAAGACACCAATGACTGAAATCATCAATGAAAGAGCGCAGGTGGCATTAGGGGTCTCCTGGGCACTGAAAAGATAGTGAAGGGTTACCGGGAACAACGCTGCACCCACAGAATTTATCATGTAGATGAAGTGGGCCAATTCCTAGAAAGATAAAATCTGCCAAACTCACTTAGGAAACAGACCTTCTGAACAAGGCTGCATCTATTAAATAAATTGAAGCAATTATTAATAACTTCCAAGACATAATGTACCAGTCCCAGATGGTTTCACTGGTAGAGTCTACAAAGTACTTAATGGAGAAAATGTATCAGTTCTCTACAGTCGTAGAAGACAGAAGCAGTGGGGCAAGCATTTGGCTCAGTGGAGTGCCTGGTTCAAGTCCCAGCTCCACTTCTAACCCAGCTTCCTGCGCATGCACATCTGTGGGGAGAGCAGGTGGCAGCTCAGGTACGTTGGGATTGAGTTTGGTAGTATTTTGTTGAAAATGTTTGCACCTGTGTTAATGAGCGAGCTTGGCCTGTAGTTTGTATTTCATGCAATGTCTTTCATTGGTTTTGATGTTAAAGTTGGTTTTCTGGCCTCACAGAGTGATTCAGGAAGTAGCCCCTCTGCTTCCGCTTCTCTCCTTTCCTTTATGTATTCTCACTTCCCTTGAAAGTAGAGAGACAGAGACACATATGCCACCGCAGGTTCACTCACAGGTGCCTACAACATCTGGGACGGCACAGGCTGACGCCAGGACCCTGGAACCTAATCCAGGTCTTCCATGTGGTGAGGTGGAAGACAGGGACGTGAGAAGAGGCTGTACATCCCATTTATCAGGGAAACGCAAAGTGACGAGACAAGGGGACAAGGAGACACCACTCTGCACCTTTTCAGATGGCCGAAACCAGCGCCCTGACAGCAGCAAACACTGTGAGAACGCAGAGAACCGGACGATTTCCTCACTGCTGGTAGCATGTCAACGCCGTGCAGAGGGAGGGCACTTGGCCGAGTGGGTGACACTGCAGTCCCGCACTGGACTGCCTGGGTTCCTGTCCCAGCTGTGCTCCCAATCCCAGCTTCCTGTCAGTAGGCCATGGCTCAAGTGGCTGGGTCACTGCCACCAACACTGGGGACCCGGACTGAAGTCCCGTGTCCAAGCTTTGGCCTGGCGTGGCCCAGCCATGGCCATCCCGGGCCTCTGGGGAGTGAACCAGTACATGGCGATCGACCAATCACTCTCTCTCTCTCTCTTTCTCTCTCTCATTCAGTCTCACAGGTTTCCCCTTCTATTCCAGTCCTCTCTAGCTCTGTTTCCACTTACCCTGGGCTCACTGTACTCTAGCCACACAGGTCACACCACCCCCAGACAGCCCAGCTCCCGGATTCGGAACCCTCAACTCTCTGCACCGCCCACTGCCCAAGGGCATCCTCGGATAACTCCAGCCTTCCTCCTAAACTTCATGGCTGTGTGCTACCCTGTGCTGTTCTACTTTTCTCACAGGCATTACCACTACGCAGTGTTTTCAATATATACAGAGCTAATAATTTATAATGTATTCTAGTACATTATAAGCTCCCTGAAGGAAAGTCTTTTGATTCTACTGTGTGTACAGGATCGTATCCAGCAGATGGTAGGTGCTGAGGAAATATCGGAAAGTGAATAAATTAATTATCCATAAAATTCAACAATATATGTTATCACTGATGACTGATACAGAACAGTTTTAATTCTAGGAAAAACTATTGCTCGGCCAGTTGTATGCTCAGTGCATTTCTTCTGTCATAAATCAGCTGCTCAACTGCTTTGGCTATTTAAAACGAGGTTGTGTTTTTAGTTAACATTATAAAATTCTTGCAACTTTTTAGCAGAAGCACTTTGGAGAAAAGATCCTAAAAAAGCAGTCTACTTGGAATCACTAAGTATTCGGGCAATGATAAGTTACAAAATGTAACAAAATTGAATTTATTTTCATTATGTTTTTCTCAAATATAATCATCAAATGAATCACATGAATAGTCTGATTTAAATTCATTTCAAAAACTATATTGAAATATTTTGCACTGTCTTCTTGTCCTATAACATTTTGGAGAATGTTAGCCTATTAAAGTATCTAAAAAAAACCCTGCAATAAAAATTAGTTTAAGATACTTCCAGGGTTTTTCAAATTAACTTGATCGAAAATACCCTGTGTCTAGGAAATGATACTCACTGTTCAAGTATTTATGGTGTATTTTATTAATAAGCAATAAAGGTTGCTCTATATAAGAAATACGTCCCCAAAGGAAAGAGACAGATATTTGATGAGAACAGGACATCCAATTGGGCTTCTCATGCAGAAGACATACACGAGATTTAATCTTTTTTTTTTTTCTGGGTGGAGTCTTTTTTTTTAATGAATATAAATTTCCAAAGTACAGCTTATGGATTACAATGGCTCCCCCCCCCATAACTTCCCTCCCACCCGCTACCCTCCTCTCTCCCACTCCCTCTCCCCTTCCATTCACATCAAGATTCATTTTTGATTCTCTTTATATACAGAAGATCAGTTTAGAATATTTTAAGTAAAGCTTTCAACAGTTTGCACTCACACAGAAACACAAAGTGTAAAATACTGTTTGAGTACTAGTTATAGCATTAAGTCACAACGTACAGCACATTAAGGACAGAGATCTCTACATGAGGAGTAAGTACACAGTGACTCCTGTTGTTGACTTAACAAATTCACACTCTTGTTCATGGCATCAGTAATCACCCTAGGCTCTTGTCATGAGCTGCCAAGGCTATGGAAGCTCCCTGAGTTCACCAACTCTGATCATATTTAGACAAGGCCATGGTTAAAGTGGAAGTTCTCTCCTCCCTTGAGAGAAAGGTACCTCCTTCTTTAATGACCCGTTCTTTCCACTGGGATCTCACTCGTGGGGATCTTTCATTTAGGTCATTTTTTCCCCCCAGAGTGTTTGGCTTTCCATGCCTGAAATACTTTCATGGGCTTTTCAGCCGGAGAGGATTTAGTCTTGTAGTCCATAAAGTAGCAGGTTTGATGAAGCTATTAAAAAGGGAATACTTGAACTCACAGAGCTGCACAGTAAGACCACAAAGGACACTGTGTCTGAGCCAGGAACAATAGGAAAACATACAAATAAACAGCAGAACACGGGAAAGTCCACGTGGCGTCATGAAAGGAAGTGAGGCTGCACTGCTCTCTGCTCCTGTGACCCAGCATACATCACCTAATTCCACTCTTGGACTTGCAAAGAGAAGACAACTAAAAGTAGTTAAACATTACTGCAGTAACCTTCATTGTAGGCTGATAAAGCACTTAGCCCAGTGCTTGACATACAGTAGGCGCTCAATAAATTATATGTGTGCCAACAAAACTAACAGGCCAAGAAAGAATATCATACTAAGGCACGTTACCTGCAAAGACATCCATGAACTACAGTATATTAAACCAGCCACTCTTCTTGGTTTGCAGGATTTGGGGCTAAGTTTAAGAATTCAAACCCTAATGGCTGGCACTGCAGCTCACTTGGCTAATCCTCCACCTTGCGGCGCCGGCACACCGGGTTCTAGTCCCGGTTGGGGCGCCGGATTCTGTCCCGGTTGCCCCTCTTCCAGGCCAGCTCTCTGCTATGGCCAGGGAGTGCAGTGGAGGATGGCCCAAGTGCTTGGGCCCCGCACCCCATGGGAGACCAGAAGTACCTGGCTCCTGCCATCGGATCAGCGTGGTGCCGGCCATAGCGGCCATTTGGGGGGGGGGGGTGAACCAACGGAAGGAAGACCTTTCTCTCTGTCTCTCTCTCACACTGTCTAACTCTGCCTGTCAAAATAAAAATTCAAGCTCTGAAAAGAATGAGACAGAATGAAATACTGGAAGCTGGGAGGACAGGGAAGGGCACCCAGCCCAGCGCTCCCTAACTGCCCAAGACAGGACAGTGGGTGTGATGACCTCCCATCTTCCCTCTGCTCTCTTCTAGGATATATTCAACCAAGTCACCCATGCAGCAATAAAGTCGTTTCTGCTAAAGGCAATAAATGCTCGTAAAATGCTGTTCCCAGAATACCAGGTTCCAACAAGGCTAACAGTTTCTAGTGCAGTTATTTATAGCAGACCAGAACAAATAGCAGACTACACTCTATCATTTCTCTTACAGGGAAAAAGATGTGACGTGCTCTGAGACACGTGACAGGCTTTCAGGAATCTGTTTCTTAAAAACTACCCAGGTACAGCAGAACACATTGATGAAAGTTTAAGTGGAGACCTGCCAGCACCGATGAGAGAGAGCTCCAAAAAATGCATTCAAATCGATGACTTCCAGACAGTACATTTAGTGTTTGAAAGCTTATCCCAGCTGGCAATCCAGGAGAACACTGCAGAGCTTTCTCTACCACTTGCAACCAAATCTATGAGCTTTCACAATTCTGCCCTTTATCTTCAAGGACAGAGTCCCAAGGACTTCTACAGCTTCCAAATAATCAGGGCCAAGCCCACAGACTGTTTTCCTAAAAGGACAAGCAAAATCATCAAGAGTTCTCAATAAATAATAAACAAGTAAACCTGAGAGTAACTGAAGATAAAAAGTTAGGCAAAGCCCCCAAAGGGCACCTGACTACAGTCCGGAATAACAGGTGCACGTGTTCTTGAATGGAACCTGCCTCTCCCCTCAGCCAGGCATCATTTTATACTTTTGTTGTGGAAACAGGCCATTGGCAGGGATGTGATTTTTTCCAGGGGTTGTTTAGCTAGTAACTCTCTCATGATAGAAACCCAAGGTGGCCGGCGCCACCCAAGTGCGGCGCCGGCACACTGGGTTCTAGTCCTGGTCGGGGCGCCGGATTCTGTCCCGGTTGCCCCTCTTCCAGGCCAGCTCTCTGCTGTGGCCAGGGAGTGCAGTGGAGGATGGCCCAAGTGCTTGGGCCCTGCACCCCATGGGAGACCAGGATAAGTACCTGGCTCCTGCCTTCGGATCAGCGTGGTGCGCCGGCCGCAGAGCGCCAGCCATGGCGGCCATTGGAGGGTGAACCAACGGCAAAGGAAGACCTTTCTCTCTGTCTCTCTCTCTATCTACTCTGCCTGTCAAAAAAAAAAAAAAAAAACCCAAGGTACAAAGAGGAACTGGTGGTGGAGACACTCTTAAACCTTGATACCCAAAGCCATCGCACCGTGACTTCACATCCCAACGCTGAGCGGAGACTTTGCAGTTAAAAGTCCCCTGACACTCAGGGAGAGCGGCTGCCTGTGTGGACGCGCCAGCAGGAACCAGTCAGAGGGATTACTCTGGATGCATCCTGTTAGTTGGGTTTGAGAAGGAAGGGTCTGCAGGCTCCAGACAGACTCCCGTGCACCTGTCAGCCCAGCCCGAGGACACTGTGCTGCCGTAAGCTGGTGACAGTGAACACTCAGGGCACAGGAAGACGATTCCCGCATCGCCGGTCTCAGGACTTCCCCACAGGTTTCTGCTGTTTACACAGAGATGAGACAACTGAAGCACAGGACCTTCCAGATTCTAGATGTTGGGCAAACATTGTAGGAGGCCATTCAGTTGGGGAGTTCATTTATTCATTACGAAATGATGAACCAAGCCCTTATGATGGCTAAAGCGTACACTGAGAGTTTAATGATTTGAATTCCTATGGTAATAAAAATTTTAAATCTTTTATTAGAGCCATTAAAAATTTTATAGCAGCTGAATTATATTTGAACACATTTTTACAGCGCTCTCTGTACACTAGAGGTCAGTAATTATTACGTCGGGAGAGCAAAAATCTTTGTGTGCAGCACTGCTGCCATCCTAAACAACAAAACAAAATATGTGAGAAAGAAAAGGTAGCCACAGAATTCTTTTTTTAAAGATTTATTTATTTATTTGAAAGGCACAGTTACAGAGAGGCAGAGGCAGAGAGAGAGAGACAGAGAGAGGTCTTCCATCCACTGGTTCACTCCCTAAATGGCCGCAGCAGCCAGAGCTGTGCCGATTCAAAGCCCGGAGCCAGGAGCTTCCTTTGGGTTCCCGACACGGGTGCAGGGGCCCAAGGACTTGGGCCATCTTCTACTCCTTTCCCAGACCATAGCAGAGAGCTGGATCGGAAGTGGAGCAGCTGGGACTCAAACCAGCACCCACATGGGATGCCGGCACTGCAGGTGGTGGATTTTCCCGCTACACCACAGCACTGGGCCCCATAGAATTCTAAGTGACCAGAGTGTGAACAGCACTCATCATCACCTGAAGACCTCTCTAGGATATACGTTTGCTACGGTGACCAGGAGCTGGGCTCTGGGCAGAGTGTGTATCTAGTGGGGGTTGGAGGCCTAGGACAGAAGGCTGAATCCTCTCCACACTACCAATGAGAAACCCATGTGTGGCAGTAGGAGCTTTGCTATTGAGCACAAAATGGAGACAAAACCCAGAAGAACCACACAGCAGACTTGAATCTGTGGTTTGGAGCCAGAACCGCTGGAGAGGAAGCACTGAGGGGAGAGACTGTTTCCAGACCTGTAAGCCATCCAACCTTGCTTTTCCACCTTAATAAGTTTATCTTTAAAAAAAACTGAGAGGCAAACACACACACAGAGATTTACCATCTGCTGGTTGATTCCCCAAATGTTCCAAACGGCTAGGGTTGGGCCAAACCAAAGCTGGGAGCCAGGAACTAAATCCAGGTCTCTCATGTGGGTGCAGGAACCCAAATACTTTAGACATTTGCATTAGCAGGGAGCCGGAGTAGAGAGCTGGGCAGAGACTTGAACCCAGGACCTCCCACAGGGGATGGGGGCATCTTAACAGACATCTTAAGATACGTGTGTTATGTGTACCTCTGAATTTGAATACTTAAGACAGCTAAAAATTCAAAGTGAAAATAAATAACAGCATGCATAAAATATTTCTGTTGGGAGATATTTCTTGCCATCATATAAAATTATGTAACAGTGTAGTCAAATTAGAAAAAAGGTGGTGAAAATTGGCATAAAGAGTCTAAAACAGGGGGATGTTTGATGATATTTACGTGGTGCATTTGCACATTATTGAAAACCACGTTGAGGAAGATTTGAAAGCCTGGAGAAGAGCAGAAAATGAGTACAGGAAGATCAGCTCGTAAGATGTGTGCAGGGCACCAGTGCTGTCGCGTAACGGGTTAAGGTGCTGCATGCAGTGGCAGCATCCCATATGGGCACTGTCCCAGCTGCTCTACTTCTAACCCAGCTCCCTGCTAATGCACCTGGGAAACAGTGGAAGACGGCCCAAGTCCTTAGGCCCCACCTGGGAGACCCAGTGAAGCTCCTGGCTTTGTCCTGGCCCAGCCCTAACTGTTGCAGCCATTTGGGGAGTGAACCAGCAGGTAGAAGATCTCTCTCTCTCTCTTTTTTCTTTTCTTTTTTTTTAAAGATTTATTTATTTTATTTGAAAGTTAGAGTTACACAGAGAGAGGAGAGGCAGAGGGAGAGGGAGAGGGAGAGGGAGAGGGAGAGGGAGAGGGAGAGAGAGAGAGAGAGAGAGAGGTCTCCCATCCGCTGGTTTACTTCCCAGATGGTCACAACGGCTGGAGCTGCGCCGATCTGAAGCCAGGAGCCAGGAGCTTCCTCTGGGTCTCCAACACAGGTGCAGGGGCCCAGCGACTTGGGACACCCTCTACTCTTTTCCTAGGCTGTAGCAGAGAGCTGGATCAGAAGAGGAGCAGCCAGGTCTTGAACCGGTTCCCATATGGGACGCTGGTGCTTCAGGCCAGGGTATTAACCCACTGTGCCACAGTGCCGGCCCCTCTCTCTTTTTTCTGTCTTTTAACTATGTCTTTCAAATAAATAAATATTTTTAAAAATAAATAAAATATTTTTAAAAATAAATAAATCTTTTTAACAAACAATGTGTACATAACATGACTTCTGAAGGATCTCCCTATGTATGTGGAAGAGAGCAGGAGGAGAGAGGCCAAGTAAAAACTCATAGAAATGAATGAATGAATGAATGAGTGGATTTGCATCATAATTTAACCGAGATCTTTGTAAAAATAGTGTTCCCATTATCCTGAATTTGAGATAAGAGTCATGACTTACAATGTGTGTCGACTCATTTCTTATTCTAAAACATTAACTGGGCTTTGTGTTGACTGGGAACACAGAACTTCTGCAGGGGGTAAGCTTGACCGAGGAGGGGAAAGCACACACCTAGGAAGCAAAGACCATTGCAGACAGAGATTTCTGTGGCTTCTGCTGAGGGAGGATGTGGGAGGCTCCCTGAGCCCATCCCCCAGCCGTTACTTTACCAGGATAGGAAGTCTTTATTTTACAAGATTTATTTATTTATTTGAGTGGTAGAGTTAAAGACAGAAAACAGTTGGAGCTGGGCTGAGCCAAAGCCAGGAGTCTGGAGGTTCTTCTGGGTCTGCTATGTGGGTGCAGGGCCCCAAGTACTTGGGCCATCCCCCACTGCTTTCCCGGGTACATTAGCAGGAAGCTGGATTGGAAGAGGAGCAGCTGGGACTCAAACAGGAACCCATACGGGATACCAGCACAGCACACAGAGGCTTAGCCCCCTACGTCACAGTGCCAGCCCCACAAACAATTCTTTAAATGGGGCAAGATCCTTTCCAGACCCCAAAGTCCCAGAATTCTACTGTACATTTCAGAAGGCTCCTTTTGCATTGTTATTTTTAAAAATTGTAGATTCATTTTACACATTTATCTAAGAAACAGACGGAGTGGGGTCAGAACTGTCTTAGTGGGGAGAGAGTGCTCCCATCCACTGGCCCACTCCGCTAAGTGCTCACCACTGCCAGAAATGGGCTGAGCTGAAGCTGGGAGCTGGGAGCCGGGGGCCAGGGGCCGGGGGCCGGGGGCCGGGAGCTGGGAGCCAGGAGCCTGGAAGCCAATCCAGGTCTCCCACCTGGCTGGCAGGAACCCAACCACTTGAGCCATCACTGTTGCCTGCCAGAGTCTGCATTGTCAGGAGGCTGGAACTGAGAGCTGGAATTTGGGATCAAAGCCAGGCCTGCAGATGTGGGACGGGGTGTTCGACCCGTTAGCCCGGCCGGACGTATGCCTACCCCATTTCTGCACTGTGTTATCTGCTCTTCACAGAGGAAGATGTAGAAGCGGTACAAGAGGTTACTCTCAAGGTGTGTACAGTCTACCGGAGAGTGTAGTACAATCTACAAAACAACCCCAATCAGCACCCAACAGCCTAGGAAGGTGACAGACAGAGACGACTGCTAAGAGAGATAACAGAGGTGAGTGAGCCCCGTGCCACCCAGCACTGACATTCCCTGGGCTGGGGACGCGGGCAATGACCTGCTAAGCACAGGCGTCTTCTCACTTGGACAGGAGGCTGCTGTGGGGCCCAGGAGGCGTGGTTGGACAGGAGGCTGCCGTGGGGCCCAGGAGGTGTGGTTGGACAGGAGGCTGCCGTGGGGCCCAGGAGGTGTGGTTGGACAGGAGGCTGCCGTGGGGCCCAGGAGGTGTGGCTGCCGCTGTGCTGTTGTGTGGTTGTCACCTCCCTTTCGGTCCTTCTCGGCGGACACTCTTGGACATATTCTCACCACCTACGAAGCTCTACGCGTGAGTGGTGACCTACATGGCTCCGTCCATCTCGGGGCGTCCTTGTTCCTCTCCCTGATTGGATTAGCCAAGCTGGTCAGTTTCGGAATGCATTCTGCAGTAACCCTGCATCGGTAACAGATGATGTTTTCGAAAGGTGTTCGTGCGCCCATGTGTTTGCAGAGGCTTCTGTGTCCTCGCCGCTCTCAGGACACCGTGCTGCACGGACGCCCTGCAACGTCTCTGTGTTGGAAGGAGTCCAGGCAAGAATGGGACTTGCTTTCCCGAACACGGTGGGGAAGGCCCTGCCTGGCCATCAAGTCCCAGGCACCTGCTCTGATGGTCTCACGGGGACTGGAGCTGCCTCAAGCACTGGGCTGCATCACCTCATTTATTCACCCAAGGAGAGGGTCAGGAGGTACCCACCTCCCCGTGGGAGAAGACGGCTGCAGGCAGGTGCCGGCACTCGTGAGCAGTTCTACCGCCCACGTCTGCTGATTCTGAGAAACGGCTCAAAGGTGAGGATGCCACCACTTAGGCTGCACACGTTCCTCTCAGAAGCAGGTGTTGGACAATCCTGCAGCTAATTCTTCTGCTTCGTCTTACAGTTCTTGGCAGACGTAGCTTATTTCTGTCACCAACTTGAAAATCCTATTGCTAATGCCACCAAATGCACCCCTAGCTCCTGTTATTTTTAGAAATTGAATTTACAGATTTATTCTATAACTGCCTCTCCTTGGCTGACAGAACTTCCTTAGAGGTAACTCAACTGTCTTTGGTATCGTTTGGCTTTTGAAAAAAATTACATTCTGGGGCCAAAAGTGTAAAGAACTATCATCTTTACTAAAAATGTTCTTTATTCATGTTCACATTCCTATCTGACTTACGGTCTTTGAAATTTTAACCCACTTGCTTTACTTGTTGCAGGAAGGAGTGTAAGCACTTTGTCTGCCAAGCTGTTCCCAAACTCAATGTTCTTTTTATATTCTACAGGCCTGGAGTTGTCAAACCGAACTGAATTCAAGTATGTCTTAGTTTTATCACATTTGCTCACGTTGTTTCTTTCACATAGGACTCCCTCATTTCTATCTTGGTTTCCAGGTAGAAATTCGCCGATGATTTAACCAACTCTAACAGTAGCACATGCAAACGTGACACCAAAAATCCAAGAATGGACGTAAATACGGCAGAATAACGTGTGTGCTTTGTGAAACACTAATTCCTGCTTCATTTCATAAAAGCAGATAATAGTCACCCATACTTCACCATGGAATTCTGAATCCTGTTGAAGTATATCCTGTCGCTTTACAGTTCTTAAAGTAGAAATCTCTAGAAGGTTCAGATGCTAATTTTTAAAAAACAGGCTATAATCATTACAAGGACACAGCATACAAAATGTCAGAAAGTGATTTTGCTTGGGCAAGTCCTGGCTCAGTCTTCCCAAAGTAAATTATTTAAAGAAAAAAAAAAACCCCACAGATCATATTCCATGAAACCTTCATTGAAAAGGATAAAATAGCTAAAGTATAAATTATGTAGCACCATATTTCCATTAATATTAAAAGACTCAAATGTGGTGGTTGAAAGATGAATAAGAGAAATAAGGATGTCAAAAATTCTGAATGAAGAAAGAGCTAAGGCACTCCATCACAGCTCAGACATGAGCGCCACGCTGGGGCTGTTGTTGGGTTCCCTTCAGAATAACCGCATTACTATCACCCTGATAGAACACACTTTTCAGATAGGCTCTAGTGACTATCTCTTTAAATGCCAACGTGAAGGGATTGCAGCTACTCAGGATGCATGGCAAACTGAATGAGAACTACATTGTGGGCACAGCTGCCAGCCAGGGCGACAGCCAGGTCTGCTCTCACGGAGTCCCAGGATAAAAGAGTGAGCCCTAACAGCTGAAGTGGAAAGACCCACCTGTCTCCATGTGCTGTGCACAGGGGAACGCTGGGCCCCTTCTCCTTCCTTGTGGCTGAGAAGATTGTAGGAAAATGCAACACTATCATCACTGAGCAATGCTGATGGCTGTGGTCTCGCACAGCGTGGATTCAGTGACTCACTGGAGGTAAAACACACTAAGAACAAGCCCCTGGCAGGCACACACCCAGGGCCAATCTGCCTGTGTCATTCCACATCGACAGGGAGGAAGGAAGCACAGACCGGGAAGTGCATTAGTTCATCTAGGCTGATGCACTCAAACGCCTTGCACTTTGTGGCTCATACACAAGAGAAATGCGTGTCTGGAAGAATCAGGAACCTGGGAGGGCCGGGACCAGGGCAGTGGCAGAGGCAGTGTGTGTGGGGAGAGCCCGCTGCTGTTCACGGTCAGCAGCTCCCCACTCCGTCCTCTCCTACAGGCAGAGAGAGGGCGCTTCCTGATGCCTCTTTGCAAGGGCATAGGAGTGGATCAGGGAGCCCTATCCTCCCGACCTCACCACACCCCACAGGGCCCATCTTCCCAATACCATCACCCTGGGGGCCAGGATTTCAACATTCAGTTCTGGAGAACAGCAAACAAACAGCCTATTCCACGGCGACGTTCAATCACCTATGGATTATCAAGGCATTTGCCTTGCCATGAATACATAAATGCACTAAGTGAAACACCATGATGCTTTAAAACCACCTTTATCATGAAAACAACTTAAAGTGCGACCTTAAGACCACAGATGAACAGGTGTTTCTGATCTACACCTTCAAACCATCAATAGTGGGCTGGGAACTCCTATTACAAATTATTTTCCCGCATTAGCAATGCAGTATTCTATAGACAATCACAAATCCAAAGATGACTCTCTTGTTGAACAGATCACACACACAATGTGCTTGGAACTGAGCGATTACCTAATCAAAACTGGCTTAATGTAAATGGATTTCAGAAATTTCTTGAACATCTCCCAATACTTTTCTTTCTTTTTTTTTTTTTTTTATTTGACAGAGCTAGACAGTGAGGGACAGAGACAGAGAGAAAGGTCTTCCTTCCATTGGTTCACTCCCCAAATGGCCACTATGGCTGGTGCTGCGCTGATCCAAAGCCAGGATCCAGGTGCTTCTCCTGGTCTCCCATGAGGTGCAGGGGCCCAAGCACTTGGGCCATCTTCCACTGCACTCCTGGGCCACAGGAGAGAGCTGGACTGGAAGAGGAGCCGCCGGGACTAGAACCATCACCCTATGGGATGCTGGCGCTGCAGGTGGAGGATTAACCAAGTGAGCCATGGTGCTGGCCCCCAATACTTTTCTTTTATAGGTCATGATAAACATGGACTTCTTTTTTTTTTCCCAATAGAGAGAGCTTTTACTTTTAAAATTTCATGTTCCTAGATAAAATTTAAATTTATTATATTTATAGTAACACTATTTAAGAAATTTCATTAGAATCTCTGAAACAAGTGCTAGGTATTCTACTTCAGTATCCTTATTTTAATATGAAGAATAAAGGAGTGAAGGGTTATTATACCCATTTTTTTTGACAGGCAGAGTGGACAGTAAGGGAGAGAGAGACAGAGAGAAAGGTCTTCCTTTTGCTGTTGGTTCACTCTCCAATGGCCGCCACGGCCAGCGCGCTGTGGCTGGCACACCGTGCTTATCCGAAATCAGGAGCCAGGTGCTTCTCCTGGTCTCCCATGGGGTGAGAGCACTTGGGCCATCCTCCACTGTACTCCCTGGCCACAGCAGAGAGCTGGCCTGGAAGAGGGGCAACCGGGACAGAATCCGGCGCCCCGGCCAGGACTAGAACCCGGTGTGCCAGTGCCGCAAGGTGGAGGATTAGCCTTTTGAGCCGTGGCGCTGGCTATTATACCCATCTTAAGATACCCTTATAAGTTAATATTAAGCTATCCCATACAGTAACTGAGTTGCTGGACTTTATAAACACCATAAAATCAGCTCCATCAAACGTGTGTAGTATGTGTGATAGACATTTCAGTGTGTCAGCTTGACTGAGATGAGGAATGTCCAGATCATTGGTAGAACACTACTTCCAGGTGCACTTGAAAGGGAGTTTCTGGAAGAGATGAGCATTTGAATCCATAGACCGAGTAAACACTGCTCTCTGCAGCATGGGTGAACACCTCTGAGGGTCCGAATAAACCGGAAAATTGGACGAAGGGAAACTTTGCTTCTCTTTGGACTCGGTATCCACATTCTCCTCCCCTTGGCCGTGAGCCACTGTGGTTCTCCTGCCTTGGCTGTAGTACGGGACTGATACCTTGACTGTCTTTACCCTCCCAACCGGCCCCAGGTCTTCAGACTCAGAGCAAATGTCACCACTGGCTTCCTCCACCTGCAGAAGGCAGATGGAAGGACTCCTTAGCCTCCATAATCAAACTCATCCTTTAATCACTTGATCTCTCTCTCCTTCCACATCCACATCTGTACAGCCATATAGCTTTCTAAGTAGGCATATTCACAGCAATGTATATCCATCCATAGGATCATATATGAACACAATCATGTGGCTCTATTATTATTTCCTATCAATCAGGACCACATTTTATTCACTGCTTAACAATCACCTGTTACCATTCATCAGCCCAATTTCTTCCAGATCTCCTCCCCTTGACCCAAGGTCCTGCCTCTCCTCATATAAGCTACAAGAGAACTGCAGCAATTCCAACAGCGGCGGATCCAACCCTCCAATCTTTTGTCTCCTGCACATAGAGGGAGACCATTTCCACAGGACCATGTGGGTTGGTTTATACTCCACTGACACGGATTCAAAACTCTTCAGTGGTTTCCAATGCAGGCTCCACACTGGTCTTCTCTCAGACATCAAGGGGCCCCTACACGTTGTTCAACTCTGGAATGACCTTTCCCCTCCACTGGTTTGACGTACGAGGCTCAGCCTTCGGTGCTGGCTGAGCAGGACTCAAGGAAGGCTCCCTAAACCTTCTGTCTATCACATCTGCCCGGTCTCCACAAAACCTTGCCCTCTCCCTTTATTTTAGTGTGCCCTCTAAAGAGAAGAATCCCATGGATCAACATTATCATGCACTGCCCATCATTCAAGATCCTGCACTTTCACATGTCAGTCACTTTTCTTTGGGGTTCTAGAAGAGTTACTCAGCTAAAATATCTCATACTTTATCTAGAACTCACGACTGTTAATTGCAAACCAAATTCATGCTGTAATGAAATACAGAGGATATCGGTCTACTTATTGATACCATGAAGTTCACTTCCTATCTATGTCCTAATCCCAGTTGTGCTCTTGCATGTTCCAAGTGGAGTCTTCCTCCTCTCAATTCCGCAGCCCTTGGAAGGTTTACTTACTTTGGTATTTCAGAACATGAGCCATCCTTCCTGGAAATGGAACTTACTCCATTACTCTAGAATCACACTATTTCATTCAACTTCATATTTAAGTGTGAATTCTCCCTTCCGGTTGTCAACGGAGACCTCCCCCTATGTTCCTTCATTATTCTATACATCTACATAGAAGGTATATTCAAAGTTAAAGTCCACCATGTCATATAACGGCAAACATATCTATGATAAGCTGTTCTTGAGGAAAAATAGCAGGAAGCAAAGTCAGAGAGGGAAACAGCACGACAGAGATGTTACATGCTTTTCTTCTTGATGGAAACATGTATTTGGCCCTACAGTAGTAGCACAGAAGCCATATTAAACGTTGTAGGGCACATGGAACAGCCTTTCTCAACCAAAGCTCTGGACTTGATTATTGTCTCTATTACCATAAGGACTACTTCACTAGGCTTGCTCTGGAGGCATAGGCCAGGTCATTTCATATCATGGAAGTCTTACAGCAGATCACTTTGGTCAGTTCATTCACTGAAATTCAGTTGCCAATGGCTGGAAGACTCATTCCATTCAGCGTAGTGTAAGTAGAACCAGATTTGTCAGCACCCACGTAAATCTTCAGAGATTTCGCTATTTGAGTTGATTACATCTCACCCATAGGGGAAAGATATTGGAAACACAGATCTATTAAATGAATAACTAGTCATCCTTTATAAGTGTGAAGAATTGGAAGCAGCTTAAGGTGTCCCAAAGTTTAATGAAGGTATTATGGTACCTAAATATGGAACATCAGCCACTAAATTCATGTTTGGGTAATCAAAAGATTTCATGAAGTTTAAAAGAGGACATATGTATATAAGTTTAATATAAACACGAATTTTAGATTTGGGATTTAAGCAAACACACCTGAGGGGTTAGGAGAGTCTGAATGCTAGGAAGATAAAATAAAAGGCTTACTAGGGGGATTATGAGTAAATTTTACTTTTACTTTTTTGTTTTTCACATTTTTCCAGTGCTCCTAAAACAAATATAAATTGCTACTAAATTAGAAAAATATCTTTCAAAGAGTATTTAAAATACATTGCCTCTCAAATAAATCTTTAAAAAAGATTTCAAACATAAATCCTTCATAATATTAACACAAATGATTAGATTTTAATTTTATTTTAAATTTATTTATAATAATATGTAGCTGAAAAGGTATTTTTCTTGAAAAACACTTTTGAAAGGAAATGCAACTGATAAAAACTGGAAGCATAAATGCAACTGATAAAAACTGGAAGCCTAAATAAATGAACAGTATACCCCTAAGAAAATTTTCTTTGACTTCGGTCACAGAGGGTTTAGATCTGTGTTTCTCAAACCTTTTAAGCCCAGAAAAACCCAATTTAGCCATTTTTCTCTTAGATGTTGCAATTTAGGTGTTTCTCATACATACATAATTCAAATAATTTTGTGTAACATTATAGTAATTTCATGAAGCACATATTTTTAGTTTATGCTTTTGTATTTAAAGATTTTTCCTCCACTTGAAAATATGTCAAAAAAGAAAAATACTAATCATTAATATATAAGTCCTTGAAAATGTTGATTAATGATATAGAATGTCACAATCAATCAAGTTAACTCATATCCGATGTGCAAATACAGGTCCTTCACCTTCATGTATAAATAATTTATGTTGAATAAAATAGTGAAATTAGAAAACTCAAAGGCAAACCAAAATCATGCTCAAAAGAAGAGCAATTTCATCTTAAGATATAAATAACACTAATTTGAAAATGTATTTGTTTGTTTAAAAGGCAGTGAGAGAGAGAGACAGAGAGATGGATCTTCCATCCACTGGCTCACTCCCCAAACACCAGGAACAGCAGTCCTGGGACGGCTGAAGCCAGGAGCCTGGGACTCTATCTGGGTCCCCCACGCAGGTGGCAGAGAACCCGAGTACTTGGCCCATCACGTGCTGCCTCCTGTGGTGTGCATAGCAGGAAGCTGGATTGCAAGCAGAGGTGGCCCCGAGCACATGCACACTAATATGGGATGTGGGCACCCCAGGCAGTGGCTTACTCTGGTATATGCTGCAACACCTGCCCCAGGTTAACTTTTGTGCCACAAACGTTACACAAAAATAACTGAAGGACTTCCAAATGTTATGTTGGATATTAATATCCATGACTGAGAAAACTCCTGAGTAGTTAACACATCTTTACAGAATGGTACACAGTTCTGTGTACCCAGGACTTATTAACCCTGACTGCTCCATTTCATGACTTCAGTGAACAAGTGGAAGCTCTGACAAATGCACAAAACGTCAGAACTCAGGAATATGAAACCTAGGTGTTCTTCAAAAATTATTTCAATTTTTTGAAGTTTCATTATACTTGAAAAACAATCATATATAGTACTGGAATACATAATTTTTTAAAATATTCATTTCTTTTTTAGGATGCATGTGTTGTGATGTTACTACAGCCAGAAGAAAAATACCACAGGATAGATCTATGTATCCTAACTTTAAAACTATTAATTCGTTCTTAGTAATTATGTTCCAGATACTATAAAAAGCTGCACTTTTTTCTTCAAAAGAAATTTGGAAGTGCTGTGACAGTGGAAGATTAAGGTTGTGCTGGGCTCGTACCTGCTGTTCAGTAAACAAATAAATGAACCTGCCTTGGGGTATACTTTCACGTATTTTGAAGGACTTGCATTATGTTGTGCTTATTGAACTGTGGAATTCAACACAGCGTCCATGTCTGCTCTGCACCATTCGTGTCTCCTGAGTGCACCCACATCTCCTGTCCCAGAAACTTCACACTCACTCTTAACTCTGCCTGCCACTAAGCAAGTGCGTGTTCTCTCTCTCTTCCTCATATTCCACTTATTCACCAAGCACATGTGGTATCCTTGCTATTGCTTGCTGATAGTACCAACACTTTTATTATCCCCGAGTCCACACTGCAGAGTGTAGCTTCATGTCTGACCCACGCGGCGCAGCCACCTGGTCTGGGGCACATTGCACGGCTGCAGCAGCCGGGGCAGGATGGGGAGGAGATGAGGTTCTGACTTTATAGATTTGTAGAGCATGTTTTCTCAAAGTCTCTCAGGCTCACACATAGGAATATCTGGCTCTGAAATTTGCAATTAGCCACAGACTTTTATGTCTACATTGAGACCAAGGAACCCTTCCTGCTACATATGTCTTCCTTTTTAGGCTCTTTCAATTCATATATGAAGTTTGTGGGAAAAAGGATAAGATTATTTTGGGACAAACAGTTTTGAAATAATTTTTTCATAATAGCTGCTTCTCAAACTTTGTGAAGACCTCTCCTACATGTGGATTTCTTTTTTTTTTTTCAGCAAAATAAGCTTATTTTTTAAATTCCATTTTCCACAAACTTTTTGAAGTACTCTCCAATGTAGCCACTATGGTCAATGTCTTTTACTAACAGTTGTGTTCATTCTAAGAAATGGTGTTCAGCTCTATCAGAGAGCTTGTATACCAGTAACACACACATTAGCCTATTCTTTCGCATTAACTCGCTTCCCCTCCTGAAGCATCCTTGCATACTCTTTCTGCCTCTTGTGTGATGCCAGGGAGGTGTGTGACGGCAAGAGCTCTCCCAGAACACATGGTTACCTCAAAGAAAACCACGTTGATCTCTTCTTTCCTTCTGTAATGCAAACACTGCCCAAAAGGTGACATGAGAGCTCTGTTGTAAACCAGTACACACCGTCAGTCATCTGAGACTGCCAAACTCTCAAAATACAGCCACTTTCTATACACAAGGCTACTCAAAACGTCTGTGGGAAAAACTGAATTAAAAGATAAGTTCATAGGCTGGCTCCACGGCTCACTAGGCTAATCCTCCACCTGCGGTGCCGGTACTCCGGGTTCTAGTCCCGGTCAGGCACCGGATTCTGTCCCGGTTGCTCCTCTTCCAGTCCAGTCTCTGCTGTGGACCGGGAGGGCAGTGGAAAATGGCCCAAGTGCTTGGGCCCTGCACCCCATGGGAGACCAGGAGGAAGCACCTGGCTCCTGGCTTCAGATCGGTGCAGGGTGCTGGCCGTAGTGGCCATTTGGGGGATGAACCAACGGAAGGAAGACCTTTCTCTCTGTCTCTCTCTCTCTCACTAACTCTGCCTGTTAATAAATAAATAAATAATTAAAAGATAAGTTCATCTTGATGCAATTCTTTTTCAAATCTCATACAGTCTCCTTTCAAAATATTCATTTTCCATGAGCGTTTTGAAGATCCTTCATATGCTTTGCAGTGACTACACAGGTAGAGAACTTGAATCGTTCTGGCTCTTAACTATCCTCAGGCAAGCTGCAGTGGCTATTGATCCTTTTACAAGCTGTCGTTTCACAGGTTCCTTCCGGTGGCCCCAAGGAGACATGCTTCCAGCACTGCACCGAGAGTGCACTCAGGCGGCCAAGTGCACGTCCGATTAGCAGACATGAGCGTGCTTTACCGTCTCTGTATTTCCTTGCAAATAAATTTGAAGGATCTGGATTTTGATTCAAACCTATTTAAAATCCACTTTGCTTCCTTGCTCAGGTGACAGACGGTAGTACCAATGTTGGGACTGTCTTACTGCTCTCTTCACATTTTGGGGCAGGGAATGACTCAATAAGCTGTTCTGAACAGAAGTAACTCCTAAAGAAAAAGACTACTTTCAGATGATATAAAAACATAGTTTCCAGAGAAATGGATGATGTTTCATTGCTATCAAGTCTCTGTTACTACCTACTTGAGTACCACTTCCATCTATCGTATCTCTTACACCAACCTTTTGATGTATTTAGTAAGTTTCTGATATACAGAATGTTTAATGTTTTTACATCACCATCTTGCACTATGAAGTAAGGTCATATATTCTTGCAAATTAAAGTGGAACTCTCCCACCTCATTCAAGTTTAAATAGCATAAACTCTCAAATGTCAGTGAGCAGTGAGTTAATTGAAATTCTCTTCCAATTTATGCCAGTAGAGAATGACTACAGCATTTGCACTTATGTAGCAGTCACAGAATGCTAATGATCTCTTTTGTGTAACTACTTTATGAAATTAAATATAACCTCTGTAAGAATTTGTAGCCTTCCTAACTAACACACTTAACCAAATGCCATGTATAGTTTTATAAGGGACCTTTGGTACCGGATGAGCTGGTACAGATATTTTTACAGGAATTTTTCTGGAAAAGGAATTAAAAGTTACAGATAAAAGTTGCATCTGATATTTTTAAATAAACTTTTTATTTCAGAACAGTTTCAGATTCATAGAAAATATTTGGAAGTACTACATAATATTGCCATATGCCCCATATCCACTTTGCTGAATTATTTTTTAAAGATTTATTTATTTGGGGGCTGGTGCTGTGGCACAGCGGGTTAACACCCTGGCCTGAAGCACTGGTTCAAGACCCGGCTGCTCCACTTCCTATCCATCTCTCTGCTGTGGTCTGGACAGCAGTAGAAGATGGCCCATGTCCTTGGGCCCCTGCACCCACATGGGAGACCCAGAAGAAGCTTCTGGCTCCTGGCTTCAGATTGGCACAGCTCTGGCCATTGCAGCCCAATGGGGAGTGAACCAGCGGATGGAAGACCTCTCTCTCTCTCTCTCTCTCTCTCTCTCTCTCTCTGCCTCTCCTCTGTGTAACTCTGACTTTCAAAGCAAAGTGTATGTGAATGTGTGTGTATGTGTGAGTGTGTGTGTATGTGTGTGTGTGTGAGAGAGAGAGAGAGAGAGGCGCTTCCATTTGCTGTTTCATTCCCCCAATTGGTTGTAGGACCTGTGCTGGGCTAGGCTGAAGCCAGGAGCCTAGAACTCCCCCACATGGCTGAAGGGGCCCAAACCCTTGGGCCACCCTCCCATCCCTTCCCAGGCACATTAGCCGGAAGCTGGATTAGAAGTGAAACACCCAGGTTTTGAACCTGTGCTCTTAGGGGATGCTGGAGTCACGGGCAATGGCTTCACCTGCTGTGCCACAAGACTGGTCCCCATGTCCCTCAGTTATTAATGTAGGTATGTGGACATGTGTGCATGCCCTCAGTTATTCATGTAGGCACATGGACATGTGTGCACGCCCTCAGTTATTCATGTAGGCACGTGGACATGTGTGCACGCCCTCAGTTATTCATGTAGGCATGTGGACATGTGTGCATGCCCTCAGTTACTCATGTAGGCACGTGGACATGTGTGCATGCCCTCAGTTATTAATGTAGGTATGTGGACATGTGTGCACGCCCTCAGTTATTCGTGTAGGCACGTGGACATGTGTGCATGCCCTCAGTTACTCATGTAGGCACGTGGACATGTGTGCATGCCCTCAGTTATTCATGTAGGCATGTGGACATGTGTGCATGCCCTCAGTTACTCATGTAGGCACGTGGACATGTGTGCACGCCCTCAGTTACTCATGTAGGCACGTGGACATGTGTGCACGCCCTCAGTTACTCATGTAGGCACGTGGACATGTGTGCACGCCCTCAGTTATTCATGTAGGCACGTGGACATGTGTGCATGCCTTCAGTTATTCATGTAGGCACGTGGACATGTGTGCATGCCCTCAGTTATTCATGTAGGCACGTGGACATGTGTGCACGCCCTCAGTTATTCATGTAGGTATGTGGACATGTGTGCATGCCCTCAGTTATTCATGTAGGCACGTGGACATGTGTGCACGCCCTCAGTTATTCATGTAGGTATGTGGACATGTGTGTTACAACTTCTTAACTGCTACTGACTCAGTCTCATAGCGGAAGAGCAAACTTCCCTCATCTTTACACCATGTCTCCCCGCAGCCTAGGACCCCACCCAGGACACCACAGGGGGCCCATCTCCCTGGGGTCCTTCTCACTCGGACTGTGTCTCAGCTGTGACGGTCTGGAGGAGCGTTAGTGAGGGGTTTTGAGGAATGGTCCTCAGTTAGTGTTTGTGTGATGTTTTCCTGGTGAGCAACTGGGCTTGTGTGTTCCTAGCGTGGAGCCACAGAGGCTTCCAGAAGGCCATCCTCATGACGGCACCTCAAGCACACAGAATAGCCGCGCGGCTCAGCACCCGTGGGCACCTGGCTGAGGTTCATCAAGTCTCTGTCCTGAGAGACCCCTTCCTCCTCCCCTTCCACAGGGGCACCTGGGAGGGAAGTCCTTGTGAGAGGCCCACGTTGCAGGAGCGGGACTCAGGCTCCAGCTCCTTGGAAGCACAGTTTTCTAGGTATCTACCTACATTTTGGGTTATGACCCAAAACTGCTAATTTTCTGGTCACAGTGCTCCAACAAGGGCTGTTTTTTTTTTTTTTTCCCTGACAGGCAGAATTAGGCAGTGAGAGAGAGAGACAGAGAGAAAGGTCTTCCTTCTGTTGGTTCACCCCCCCAAAATGGCCGCCACGGCCGGTGCGCTGCGCGGATCTGAAGCCAGGAGCCAGGTGCTTCTCCTGGTCTTGCTGGCTCTGGGCCAACAAGAGGGAGCGCTTCGCTTCTCTTGTCCTGCTGATCACTCTATTTAGTCTTTTGTTTGCACCTCCTGACTTTGGGGCACCATAAGAGCATGCAGGCTCATCTTGAGAATTTTATAGCCCACTCCTCGACTCACTCACGTCTCTCAGGCTCCCCAGACCCTGGTGTGCGAGAACTGTATTAGGAAGCAAGGTTCTGGAGCTCCACGTGCTCAATGCTTCCAGGCCCTCTGCCGACTGGGAGATGCATGTGTGTGGGGAGCAAACCGGACTAGACTAAGTTACTGGAATTAAGACTTATTCTATGCATCTGCTCTCCCACAATATGGCGCTGGGAGAGGAGAAAACAGCTTCCGCACAGCTGCCTCCAGTTCAACCAATAAACTGTGGGACTTGCTCCTGATTGGAGAGCAGCGTACTCGGCGTGTGGGCAGCCGAGTTAGGATTGGCGGAGGAGGATTATAAAGGAGGAGAGAGACGGCATGCACCAGAAACATCTAAGGGGAACATCTAGCTGAAGGAACACCTGTGCAGCCCCCGAGAAAGCCGGCCGGCGGTGTGCCGCTCCCCTGCGGAAGTGGGGAATGTGGCCGGGGGAACTGCCCTTCCACGGAGGTGGAAGGGATAGTAGCCAACCCGGGAAGAACCAGCAGCAAACCCGGGGAGGGCCGAGCAGACGAAAGAACAGCGCAGGGTCCTGTGTCGTTCCTCCATGAAGAGGGGGAGCGACATAGTGGTGCCGTGACTCGGATAGGAAGCCTAGGCAGGGCTTAGTGTCGTTCCTCCACGAAGAGGGGGAGCGACACATGTGTGTGTAGTAACCCAGATGCACACACACATGTGTAAGTGCTTGAATGTGGAACCAGTTGTGTATTAACCCAGGTACATACACACACATAAAACCTATGGGCTAGAGTGACAAAGGAAATATATTTGCTCTATTTTACCTTTTTTTAGTTAACAGAGGTGTTGATACATAACCATGAATTTACAGGAGAAGGCTGACAATGACTAGGAACCCAAAAGAGGAGTAAAGGAGAAATCCTTTGACAGTTGACAAGGAAAGTCTACAAAAGGATGTGGAAGGATTTAACTTACAAAAGAGAATGTACAATTTTGGACATGCTCAATCGGACTTGCCCCAAATGGTAGAGTTAGAAACGTGCCAGGGGATTCCAATTCGATCCCATCAAGGTGGCATGTACCAATGCCATCTCACTAGTCCCAGTGATCAATTTCTGCTCACAATTGATCATAATGATAGGACTAAGAACCAAAGGGATCACATAAACAAGAATCGTGTCTGCAAATACTAGTTGACAGAATAAAAAAGGGAGAGAACGATCCAACATGGGAAGTGAGATACACAGCAGACCCATAGAATGGCAGATGTCCTAAACAACACTCTGGCCTCAGAATCAGCCCTTAAGGCATGTGGATCCGGCTGAAAAGCCCATGAGAGTATTTCAGGCATGTAAAGCCAAGACACTCTGGCAAAAAAAAAAAAAAAAAAAAAAAAAAAAAAAAAAAAAAAAAAACAAACCTAAATGAAAGATCTCTGCAAGTGAGATCCCAGTGGAAAGAACAGGTCATCAAAGAAGGAGGTACCTTTCTCTGAAGGGAGGAGAGAACTTCCACTTTGACTATCACCTTGTCTAAACAAGATAAGAGTTGGAGAACTCAAAAGGCCTCCATAGCCTTGGCAACTCATGACAAGAGCCTAGGGAGATTACTGAGGCCATAAACAAGAGTGCCAATTTGTTAAGTCAACAACAGGAGTCACTGTGCACTTACTCCTCATGTAGGATCTCTGTCCTTAATGTGCTGTACATTGTGATTTAATGCTATAATTAGTACTCAAACAGTATTTTTCACTTTGTGTTTCTATGTGGGTGCAAATTGTTGAAATCTTTACTTAATATATGCTAAACTGATCTTCTGTATATAAAGAGAATTGAAAATGAATCTTGATGTGAATGGAAGGGGAGAGGGAGCGGGAGATGGGAGGGAAGTAATGTGGGTAAAAATCCACTGTAATCCAAAAGCTGTACTTTGGAAATTTATATTTATTAAATAAAAGTTTTTAAAAAAGAGAATAAAAAACTTACACAAGAGAATAAATAAAAAGAAAATAAATAACCTAAGAAAGAAAAAAAGAGAGTGAATAAATGGGAAATAAACCCAATAGTTTGTTGGTAGGAAGTTGAAGACACTCAAGCCTGTAGGTTTCTCTTTCTTCAGAAGAGAGATGACTTGAGAAAGAGATGGAGAATCCCGTGTGTGGTCATGTACATAAAGACTTGATCATCGGTGCGTGGCCAGCACCCTGGACCATCCTTCATTCTGGAAATCAGACGTACATGAACCATGTCCATCCGCACTCATTTTCTAGGGAGGAATACGACCCTCCAAATCAGCAAGCGCAGCTGTACACTGAGACATCACAAATCAAAGTGACGGAGAGGGTGATTTACAACCGAACAACCCAAGATTGCATGCAGCCACATTCGACCCAGGGGTTGTCTCAGCAACCAACGACTGAACTTCTGGAGTGCCTTAATGCTGATCCATCAGCCTGAGCCACTGAACACAAAGTCAGCCCTGTGCGTGTAAATGGCATTTCCTACTTCAGGTGCAACAGAGGTGGTTGGTTCCAGCAGTTGCCTGCAGCACCCATTAAAATGATCTACTCCCACCCTGCCCATTGGAGACAGTCCATGGCACGCTCCACCCTACAGGCAAAGAAACTGCAAACATCACATGTTCACACACAAAGGCCAAGGCTGGGAGAAGTACCAGTGCAATTTCAAGTCATCATCCCATTGTTACCAGAGTGAAACAGAGTACAGTCATCACTGAGCCCACTTAGCATCCACTGGCTAACAATTCCTCCTACACATTCTGTTTTCAAGGAAGGAAATAATGTGACTAATTCCCATAGTAATATGTCATAGTTATAGGAATAGCTACATAATAATAGTTATAATAACTATAGAGCTATTCCCCACTAGCCTTTCCAAAGCAAAACTGACAAAATGATATTTCACCCTTTAGTTCTCTGCCAGGAATTTCTTGAGAGTCTGTGTGATACAGACCCTTTAGAGTAAAATTTCTTACATGGTTCCAGGACACACAAAGTATCAGACCACTTCCTCCACCACATTTTCAACAATTAACAGTGTGAGATGGTTTGTCACTAACCCAGGTAATCATTTTCACAAATACACGCACCATAGATTATTTTCCCTTCAAAATAATTGATACCAAAATAAAGGGATTTGTTTCTTATGGTTTAAAATGCCGCAAACTGTTAGAACATGCATATTCATCACAGCTGCAAGATGACTTGAAACACAGCAGAGCACACACAGCAGCTGAGGCCATGCTGCACCGCTGAGCGTGAAAATCAGATCTAAGGTCTAGCGAGCTGCAGGTGCACGGAGAGCTTCATCCCAAATCGAACCAGAAAAGAGCTGAGAACAGAGCAACCCCCTCAGAGGACGCTCCCTGTGTGCACAAGGCCGCAGAGAGCTGAGAACCTGCTGTTCGTCTCAGCCAGCCAGTGACTAAGCAGATTCTGAGGATATGTTCCTAACACTCGGGGCAGAGCTGCCTTGAACCAACAGGCTAGAACACACACAATTATGAAATTAATATGATCATAAGGCATTGAGATAAATACAACCTCACAAATTTCAAGAGAATAAAACATGACATGGTTTGTATTAGTCACTTTCTGTCTTGTAAACTTATGGCTTAGTTGAGACAAAAAGTCTCAAGATTAGGAGGGAGAGAATTGGGAATATTAAAAAATTAAAAAAACATTATAGAACTTTGGAGTTTGAAAATATTTTCACACTTGGATTATGGGGACCAGGCACAGCGCCATTATGGCACAGGAGGTAAAGCTTCCGTCTCTGACACCAGCATTCCACACAGCACCGGTTCACGTTCTGGCTGATCCACTTCAGATCCAGCTTCCTGTAATGGCCTTAAACAGCAGAAAACGCCCAATTGCTTGTTTAGGTCCCTGCCACCCACGTGGAAACCCAGAGCCTGGCTCCTTGGCCTGGCACAGACTTGGCCATTGTAGCCATTTGGAGGGTGAACCACTGGATGGAAGATTTCTCCCTCCATCCCTCTCTCTCTCTCTCTCTCTCTACCCCTCATCTCCATAACTCTTTCAAAAAATAAATAATTTTTACAAACTTGGATTATACGGGGCCGGCATTGTGGCATAACGGGTTACACTGCTGTGTGCAGCATTGGCACCCCATATGGGCACTGGTTTGAGTCCCAGCTGCTCCAATTTTGATCCAGCTCCCTGATAATGTGCCTAAGAAAGCAGAGGAGGATGACCTAAGTGCTTGAGACCCAAAAGAAGCTCCTGGTTCCTGGCTTCAGACCAGCCCAGCTCTGGCCACAATGGCCATTTGGGAGAGTAAACCAGCAGATGGAAGATCTCTCTCTCTCTCTCTCTCTCTGTCTCTCCCTCTCCCTCTCAGTAACTCTACCTTTCAAGTAAATAAATAAATCTTCAAAATAAACTTGGATTATGAAGAATTTAACATAAATTATGTTTATGTTATTTGACTTATCAATAACAGGGTAAATGAAGAAAAATTCTCAGTGGACATATTTCATTTCACTTAATATATGCTTAATTATTTAAACACATAATTACATGTATTAAATATAAAAACAATAATGCATTAAAATGTTGTTTTATTGGGAGTGACCTGAACTGGAAGAAAATGCAGGGGAAACACTTCAAGACATTGGTGTAGGTGATGACTTACTGGATAAGACCCCCAAAGCAAGGCAACAAAACAAAATTAGACAAATGAGATTATATCAAACTCAGAAGTTACTATCCAGCAAATAAAACAATAAGGTAAAAAGATATCCAACAGAATGGGAAAATATTTGCAAGCTATATTAATCTGACAAAGGATTAATACCTAGAATATACCAACAATTCCAAAAATATCAGCTACAAAAATATCAACCAATCCAGTTAAGTAACAGGCAAAGGACCTCAATTGACAGGTCTCAAAAGAAGAAATACAAATTGCCAAAAAATGCGTGAAAAAAATGTTCTATAGCACTCATCAGGCATCACTATATCACTATATATCACTATACCAGCCATCAGGAAATGCATATCAAAACCACAATAAGATAATACCTCAGGAAGATTCAAAGATGGCAGAATAGGGAGGGAGCTTACTGCTCTAGTCTAGGAACAGTTAAAAAGAAAAGTGGAAAGAGTGCAGTCTTAGCAGAAACTCCACAGAAATTAGAGGGATGCTGTGGGTCTACATGGTGGGTGCAGACGGGCACCACGAACATGGACACAACACAGGACCCCGGCAGCCCAGAGCCTCAGCACCAGCTTTGGAGAGCAAGGTGAAACCAGGCTGCAGCAGTCCAAGCCCCTGGTGATGAAGCTGTGGGAAGAGCCTGGAGCCTTGTTGGGGACAGTGTACCTGCCAACCTAGAAAAAAAAGAGGGCATGTTCTCTCTCCCTGACCCCCTCACAATAGCACCCTGCAACTAAGAGAGGGCAGGCACCATTTTGCACAAAACAACTGGACTAGTTTGTGTCTGAGCAACCCTTGGTGCCCCGTGACTGTGGGAGCATCGCGTGCTGGGACCGTGGAAACACTGCAAAGAGTGCGAGATGAGGCTGGGTCTCTAGACAGTCACTGTGGGTGGCTCCACACGCTCACAGCTCTCTGATTGCCCAGGATGGGTCACTGCTGGATGATCCACACTCACACTGAGGACTGCACGGATCCTTTGTGTGGCTCCTAGGGCAGCATGGATGAATATTGCAGCACTAGGGCTGGCGCCTAGGCACTGGTGGAGGAGAGGAGGGGAGGAGGGGAGGTGAGGGTGAGACTATGCCAGAAGAGTTGATCAAACCTTCCCCTCTGATAAAAAAAAAAGAGGAGATCTATCACACCCAGCTTGGATGTCCCCTTGGATGGTCCCCTCACCCTAGAGCACAGAACAGAGTACCCTGGGACACCCAAAACATGCGTCTGGGTATTCACTGAACGAGCAGATACTTTGCTAAGCCACAGAGGTATAGTCCAAAGAGAAAAGCCATCAGAGGAAAAAGAAAAACCCAACAAGTCTCTCCTCAAATGCCCAAAAATAAATTCAGAATTTCAAGGAACAAGAATGAGAAGACAACATGATGCCCCCAAAGGAAAGCAACACTTCAATATTAGAAGATGAAGAAAGAGACTGATGAAATGTCAGAAATGGAGTTCAAAATTAATCATAGGATTACTAAGAAGTAATCGGAAGCAAATCCACGAAGTAAAAAGCCATACATGACACGAATGAAAATTTTTCGCAGGAAATTGAAATTTTAAACAGAAATCAAAGTGAAATACTAGACAGGAAGAATTCAATAGAGCAAATAAAAAATGTGGTGGAAAGCCTTAAAAATAGACTCAATGAACTAGAAGAAAGAACATCTGAGTTAGAAGACATATCCCTGGACATCTTTCAGTCAGACCAAAAGGAGGAGCAGGAGCAGGAGCAGGAGCAGGAGCAGGAGCAGGAGGAGGAGGAGGAGGAGGAGGAGGAGGAGAAGAAGGAGAAGGAGAAGGAGGAGAAATTAGAAAACGTAAAGAGATTTATGGGATACTATCAACAACCCAACATATGGGTTGTAAGTGTTTCTGAAGGTGTGGAAAGAGAGAATGGATTAGAAGGCCTATTTAGTGAAATAATTATAGGATACTTTCCTAATTTGGAGAAAGAAAGGGGACATTCAAGTACAGGAAGCACAGAATTCCTAACAGAAATACTCAGAAAGATCTTGATCATGACACATTGCAGTCAACTCCCACAGTAAAACATAAAGATCCTAAAATGTGCATGAGAGAAATGCCAGATCACTCACAGAGGATTTCTAACTAGACTCCCCAGCTGACTTCTCATCAGAAACCCTATAGGCTAGCACAGAATGGGGAGATACATTCCAAGTCTTCAGAGAAAAAACTGTCAACCTGGAATACTGTATACTGCAGAGCTCTCATTTATGAATGAAGGTGAAATAAAGACCCTCCACTACAAGCAGAAATTGAAAGGATTTGTCATCACTCATCCAGCCTTACAAAAGATGCTTAAGGATGTGTTACACACAGAAAAACAGAAAGATAGCCATAATTATGAAAGAATGTGAAGGCGGAAAATCCCCCAGTAAAATGGCAGGGCCAAGTTGTTACTTATCCATAGTCACCTTTGATGTAAATGGCCTCAACTCTCCAGTTAAAAGATACTGACTGACTGATTGGATTAAAAAATAAGACCCAACCATTCGCTGCCTACAAGAAACAGATCTCATCAACAGATACCCCAGACTGAAAGTGAAAGGGTGGGAAAAGATATTCTATGCTAACAGAAACCAAAAAAAAAAAAAAAAGGAAAGAAAAAGAAGAAAAAAAAGAAGAAAGCTGGTGTAGTCATCCTAATATTAGACAAAATAGATGTTAAGATACCACTATTAAAAGAGACAAAGAAGGGGACTATATAATGATTAAGTGATCAAGTCAACAGGAAGATATGACTATTGTAAACATATATGTACCTAATTACAGGGCACATGTCTATTTAAAAGGCATGTTAATGGATCTAAAGGGAGACACAGACTCCAATACAATAGTAATGAGAGACTTCAACACCCCAGTTTCAGCAATGGACAGGTCAACCAGAACGAAAATCATCCAGGAAACAACAGAGTTAATCAACATTATCAACCAAATGGACCTAATGGATACCTACAGAGCTTTTCATCCTACAGTTGGAGAATACACATTCTTCTCACCAGTGCAAAGAACCTTCTCTAGGAGAGACCACATGCTAGGCCATAAAGCAAGTCTCAGCAAATTCAAAAAATTTGAAATCATACCATGTGTCTTCTCTAACCAATGGAATGAAGCTGGAAATCAGCAAGTCAAGAATCTCTAGAAGATATACAGGGGGAGATTCCAAGATGGCAGATTGGAGAACGATGTACTATGCAAAGCTATGGATAAGTAGGGAAAAAAAAAGTGTAGGAAGCGTACTCTCAGGGGAGAATTAGAGAGAAAACCACACTGGGAATTCTACAAAAGAGGAATGCCATGGATCTGTGCAGAAAGTGTGAACGCGCAGCACAAACATGGACCCAACACACAACTGCAGCAGCCAAGACTGGAGTGGGTTGCAGCTTGGAGATGGAGATGAGACCAGACTGCAGCAACTCATGGACCCAGTGGAAGTATAAGGGTACATTCATCTCATTCTAATCTCCCCACAGCAGCACCTGCTGCCCGGCTGAGAAGGTGCAGCTGCCATTTTGGGTTTGGGTGAACGTCTTTGCTCATGTACACAGCAACTGGCTGAGACAGGACGCCCTCTTCGCAGAGTACTGGTGGCAGCAGCAGCGAGAGAGCAACATTCAGCCAGTGGTTCTTGTGTAAGTACATGATACGGAGATCCTAGCAGAGGGAAACCTCTGCAGTCCCCACTGACTTTGAGCCTAGCTGGGTGGGTTGTCTGGTATCTGGGCACCCACATAGGACTGTGAGAGCCTCTGAACATGCCACAGGCTCTGGGGCTTGAGCCACCAGGCAGGGCTGGCTCGGGGAACATCTGCCTCTCTGTTGACTGGACAGCCTGGCAGACAGAGTGAAACCTCTGCACACAGTGGCCATGGGAGCCTTGTGTGCTGAGACTGTTGGAAGCTGGTGATGACATGAGAGGGTGCAAGGTGTAGCTGTGCCTCTGGGTAATCATTGGGTGTGACTTGAGCACGTTGTTTGCCTGCAGCAAGTCACTGCAGAGGGAACTGTGTGAGGACTGTGCAGACTGTCATTACATTTCATATGGTGGAGCAGGTGAGCACTGACCCGCTGGGGGCTGACACCTGGGCACTCCTCAGCTTGGAGGACAGAAGGGGAGAAGATCATCACACCAACAGAGGTGACCATTCCCCCTCTTCTGTCAATAAGAGGAGATCTACCACACCAACGTGGGTGTTACCCTGGATACTTGCCTCACCCCAGAGCACTGACCAGAACTCCCAGGTCACACCCAACACATATCTCTTGGCATTCCCTGAAAGTGAAGACATTCCAACAAGCCACAGAGCTTAGCTCTTAGCCATAGCTCCAACATAAAAGCCATGGGAGGAAAGAACCAACAAGCAATTCCACAAACGCCTAAAAATAAATGCAGAAATTCAAGAAACAAGAATAAGGATGACACCCCATAGGAAAACAACACGATTTCAATATTAGAATACAAAAAGACTGAAGAAATCCAAGAAATAGAATTCAAAGTATTAATCATAGGATTACTCAAAAGTAATCAGAAGCAAATCCACAAAGTAAAGAAAACCATGCATGACATGAATGAAAATTTCACCCATGACATTGAGATTTTAAACAGAAATCAAAATGAAATACTAGAAAGGAAGAATACAATAGAGCAAATAAAAAATATGGTGGAAATCCTTAACAACAGACTCAATGAGGCAGAAGAAAGAAGATCCAAGTTAGAAGACATATCCCTGGATATCTTTCAGTCAGAACAAAAAAAAAAAAAAAACAAGAATAAATTAGAAAAATGAAAAGCAGTGTTGGGGTGTTAGGGGCTGGCGCTGTGGCACAGTGAGTTAAAGCCCTGGCCTGAAGCACCAGCATCACATATGGCTCCTCTTCCGATCCAGCTCTCTGCTATGGCCTGGAATATCAGTAGAAGATGACCCAAGTCCTTGGACCCCTGCACTCACATAGGAGACCTGGAAGAAGCTCCTGGCTCCTGGCTTCAAATCAGCTCAGCTCTGGCCATTGCGGTCATCTGGGGAGTGAACCAGTGGATGGAAGACCTCTATCTCTGTCTCTACCTCTCTCTGTAACTCTGTCTTTCAAATAAATAAAATAAATCTTAAAAAAAGCAGTGTTGGAGATTTATGGGATACTATCAAAAGACCCAACATACAGGTCTCAGGACTTCCTGAAAGTGCGGAAATACAGAGTGGACTAGAAAGGCCAATTTAGTGAGATATTTACAGAAACTTTCTCCAATTTAGAAAAAGAAAGAGATGTCCAACTATAAGAAGCACACAGAACTCCTAATAGACATGACCAGAAAAGACCGTCACCATGACATATTATAGTCGAACTCTTCACATAAACCATAAAGAAAAGTTTCTAAGAAGTACATGAGAGAAATGCCAGATTACTCTCAAAGAATCTCCAATTAGAGTCCCCGCTGACTTCTCATCACAAACCCTATAGGCTAGGAGAGAACAGCGAGATATATTTCACATCTTAAAAGTAAAAAACTGTCAACTCAGAATACTGTACCCTGAAAACTCTCATTTATGAATTAAGGTGAAATAAAGTAGTTTCACAAACAGAAATTGAAAGAATTTGTCACCACTTGTCTAGCCTTACCAAAGATTCTTAAGGATGTGCTACACACAGAAACACGAAACATAGTCAGCACTCTGAAAGAAGGTGAAGGCAGAAAATCTCCCAGTAAAAGTACAAATGAAATCCACAGTAAACAATAGCAATATTTATGGAAAAATGGCAGGGTCAAGTCATTAATTATCAATAGTCACCTTGAATGTAAATGGCCTCAACTCTCCAGTTAAAAGATACAAACTGGCTGAATGGATTAAAAAATAAAACCCAACTATTTGGGGCCCACAAGAAGCACATCTCAACGACAAAGATACACAGAGATTGAAAGTTAAGGATGGAAAGAAGACAGAGAACAGGAAAGGATACAGTCAGACCAAAGAAAAGAAGAGGAAATTAGAAATCTAAAACATATTGTCGGGAATCTTCAGGATACTATTAAAAAACCCAACATTCGGGTTCTAGGAGTTCCTGAAGGCATGGAGAGGGAGAAAGGATTAGAAGGCCTTTTTAGTGAGATATTAGCAGAAAATTCCCCAGGTTTGGAGAAGGACAGAGAAATCCTAGTACAGGAAGCTCACAGAACCCCTAATAAACACGACCAAAAGAGATCCTCACCACGACACGTTGTAATTAAACTCTCCACAGTGAAACATAAAGAAAAGATCCTAAAATGTGCAAGAGAGAAACGTCAGATTACTCTCAGAGGATCTCCAATCAGACTCACAGCTGACTTCTCATCAGAAACTCTATAAGCTAGGAGGGAATGGCGAGATATAGCCCAGGTACTAAGAGAGAAAAACTGCCAGCCCAGAATATTATATCCTGCAAAGCTATCATTTGTGAATGAAGGTGAAATAAAGACTTTTCATAGCAAACAGAAATTGAAAGAATTTTCAAAAGATTCCATTCTAATACAAAACAAAAAAGAGCTGGTGTAACCATCCTAATATCAGACAAAATAGACTTTAACACAAAAACTGTTAAGAAAGACAAAAAGCACAATATGGAATGATTAAGATCAATTCAGCAGAAAGATGTGAGTATAATAAATGCACACACACACAATTATAGGGCGCCTGGCTAATTTAAAGAAATATTAAGGGATCTTTAGGGAGACACAGACTCCAATACAATAGGAACTTCAACATCCCAGTTTCATCAACTGGGATAGATCAACTAGACAGAAAGTTAACAAACAACAGGGTTAGCCAATACTATGGACCAAATGGACCTCGCTGATATCTACAGAAATTTTCACAGCAGAGTTGCAGAATTCATTCTTCTCATCAGTTCATGAAACTTTCTCTAGGAAAGACAATATGCTAGGCCATAAAGCAAATCTCAGCAAATCCAAAAAAATCGAAATCATATCATGCATCTCTCTCATCACAAAGGAATGAAGCTGGAAATCAACAACTCAAGAATCTCTAGATCATATGCAAACATAGGGAGACTGAACAACATCTTTTCAGTGAATAGTGGGTCACAGAAACAAATCAAAAGAGAAATAAGAAAATTCCTGGAAATGAATGAAGATAACAATGCATCATATCAAAACTTATGGGATACACCAAAAGCAGTTAAGAAGGAAATTTATAGCGATTGGCACCTAGGTGAAAAAATTAGAAAGGTACCCAAAAATGAGCTATAAATACATCTCAAGGACCTAGAAAAACAACCACAAACCAAATACCAAATAAGTAGGATGAAAGAAAAAAGTAAAATTAGAGAAGAAATTAAAAAAATTGAAATGAAAATACAAAAGATAAGAGATATTAAAAGGTAGATTTAAAAAAATAAACAAAATGATAAACCATGTGCTCAATTAAACAAAGAGGGAGAAGGCACAAATCAATAAAATTGGAAATGAAAAAAGAAATGAAACAACAGATGCCACAGAAATAAAAAGAATCTTCAGGAATTATTCAAAGAGATGTATGTCAGCAAGTTGGGAAACCTAGAAGAAATGGATAGATGCCTGCACACATACCATCTACCAAAATTCAGCCATGAAGACATAGAAAATCTAAACAGTCCAATAACAAGATGGATATTGAATCATTAATAAAGTCCCTCCCAAGAGAGAGAAGCCCAGGACCAAATGGCTTCATTGCTGCTTGCTATTAGACATTTAAAGATGAACCAACTCCACCCCTTCTCAAGCTTTTCAAAACAATTGAAAGGGAGGGCATCCTCCTAAGCTCCTTCCATGAAGCCAGCATCACCTTAAATCCTAAACCAGAAAATGATACAGCAGAGAAAGAGAACTATAGACCACTTTCCCTGAAGAATAGAGACACGCAAATCCTCAACAAAATCCTAGCCAATCAAATCCAACAACACATCAGGATGATCATTCACCCAGAACAACTGGGATTTATCCCTGGTATAAAGGGATGGTTCAACATTCGCAAATCAATCAATGTGATACACCACATTAACAAACTGAAAAACAAAATCCACATGATTATCTCAATAGATGCGGACAAAGCATTTAATAAAATGCAAAATCCTTTCATGATGAAAACCTTAAGAAAACTGGGTGTAGAAGAAACATTCCTCAAGACAATCAAGGCACTTTATGACAAACCCGTAGCCAGCATCTAACTGAATGAAGAAAAGTTGGAAGTGTTGCCACTAAGATCTGGAACCAGACAAGGATGCCCACTTTCACCATTACTATTCAATATAGTCCTGGATGTTTTAGCCAGAGCCATTAGGAAAGAAAAAGAAATCAAAAGGATAAAAATTGGGAAGGAGGTCAAACTATTCCTATTTGCAGATGACATGATTCTATATTTAAGGATCCAAAAGAATCCACTATTGGGACTCATAAAAGAGTTTGGTAATGTGGCAGGATATAAAATCAACACACAAAAATCAATAGCCTTTGTATACACAGACAATGCCATGGTTGGGAAAAAAACTTCTAAGAACAATCACATTTACAATAGCTTGATATAAATTAAATACCTTGGAATAAATTTAAGCAAGGACATCAAATATCTCTATGTTGATAATTACAAAACATTAAATGCAGAAATATAAGACATAGAAAAATTGAAAAAAATCTTCCTTATTCATGGATTGGAAGAATCAATATCATCAAAATGTCCACACTACTAAAAGCAATGTATAGTTTCAATGTGATCCCAATCAAAATACCAAGACATTCTGAGATCCAGAAAAAATGATGCTGAAATTCTTATGGAAACACAGGAGACCCCAAAAAGCTAGAGCAATCCTGTACAACAAAAACAAAGCTGGAGGCATCACAATACCAGATGTCAAGACTAGAAGGTGTGCTCTCAACACTTCTGTGGTCATTAGTGGATATACAGCGTGATCAACAATTTTAGCCACCTAATGTGCACATTCACAGCTGAGGGCAAACTGCATAATAATCTCTGCCTCCTGTTTCAGCTTGTCACAGTAAGCAAGAACCCTTTTTATTTTTTTGGTGCATTTAACATTTTACACATTTTTGAGCTTTTAAAAGTTCCCCACATGTTGGAAAAAGGGACACTAACCCACTGTTGGTGGGAATGCAAACAGGTCAAGCCACTATGGAAGTCAGTCTGGAGATTCCTCAGAAATCTGAATAGATCCCAGTGGAAAGAACAGGTCTTCAAAGAAGGAGGTACCTTTCTCTGAAGGGAGGAGAGAACCTCCACTTTGACTATGACCTTGTCTAAACAAGATAAGAGTCGGAGAACTCAAGGGGCTTCCATAGCCTTGGAAACTCATGACCGGAGCATAGGGAGACTACTGATGCCATAGACAGGAGTGTCAATTTGTTAAGTCAACAACAGGAGTCACTGTGCACTTACTCCTCATGTAGGATCTCTGTCCTTAATGTGCTGTGTATTGAGATTTAATGCTATAACGAGTACTCAAACAATATATTTCACTTTGTGTTTCTATGGGGGTGCAAACTGTTGAAATCTTTACTTAATGTATA